>NC_042532.1:10121206-10768706 GCF_900963305.1 Echeneis naucrates
AGGTCAGCTAGTGGTTGGTGTTACCATTTTGAAATCAACAGGTGTTTACGCTGTGCTGTGACACTGAGCAGAGCCTCTGCCGGTTACAGCCTAAGTCCTGAATCAAATCCATTTCACAGGTCCCACAAAGTGCTTCTGACACTCAAAACTCACAGCTCAGGGTTTATCCGCTGGTCAGAGGTAGCCAGAACTCCCAAAACAAACAGAGGTCTAAAGAGTTGGATCAGTGATGGCCAGGTGCCCAGGACACATCATGCAGGTCTCATACAGTAGGCCATACTGTAGGTGAGAATACAAGACATGAACCTGACTTATTCCAGGCAGCACTGACTGTCCTAAAAAAGCTTATTCCAGGATGAATTAGTGAAATTAACGCCAGGCGCCAACATATGTTAATAAGCACTTTTCTCTCCCTTTCCATGATCTAACTTTAAAGCAAGCAGGGCATGTTGCAGTGTGTAGGAACATAATGTCTGTCACCTTGATAATTTTGCAGCGTAGTTCATTTTCATTCCTGCTGGATATAATGAGTTTTACATTCGCTGTTTTTGGAAGGTGGGAGTGTTTGGGACTCCAGTCAAGTTTTTCTTTTTTCATGCACAGTTAAACAGAAACTTTTCTCTCATACTTGAATGCACCACTTGCTCCAGACTACTTTTGTAGACACTACTACTAATTCAAATCAAGGTGTTTGTCATTTATTAGATGCAGCAAAATTGACACATGGCAGCAAAGTTGATCTTTTTCTGGAGCATCAGAAGGCCAGCATGGCTCATTATACCACTAAACCTCAAATACAGCTGAAAAAATAAACGGGTTCAAGACACATTTAGAGCAATAGCTCAGGTGCTTATGTGTTAAAATTAGAAAGCACATGCCTTGCTCACTGCAGCATGCAGATTCAGTGAAATAAAACAATCATTAACTCAGTGCTGGGTAAGTACAAATCTTGTAGAGGGATAGCGGTACAGAATAGCAGAGTAACTGATATATGGGATAGTAGAAAGATGATGTCATCTGAACAAACAGAGACAGAGGTCTTCGGGCTGCTCCCAAAGAACCAGACCCCGACTCACCCCCCACAACTCCCATGCCTTTACCATTTTTGCTTCCTCATCCTTAATCAAATGAGGAAAAAAGTTGTTTTTCTTCAGAACCGGGCTCCATCAGATTATCTCATCTGCTGTGCTGGATGACAACAGTCTGAGGAAGGAAGTAGAGAAATGAGACTCTTATCCAATACAAAAGCAGCAATTTGCATTCTCTTGAAACTTAAATGTTAATTTCCTGAGTAATTGGTCAGTGAAAATTGAACCTTACAATGAGAGCATCATGTAAACAAACTCAAATCCCAAATGTTGCAATTAAAGCAGATGATATAGCACTCAAACAAACAGATTTCCAAAGAAATTTCTGTTGTCTTTCATTAGATCTAGGCGCTTCAGCAGCTGGCTAGCACCTGCTGCCTTATGCTTCCTATTTCCTTTGTTTACCTCCACAAGATCTGGAGAGACTGACATCACAGACAATCCTCTGGGCGAAAGGGTAAAAAGGGGTGATTCCGGGGAGTTTTTATCTGTGAGAGGAAAGGATCCCATACACAAGTGGCTGAGGCATGTGTTGCAGTGTGAGGTGTGGTGGATAGCGTCCGGGTGAGGCAGTTAATGTGAAGCTTTACTGCGGAGTCTCCAGGCATCTTGTACTACTTCTCCTCTAAATTCCTAATTTAAGCCCCATCTTCTTTCAAACTAATTGAGTGATAATATGAGAATGAGATCAACTGGGTATAATTTTCCTATCCAGGTTTTTATATGTGGCTATAAATAGACTTTTGCAAGCATGTAAATGATAAAGTCCAACAATAAAACTCAGGTTTTTCTGATTATAGTCAAATTTGTTTTAAGAACTTAATCAGTAGTCATAATTGTCAATTTAATTGGTTTACTTCTTTAATGTTTACACTTTAAAGTGTATTTACTTTATCTCACCATATTGATATGTGGACCTTCACATAGGTCACAGGTTAAACTTTGTCTTGAGAGCCATCACCTAAAAATAGTGGGGGTCAGCAAATTAGTGAATGTATTTCATTTTAATTATACAAGCAATCGCCTCCACTCACCAACATGGAACAAATTACCTTTCAGACCCTTGGCAAAAATAAGCCATAATGTGAAATCCACCTAAAACCATTGCAATGGGAAAAATGAGGTCATCCAAAAGGAAACCAAAGACTTGATTAGAATTTCAAATCTCCACTCGAAGTGGGGCTTTCCACCTTCTGGTGGGGGAGGCGGGGAGGGGGCAGACAGGGCAGTAAGCGAGGGGGAGGAAAAGGCTACTGAGGTTTCCTCCTTATAGATTGTGTGGAAACACTCGACAGATATCTGGCTGGGGATGAATGCTGAAAAGGTCAACTATAAATAGGGAAAGTTAAAAAAAAAAAAAAAAAAAAAAACCTTTGTGGAAATATCAGATAATGACTGGGAGGACACTGAAATAGGATTATGGGTCAAATGAAGTACAGATACTTGGAGATGTGCAAGTTCCTTTTGCATGACACAAAAGAGTTTCCATTTGTACCGAAACAGCTTGAGGTGCAAATCAGCTAAAGGTGCTATGCCCCCTTTCAACCACCAGCAAAACAGAGTCTTTGTAATAAAGCTTAAGCTTGGGGTAATAAATTAGCCATAGCTTGGCTGTAAATGACTGTTTCCACTAGGCTCATAAAAGGTTTGCTATGTGCTTGTTTTGCTCAACACTGCATGTGCTTGGCCTGTTAAAATAATAAACTGTTAAATGGTATCATGGTAGAAAAAGGGGGGAGGCGTCAGGAAGCTTTTCAGATCAAATCACAATGTGGCCTTTTATTTAGCTTTTTCTGTTAAAGGTCACTACTCAATCACATACATATACTCACGCAAGTTATTGCATGTCAAGCATGAACTCGGTGAGGTTACTGTCATGTCGGAGTTGTCCTCCCTAGTGCTTTAGCAGGTAATGCTCCGCTCTCGCACGTGAGCCCGCATGTTCCTGACTGAACCTCTTGGCGTCTGTCCGAGCCCTCTGAGCACCTGTTAGGCTCCAGAGCTGGTGGGAGGAGGAGCACACTGCCTGCTGCACCAACACATGGGACATTTGGTTTTCATTTCATGACTTCAACTTGTTGCTAACTTGGACCACACAAAGCATAAGCAGATGGTTTTGTGATAAAGACTCCTTGGAACGAACTAGAAATAGTTAAAAAAGATAACGCGAAATTGTTATTTTTATCTGTGGTTGTGGAATTAAAAAAAAAAAAAGGTAAACATGTCCACCCCTGTTAGAATGTCAATGGAAACTAGGTTTCAATAACATGTACACAATGAGGTAACTTAAAGGGTCTTTGACAAAAGAAACTCTAATGGAGCTTTTTTTTTTTTCTTTTGGAGAAATCAAATAACATCTTCAGAACAACTGTTGTGTCATCATGCCCACTGTATCTGCAGATGACCTCCTCTACTGCACTAAGGGTATCACCTCCAAGGTATTCCGTTTCAACGTTTCGACCATGGAGAAGAACTCCACCAACTTGTTCCGGGCCGAGTTTCGAGCTTTGCGGATCCCCAACCCCGGCGCCAAGAAAAACGAGCAGAGGATTGAGCTCTACCAGGTGTGTGACCTGACCGTTCATTTCCACTGTTAGCACAGAGCTGGGGGGTAATGTGCTCAATTTCTCTCAGAAGGCCTGTGCAGGTCAGTGAGAAAGATGAAAACATTTATATTAGGGTGTCCAACTCCCTTTCTCCTCTTTTCATCCACTGATCATTATTCCATGTGCTTATAGCTGAATGGATTCCACATTAGGACAAATTTAAGAGCTTGCTATGCCGTCTTTAAGAAATTCTAGATTACCATGCAGAACTTTCTTCTTTTTCAGCTGTCAATCTATGCAGTTGTCCATCCTTGTTAGATCAAGTTAGGCATTATGCTTTCAGCAGGGGGTTTATAGATCTGCACCTGCATATCTGTGTTTATCAGTGTTTTCACCCCTTATGTGGAGTATGTTAAATCTAGCATCTGCTAGATGTCATTATGTTGGGTGGCAGGGACATTTTTTTTTTCCAGCTTCCTCATTAATCTCCCATGAGAGACTAGGAGTAATGATCAGGTTCCAACATTTCCTGCCAGGGAGACTAGTGTCTCTGGACTGCATACCGCCTCTGAGGCGAAGCTCTGGCCAGCACTGAATACCAACTGTCAGACCCTCAGATTGTTTCCAGGGCCCTAAGAGGAGATAGAGGAAGGGTCACCCACTGGGGGAGTAAATGGAGCCGCTTACTCACCCTCACAGTTTTCAGGTTGGAGCTGATTGGCAGAGGGTTGACGCTGGCAGTCCTTTGGCCCCTGTTTCCCACAGGAAAGTAGATTAGATGCTGACAATGTTCAGGAAAACGGTTATCCATAGCACCGCTGTGGGGCTAAGTGTTCATACCCACCACCCAAACACACACATCGCTTATAATGATAACACTGGTGTTGCCAGGTGTGAAACCCACTGTTAGAGGCACGTTATTTTCCACCACCACTGAATTTGTGCTTTTGGGGTGTCAACACTAAA
The DNA here is from genome assembly GCF_900963305.1 of Echeneis naucrates. Lineage (NCBI taxonomy): Eukaryota > Metazoa > Chordata > Actinopteri > Carangiformes > Echeneidae > Echeneis > Echeneis naucrates. The sequence continues at coordinate 10,125,807 of NC_042532.1, forward strand.
ACACAGTTGGGATGTTAACGCCCACAGAGATACCTGGAAGCTTGCTCTCTGAACTGTGGGACACTCCATCTAAGAGCTAAACTCAAAAGTCTGAACCGCTGATGTGAAGGACAGCCAGGTTCTCATTGGCAGGAGGGTAACACGCAGGCATTAACTTGCAAAATGGGGATATCAACACAGGGAGTCACTTTTTCCATGAAGAGTAGACGTTTGGCCCAAGGCATCCCGGAGAGTCTGGCTCAGACAGACAGCTCTGGTTCTGTGTGTCAGTGAGTATGTGTGTAAAAAGAGAGTTTATGCAGCTGGGTCACATTTTCATCTTTCCTCACAGATCCTCCAGAAAGACGACCCAAAAGCCAAACAGCGCTACATTGGGGGCAAGAATGTCCTGACCAAGGGAACGCCTGAATGGGTCTCCTTTGATGTTACAGAGACAGTGAGGGAGTGGCTAATGTACCGACGTGAGTGGGACACCTTGAATTTTCCTTGTATTGCATATCCTGCCAAAGAGGATGAGTTTATGGTTTTCCTCAAAGAAAAAATTCAGCTCCTTACATCCTTTCTCTGCTGTTTTTCCTCAGAGACCAACCTCGGCCTGGAGATCAGTGTCCATTGTCCATGTCATACTTTCAAGCCTAATGGTGACATTTTTGAGAATGCCAAAGAGGTGCTGGAGGTTAAGTTCAAAGGTGAGACTGCCTTCCTCAGTAATGTGACAAACTAAGTTGGTTTGGGCGTCGTTATTTTTTTCAGACAGCTTGTTATGCATGAGCCTCCTTTAGTCAGTTAAAATATGAAAAATACTAATAGGATTACCATGGATTCAGACTAATTTGTATAAATATGAAAATACAAGAGCAAAAGCAAGTGAGTAAAACTCAGAGGTATGTTCTTACTGAATATCCCTCAGTTCATTGCACAGTAGTATGAAATTATCAGAACAACACAACACATATTTTTTTCATTGCTGAGGGTTTGCTGGGAAAATGGATTTGACTTTCATGTCTGGATGGCAAGACTGGTAAGACTGGAAGCCTTTCTTGAAGCAACTTTAAAGCTCACAAATTAACACAATATCTTTTGTTCAATATAAAAATCCAAACATAAGAGTGAGGAAGATATTACCTAGAGTAATAGTATTGCTCCCTGTTTTGAGTCTTAAGGGTAAGCTAACCCATCTTCTCATCTAACTCGTCAAAGGAAAACAAATACACTTATTTCCCTAAATTGCACAGCATTCCTTGAAATGTCTTGCTCTCCTACTAAAATATGGATTAGTAAATCAAATATCTTTAAGATTTCCATGTTGATTAAATGCGTGTTTTCGATTTTGCATCTTGGTCTCAGTATCACCTGTTGTGCAAAATTGATTTCAGACTCTTTCTTCCTTCAGCTTCCAAGATATATTTGTGTCTGCAGTTGCTCGCTCTGTATTTGGTCAACATTAGTCTTTGCCTTTGATCCCTTAAAATGAAAAGAGGTTCTGTCAGTCTGCATTCACAATCAAGAAGCCGATAACAATTGAGTTTGTTCAAATTTTTGAATGTTTCAGATAGGCATCTCTGGCTTGTTAGAAAATTTGGTTTATTCTGATTAGAGTCATTAGGCAGAGCGGGGTTAAGGATGATTTGCATTAGTGGCTCTCAGGACCATTTGATATAAGAGGCTCCTTTTGGGGTTTTAGTTGTAATACCCGCATTAGAGGTTTCCAAATTTTTGTAATTGGGCTTCATCAGGAGTTGAAGTTGGCATGTAATAGTTGGTCATTAACATTCCTTTTGAAATTTAACATGGTCCTACAAATCTGTCTATAGGAAGCTTCATCTGATGAGAGTTTATTGGTAACATGGACTCCACACTGTAGATTCAAGGAAAGTCTAAAAAATGTGTAAATGAAAAATTTGTCTGTTTTCTGGAATTATTATTATTATTATTTTCCTTTGGTAATATAATGACTACATTTTATTTCATTGTATTTACTGCCAGCATAAAGCTGTTTGAAGTATTGTTTTAGTTAGGCGTAGTGGAAGGGGTGTTTATGATTGAGAATCTGATTACAGTACAGTACCATTACAATACTCCTTATTATGAGACTGGTCTCAAATAAAATCCAGTCATCAACATGTTCCACTAGCTGTAATACTCTTTGAGGCCTTTTTGTTGAGATAATGGGTTTCCTCTCTGAGCTGAGAGGAAGAGAGAGACACAGAGCATGGGAATACAATTGATCTGGTATATCACTTAGCACTGGAGCCCCCGGGCCCTCGGTCCTGGGAACACTCCCGACTGGCTTGGCCACAAGGAATGTGCTGCCACGGTGCTCAGACGTTTGGCCCCAAATTAAAGAGGGGCGTACATATCCACCAGCAGCATCTCTCCTGAGATATCCACTGCTTAAGCTATCAGGGGTAGATTGGATGAGCAGACGCAAGCCCAGGGGGGAAAATGGAGGAAAAGAGGACACTAGAGGGACCAGCGTTAAAGAGGGAGAAGGAAGAAAAGCGAGCCAGAAATGAATAAAACCCGACCTGGAGATTACAGTGTCCTTATGTATAAATTACAACCCACTGATCTGATTAGAGATAAGTAGCAGTTCTTCAAGCCTGGGCATCTTTTACAACTCAACTCAACTTTTGTGCATTTTTGTGCAGTTTATTTTTTTCTTGGTATCATTCAGACTGACTTACTTGCCCCTGCAGGAATGGAAGCAGAATATGACGACCCGAGCCGTCTGAAAAAACAAAAGGAGCAGCTCTACCCCCACCTCATCCTCATGATGCTCCCTCCCCACAGGCTGGATGCCCAGTCTTCGTCCCGCAGGCGCAAGCGGGCACTTGACACCAATTACTGCTTCAAGTAAGGCACATTTATTCCTCCTGGAAAATGTTATGCAGCGTTTGACTATTTTTATTGTCTCTAACTTTCCAAAATACTTTCTCTGGCTTGCACCTGCACCGTCAGTCCTGGAGCTTTGACCACCAGGCCACTTAAAGATACTCCTATAAAGTTTGGCAGCAAATTTTTTTTTTTTTTTTTTTTTGCAAGGAGGGGGTTACTTTATATTGTCCAGTATACCAGCCACACTAACAAGAAATAGTAATATCAACTGTCACAAGGATGGCAGGGAGACACAGCACATGGTCACAGAAGACATAGAATAATAAGCTTGTTAATCACACAGACGAGCATGACACAGGAATTAGCTGATACAAGTTGGGATCTGTCCCAGTACTAGCAAACATTACCTCCTCTTAACACACCGTCTCCTCGGCTCTGGATTTCCTCCATTAGACTGACAGACAGCACCAAAGACACCTGGGCTGACTCCAAGAGGGAAAATAAGGGCACACCTAAGAGTGGAATTTCTGAACCTCTTTCTTATATCTAGCTGTGAGACCTTAAGGAGGAAAATGTATACAACTCTTCAAATCGTTTTTAGAAAATGTGTGTAATCCTCACCGTCCTCTCTTGTCTGCAGCAATTACGAGGAGAACTGCTGCGTGCGACCACTATATATTAATTTCCGGCAGGATTTGGGCTGGCGGTGGATCCATCAGCCTGAAGGGTACTATGCTAACTTCTGCTCTGGGCCATGCCCTTACCTACGAAGTGCAGACACCACCCACAGCTCGGTGAGACAAAACGCTACGAACAAATTAATCAAACGAAAAAAAAAAATGTTTGCTGACCCTTTTTCTCCACTTCCTCCGTCATAAAGCTGCTGAGCCTCTACAACACCTTGAACCCAGAAGCCTCTGCGTCACCCTGCTGTGTTCCTCAGGACCTGGAGCCCCTCACCATCCTCTACTATGTGGGTCGCTCACCCAAAGTCGAGCAGCTCTCCAACATGGTCGTCAAGTCCTGCAAGTGCAGCTAGATCTAAGAGCTTCAGGGCCCGGTGAGAGACATGGGATGTGATGGCTCCCAGCACTACTCAGGAGCGGGTATGAAGGGTTAGAAGAGGCGCAGTACAGTTTGTCCTCCATGTTTCCCTCTTCCCTCTGCTGCAGCCTTGCCCACGGTCTCTCAAGAACAATGAAGATGCAGTCCAGCACTCTGCTCGCAGTCATTGGCAGCATTTACCTGAAAAACTAATCAAACACCACTTCTCTAACAGCGCTCTCAAACCCATCAGACCTCTTGTTGACCTTCAACAATCGCATTTTGACATCAGTGTTTCTCGTGTTTTTCCTTCTTTTAATATTCCAGCATTTTTTAACAGCCTGTACCTCAGTGTTACGTGACATTGGTATTCAAAACCTGTTTTCACAGAAAGAGGAACAGAACGATACTTGTCTTGCAATGACCACTGCATTCTCATGGACATAAAACAATTGCAGTCAAAAAAAAAAAAGATAATGACTGAGGATGCAGACTGAGCTCAGCATGACAGGAGAGGTAAGATAACAATGATTGTTTGCTGAGAGCAAACACATCCCTCGGTCCTGACTTACAGGAGACCCTCGAATGTCCAAGCTGGAAACTGATGCTGTGTACGCCGCAGCTCCCTACACTGTTTATTTAGGATTAAATGCTGTTAAATGAAAATTATCTTATGAAAAAAAAAAAAAAAAGAAAACATGCTGGAAACCAACCTTTATTTCAAAGTAGTATTTCCATGGTTATGTTTACCTCTGTAATGCAACAGGATGGTTATTCCAGGGATTGTTTTGTTTTTAAGTGAAGCCTTTCTGTTGTATGAGACGATGTATGTCACTAAGTGAACACTTAACTAGATCACAAACTGTAAATGTTTTTTCTTATTACTCTTGGAAACACTTTTTTTTTTAATTAAAAAGGAACAGTTGTATAGAATTGTTCTATGTTGAGTTTTTATCTCTGCGTTTAGTATTGTAGAGCACTTTATTTTAAAGGGTAACTGGGTGAATGCATCCAGTCCAGTGACTAACATGTGGTGAACAAATACATTTAATGACATGATCAGCATGTTTGATTTTTTTCTAAGTGTTCATGTCAGTGTTGCTGATGTCAAAAACATTACAGTTCCATGCACATTTGATGTTAAACAATCAGAAAGAAGACAGATGCTGTTGTTTCAGACTGAAAATATTGTTGTATAGCCACAGTAGATTATACACACTGACTTTGACTCTACTTTTGCATTCTCGTTATACAGCATGCGTTGGCTTTGACAGCAGTAAATCCACAACATGAAGTTCAACATCTATCACTACAAAAAAATCTAGTACCCTCAAGTATATAATAAAACCTACACTCTTTGGAAAACCACTCGGATGATAATCATCAGTTGAGGACAAACGCATGCATGAGATTCAAGTATTTCTGACAAAGCCATCATGAACATATGCTAAATCTATTGATATCTAACAGAGATGTTTTGCTCGATTAACACACCCTGAGTCAACTCACTGTACTGTATGGTCCCAAGAAACTGAATATCCTGCAGGACATTGGTCTGCTGGTGCTGCATTTATGTCCATTGTAGGCAAGGCTGTGCATAACCATAAGACCTCTTTAAGTTATGCTTTTAGCTACAGAAATGGCCAAGAAGACTTCTTGGTGGACAACATACATATAGTAAATGTAATAAATATCAACGCATTGACAATAATTTACTTATTATACCAAAGATATTAAATTTGGTCCATTCAAGAAAACACATCACCACCATTTGCACAGTTTGCAAGAACAGTTACAAGCTGAACGTATTCTTGATATAAGACGTAAACCCACCTTCGACAGAGTTACATCATCCTTGTAAACAGGGAACAAGGCAGCAGGCAATAGTAGTTGAGCTATAACAATCAGACGTCCCTATTCTAGCCTATGAGCAAAGGATGCTCATCTTTAACACATCCGTAGGGAATGGCCAGAGTCTCATTTGGCAACTGTATGGCTTCCGACCAGACTGGGGTTTTGAGCATCTCAAGAAGCTTCTTGAGATGCTCACCATTCATGAGAAGATGATAAGCCTCTCTGGCGATTGCTTGGAATACTGAACCTCAATCTCACTTGTTTGTATAACTTTTTAGGAAGGAAAAGAACCCTACTTAAATGGCTACCAGTGCGCATGCCACTCCACGAGCAAAGAATAAAGGGTTGAAGCCTGTTGTTAAAATACCATGAGGGCTTGCAGAACCATCTGCTGACAGCTATCTGTCAGTGAAATCTTTCTGTGGCATCAGTAGTGTCGATAGCATGAGGGGAGGCAACTGTTGCGATACAGACTGAGTGTAGCTGAAGGGGATTTGGGGGATTGGGATGTGGGATGGGGGCTGAAAAGGCCATCTGAAATCTCAACCTGCGTCAAAGCTGGGTATTCCTGGCCCAGAAGACTATCCTCTTGCATGTCTGCGGCTGTATCATAGAGAAATTAATATGACCTTGTTCAATGCCTGGCATGCTTTTATCTGTTGCTGTTGTCCTTTCCCAGAATACACCTCTGTGAGGATGTTGTTACATGCAGAGGCACCTGTCTGGCCAGCAGAGTGGCAGGACATGCCTCTGGTCACCTTCTTGTCATCTGTGATTGGGCTCCTGGCCCTGGAACAGCTTGCGGTAAACAGAAAGACCTGGAGAGGAACAGATGAAAGAAAAATGAGTGCAAAAGATAAAAAGGCAGCTGACAGTCTTCTTCATGTGTACACAGGGAAATGTTTAACACAGGCCCAAAGGAACTTTTCTTTAGCTGAGCCCACTGACACCCTCCTGGTGATGGTCCTGTTTATCTTATTAACTATCCCTGGTCAAGGAGGTGACCTGCAGATCTGAGCTCAGTTAGCTTGGTGCTTAGACTTTCGCCTGAGGGTTCTTTCGCCCTCAGCCTGCTCGCCTAGCATCCTATCGGCTGGCATGTGGCCAGGCATCCAGTAGAAAAGGCATTCCAAGTACAGTCAGAGCTGCCGTGTTTGTGCTCCCAAACAGTATTCCCTTTCATTCCCTCTCTGCATACTCTGTTTATTTTGGTGCTCTTTTACGCCGTGGGGCCTGACTGAGCTGGAAAATGAAAACATCTCCCGAACTTCCAAACCGATGACATGACTGCTGGAAGCAGCTTCTTTTAGCTCAGCAAAAGACAGATAAAGGGACAATACTCTCTCCAACATACCCCGCTTAAAATGTCACGTGGAACTAAAATTGACAAAATAATGTTAATGTGAAAATCAACCCAAAAAGTCTGACAAATGTGACAACTATGAGGAATCTGCCATAATTATTAAAGGTTTTTGTGCTTACACTTAACTCAAACACAAATGAAATTAAAAAAGTCATTCACAAAAAAAAAAGGTGCTTCGGTGCTTCAATTCAAAAGTCCAAAAACATGACGCAACTAAAAAGCGGATGTTTTGCAGTAACTATCATTCCCTCCAAACAAAGCATCATACATAATTTTGATAGAGGTCTAAGCTATCCGTCCGGACATGATCAGACTCCCATTAAATGCATGCTGCACAAGTGTAGCATTCATTTCCTCCTCCAACTAAGCAAAGCAATAAATCTGCTCACAGGCACCAACTGTGAAGCCCGGAGAACTTCAAGAAAGCTTCAAGGTAAAGACTGTAAAACACATGTGGTTGATTATAATCTGGGTTTGTAAGATCTGATAGCCTCTAAACCAGCTACCCCCACCACCCATCACCCACCATTTCAACCTCCAAAATGAACACATAAGAAGTAGGTAAAGAAAGTAGGTGTGGTGAGTGAGCGGGAGACGCTTTCCGAGGATAAAGGGAGAGTTGTGTAAGCATAGAGAGGAAGAGATTAGGAGAGGGCACAAGAGAGAGATAAAGGGAGTGCGTGATTTATGATGGTTGACAGCTGATCATTGAGAATGCCCTCAATTTGGACTCGCTTTAACTCCCTGTCAGAGTCGATCAGGGCAGCTCAGTCATCTCACCACAAAGGTACACTGGCCAGCCAGAAAGACCTGACGCACGCTTAAACCCCCACAAAAGCCGTGCCCTTTCCAATAACACCCCCCACCCCTTTCAAAAACACCACACAGAGTCCCTGTGTTATTTTCTCAATGGAAACCTGCCTTGCTGACTGATTTTGGTGCTTACTGTTTTGTTTTGTTGGGTTTTTTTTTTTTTTTTTTTTTGCTGTTTTTGGTTCAGTCTTTTTTGTGTTTTTTTTTTTTTTTCCCAAAACCAAGAGTGAGGCATCTCCCCCACCCTCTGCGCCCCGAACGACGGAAAAAATGCATTCATGAAATTCAGAAGCTGCTCCCAACGGATCCTATTACAGTAATTGATGAGTTTGTAAGATGTTTGTTAACTTAAGCCAGCCTTCGTAGTCTGAGGCAAAGAGGGAGAATAAAAAGAAATGTCCTGGTCACTGACACGCACAAATTTTTTTTTTTTTTTTTTTTTTTTGCTGGATCGGGGTTAGAGCGCACAGCTACTGTATTTTTCCGACAAGCTGATGCCTGGGTCAGCTTGACTGTGACATTCACACGTTGTGATGAATATTATGATTAGTTAGTCCTAATGTATAGTTAGTCTCTGGAAAATGGCCTTGATCAGACGAACAGATGTGTCCATAAGCACAAACTGTTTAATATCACTGTTACTCCATTGAGCGACACACTTTGCTGAAATTGGAAAGAGCTGTGGAAAGAGTTGTGGGTGACAGGACGCAAGTGAGTGCATGCACCCACCATTGCGCACAAAGCCACAACAGACTTGGTAAGGGCTGGGCTACCTTTTCTCTCTCCAGGTGTGATTTCTGGGGCACAAACAGACAGCGCGTTTGGTGGACAGACAGTAATCACCACTGTGTAGTCCTGTGTAGGAATTGCCAACAGATGGGAATGCCCAAACGGTTCCAATCACTGGATCTCATTATGAAAGAGCAATGTTATCATGTTTATACCTCTTAAGCAGTAATCTGACCTCTAATTTTAGACACATGAAGGCTATGTGATCAAACAGAATATTACTGCACAGCAAAGTTAGTTTATGCGCATTTAGTTCTGACTGCTCGAACTCTTCAAACTCTGAAGTGGGTATGGCACAAGTCATTGTAACATAACAAAACCTCACTTGTGCTTTTCGACCAGCCATATCTTTTGCTGTGTGCAAAATACATTTACACACACTCTGCATACCCCCGAGTAAACAAGAGCAGGGTAAAAATATCTAATGGTGTTTATCAGTCCTCCATGAGGAATGTCCACAATGCCTGGCTGTAATCACTGACACTGGCACAGAGAGGGCATAATTTTCCCCCTTGCCTATGGACTACAGCCAAGTTACAGGCTGAGTTACTGTACGATAATCTACCAAGCATGGGTAAAACTGCAGCATCACACCCACCTGTTTTACTGCAGATGGCTTCGTAGACCATATGCTGGCCACTGGACACAGCTCCACTGGCTGAACTCTCTGAGGACGTCTGCCTGTTAATCAAACAGTAGATAAGCATCGGTACAGATCTCTCCATGAAGGCTTAGAAAGTGACAAATTGTATTTGAAAAAACAGGCTTATCTACACAGGCCTGGACCAAGCTGTTCCGACACTTCAGTGCGTTTATCTCTACTCTGCGTTAAACATTCAAACAAAAACCTTAAGATAATCGTTTTTGACAATTTGTGATTGTTTGTGTTCGCGTGCGCACAATATCTGATAAGCCACTGAGTCGATTTCAAATAGAGTGCAGTCAGTTGAGACTAGTGGGGGTTAAGTGATTACTGAGAGCCTTTCCTGAACTATTGTGACAAGAAAGGGGCAAATTCCTACTCCTTGTCCCGGGTGATGTGATTTTCACATTGCCAAGATTATTGTGGTGATTACAGACTATGTGAGATTACAGGCAACGCCTGCAGACAGAAAGAGCACATACACACTCTTTCTTATAGGGCGAACGGTGGATATAGTAGTGCTCTGTAAACATGGTGTATTTGAAAAAAGAGCATACAGAAGTCTGGAAATCATAGACAACAGATTACACAGCCTAATAATCAGAGAGCAAACACAGTGTTTTTACAGGGAAAACAATTACAAGAACTGTTGAAGCGTAGAGCAGGAGCAAACATGTCTGTAACCTTATACATTAAATCTGTTAAGCATTTTTTAGGGGGAACAATAAATAAAGCTTAGCTGGTATTAACCTCTCGGCCCATAACAGCAGCTTGCCAAAGAAGCATTAACACGGTAATGAGGGTACACACTGCCTCCTTGTAAGGGGCTGCACAGTTGTTCTTTCATAGCATTACACAACCACAAATAGTACTGGCCCATTTTAAGTGTGGCATACTTCAACAGGAAGTAACTCCTTTCATATTGAGAGGAAAAAAAAACTTGACCTCTGGGCTCGTCACATCACTTTCTTTGTCAAAAGTCTCTCAATCTGTCACTTCAAGAGTCAGCCAGCAGCCAGAAACACTATATAAGAACTCAATATTTGTAGTTTAAAATTTCACACTGCTCGCACATAGCAGAAGTTATTATGTAAACACTTAGTTTCTGTGCATTCAGGTAGCTGCTGTGTCTTAATGTTTCTCGGACTGACCAAAGGGGACAAAGTTTAACCATAAACACACTTTTGGCAGCTTCTGTGTGTATACAGTATCCTGTGAAAATAACTACTGTTGTGGCTGATTAATAAGGAGTGAAAGCAGCAGCAAGGCTGACATTAATGGTGCTGCTGTAATTGTCACCCTATTAGTAATGCCACACGACAGCCCGGGTTTCCGTAGTTACAGCTGCGACTAGCCAAACCTTGCAAACAAAATACTAAACAGGCTCATTTATTAGTGTTACAAATTGCTCCTTTCAAAGCCTTCCCTGAAGTCATACCACTTTGAGTCCTTGCAGCCCCTCAAGTTGGCGGTTGTGGTATGTTGATAGACCAAAGAGCCCTGCCCTGCTGAGTGTGATACCAAAATTTGCTTCAAGCAAGTGTAACTGTATGTTAGCTGAGCATAAAGAACAAAGGCACTGTCACTCAAAAACTTTGCCAAGTTCTATAAATCTCAAAATAAAACAGCATGCTGACTCATCACTCATCCCAATCACTAGTCCGAGTCAGCACTGTGAAACAAACCTGACTAAATAACCCTGTGGAAGGAGTTTGTCTCACAGGCCTGCAGAGGAAATCATTTTCCAACATCAACAAAACTCTTCATTCCATTTCCTTTGCTAAACACGACCAAGAACCAAATGTCACTCTGATAAATAGATTCAACTTCAAATGTCAGATCAGTGGTGTGTTACTCATGGGAGAAACAGGCAACATTGGCGGTGGTAAATTTATATCAAACAACAGTTTTACAGTTCAACAGCTGACTACAGGAATGTGTTTGGAGGGTTGGATAACCTTGAACTGTTTGAATACACCCAGCACAGTGATTCTATTATAAGTTGGAGGAGCCTAAGCCTACACTGGGATGCATTTCAGATGTGCCTCAATAACAGAGGTATTGAGTTGCCCCTGAAATGAGTGCTGGAAATAAAGGGAAGCAACTTATTATCCCACCATTTTCTGCAAACAATCATCTCCCTTCTCCTGGACAGAGTTTACTTTTCTGTCATTCTTTCCCCCTCCCCCCCTTTATTCTTCTTCTTCTTCTTCTTCTTTTTTTTTTTCATTGTTTCCATCGGTGCATTTTTGGTCCTGAAGCTTCCGTTTTTCCCACACTCTCTCCTGTCACACTGGTCGACCACAAGAATGCAGGACAGAGGAGAGTGTGAGGGGGCTCTGGAATTCCACATGCAGAGGGTAAACACAGCAACTGCCAGGCAGACACACACATACGCTGGAGCAAACACAGCACCTACCCTGCTGCCCTAACCTATTCTACAACCCCTACACTTCACCGTTGCCCTCTTAACTATTTCCCAGCTAGGGACTATTTAACCAGTTTAAGTAAGATAACTGGAACACATTAGTAGATCAAGAGCCGCTCTCAGCTACATTAAATTTCATCTGTTTTAAGTATCAGCCTGCAAAACTGCAATTAATGAATTGACAATGAAGTAACTCTGAGAATAGCACATCGTGAAAAACACATATCAGCTATACCCAGATCAGTAAAGTAAAAGTTTGCTGTTGTTGTATAGTTTGGCCAGATGTGGCAGTAATAAAGTCATAAAGTAAGTGAGGGAAATAGCTGGCAGTTCTGCCCAGTTTCACTCTTTTCCTTTTATTTTCCCTTCTGTGCTCTTCAGCTTATCTCCAAACTAAACAGGATTTAAACAGTGCTTGGAGCCTGGGGCCTTCCAATGAACCACGTTCTGTTTATGGTTCATGCAAAAATCAGCCTTGTGATGAGGTTGTTTACCGAACAGGCAGATACACCCTACGGCCAGAAGACTGGGAGCACTCTATGACACACATTTTCAAACCCCCATTATCATTAGCCGTGTCCTCTTGAGTTCACCCATTCCATGAACCCTGTGTCACCCCTTTAGCAGGGAATAATCAACACTACCCCACTGCAATAACTTATTCTGCTGTAAATGACATGGTGACTTTAATAAACTTTGTTGATATAACATGGGTTTTATGGCAAAGCTGGTCTTACTTGATGAGGCGTTTTGTTGCCGTTTTCCTGATCTGTCCCTCTCGAGCACTGCTGGGAGGCTTTGGGGTGAGAGCAGGACTGACGTAGGTCTGGATGTGGTTATGACCAAGGCCATGATTGGGGTGAACATGAAAGCAGGTTGGAGGGCAGCTGGGTGAGCTTGTTGGACCCTGGCTGTGTGGAGCGCTCGTCTGGTCTGGGAACTGAGCCTAAGAGACGAGAAAAGAAAACTGTTACTTACTTTGGAAAAGCATTACAACAATGAAACTACCTTTGATACACTTCATTAATAAAAAGAACTTTGATATGAAAGTTTAAGAGTATTGGGGCAGTAAGAGCAGTTTAGAATGACTTAACACTGGTCTAACATGTAATACCACTATCAAATAACTTAGATTTAAATACATACACAGTACAGGCCAAAAGTTTGGACACACCTTCTCATTCAAATGAATAGGAAAGTGTGTCCAAAAGTTTGGCCTGTACTGTATACTAAGGTCAACGCAGATGCAGGATTAATTTCCAACTTCACAGGGTTATTTTGACAAAACTCAAAACTTGTATCTAAGAATGTATCTTTTGTATTTTATTTACTCATATAGGAAACCCGCTCATGAATATCACCTATACAGCAATCTTGATTAAAGGTATCAGATGTGAGGAAAGTTACTACACTGCAAAGATACATGAGATATACTTGTTTTCAGACATCCAGAAATACTTTACTGTGCGTCACATTTGTTCTCTAAAGATTTTTACCTATTTATGTCACTGCATAATACCTGATCTGACCCTTATGTATTTTTACATTTTATTTAATATGATATGTTCTGTTCACACAAAAATAGAAATCAAAGCTATTGCCAAAAGTTTAATGCGGAAGTGGGATCACATTTGGAATTGGTTAGTCATGGGAAAAAAATGCGGCCTCTTGTCATTAAGGTGAAGTGCTTAAAATGAATTAGTGTAGATATTATTGAAATGCCATCCAGTATCAAAACAAGCTCAACATTTTTTTTGTAGTTGGCTACAGTGAAAAGAAAATTCTTCACATTATTTATTTATTTATACAAGATCTCTTCAAAGACATGGGTGGGGGGAAAATAGCTATTCTTTCTGACATAATATTTTAGAGCCACATTTCACTCTGTCCTTGTAGTGCTGGGGAATGCTTTGCATTCATTCCTTCCACGGCTCATGTCTATGCTATTTTCTCTGCAGCTTTATATGGCTATCTAACAAGCTAATGGTTTTCCAGCTTCACAATGCAGCCGTTCAAAGGGTCGGCAGTGTGACAGGGAATATCTGATGTAACTTCTGTGTTGATAAATGAGAAGCTGAGTTTCCAGGTTGCAGGGCCTATGGCCGCAATTCAGTTTGAGTGGGGCCAGGAAGGGCACCTTTCTTTGGCTGCCAGGTGGCTTGGGGCCAAGCCTGTGGAGGAGCCATGCAGTCTGCACCCAGTAACTGGAACGTGGACTCAAGCTCCAGAACAGCCCCTTGTCTCTTTCTTTCACACAAAAGTACACACAGACATAAATACATAGGAACATTCACACTATGAGGCACTTACAATTGTGTCTTTAGTTCCTCCAAATACATCTGTTAAAAACCTGAGTGCCCAGTCACAGGAGCTCATACATAGCCACCAACCAGTCAGGCCACAATAAAATGATCATCTTAGTCTCTCATCCTGTATTATGATGAAACATGAGGAGATGAATGTGATAACCTCTGAAATTCAAGTTGTATTGATTAGGCTGAAAAACTTTGTTAACTGATTGCCTTCATCTGCCTTGAAGCCGCCAAATAATTTGTAAGAGCCAACATCTAGCCAAAGTGGAAATCCATCTGTTAAAAAGAGTAAACCACTGAAAAGCTCTCCCCTGGTACTCATGCTTTAACCAGTGTGCCAATGCAGAAGCTCCTTGGATGAGACAGCGACCACAGAGCCAATTCTCTACACTTCATTTTATTTCTTCATGCAGCTGGAGAAGCAAGGATAAGTGATTGAGGGTATGGAGTACATTTGTATCAAGGGATGAAAGCCACTCAGATACAACTCAGACAAAAATCAAGTAATTAATAATTCTTTAACAAATCAAGGTGCTTGGCCAAAACCCTGTGTAAGAAAAAATAATGGCTAATCAAGAGATGAAATGATGCTACCAAGACAAAGAGGCAGAACGAACATGTGGGTGGAACAATGTGAGACACATGGAAAGGAGGATTATAAATAAGTAGATGGCTTTGTCTTAACACTGTACTGTATGTGTACACCATAGTAAACATGCACTTTCTATCCATCTATGCATCCATTTCTACTGCTGATCCAGAGCAAGGATAAAGTGGCAGCAAGTGAAGCAAGGTAGTTCAAATGTCCCTCACTCAGCAAGGCTTTCTGGAGTTACCTAGGAAAGCCTGAGGCATCCCAGTATACATAACAGATAAAAGTGCCAAGAAAACCCCCTGTGGAAGGCACCCAGGAGGAATCCTGATATCAAGTACCTTAGCTGGCTTGTGGCTCTACTCCCCTCGTTCTCAGATGTCTGAACTCCTTAACCTATCTATAAGAATGAGATAGGATGAGGAGCTCAGCTACCAGGAGTGAACTGTTCAAACCATGAGACAGAATGAAGTGGAAAGAAACAGAGAAAAGCAAGGGATTACTTTCATAAAGGGGCTGCGTAAGGCTGCCAGACTAAGCCAATATAAATATCACCTCAACTGCATTGATTAAGGGTCAACCAAGATGATGTCAGAACAACTATATTACTCAAGAGTGATTGGAAAAAGTGGGTGAATCCAATCATTCCACCCTTAAGCTGTCCCATGGTCCCATTTTCTCCATCCTTAAATTGCCCCCACAAAATCCTCTGGAAAATGAATAAATACACTCTTCCTGTTCAGATACTCTTTCAAAGCAACTGCACAGAAAGACGGAGAGGCTATCTTTTTTTCTCTAAACATTAAAATTATGCTGTGCGAAATGACCGAGACTTCTCTACCTTTCTAATCTCCCTCTAAAAACAGCCAAATCACATCTGTTACGGCTAGTCAGGCATGGCTAAAAGGTTTTTTGTCGCTACATTACTACTGCTGAGAAAGTCATATCCCGAAATTTTATTTGTGTTGTAAAGGGAACACAAATGGAGCTCAAATCTGATAGGAACTAAAATGGTATGACTTGAAACTCATAATGGACTCGGTTCCGGAGCCTCTCTCATGCTCAAATGCGCAGCATTCCTTCATTACTCACCTTCCAACAAAAGCCCAACCGAGTCACTCAGCCAAATGCTGTAATCTTGGGGTGAGAAGTCATGTTTGGCTCTCCAGGAATGGGCTTCTGTTGAGAAGGACGTTCCCACCAAACACAATTTGTTGGGCATTTTGGAAAGAGATTCTCAGAATTTCTTTGAAAATGCTAACATGAAAGCTTTTCCTTTTATGTGGGTGTATTTTGCACTGCTTTGGACGGCTATGAGCTTAGGTAAGGGGATATTTTGTGCAGACAAAAATATGAGGGGTTTCCTGAGTTATAACTCAATAGTTCTTGTACACACTGCTCAATTTTCATGTAGTGCTGATTTTCAAGTAATAAAAAAGCAGATGATGAGCAACATATTTTTGCTTAACCCTCTTAATCCTTATATGACAAGACTGAATTTGATATAGACACAAGTTATGAGGAAAGTAACTAGTGTCATCAACAAATCAACAACTAGTGTTGTCAAAGCATCCTGAAAAACAGAAAACAGGAAAAACTATTTTTTCAACAAAATAACCAAAGCCAAAGATTAAAGTTGAGATGTACCAGTTCATTTTACATTGTAGACAGGACACCTTTGAGGTAATTCCTTTCGAACAGTTAAATTGTTATACTTAGCATCCATAATATAACTACAAACCCATGCTTACCTGGTGTCTGCGGTGGCTCTGGTCCAGGAATTGTCGAGACTTAAGTTTCTGTTGTTGTAGCTGCTGGATTGCAAACTGAAGTTGGTAGCTTCCTTCGGTGGGTTGGTGGCGCAGCTGGGGGTTCACTCCTGCCGCCAAGCTATAGGCATTCTGCATCTGCCCATCCCAAAGGCCCTCCTCTTCCTTCTGTGGTTTGTGGCTTAAAGAAAAGAAATGGAGATGCAAGGTGAAAAAATTCAAATAAAGTAAAATACACCTTTTTCTAGAGTGAATCATGCAATCTGTTTTGTGTTGATGATATGAATGTGCATATTAAAAGTATCAGCTCAATGTTTTGCTATTCACACTTCGATTGAAACTGAAGACCTGAGAGTTTTACCTCATGCTGGAAACTCACCTTAAAGAAGATTGAGGAATTGCACACAGTCTTAAGTGCTACACAAGAAGGTTGATACCACTTTCAAGTCCGTCAGTTTAATAATAACAGCTCCCTGTTGTCTTATCTTAGAATTAAGACCAGGGATGTGGGGAAACAGCTAGCACTGAGATAGCTGCTCAGTGGATTTTTCACAACTTTGGACAGTTTGGACAGACCTGTTTCCACTCTTTCTGTAAGTGAAGTTAAGTGACTGTTGGCTCCATGTTCAGGTTTTTGGTCATGTGAGATGAAAAAGAATAAGAGTATTTCCAAACATGTCAAACTAATAATTTACTATACTAGAAATACTATTTATTTATTTATGTGTTATTCGTATACTGGCAGCTTAAAGATGTCCTGACAACAGACAGAAGACACCAGAGTGTTAAAACATTAAAATTATGCCATACAATAGTCTTAATATTTTCATCCTGAATATTTTTGCTCTATGTTCTCCCTCAAATAAAGCTACAACTGGCTCATAAACATGCCCATCTTAATAGCTAATAATTACCTGAGCTTGTGATCCAGTTGATCAATGTGGAACTATAATAGAAGTTTTTGCTACCAGGTTTTCATCATCAGTCATTCTACCGAGAAATGTGCTAGAAGCTCACTAACTCTCCTTTTTGCCTCCATGTGTTGACACTGTCAGCAAAAAGTAAAGGATCTCAGTCCATGGCTGCTGGACCCACAGAAGCCTCAAGTCAAAGTGTGCAAATCAAAGTTAAAGCAGAAGAGTAAGCCTGTGGCAAACTAAACTGAACTAAAAACCTTTCCTCGTTGCCTCAGTGCACCCCAAGCTTCACGTTCCATTCACATCAGAAAGCCACAAACTGGAAGGCAAACCTTTCGACAAGTCGCACGAGTTTGTAACTGGATTATCTCTCATTAGAACTAAGCAGTTTTCAGCCTTTTTTTTTTTTTTGAACCAATGAGTTGACTGGCCACTTTTCAAAAATGCTTAAATTCTGTCTTTGTGGAGTGTGCTGTGTATGAACCATCTCAGCCTAAAACATGGCCACAAAGAGAACTACAGCAAGATGCAAGATGCAAGTTAAAAGATGAAAGGGAAAAAACTGCAAGAGATTCATTCAAGTACAGTTGGAGAAATTGGATCCCTTGGGGGTCTTAATGACAAAAAGGATCTTGGAAATTCCTCCCAATACATATAATAACATTTGTCCATTGGTCTGGGGTAAAAGGAAAAACATTTCAGTCTTAAAATCACACTAACTACAATATTTTTAGAAACCAAACTAAGATAAGCTCTAAAATTAGATTTCAATTAGTCTTGAACAACAATTCACAGTGCGGGATAATAATCTTGTGTTGCTCCAGTGAAAAAATATTTCTCTCATGTTTGGCCGAACAAAGACACAAGGGATCTTGAACTCATGTGAACATGAAATCCGCACATGTATTTCTCAGTTCACATAATGGCACATACATTGCAAAAACAACTGGTGTGACCACAGGCCAATTCAATTTTTTCAGTTTCTGGAAACAAAGGCTTGTCTGTGAACCTCACAAGGCCAGAGATTCTACAATGCCAGGAGACAAAACAAGAACTCGTTCTTTGTTTACAGCAGTCATTTCCTTTAACTTGGCTGGAGTTTGCACACTGGACCACTGGGACCTTCACTGCTACCATTTTATTAGCATTCTGTGTAGAACGGGCTATTTCTCAGGTCTCAGTATATGCTTTCCTTGAGTATGTCACAATGTCACTTTAATACCCAAAGGAAAGATCTGTCAGACACAGCTTGTCAACACAAAACCGTGTAAAAAAAAAAAAAATACTAAAAATAAGCAGGAGGAGCTAGAGGTTAGTCAAAAACAGTAACCAATAAAATCGAGAAAAATGAGAGGGGAGAAGTTTCAGATCTGAGTTTCTCATCACTAGTAATTCACATGTGTGGAGCACTGACTATCTGGGACTTCCCTCCAGCCCGGACCTCTGCTCGTGGGAGTCAGTTTACTCCCTGCTGTTCTTGCCATCCTTTAATATGCTGATAGACCTTACTGAACAACTTACTGAACATAGCATTGCAAGTTGAGCACATGTGCCGCATCAATCTAACTGTGTGAATGTGGGAAAATGAACAGTATGAGTTAAGATGACATCAGGCCACAGAATCTCAAAGCCCTGCCTGTGTAAACATCAGCTGCTGAAGGAGTGTGAGGGTATTTCCATTACTCAGTGTTTGTTTACTATGTTTTATTACAACAACATGAAACTGAGGAGGGCCATCCTTTAAATGCAAAGTAGACAGTGATGCTGATGCTTTAGTTAGTTCAGTGGGATATGGGCTAGGATATGAGCAATATGGGCTCCTGAAGCAACCAAGTGTGTTTTAAAAAGCAGGTTTACTGAGTTATATGGACAATTTTGCCAAGTGAAACCTAGAATATTCTGATATCCAGTTCTGATTTTAACACTGAAATGAGACTAGACTAAAAGAGTCAAGGTACCAAACAGATTTCACTTCAAACAATAGAGACAAGTGAGCTACAAAGCTGGTGACAAAAAGCTGACTAACTAAACTTTGTGCTACTTAAGATGTTTTTAATTGTCATTTAAGCTAACAAGACTTAAATAACCAAAAGGTCAAAACCTTGTAAATACGGCTTAGTGTTGTTGGTCTATATCTAGTGGTCAGTGTGCTAGATTGGTAACACTGCAGGCTTGGATCAATCTCATCATACAACAGAACGATTGTGTGTTATGCCTGCAGTTAAATTATACCTTTCAGTCAGATTGAGAAATAAGGAAAGAAGGCACTTTAGCATCTTCCTAGTATCATATAAATCCAGGCATCTGGACAGGTAACAGTCTTATTTAGAGGAAACCAACAAATGACTTAGATTTGCCTGTGTGTGTGTGTACAAGGATGTGTGTACCAATAATGCTATGAAACTGGAGCTGGTTACAACAGCTACAAGAAAAGAATTCACTATAAAATTCAAATTAAATTTGAATTTAATTTTGTTTTTACTAAACACACACTACATTTACAAGCATATATATATATATTTATACAGATTACATATTACATACATCCCACAGTCCAAGTAATTTTTTTTTTTTTGACATTTAGTCCAACAAAGTATTTGCTGAGAAATGAAAATACTTTTCTTTCTAGTTGAATCAGTTTTAAAAAATGACCAATTTTTTTTGTGCTTTTGGAATAATTTATTTTCCATTCCATCTTCACTGACACCAAACTGAAGTTCAGACAGTCTCAGTCTAATTAAGTTTCTCCTGATACATTTTAATGGTGCAATAAGTGAGTTAAAAAAATGGCATTTTACACACCTAGTAGCCTGCTTTATAGGTGTGTCTCCACTATACAAGCTATTATCTATTAATCTAAATTCCATTCACATGAACTCCCCTTGCTCTTACCTTGAAGGTTCCCCTTCATCCCATTACCACAGCTGGCTCCAATCAATGTGAATAAAAATCTTCTTTTCTTTTAAATTCAAAGGCAGAGAGACATCAAACCACTTTGTCCCCCATCAAAGAAGTCTTACATTTTCACCAGAGTTTTTATGATTAGTTCAGTTGTTGGTTCAGCAAATGGGCTGTCATAAAATCCTTTGGAATGGTTTGTCCTTACAAAATTCAACCAAGTCAAACAGCAATCTGATAAAGTACTGAACAGAACTAAAAGTACCCTGAGTATGGAAGGGTTGTGGTATTTCTAAGTTTACTGTGCTGCAGTGAACACATAATAGTTTTGTGGTCTTTTGTAGGTACAAGAATAAAAAAATGAAATAGTCAAAAAGTTCATTCTAATATACTAATGACAGACTAAAACCAGTGACCTGTTGCTAAAATTAAAATAAGACAAAACTGGAGCTCCAGCACAAACTCAAACCACAGCTGTTGCTACCAAACCAAAACACCAAAATCTTGTTTATTTAATAAGTTGAGTAGAAAATAAAGGTAGAATTACCAGCTTAATACAATGATAGGGACAACTTTGGTAAGGTTACATAACAAAACAGAACTGGTGGTTACTTTAGAGGTTGTCGACTTGATTGTGGTCTGACTGTCTGTTGTCTGAGTTCACAGCTCAAGTTAATACGCAAGTATGCTGCATGGAAATCATCATAAATGTACTAGGAGGTCCAAGATCGGAAATCATTCTCGAGTTAAAGCCCCCCGGTTGTCAGCACACTGGAGTGAGGGAGCAGCTCTCAGAATGCTGATGCAGCATACCTGGCAGATCCTGGCAGCAGCACTTCAAAGAGCCGTACCACTCTTTGAAACCCATCATACTTCACCCCTGTGGTTGCTTAAAGAGCCAGTGTGCTTAACAGTTTCAGCATGTTTGGCACACACTGTCAGCCTGTGAACTGTGTGTGTGTGTGTGTATGTGTTGTGGGGGGGTGCTCAGGACATTCTGTTATAAGAAACAGTGCAGAGGCAAAATCAAGGCAATTTCTCCCAATATCTTATTAAAGACATTTCACAGCAGTAAAAGGTGAATGCTAAACCAAGGCCTGAGAGAACTAAGGTACAAGTGAGCTTTTTGTATTACAAGCCAGTGACAAATGGAAAGATAAATGAGATTTTTGGAGGGATTTAAAATAAGCTTTCTAACAAAAGACAGTGTATTTCTCCTTGTACACAAAGCATGTAGTAATATTTATTTTCTGATGAATGCAGTGCCAAAGCAATAAATGGAAAAGCAGAAATATTTAAAGGGAACAACAAAATTCAGAGAAATAATATAAGTTCCATCAAAGGACTAGAGCTCTAACCTGAAACAAGATATCAGAAGGTGATTTCTGGTTCTTCTGCATCTTAGAAAGGTTGTCCGAGGCTATCCTTGAAGTTATGAATTCTATTAAAAGTCTCTTTCTTAGTTTGTGGAAATAAAAACACTTTAAAAAGGGAAAAAGCCAGACATTCCTGGAATTCTCTGACAGCTCCATACACAAGAAAGGGCTTGGACTGGAAAAACAGAGTCCCAGATCAGGGCCAGGCTGTCTGAGAGATTGTCACTTGAGAAAAATTCATCGAAAGGTCAGCAGTGGCGCTGACCTCTCCATGAATTACATCTCCAATCGCCACTATGCTTATTATCAAGGCCTGGTATCAAAGACCACAATCATGTGATCATATTCCAGCTCCCATTCTCAGTGCAAAGGGAGAGGGGTGAGGTAAGGGTGAGAAAGGAGAAATTTCAATAGCTGCAAAAGCAAGAGCCTGAAGCCGACAGACTATGTGGGTGTTGACATCGCAACCCCTCACCACCACCTCCAGCACCCCTCCAACGCAATGTTTTAAGCTGCCAGCATGCTGCATACTTCAGGTGCCAATTCTGCAGACACTTAGCCCCGCAAAACACAATTGAGAAGGGAACAAAAATCCCATTTCCAGGCACATTGAACTAGCTTTACCAGAGAGGTGTTGGCATTCAGCAATTCTTTTCCAAAGACTAACAATCTTCAATCTAAAAATTTGTCAGAGACCATTAACAAATCCTTTAGGTTCTATTGAGTGTGACGAAATAGGCTACCAAAAACTAAATGTCTACAGTAAAGACCTTTGTAAAGTTAATCACACACAGAATCCTCTGGACAGTAATTTGGCCCAAGTGACTATTAATTTACACCTGAATCCATCAATGTCCCACAACAACACAATACTGCAATGTGTTAAATGTTTAGGCCTCATGGCCGACTTTGAAAAATGAGACTGGCAGTGTCAGTCTTCATCACCATAGCATATCAAACTCAAGGCCCTCAGATGAGGGATATGCTGTTTACCTTGGCAGTGAACCCCATTGAGACTGCAACGGACTATTCAGTCATATTGCACTTTTATCTGTCTCACATGGAGCTTATTAGTGGCTCACGATTTAATCTTTTTTTATGGCCTAGAAGAAACTTTTTTGAATTAATATTCATTCAAAAAAGTTTCTTTATATGATTATCTTCAGCCGCTTATCCATTTCCGGATCGCGGGGGGTGCTGGCGCCAATCCCAGCTCCCAATGGGTGAAGGTGGGGTACACCGTGGACAGGTCAGCAGTCTATCGCAGGGCCAACACACAGAAACAAACAACCACTCACACTCACACACACTCAGACCTACGGACAATTTAGAGTCACCAATTAACTCAAACATGCAGGTCTTTGGATGGTGGGAGGAAACCGGTGTACCCAGAGTAAACCCATGCAGGCACAGGGAGAATATGCAAACTCCGCACAGAAAGGCCCCAGGCCTGGGAACCGAACCCGCAACCTTTTCATTCTGGGGCAACAGCACTAACCACTATGTCGCCGTGCCAACGTATGTGCCGACATATATATAGATATATATTGCATATAAATGTGCAGCTTGTATAAATGTGGTGCAGAAATAAGAAGCTTCCACTGTCCGTAGAATGAAAATGGACTTCACTGTATCTATCTATATTATTATAAGTTCCTGTTAGGTAAACACTGGACACTAACAATATTCCCATATTCCATATCCACATATGTCCAAAGGGAACCTTTAATATCCCAAATGAACACTGTCCTTTGTATATGTTTATGCCACATTTCTTGAGACTCACCCAGTGCTGCTGATTCGATCTGATCCAGGGTGAACAGCCTTCACTGGCTCTTGGGTCGCAGGAGCAGTATGCTGCCCTTTGGGGTTGAGTGTGAAGCATTCTCTGCCCAGCATCCTGTTGGCCATGTTCAGATTGGTCAACTACAGGCAGAGGAGAAAATTTCTTGAAGATTAGTCAGCTTTTAACATTTTCATTATACTCATTATATTAATGCAGTTCTAAATCAATGTCAAGTCTGGTCTCTGCACTCATAAAATTTGCAATCAGCTAGTTCAAACTGTGCATAAAACAATGAAACTACATGATCGATAAATGCTTTTGCTTTGCTCCTCTAAACATCAACCACTTCATACTCTTTTGGGTGGGGGGCTGTTTGAAATATGTACACACAGAACATGGCACAGCTACTATCCACTCAGCACTGAACCCAGGTGGTCCCCTCCCCCACCTCCATTCCTAACAGAAAGCACTACTATGACTTGTCAGGCCAAATCTGTTTACAACCACATCAGTACCACTGTGGCAACAGCTCCTGTGTACAGCCTGGTACCCTGGGAATTTTGGTTGGTGCTGTAATCGAATGTTAGAATTAATCATACTGCGTGCTGTCTTATTTACTTTCTTTCCTACTGTGTAGCAGCAAATGTCCAATGGAAAAAATATAAAC
This sequence comes from Echeneis naucrates, assembly GCF_900963305.1. Classification (NCBI taxonomy): domain Eukaryota; kingdom Metazoa; phylum Chordata; class Actinopteri; order Carangiformes; family Echeneidae; genus Echeneis; species Echeneis naucrates. The sequence continues at coordinate 10,149,896 of NC_042532.1, forward strand.
CTGCCAAGCCTTGTGCAGAAGGAAAAATATGTCAGTATGGTGTTACACAGCTACAGTAAGTGTTTAAGGTAGAGTGGTTGTACTGTGAGAAACTATTTGATCAAAATTAGAATATATTTGTACAATACTAATAGTAATTTCCCACCACAGGCCCAAAGTATGTATTGCCATAATCCACCATGTCTAAGGACATGCACTGATGTCTTAATAAATTTGGATATAGCAATAATATGTATACACTTGCTGGAAGATTAATGTTATCTTTCTGTATTACAGCACAGGAATATAATAACTTCACTGAATATATTTGGCCAAACATAAGGGCGAGTAATAACCAAAGCCTTAGTGGTCAACTTAGGTTATAGGGTGTTCTCGTTCACAAAATTCTCCATTTGGCTCAACGAGTGATTTAATGACTTTAAAACTGAGCCTTAAAAAATGTACTCTGAGCCTTTAAGTGCAAGACACTGGACTGTTTTACCCTGAAAAATAAACTGCTGCCATGACAAAGATTAACTATTCATAGGAAATACAGCAAACACCTCTCAGAGAGACAGAATAATGTGGAGTCAAAAGGGAAGTCATAAAAACCGGAGTCTGTGTGGTCTAGTGCCATCCCAAAAAACTTTGACAGAAGAAAAACAGTGAGGGAGAAGAGGAGGAAGAGGAGGGGGGAGGAGAGGTTGCAGGGCACCTCACATCGAATGACAAACCGGTGGGGAATATAGGAGAAGGTGGTGATGGAGCCAATGAAGCTGCCGCTCCCCTGCTCGGTGCCAATTTGCCACATTCCTCTATTTATAAGCATCAATTACCACAAAAAAGTGGCTGCTTGTTAAGTATCAACAGAAATCACTCCCCCCACGGTGCATCTGATAATGAGACCTCACACAGAGCTGAGGCTTGGTGTGGCTCACCACTGTTTAGGCCAGCCAGCTTCAAACCTTAGTTCCAGACTCACCCCCGCACCAACCCCAGCCCACAAACTGCAGGCAAGCTGAGGGCTGGAGGAGGAAGGTGCACGGCAAGAGGCGGCAGACCCTCTGGCTCCGACAGGTCTGCTGAATGAATGAGCAGCTAGATACCGCCCATCAGCATGGGGTCAGAGCCAGGTTTACACATCAACAAAGAAGTATCAGAGACCTCACAGTGAGAGACTACAGTAGAGGGGCCGCATTCATCTTCCTTTCGTGAACATTGCACAGATCAGTTTACAGTTGCTTAATAGCTGAGCATATTTTCTTATCCGAAAGAAACTTCCTGCTCCAGGTGGCTGTCACTACTGGCCCAGTGGGCTATGGAGGTAGAAAACCTAACAAACTCACATGTTGCGTTAGCAGGTTGATGTGACTGGAGCTGGCATAGTGACAAGCAACCTGCTTGTCAGCCAGTTTCTGCAGGGCTGATATAAAGGCCTGTTGGTTAGACTGGGCCTGGGCAGACAGCGCCTTTAAGTCCTTAAAGGCCCCCATTGAGTTTGACTTCAGCTTACTGGAACTGCTCTTCCTGTTTACTGAGAAAGAAAATCATAAACCAAATGTGAGAACATAAGAATGAACCTGATAACAAAAAGGTCAGCGTCACAAGAGCAGAGAAGCAGGAAGCAATAATTTTACCTTGGCCTGCAGATGTGGGTCTAGAGAGCTTTTGGCTATAGATTTGTGCAGCATTTGGGATTGAAGAGGTTGCCCCAGAGCTGGATGTAGATAAGGTAAAGGACTGAATCCTCCTGAGCACCTGGGTTGTTTGCCCACTTGAGTCCGTGTTAGAGCCAGTGGAAACAGCAGTCCGCAAAGCTCTCAGAGGTTGTGTGACCACAGGGGCAGATGTGTATGCAGGAGGGTTGCAAAGAATCTCAGCATGACAGAACTGAGACTTTGCCAGAGACTGCGCATAAGACGGTGGCTGAGGAGGCGGCGGAGGTGGTGGACAGTGAAGAGGCAGGGACGCTGGAGCAGGAAGGCAGTGCTGCAGACGGATATGTGTGCAGTCTAAAGACACAGGAAAGCTGGAGCAGTGCTGAGACGCCTGTACATCTGGCTGGGTTTTACCATTTCCAGCCACTGCCTGTTGTTCTTCAGACAGTGCACATACAGAGGGTTGACTCTCAGCGGCCTTGATGTCTGGGTCACTGCTGACTTTCCCCGTGGAGAGCGAGGACTCTGAAGCGCTGGAATCCTCTTTGGCCACAGGCAAAGCTGTTCAAAGAGGGAAAGAAGCCAGAGCTCCTTTATCATCAGTTAGCCATTCTTCTGCTCTGACACACATTTGTTTTCCCCCAATGAGTCCTAATCATTTGAAGCTGACCTCTTCTTCACCCCAGATGACTCATTCCCTGAACTTTTTTTTTTTTTGGTTTACAAATGTAAACAATTTCTGTTTACAGTGCCTGACTGATAAAATATTAAACATAAACCAGACCAACAGTCACAAAAATATGAAAGAAAGTATGGAAGGAACTCACTCTTAGACTTTTCATAGTCGCCTGAATGTCCCGGCGCATTTATTTCATGAACGTCTTTCTTAACACTCTTGACTTTTGTTCCTAGGAAGACTGTGGCTGATTTATTTTTCTGTGTGTAGAAAGTCAGTACTTCCTCCAGATCATTTTCACTGTTAATAAAAACAGGAGATGAATGTGTATAGCAGATTGGAATCATTCTTCACTCAGTAGCATATATAACTGGAAAGAGTCTGAATAATGGTGAGTGGGCTAGCCAATTCACTAACCTTGCTGCAATGATGTACTCCTGAAATACAGCGGGGTTAACACAGTGTTCCTTGCTGCTTTTCTCCTGTTTTTTCACCATGTGTTCAGTTTCCTGAAGAGATAAGAAAGAATATGGTTTACACAGTCTGCATCACCTCCAGGAATGTTGTAATCTTTGGGTAAAAGTAGTGTCTGGGAATGGGCACCTTGTTGTAACAGTGGATAAACTCCCCTAACTGGTGGGACAAGATGCGTCTGCGGTCTTGAAGGGGTAACTGGCGACCAGGCAAGACCACCTTAATGTCTTGTTGAAGGTTATTTGCTGCTCTTTTCAGAAAGCGAATCACCAGCTCCTGTGCAGACAAATGAAGAGGAATTGTTCTCAATGGTATCCTTTAATCACTGATTCAGCATATTGCAGTCATTCTGCCTGTGTGAGTGAGTGTGTGCTATCTTAAGGCCATTTAAAACACCAAACCCTTTTAATTTAATGGGCTAGAGATCGGCTGAAGTTTGTATTCATTTTCCTCAAAGGTTTGAGGTTACTGTTGATGATGTATGCAATTACAATACAGGCATTCCAATCAGGCTCACTTTTAGAGAGACCACGTTTTCCCTCTATGTGGCCACAAATGCATCTAACTCATCTCAGATCAAGCCAGGGTACAGAACAATAATGAAGGAAAATGTGGCATTTATATATATATAAAAAAACACACACATACATACAAACATACAAAGGAAACAATACTCCATGATATTCCACGCTCCTCAATTTGTTAGGAAGGGGTGATAAAAATGGTTATCTTTGTACCATTTGGTCGTTGTCCTTTTCGGGCCAAGTTGGAATGGTGCTTGCTCTGCTCTCAGCTAACAGTCTTCGCTGGACACGCTGCAGGTATGAGGAAAAGGCCATTCGAGCCTGTATCTTACTGCAAAATGCAAAGGAAAGAGAAGAAAACTTATCATGAATTGCAGATGGAAAATAATGGAAAAACAATTGACACAACAACAACTGACGATAAAGGTTATATTCTGGGTCTTAAGCTAGTTTGCGTCAAAGTGACAGCAAAGACTATTTTGTTGCACTATAATCTGTGGAATCAGTGATCGATCTGTTACAGCAATAGAACAAATAAGCATACTCATTCGACATTACTGAGATATCATCCAGAACAAGAGAGAAATCAAAAACAGATATGTACAGTATCACTTGTTGAAACACAATGCATCTTGTTCTGTAGAATGAAGAGCTGTCTTCAATGCGCAGGTGAACTTGGAAAGAAAACTGTCAGAACATTGTTGTTGGAAAGAAAAAAGTTTTGGAAATAGTTGTCTAACACAAACAATGATATGCTGTACTATAATTTCATGGCTTGAAGCAATCAGGAATTTTTACAAAGTCAGACATGTTATTGTCATTCCTGCTCAAATTATGATTTCAGGCACACTTTTAACACTTTTAATAGGGGAGTATCGCCTTTGCGGTACCTAGCAGTGTATACAGAGACTGCAAGGGGCTGTCTGAATATTGCTTCTGTTCTAAATGAAGGGATATATGAAAATATGAAATGTTTTATTGGATTTGAAATAGCTTGGATAGCTTATTTGTCATTCTATGAATGGCCGGTCTTACAGCATCATTATTTGAAGTCTGCCATTTTAACTTGCCAAATGTAACGTCATCCATTTCTGTTACTACATGATAAGTAATTAGTAATTAAATAAATCTTAGCCAAACAACTTTTCATCTGCTTTGCTGGGAACAAAAGCATTTCTTCTTCTACAAGATGGTCTTGAGGGAGAATGGAATTCTATCAGGGAATAGGATGAGACAGTCAGCCAAGCTGAGCAGCAGCCCAGAACACAGACTGACCTGAGGTCCCAGCCCTGCTGAAGGATGTTGAGCAGGTTGACTTTGGGCCTGGCATTGAGTGTGGTTGCCTCTGAGCTGGATGGAACCTCGCTGTGGCAGCACTCCAGTGGTGTGACCACTTGTTTTCTGTGCTCTGTGACCAAATCCTGGTGTGAGACTGGCTCAAGAACTTGCTTCACCTCCTCTCTTTCCTCCCGAGTGCACTCCTCTCCCTCCTGACTGCTGCTCTCAGTCAGGGGGGGCCTGGATTGCTTCCCTGAGGTATGCAACATTGCAAGAACAGACAATGTCAGTTGCATCACTGGCATTTTGGATTAGAGACACAGAGACACTCAAAATAGGCCTTTTATTGTTGCTGCAATGAAATGAACTCATTCAGAGTCATATTTGGCCAACCTTACCGTGACACAGGGGAGTTATTTATTGGAACCAAAAGTGTATTAGCATGCAATGCTGTCCCACTTAGCTACACTCCTCTCAGTTTTAGAAAAAAAAAGCTGCTTCCTGAGCTAAGGCAGAAAACATCAGGCTTACCCGATTTTTTCTTCCCTGCAGCAGAGCGATGAGTCAGGTGGCGCTGTCTCCTCTTACGCGCCTCAAGAGACAGCAGCTTCCTCTCATACTGAACAACGTGACAGCCATGGATGGCGTCCACCTGCAGCTGCACATTTCCATTCACATTCCTGTGAGACAGAACAAGAAGTGTCAACACAGTGGTAATAACAACAACAATTATGATTTATATTTATATTTATATCAACAACCATTACAAAGTACTTCAAAGAGTAATACTAAATGAAGGCAGTTCTGAGAAAGATCAGTGTGGTGGAGTAGCTTGTCCCAAATTTGACATGACAGACAGTGATGGTCCAAAGGAGAAAGGATAAACAGCAAATAATAATAAAAGTGGCTGAGGTCTTGCAGCAACACCCATCTCTGTAATCTGGCTACCTAACAAATATGGAAAAATCATAGATGAGCTTAGTTTGGGTCCAAATCCCCAGACAATATTGCACAACAGCAAAATCTGTGGCTACAACTTGAAAGTGCTTACTGATTCAAATAACATAAATGCATTTTGTATTAAAATAACAAAAATGTGGTTCAATAAAAAGACACAGTTGATCTAATAACTGCCTTCCCCCCTGCTTCCCCAAAATTGACTCGATGATGCCACAAAGACATTGGGCGCCCTGGAAAAGTTGACTTCGCTTCATCTTTTCAGCTGTTCCCCTCACCTATCCAATTGAAAGACCAAACAAATGCCACTTTCAAATCCAACCATTTCCACAAACTGATGGAGGGATTTATTTCCCATTCCCAACCACAATGGAAATGCTTACCTTCCATGGAAAAGTCTGTTTGCCAGCATGTAGTTCATTGATGTCTTGGACTCCAGATACCCCCTGAGAAAAGAAGATAATGAGCAAATTACAATAATCATAAAGTCAGTGGCCCTATTGAGCCTTGACCATCTTATTTTTGCAGCAGATGTGTTAAATTGAGGCTGTTGTGATATAGTTGCGCTGGAAACAGTTGCTGCTTAATGTACCGATAGTTTCCCAGATGGTTTAATAATATGCTTTTTAAAATACCCCAAAATCCCTGCTGCTAATGGACCCATGGACCTAATCAAGCAACATGTGTGCATATATGAATATGAATTGTAAGCATAAAAACTGATAGTAACAAATAAGTCCATGTGGAATATAACACACATTATAACCAGAGTTCAACAAATGTGTTCTAACAACAAATAAGTTGGTAAATTTGTAGCAACACCCTAGTATGGTGGTATGGTTCAATTAGACACAGTCAAGAGAAGTTTTATGGTTTGGCTTTAGTCAGTGATTGTATTAATTTAGCCTAAATGTCACTCTTTTTTAGGACACATATTAATAACATGACAGATAAACACCACCTTGGCAACTGCAAACGGTCTGTCGGCTCCTTCTTGGCTCAGCTTACCCATAGAGTTCCCACGTTTCTGTAGTGGGAAAGATCCGAATGAAGCCTCCTCGTCTCTCATATTCTTCCTTTATCCTCCTAAGTACTTTGATCTACATTCGTAAGAAACAAACAACATATTCTGAAACAGGCTGAGATTTTAGTAGAGTTCTCAGGTTCCAATAACGTATGGATTAAGCAGAATCCCAGGCATCAGGTCACACATCACCATTATTACCTCCTCAGCTGTCAGGCTCAGAGTGCTGTCTCCCTGGCCTTTTTTAGCTCCTTGCTTGTCCTTTGATGCCTCTGTTTCTGTGTTATTGGCTGACTGAGGTCTCTGTCGCTACAGGGGACAAGCATATAGATAAAATCATGTTGTACTGAAACCTTCCATCTCTCCAATCAATCATATTTCCATTGCAAAGTAATTACATTCAGCAATTTTAAGAGCAGACTTAAATTTTAGCTGAGGAAACTACCTGCTACTGATAAACATAAACTTTTTCAAACATAATGCTCATTTGTAAATGGAAAGTGTACTGATCTAAACCTTATCTCACAAAACTACCCTTTCTTCATCTCGACATGTCACAGAAATGGGGCATTTTGTTATACACTGGCATTGACTGTCTCCTCACTGTATGCAGGACCAGGCTGTGATTGACAACTTTGGCAAGCAGGTTGGAACGTGCGCCAGACATTGTGGCGCAACCCCCACACAATCACATATCAGTATTTGTCATCTGAATAACAGGGGGATTACGTTTAATTTGTCTGACGTGGCTGGGGGGATACAGCGGCAGTCAAAAAGTGACGAGGTTTAATCCTGCTGAAAAAGCTTAAACTGGTGCCCCTGATCAAAGTGGAAAGAAGAGAACAGGTTCACCACAGGCCACTGGAGTTATCCAGCTGCCTCTGTGACAACCCCTGGTTAGCTTCAGGCTTGTTTTAGGGATGTCTGAGAAACTAATTTCTATACAGCAAAGTTTCTGACTTTTGGAGTGAGGTGGTATCCAAAGCACTTGCGTACAAAGGACCCTTTGCTAATGTAATGAAAATTCTATTAAAATAAAGCATTAGGGATCGATATAAGCCATCTGTCTGCCACTATGAAAGACAGTAAAGCCACATAATCAAATAAGCAGAAAGCTGAAAGCAATTTCTTACCGCCAATATAACAGGCATCAGGGAATTGCAGTGGGTCAGAGCAAAAGAAGATTAATATGTCTGAGTCAGAAAACAACTTACCACTCGGCTGAGTGCAATGGATGTTGGAGCAGAAAAGAGTTTCTAAGAGGCAATGAGTGAAGACAATGAGTTTTACAGCGTCAAAAGCAACAATTTTACCTTTAGACAACATACATGCATCTTACTATAATGTCTACACAGGCCATTTACACAATCTAAGGTGGAGAAGAAATCTGTCTATATAGTAATCTCCCTCCCGCAGACCCTGTGCCAAATCTGGGTGCAGTAGTCAAGTGGAGGCAGCCAAGTGCATTAGCTGTTGTGGCATCATTAGGCAACAAGGCCTAGAGAGAGCATTAGTCACTTGATTAGAAGTGATAAAACAATAAGCCACCGAGAGCAGCATTTAAACACTGATGTAACTCAAACATTGTAATTACATTAGCAGTTGTTTTGCATTACAGTGAATTTTCCATGAGGGTAAGAGGAGAGCTCAGTGACAGTGGCAGGAATGTACTGTAAGCAACAGAGATGAAGACAAGAATGGGAATGTTTCACAAGGAAGGGTGAATGAGTGCAACACTTGGCTTTTGCTCAGTTGGCTCTCTATTGCTTACACACACACGTGCATGTGTGTCAGTCCAGTACCTGTGTTCTTGAGGGTGCTGGATTCTTCAGACTTTGGTCCTGGGTGACTCGGTCAGAGCGCGGCTGCCTCGACAGGGGGTCCTGACACACAAAGCCTGCAGAGGCACCACAGAGTCACAAGGGGATATATCAATAACATCAAGTCTTAAAAATTCTCATTCCCATGACATCAGATCTTCAGTGTTTGTGCAAGAAATGAGAAGCACAGAGGCAATAAATTGCAAATGATTTAGGAATATCTCTAACAAGTTGCTAGTTCACCAGTGGAGACAAGGAAGTTAAAGCTCACAACACACAGTAAAATAGCAAAAGATGACTTTTATACTTTTATTGAAGCCTTTAAAAGCCTTTTTTGTTGAACTTCTAATTTGTTTTCTTAGATGCAAGTTGTTACCATTGGACAGCGGAATGCTAGCTGTTTCCCCTTGTTTCAAGTCTTTATGGTAAGCTAAGTTAACTGATGCTGGCTGCAGCTCATATGTAAGACATGAGACTGGTATTAATGTTGTTGTCTAAATCTCCACCAGAAAGAAAATAAGCATATCTCCCCTAATTATTAACTATTACATAGACTTTGTGGTCAGAGAAATAAGATACTACTTTGGATTAATGAGGCTCAAGCATTTCCATTTAAGTGCATTAAAGTGGTAGTTAAGAGGGGTAAGAAAAATGTTTGTAATTCACTGATTCCACTTGGATGCTCCCACCCTGTCAGTATGATTTAAATCTATGATCTTCTGTTTAGTTGTTCCCACACTCCACAAAGCTAACGAGTGGTAAAAGTGAAATTTTACAGGACTACAGTTTGTTTATGTTTTATCTTACAGTTATACTTAAGTTGAATTCAACTTATTGACAGTTTGGAGCTCCAGGGTATTTGTTCTACCTCATCCAAGCCGTCAGGTAACAATCAGGCCCTTGCCATGCTCTTGCCTAAACACAGCAATTATTACAAACACGGGCGACACTGAGCTGACAGCTATACACAGGCGGAAAATGAATGCTAATGGAATGCTGTCATTATTTACAGGTCTGGGATGCAGCCCAAGTGTTATCAGCCAAAAGCGACTTAGTTTGTTTGGTACATAATAGATGTGCTATGTTTTACATGCCACTGCTCATTTTCCCCAAGCCCGCAGTAACGTCTCAGTCCAAAGATAACTGGCAATTTATGATTCTACTCTTTCACTTAATGAGCCAGAGGGGAGGATTTCAAGCCACAGCATGGCCTAGGCCCGAGACACACAAGTACGTGCTATACACATGCACGCACACACGCACATATAATAGCCATTCCTTTAATATCATTAGGCTGAGACCTCAGATGGACCCTAATGTTTGAGTGCTAGTTTCAATGGTTGCCAGCTAATCAGTGGGCTCCATGTATCATCTGATTGGTAATAAGGATGAGGCCGAGGATAAAATTAAATAATCAGATGTGAAAATCTGGCTAATATTTTTCAAATTTTTCTCATTTTTACAGACGAACACTTAAGTCTAATCTATGAAGGTAAGGCAGGTTTTCTTGTGTTTGGAACTCGTGGTCAGGTTTTGTGACTCTTACTAGTTCAAACTTACATTTCACTAAACTTTATATGCTCTTTTTTCTCCATGAGATTTCAATGAGTAAAAGGGGAGGAGACATAACAGAGACACAGTTCATTCCCTGTTATGAACTCTATTGTATAATCCGTGTTTATCTCTGCCTTCGGCCAGGTATCTTTTATTTCTTCATGGTTACGATTGCTTTATTTGACATGTAGGATCCAGTTTCTCAAAAGAGCTTAATGATTTCAAAACAACTAATCTCTTTGTTGACAATTTAGTCCGCAAGTCATTTAATGTTAATTAATGAAGGCTGCGGTTTATTCTTTCAACACTGCAGCTTGCATTAAGAAGCCAAACAGCTATTTCCAGCAGTTAAGTCAAATTCATCATGAGGAATGTAGAAAAACATTAAGCATTCAGACAATAGACGACTGTCTCCTTCAGCTTGAGACATGCTGGTCACAAGAACAGCTGACTAGCATCTATGTCTTTTGAGTGAGACTGTTGAAAAAAAAATAGAGCATAATTACACCACTTTTTTTTTATTTTACATTTGCTTCTCCAAAATAACATATTTATTCTTATTATAATTTTGCAAATCATCTCTGAATTGTGCCTCAAGCTAAATATTATTTCATTCCAATCTTAAGTATTACCAATTCAAAATTTTTGCTTTAAATACTTAACAATATCTTGATAGGCAGTGTAAATAGTTTTCAAGCTCAGGGTATTTGTCAGCTGCGCTTATTACAGATGTTGACTCCTGTTGACAATCAAATATTCCATCTTAATTCTGAGTTTTGAATTTCTGTTTCTCATGTAAGCCCTTAAGATCTTTAATCTTAATATTTTTTCCATGGTTTTTAATGTTCTGCATTTATCTAATGTTTCCCTGGTCTTTTATTTATCCAATGATTATTAAATGTCATTTAAGATGTTGAAGCATTAGGGGACTTTCTGTTCTTATGCTTTTCAAAGTTTTCTCTTTATTTTATGTACTTTGTTCCCAGCATGCAATTCACCAGCACAATAGCATTATATCCCCTGAATTCACACTAACTGAATATCTACGAACTGTAATAACTTTGGAACCAAATGGAATATGCATTTAGTTGTTGTTTCAGCATGCACTCACCCACAAGTGAAAACATGTCTGCAATCATGCTGGCCTTTATCTTCAGATCCAAGGGTGCATCACTGTAAATAAGTGGATGTCAAAAAATGAAAAAAAAAAAAAAAAAGAAAAAGAAAAGAAAAAGAAAGGCAAAAATTGCAACACATAAACATGCAGAGGGTAGAACAAAATGAGTCAACTCTCATAAGAGGACACAGACTTGTTGCCTGACCTTGACTAAACTGCTCAACGAATTAACCGCTTTTGAAAAACAAATAAATTTAGCTACATATCTAGCGTGACGGATTGTTTTCACAAACTGAGAGCCATTTCCTTCTTGCATATTAAGCTGGAAAACAAATAAGAAAGAAAATGCATTTGAACTGGCAATGTGAAATTATTATTTTGAGTAAAAGATTGTCCCAAAACAATAAATAAAATATGTCAAATATTGAGAGTGTCACTTACCAGGCCAGGGAGGGAGAAAGGTTCACCTCTAACAACCAGGGTTTGAGGTTGGAGTCAATGAGCACATCAAAACCATAAAGCTCTGCAGAGGGGGACACAAAATGAATCAAAGAGTTTTCACCACAAACTGGGAAGTAGGCAGAGGGCGGCCGAATTAGAAACCTCTCTGATCTGCTCTCGGAAAATAAAAGATGAAGGGTATCAAAGTCACATGCATTTCCAGAGGTTTATCATAGCCCCATTATGTGGCCTTTGGCTATATGGCCCATGTCTTTCTGCTCCTGATTACATGCATGTTATATACCCAGTCAGTCAAGAGAGGAACATTCACCAATGTCTGCTACTGAGGGACTGAGCCATTTAAATTAACTGCATACAAAAGTTCATACACATTTTAGCTGTCATGAAGTTGTTTGTGTAAAATGGTAGATCAAAGCCAAAACATTGCCGTGAATATTTTCACACGTATCGTCAATAATTTCCTCATTACTAGGAAGGCGAAGCATTTTATATACTGTTGCTATACATCAACTGGAATCACTGGGCTTTGAGGAAAAATCATTTTCCAAGTCATTGTCAAAAACAGGGAAATGACTAGTACTAGATGGAGGAAGCTGGAAATATGATGACCTGTCCTAAATGGCAGAAATCTGGGGGATTAGAAGGGCTATTTCCTTTATATACACTACCAGTCAAAAGTTTGGACGCACTTTCCTGTTCATTTGAATGAGAAAGCGTGTCCAAACTTTTGACTGATAGTGTATTTCAGCAATAACTTTGTAACAAGTGGCACGCATAAAAGTCTATTACAAAACGGTCAGGGGGTGTAAAATTTAATCCCAATCATTTAATCCAAATTTTATCTTGTGTTTCACTGACTGATATGTGGCTGTGATTTGGTCTGTATGTGTCCTAACAGCCGTCATACTGCTCTCGGGAGTATCACCCCATAAGCCAACAACACGCCAGTCCCAGCAGCAGCCTGCAGGGAAACCACATTATTTTACAGGGATAGGGCAAATCCCAGCCACAGAGCCAGAGAAAAAATCCTCCTAATGGCACTTCAAAAGAACAGAACGCGTTAAGAATAGGCGAGGGGGCTTGGGAGTTTCAAAGCTTCCACAACCAGCACTGTTTGTTCTAGGATCTCAGGTCAATGCCAGTGTTAAACACACAAAAGCCAGCATGACAGCAGGCAATGGCTTCATGTTGCACGTAGCTGAACACCGCTGAGAAATTCTAAAGCCAACAAAATGAAGTTGTACATAACTTTCTATAGTTTATAGTTGAAAACAACTGATAAAAATCAACATTAAAGACAAAGTGTGCATGTGGAAAAATATTTTTACAGGTAATGAAGAAAGGAAAAATTTACTAAAGGCCAAAGTCATGTAAAAATATCTGATATTCATCAGGCATTGTCAACCAGTTATAACTTTTTATTCTAGTAGATGATTTTTCATTAATTTCTTAGATTCTTTTAAAAAATTATGTGTTTTTATATTGAATCTGGGGGCACGCTATTCTGTATGTCGAAATGAAAGTTTTTCCTCCCAAGTCTATTGAATAAAATGTAAATGTAGTACATCTAAACAAAAGGGACATTTTTGAAGTTAAAGGTTTTTAGCAGAGGGGAAACGTTTATATACATATGATTAAACTCACGCAAATAATTTCTTTACATATGTTCTCATTATCTGTATTTAGAAAATATGCTGAGATTTGTACTGCCCTGAGGTCTAAATTAGTGTAACTGCAAATTCTATTTTCATGATGGAACTGACAAAGTTTGCCATACATCCCTGAGCCAAGACCTGCAACATAAGATGCCACTGCCATCTTTAATGTCCCAGGATGGGCTGGACCCCCACAGCTAAACAGTGCTCACTTGGAGGAGAGCCCTAAGATTTTATTTTCCACTTGCAGGCTTATGCAATTCAATCCACTTTAGTGTAAAAACACACTCACACAGAGAAGAGAGATTGAGAGTGTGTGTGTGTGTCATAAAACATCATGCATTAGACTTAGGGAGCATAGCACTGGAATAAATGGGTTTAAGCCTCTGGTGCTTCATCAGTGGCACCACAACAGGGGAAAATGGGGAGGTGTTCGCCACCCCACCAGCCCCCGACATGTAGACTCCATGTGCCACACATTCTCCCCCATTTAGGAGCAGACGCCACTCCTGTCCCATGAGCCTGCACAGCAGCTCACTGCTAGACACGTTTGTTCTGTGGCTCGACCACTGCCAGGAGAGTGCTGTTAAATGAGCCACAGAGATCCCACAACAAGCATCACAGACAAGGAGAGGAGAGGCAGCAAACATGCACATCACACCCATTAAAAAGGGAGGGGGCGAAAAAGGGGATGATGAAGACCGTTTTTTTTTTTTTTATTATTATTATTGGATGGGCGCTGCTGGAAACTACACCACAAGAGACAAACGCCCAAAACTATAATCTTCCCACCCTGACCATGCAGCTTGCTGGCCCACAACAACAACACAACATTGAGTATTTCCTTCATGTGTGTTTTTTTCATAGGCGAGGACAATTGAATTATTCTTGCATCATTCTGAGATAAGTTACTGCAGCTAAACTGTTTCTCAGCTGTTGGAGGGAGCGGAGTGGAGCAGCTTGGAGCCACGATGGTGAAAACACTCTCAGAGGACAACAAATTAAACGAATACAGTTAACACAGTACAGCCTCATTATGATAGCGTGACCCAAACCATTAATCATCCTGCAACAGAGTTATACAGCAGCCACATTGTCATCACGGAGGGACGCAAACATTGTGCTGAAGAAAAGTGTGGGAGTTTCTAACATATGTAAAACAGGGAGAGCGGTTCACAGACGGGGGAATCCAACCACACTCAGCATTTAATGAGGGACATTCAGTGGAACACAGGACCAGTAAGTGGAATGTTTTGTGTGTAATAAAATAGGCCTTTGGCTTGGCTAATCAGATCTTAGTCAAAACATCTCGTAATCAGCATCTCTCAGCAAAAAGACTGTCCATTAATCACACAGTGGCGGTAAGGAGCTGCATGGGTGGCATTTTCTCTTCACACATGCAGAGACACACACACACTCACACACACACATACTTACTCACATCTTACCAATGTAAAAATGAAAAATCTGTTGTTTTTATTTCTTCCCACACGAGACATTACAAAGCTATAAAAAGATTTTGTTACAACGTGCCCATTTAGATAGGCAGTGCAATTTGAGCAAAGGGAAGAAAGCCCATTTGAAAACAATAAAGATTGTATTAAAGCCATTAATAGACATTAAAATGGCAGGGAACAATTTGCAGTAAATTAAGATTATAATGTACTTTATGGTCTTGTATGGCGACCTTCCAAGCAAGCCAGAGACTGCATAAAAACTTCTAAACAATGGCTGCTTTTATCAACGAATTCACTGCTCTGACACGTGTATTTGCTGCCCTGCCTTCTGACGCTTTACCTGTTTACTATTACAGGCAGCTTTTCAGGCCCACGGTGAAGGCTTGGTGGATTGTGGGTCATGTAGTGAGAAAGTAAGAATAAATGCAAGAGCAGGAAATCTAACTAGGGCTGACTGAGCATGACTTGTTTGTGGTTTGAGTGGGTTTTTTATTTCATTTACAAAGATAGATAGACTAGTCTCATTCAAGCTTAGACAGAAAAACAGACTTGTGTGTTTGCAAAAAAAAAAAATTAAAAACAACTTTAAAAACATACTTTCCACTGGTTCCTACATGTCTCTGTATTCATACTGCCCATACATACTCACGCAAGCTTAGAGAGTTTGCATGCAATGTGACCACACTATGAGAGACAGCTCGACAGAGGGAGGATAAGGGTGGTCCTCTGGAACCATCAGTGTCTGTCTTTGGAAACTTAATCCCATAGGCAGACTACAAATGCTGTAATTAGGTTGCTTGGGGCCATCTGAAGATGACAAAATTACATTAATTTCAATAGCAAACTGATACAGCTGAAGTAATATCATGGGCATGTTCACAGCAGACCGCACAGTATTATATATCTGAGGCTAAGGTGTGGGATCTAATTGCTTTTGTACTACACAATAATATTGCTGCAGTATCTATGTCTATACAGGTCCACATAGACTGAAAAGGGCTACTGTTTCTACTGACACTCAACACAGATGTGTCATTATTTTGTTGTTAAATTGTTCATTTCAAATCAATTATGGACATAGTAAAGAGAAGCTTCGGGATAGTGTATATTAAATCTAAAGTAATTCTGCCTACAGTTCTGTAGTGTAGACTTGCATAAAATTTTAAACTCCAGTGCTGCAGTGTCATCAGCGACATCCAGATGCTTTATACTGTCTATACATTCATCTGTTCTACTCTATCAGATGCTATCAGATGCTATCAGATTTGCTATTCCAAAGATGCTAAAGCATGTAAATTGGATGGTGTGTTAACCTCTTTTTGCATTTTTGGGATTGGGGCGTGTATAAATAAATAATTCACCTGAGTGAGTGAAAGGACAAAAGAGATTAGGAGCAAACTTGTTTTTCCATTCCTGTTTTCACTTTTACACCAATATGTGTCTGCCAGTTGTTTCATCACAGCCCTCAGGTGTTATGAGAGCCAAGTTGAGACTTGGTGAGCCACATTTTCCTGTAAATACCTGCATGGTCAACATTCATACCCTCCGTTAATTTGGTTTTTGAATATAGGGCTGATGCTCATACACAGATAACATCTTTTTGTGGGCGACTGTCTGATGGTGTAAGATGCTGTTATGTTCCCCACATGGGCCATGCGGGATGGGTGGGATGTATTATATCTACAGAAGCCTGTCACAACTGCAACGCTCTTTATTTTTCTACCATCTGAGAGGTGAAAAAGAGTGTGAGCAGGAGAAGGAGAATTATAAACAAACGGCAACAGTCAGAGAGGAGGAAAAAGAGAGTGAAAAAGAGACAGCGATGCTAGGGGAGGTTCGGCCAACGTGCTAGCTTTCAAACCCCAAATCTCAGTGAGATTGCCAGACACAGAGAAAGAGCGCAGACAATTAGTGCCAACACTAACATGGGTAATGGCTCCAAAATGGAGTTCACACGAGCCCGCTGCTACGCAGGAGCAGCCAAGAAAACAGTCAGCCTAAATCAGGCAGACCTGAATGGCAACAGAGGAGAGGAAACAAATTCCTGCTTCAGGCAACAGGCCTTCCACGACCCAGCAGCCAGTCAGTGAGCAGCTACATACGTACAGGAAGACTCTGCACTGAGGGAATACTGTCTGCAGATTCAGCACAGCTCCGGGGAGAAATGCTGGACAATGAATCTGAAACTGAAAGGAAATGTGAGGGGTGTGGTGGTGTGTATGACTAAATATGGCTGAATGTATGTATCAGAAACCTATCATAGGCTGCAGATTGCAAGTTTTACTTTGTTTTCCTGAACAGCTCTCTTTCACCAACATGGTATTATCCATAAGGCAGGATTTTCATGGTCATTCATTTGTGATGGACTTGATTGGTTCCCTTTTTGTCAAAAACATTTTAAGAAGAAAGTGAAAAGATTACCAAAGCAGTTTGTCTTGTGGGGAACAAACATCTTGCAGGCAGTGGCTATCTGGAGCTCAGCACTCAGTATAGCTTTGATGATGAGGTCCTCCACTTGTCTCATCAGCACTGAAACACACAATTAAGAATTTTAAGGGGATATTTTTTTTTTTTTTTTTTGCTATAACACAGCAATTGTGTTTTTTTGGTAGGCAGATGGCAAAACTTTGATAGAAAAAAATCTGCCAGAGGTCAACTACAAACAGAGAAAAGATTTTTCAACATCTTGAAAACACAAGGAAAAAGGTGAAGGTTTGACTCACATGTGGTGTCCTTGCCCTCCTGCTTCAAATACCTCAACACTGCACTCATACTCCACTTGTTCCCATAATCCTCAACTTCAGGGTCATCGCAACTGAAAAGGAAGAAATGTGCTTCAAATGCTCAGGTTCTAATGAATAGATGAGTCAGTCATGTTTCCCATAAAAACTGTTTTAAATTTAGTCTACGCTGTTTATTGATGAGGCTCACCTGACATAATCACTGCTCTTTTTGTTCACACTGTAATTGGTGAGATGCATGAATGTGTTCTTGATGTTCTTGGAAGTCCGATCATACTTCACTGTGGCAAACCTGTGCACAGATACAGTTTATTTGTCCAAGAGAAAAAAAGGAACATGGCTGGTCATCCAACAGTTTTACTAGATACCTATCTGGCTTGATGACTGCATTAATGAGGCTGCCACTTAACTGAATAATAAAGGCCCTTTGGACAGGGATTAGTTTCTGGCAGTGTTTGAGGGGAGTGGATGCCACATGCGTAATAATGAGAATTCCTTGGCACGCACAGTGTACCTGAATACCAACACAACCCTGAAGGAATGTCAGCAGATAAAAGTGATACTCAGTATTTGACCATGATTTATTGCTGCCAGTTGATACCTAGACCAAGGTGGTGGCACTCTTATTCGAACACATTCCTCTATCAGGGCAAACTGAAGCCAGCCATTCTATAAATCATCTCCCCTCTCCTGACCTACATGTGACTGATGGCAGTCTGTACTTGGATTAATAAATCCTTCTTGCTCTATGTCCAATAAATACAAAAGTGTTTATACAAAGTAATCATAAGATATGATCTTTCAACAATGACACTATCAGCAACATTTAATGAGCACATCATCCTACAGCTGGAACAATAGGGCGCTTTGTTTCAACATGACCACCAGTAGAAACATTACAGAGCCATTGGTGTGGAAAGTTGAGGCTGCCCTCTTCTGGACACTCAAAGAGCATCAATGAATAGGCTTCATGGCATACCAGGATGATATAAAGGCAGCCAGTCCACCTCCTTAACTGCTCGAAATGCACACAGACAAACATGTGGTGTCAATTTGGCAAATCCTTTTCTCTGTACTTTGTTTACTTTATCAAAGCCTGCTAATCCAGCTAAATCCATCACCTGCACTCTAAAATAAAAACAAAAATACCAAAGCACCTCACACTTGTTTTAAAATCAGCACATTTTGCAAAAATTCATTCAAGGCAGGGAAATATTGCCACTCATAACCAACAACTTCAAAAACTACTTAAAATGTATTTTAAGAGTCACTGATTTTCTATTTCATCTAACCTCCCATTATAAAACAGACACAAAATGTGCATGTCTCTGAGAGTACGGCCTAAAATTTGTGTTATTGGAATTCAAATTTATTTTTGCCATTTCAGGAGCAGAGAGACTGTAGAACGTTTTATGGTGAATATTCTGTGAACACAAATGCCATCCTGCCCTCTAAATCCAGAGACATTATCTCAGTTTCGCATCTACACCACACCTTATGCTGCCTTCCATTCAGCTGGGAAAGACTGTGTGACTCATCCATGAAGAACTATAACAATGGACAAGAGCAGGTAAATGGACGAAAGGGGCTGAAAACATACGCATAACTAGTAGAATATGATAACAAGAGTTTTGGTAAGTGAATGCCTTTCAGCCCGCACATCGTACTCCACAAAAAGTGTGCCGACTGTGAGAAGAGTTTTTAAAAAGCATTTAGCATATATGTCCAAAAGGATTTTGATAAATTTAGTTCATCTGTGTCTGATACGAAGCATTCCTTGCACCATTCCATTAGCAGAGCAGTACAGGAGTCGATTTTTTCTGCCACTTTGCCTTTAATTCATCAATCATTCAGAAAAAATTTCAGACTTCTCAGTTAGATTTTGGGGTTGTGCAATTTCAATGCTGAAAATGATGGATGAGTTTTAATTGCTGTGATTGACAAAGATGGTCATTAACTGTTGATTTGTCAGCTGATACTCATACTAATAGTTATACAAACAGTATACACATAAATGCACTCACCTTGCAAGGCCCTCCTCATACACATAGATAATAAGTGGATCATATGATGTTATCAGCACGTACAGTCGCACGTCAAACTTGAACTCTAGAAACAAAACAAAACATTTTTTTCCCAATTCAAATCTGTCAAGCATTCCCTTGAAAATTAAGGAAACTGTCTGAAGCCGCTCACCATCTATCAGTAGTGGGTTATTAATATATCGAGACACCAAGATGTTTTCATCCATGGAAATCTGATTTGGCTGCAGATGGGAAAGAGAACACATCAAAGAAAATTTAACAAGCACAAATAGCAGAAAATGTATAATGATTTCAAAAGGTTTAGAGCTGCAAAGCTATAAGTACTGAGCAGTATTAATGTACTGAATTCCAAGTATGTGATATAAACCTTGAACATCAAAGAATAATCAGTTGTAGGAGTCTGCAATGATATTGGCCACTGAAGGTCAATCTTCAGCAACAGCCCATAAAAACACAATCTGATAGTGGGAGAAGGGTCATTTATGAGGTTGAAATGTGTTGCAGGTGGCGAGGTTGAGAAAAGATGTGAAGGGGACGGGAGGGTGGGGGTAACCTCAGAGCTGGCTAGGGTTCAGAGAAAATCTGAACCCCTCCAAAAAAAAGTGAACATATTTCTTTTTTTCTCCCCAAATATCGGTCTGACATTCTTTCCACTGTTTCATAAAAATGCCTGAGATGAAGAAAAAGTGTGCATGTGTTTTGAGTGAGAACCTTGTCCTTGTTGACCAAAGACAAAAACTTTGCAGAGAAGCAGAAGCAGAGAAGCTGTAGTAATATTTGGTTAGTTTAGCTGCTTCCTGTGTTTCCCGTCCATGCTAACCTAAGCTGGGTAGAGCTTTTTAGTTGGCCTACAGACAAACGAGCGATGTAACTCTTCCTCCTCATTCTCAGAAAAAACATCCATCTTCTATCTATACCACTTATCTGGGCAGAGTCGAAGTGAGGCTGGAGCCAAACCCAGCTGACACTGTGGGAGAGCGGGGCTACACTCTGGGCAGGTCGCCAGTCTGTTGCAGGGCCAGCATATCAAGACTTATAACCATTCAAGCTCGTGTTCAAAGCTAGAGGCAATTTAGAATAACCATTTAGCAGGGGAACATGCAAACTCCACACAGAAAGGCCCCCAGTCCCGGGTCCAAACCCAGGGCTTCGTGATGTGAGGCAATAGTGCTAACCACTGTACCCCAGCATTGGGTACAGTGTAGTCGCAAAAATGTGGACTTCACTCAACACAAAGATTTAAACATAGAGTTTGCATGCAAAATACAATCAGTTAAAATCTCTACTTATGTACAAATTATTGTAAAATACATATCGAAAGATATCTAAAGATGTTTATGCATGCAAGTCATCATCCATAATTTAATCAAAAATTTGTCCCATGTGAATGTACCAGTAAGTTGATTCAGTTCCTCTCATTCAATACTGTTTTACCCACTATAAACATAATGATGCAAAAAAAAAAAAAAAAAAAAACAACAACAACTTTTGTTCCCAATCCAGTTTTTAAGTGAATATATTTGCAAATCATTTAAATAAAAACGCATGTTAATTCAATCTTGGAAATTTTTGTTCAACAAAATAGCAAAAATGGCAAAGATCTTGCCATAAAATAAAGAAAATTTAGAAGTCACTGAACTTGCTTTGTACACATCTTTCACCCACATATTTTGGTGCCCACAAACTTCAGTTATATGAATTCATCCATCATGTATTATTATTTATTTGTGTGTGTGTGTGTGTGAAAAGTAATTTAGATTATTAATAATCTAAAATACTTTTCACACAAAAATGCTGAACGCTAATGTGCTTTTAACTGTTCTGTTTTTCCCAGCTAAAAAAATCTGGTGTTGATATAAAAAAAAACAAAACAAAACAACTTTTAAACAATTTTATCTTGGGCTTTGGTTGAAGCCTTACTTTCATCTCTTGAAGCCCTCTGTATCCACACTGAGCACAAAAGCTGTGATGAGTACTCACAAGCAAAATGACAAATGAAATAATAAATCACTCACATTGCTGACTAAGTAGATGCCTCGTCCTCTTGAAGATGCTACTGGTTTAATAATCCATGGGCCTCTGTCTTTCGCAAAAAAATCTGAAATTGAGACACAAATGGGCAGAAAGAAAGTTTTATAGTTTACATGAAATCATACAATACAGCTTTGCTTAGGCCAGCAGAGTGAGGTGGACTGTCTTACTGCAGAATTCCTGGTACTCTGACGGAAGCACAAAGGTTTGAGGAACAATATGGAAGTTTTTGAAGCCATGAGTTTGCTGCATTCGCTGGATGTTTTTATACAGACGGTCTTTTCTTGTCAGTTCATAGGACCTGGAAACAAGCAGAACAAATCCCACAGCATTACTTGCAATAGCTTTGACACTGACAGAACAAAAATACATGAACACATAACAGTTACAGAACGCCTGCTTACTGCTCAAGAGTATGATTCATTTCATGTTTAAGAGAGGCACTGATCCAAACTAAATGCACTTTGCAGCGGAAGCCAACAAACACAGAGCCTGAAATGAAGGGCTTAGAATTGCTCAATGCTAATATTTATAACAAAGATACAGAAAGCACACTCATGCATTTGAGCAGTCTATTATACCTGGGAAAGTGGTTGACTTTCTGGAAGTCTTGAAGGCTGCGCAGTATGTAAGGCCTGAGGTGAGCTCCAGTCCACATGAGGTTATAGTCATTACTGTTTGGGTGAACCTAAAAAGCAAGACTCACTGATAAAGTTAAACTGACAGGCTTCCGGGTGAGTTGTGCTCAGAGCACACACCCTTTAAGATATATAATTTTTTAAATAAATATTAAGCGTAAAACCAAATTTAATGATTGATGCTCTGTACAAACTTAGTTCTGTTAAATTTCCAATGCCCAACACCAATATTATGTTCTGAAGTTCATTGCATATGACAGCTCGGTAAGACTAAATCTAGGAAGCAGATCACGCACTACCACAAACCTGGAGAGACAGTTCCTCAAAAGATAGGCCAACTCAGAGATTTTCATTACAATCGTGTTATGTTATCTGTTTTGTTTTGCTTTATTCCAACAATTCGTTGGGAGACAGAATTCACATGACCGTTCATTCAGTGTCTAGGGAAGAGGCAGATGTTTGCAATAAAAGCTTATTAGAGTTTGGCTCTGTGGAGGCTGTGGTAGACACTCGTCTGCGTTTGATGATGGGTTAGCGGGAGTCAAGAAGCATTGAAATAAAATAAAAAGTGAATTAATTGTAACTGTTTGGAAAGAGCAATAATGGGGATTGTGTGCCCTCGTGAAACAGGATTAATGCTCTTGAGGTCATTTTGTGTTTTTTCCATGAGTGCATTCCCAGGCATTGACATTGGCATTATCAGCCAAAGGAAGAAAAAAAAAGTAGCCCTACTATCCCTTATCCTCCACAGTAGACATATATTTCTTGGGAAAAAAAGATTTGGGATAATCTTTTAAATTAGCATGATTTAGTATAGAGCATTACCTCATGGAATCCATGATTGGTGAGTATCCTTCTTACCAGACGGCTCTCTGTGCGCACAATCTTAAAGGCCAAATTGTATCGCTCTGAGAAAATGAAACTGATCTTAGATGACAAAACAAAATAAAATACAAAAGTATCCAAATAATTAAAAGTTCCAAAATGCATTTATATCTGTATTGCTCGTTCCACTCATTTAGTCAGTCATTTTAAAGCTTCAAAAAACTGAAGTGTAGTTTACCTCCAACAGAGCAGATATTCCCATCTTTTGAAACTACAGCCTCAGGGACAAACAAGAGAACAGGGATTGTCTTGCTAAGGCCGCTCCAAGTGATGCACGGATGGTCGCTAATGGGATAACAATTAGTTAAGAGACAGAGTAATAGCTTAGTAGGAGACAGATGTTTGAAATATTCTCAAAAAGAGACCAGCCACACTCAGGTTTCAAATCATCCATATAAATTCAGAGCACAAACTCTATAAACATGACTTGGAGATGCACTCCAGGGTCTGTTCATTACATGATCTGTGTGTGCGTGCCTATACGGGTAGTTTCGCTAACATTGAGGGAATGTATCCTGACATGGTGTTTATTTCAATCAAACAGATAAAAACAGAACCACACACAGTTTCAGGAGGTGGTGTGCAAAAAAACCCTATGCACTATACTAACAAACAGCCTGGTAACACTGCACATCATCTGATAGTACCAGACACAGCCATCTTAGAGCTACAAATAAGATAAGGTAGCTGAATGATGGAGCAGACCTCAATCATGCACAGTCTGGCTTGATAAGGTGGGAGGTATGTAAACAATTGGTGGCCCTCGCTTTAGCGTCCAGGCATGTCAGACAGTACAGCAGATATCTCTTCAACTGTATTAGCTTGATTGCACAGCGTTAAGAGTTGTATTTTTTTTATTATGTAATTCAGCATCAAGACTACTGAAATGTGACCAACAAAAGATGTGAAGACCTTCGTAAAAATCTTACGCACTGTTCAACTCAAAGTTAAACCCTATTACTAAGCAATCCAAAATAATTCAGTAAATTGAAATTAGCCTAAAAGCAGGTAGGAAGTAAGCAGTAAGGTAGGACTAATTATAGCTTAAGAGGGAATTAGCTGCCACAGACAAGATAACAAATAACAGCTGTCAACACCTATGATCTAAAGCTAATAGCTCTTCCCCAAGAGCTCTACCCCAAGTCTTCATTTTGTCTAAATGTATTTTTGCATTAATGGCGGCGCAGGAATCTCTCTCTCATCTTCATCCGCTTCAACCGTATCTGGGTCGTGGGGCTGCTGGAGCCAATCCCAGCTCACATCGGGGACGGGGTACACCCTGGATGGGTCGCCAGCCCATCGCAGGGCCAACACTCAAAGGACATACAGAGACAAACGCTCACACTCACATTCACACCTACAGTCAATTTAGAATCACCAGTTAACCTATACATGCATGGAGGAAACCGGAGTACCCAGAGGAAACCCATGCAGACAACATGCAATCCATCAATAAACAATGACAAGTTGCAATGTTTCAAGTTGCAATGACATACTACACAGGTCCATCACCTCATCACATTAATAGTGCCTTTAGAGGGAAATCCCATGAGGGAGACCAGGAGGATCAGTAGGCTAAGAACCTAAATGACACGAAAGAAACCTGATTAATTCAGAAGTACAAGTCCACAAGCTGTGGGGACAATTACCTACTCTCATTCCTACAGTTAGAAACTGCCTACAGTTATGAGGGAAGTGCAAAGTAAGTAGTCTATTTTTAAAGAAAAAACGCTGAGCTGTGCCTTAAGCAAAACATTAAGCACTATTCAAACAAACATAATCGTGGCCAAGTAAACTTTTTAATTTGTCCAAGAGTATACTCTGGTTTCAGACCCCTGAATCACTGTCCATATCTACATATTTTAAGAAGATCTATGGGAGCAGATTGACAGATTACAAACTAATATTTTTTTCCAAATACCAAAAAATATTAAAGTGATTCTTACATAATGTTATATCTCAGTGCGCTATCTCATGAGCACAAAAATTACCTAGCTGGGCTTTTTCTCATCTAATTTCAGAAAATGTTAAACATAAAAGCAACTGGAAGATGTTGAGGTGTTTTTACACTCCTGAGACTTTGCAGGACGTGTCTGGTGCTGGTGTGATCACAGTCACTGTCAGGTGCCTCTACAGTTTTCACAACACCTGCAAACTTGTACTCACTCTTGCTCGTCTTCTGAGGAGGACTCAGAGTCCTCCTTATCCCGGGTCACAGCTGGCATCTTCACAGCAACAGAGGGATCGGGTCACCAGATTTTACCATGGCATCTATGACCTCTAGCTGCAAAAACAACAACAATCAGTGAACAGCTCAGCCCACCAATATAACAATACGGCTTGCTTATACACTGGTACAGTCATGGAATAGTTGTTCACAGTTAGCATACAGATAAGCTGTTCTGGGTCTACTTGGAGCGGCAGTGGAAACGCCTTTATCAATGTTAAAACAGCAAGGAGGTAAAACGTTCAGAATAACCCCAGCAGGCGTTAGCTAAATAACAACAAGGTTTATGGCATGCTGGAAATGGGAAGCTAATGAGGTAAAGTCTGTATGGCTTAAAACGGATTATTTCGATATCTTTATAGCGACAAACAATACTCATCAGAAATAAACTTGCCTTTGATTTCTATGCAGCCTGCAATGCGTTAGCTAGCTGGTATGACCAGGGCCAGTTAATCGTCGCGGTTAATCTTCCTGGTTACTACAACAACTGAGTGGCAACAAAGCAAGGAGCATGCGCACAACAGGGCAATACTTCCGCCTGTCCGCCAAATCAAGTTTTTCAAAGTACCAACCCCCTGACAGGGAACCTGATAATAATTAACTACATAAGGATAAGAATACCAACAACTAAAAGAATAAGAATACTATAGGGTCTAAAACGTACAAATGAACTTTACAAACCTGTGTTATGGCTCACAAAGGGATACGAAGTAAATGGTTTTTTTTTTTAAAGCAAAGGGTGTGCTGTGTTTTCGCTTATTTTTTTATTCAACATGTAACGTCCTGTGCTGTTTTTAGAAATTTATTTACCTTTTTTTATTAATTTAAGTGCTAAACAAAACTCAACTGCTGGTCAGTTTGGTTTAAAAAATAAATCTATTTACAGCAAAAAAAAAACACTTATCGCTGCACCTCAAAATGATCACGATACTTCCAACTAATCAGGACACATCAACTCATCAACTAAGACATGTTAATGATAAACTGTGCAAAAGGTTAGTAACGAGTAACGTTATTTTTACTAAGACCAAAGACCAAAGACCCCGGTCACGGCAGATATTCCTCTTGCTCCATCTTTATTTATTGTTGGACGCAGCCTAAACTTGCTTGATGATCATTGGTCAATGAAGGAAGTAGGCGGGATTTTACAGCCACATGGCGACCAATCAAATCAATGGAGTGATTGGATCGGGCCATTCTTCGTGTCCTCTGATTGGTTAGTCTCACAGTCCAGGACTGAAGGACTCACCCGTGGGAATGTAACACAGTACCGGGGGGTTTGAGTCCCGGTTAGCTGATCCACATCTGCTGCCGGTTCTTGCTCAGGAACATGATCACACTGTAGTTTGGTACCATCCAGGTAGATGCAGGCGCCATTCATGCTGCTTTTATAGCAACGTTGGCCTGCTGTGTTTCCTGCAGGGTGCACAAACCAGTGACCAGTGTGTGACAGACAGACAGGATGACTCGCTTCCTGAACGTCCTGCGGAGCTGGCTGATGATGGTGGCCGTCATCGGGATGGGAAACACCGTGCAGAGTTTCAGAGATCACAGCTTCCTGTCAGAGAAGCTCTACACTGGCATGCCAGAGTTTGGTGAGCAAAAGCTG
The DNA here is from genome assembly GCF_900963305.1 of Echeneis naucrates. Taxonomy (NCBI): domain Eukaryota; kingdom Metazoa; phylum Chordata; class Actinopteri; order Carangiformes; family Echeneidae; genus Echeneis; species Echeneis naucrates. The sequence continues at coordinate 10,176,707 of NC_042532.1, forward strand.
ACACAACTTCAGGACACTACAGCTTGACACATTTCCCAGGACGTTTCCACCATCTGACCTGCAGGAAGTGTTAGGATGACTAAAGGCACTGCCATTAGGCCAAAAGCAACTGGATCATGTCATAGAATAAAAACAATCAGTCCAGTCTCTCCTTTGAGGGTGTTTTTTAGGACAATACTAATACAGAGCGTGACTTTTTATGGGCTCATAGCTCATTGTGTAAAGAAACATGCTCGATTTGAGTACCTGAAATCTTGTGATATGATTTTGCATTATTTGGGATGTTTTGCTGTCAGATATGTGTGAAAATGTTGGTCATTTCTGGTGGACAATGGAAAGCTGTTTCTAAATGACCCCAAACTCACCATCTCTGACATTTGAGAACTGCCATTTCTATGACCTAGAAATAACAAGCTAATGTTATCTTTATTAATTTCACCCAAATTTCATTCATTGATTTAGGTCCTCATCCATTTTTGTCAATGAAATGGGTTGAAATTAGGTGGCCTCTCAAACATGGAGGAAACAGGTTTATATTTTTCTACATTTTTTAATTCCTAATTTTTTTTCTTTTCCACCCGTTGCCACAGTGAATGGTCTCCAGGCTCGAACATTTGGAATTTGGACACTGCTGTCATCCATCATTCGCTGTGCCTGTGCCATTGATATCCACAACAGAGTGTAAAACAGCTTTTTACCTCTTCAGCTTTTATGTTGGCAGTCTATGTGTTTTGTTCTCACGATGTGTACCATGTTGTCTTCTGCAGGCTGTATCATATCACTTTATGGACATTCATGCTGGCATTGGGCTACTTTCTATCTGAAGCCTTCATCTACAAAACTGCCATGCTGACTATTGGGGTCGTGACACCTCTCATGGTGGCAAGTGAGTATGACTTGTGGCGATAATATGCAACTTTTATAAAATTTTGTGAGTGAGTGTTTAAGTTACATGAACATGCATGTCTTGTGTCTTTGAGACAAAACATTATTCATGTTAAATAAAAAAAAAAAAAATCCTATCAGTCCAGTATTGAGGCGCTTGGGTTTTTTTTTTTTTGTTCTTCAGGTTTCTCTATCATAGGAATGCTGATTGGACTCCAATGTCTTCCAGAGGGACAAGAGGAAGTTGGCACACGACAGAAGAAACGTATCTGAGTCCCAGCTGCAATTTAGACCTTTTGTTGACCATTAAATCCACTATTATCACCACCTGTGAAGTTGTGTGTTTGTAGTGTTTTGACTTCTTACCTTGAAGAACAGGAGATCTGGATGTGCTTTCATCTCCTTTTGTGACACTTTATTAAGATCTCCTTCCCTTCTTTGATCATTTTATGGTTTTTAATTGGAGATTTTAGTTGACAACGGTCACTTTGAAGTTGCGATCATCCATGTGAAAAGGCACTTTTTTTTTCTAGCTTTTTCAACTGTGTGGTCTATGTGTGCGACTATGGTGTTGCTAAATGAAATTAATGCAGAAATACCTCAGAGAACATTTTTCTTTAAAGGTTGATTGTTTTATTTCCTAAAAATCTTTTTAAATTCATGATTTTACTTAAGAACCCAGACGACTATACAGTAAAAAAATATTGTCTTAATACAAATGTCACATTTGAATCAGCAATTATTCCAATGTTCTTTGCTGTGAACAGTGTGTACACCATTTCAATTTCAGCATTATTGTTTGTCCTATAAAACCTTTTTAAAAATTTGATTTTGGCTTCTATTTCTGTAATTTATAGTAATAAAAGGGGGTATTGTGTTTTGGGCTTTTTTTTTTTTTTTTTTTTTTTTTTTTTTTTGTATCATTTTGGATGAAAGTGTAATATCCCATGTTACTCAGATTTAATATTTGGGTTCAAGTGGGATGTTTTCATCATTATTACCAGAGATAGACAGTTTTTATTTTGATTTTGTGGGATTAATTCAAGCGCAGAAACACGACACAACTCAAGTTTTGTTATATAAGAAACAGGGTTCAACTAAAAAAATCAGGCGCTTCTGATTGTATTCAAAAATACATTCAGTCACAAAACTTAAGCAGTTATCCAATGAGACAGGGAGCGAGACAAACTCCATTGAGTCACGGTTTTCAGAAATTGATTTGTCTTTGCTTAATTCAGTATCTTTGTTTCTTGATTCACTTAAGTATTAAAGAAAACTTAACTACTGGGCACATTTTTCACGGGATCATAAAATGTCCATAAAATGCCACTCAAGTCATTAATAGCATTTCTCACAATCACATAATGACCATGATACTGAAAACTAATCACAATACATCACATCAACTAAGACATGTTAATGACAAACTGCACAAACACTGATGCAGAGTATGAACTACATTTTGCAGTAACAAATTTACAAGTTCAAGCACTAGAACATTTTCTTGTGCAAAATGACAAAATCAATGAATTTGCCTTTTCTCTCATCTGTCTGTTCTGCGCTGTGCTGACATTCTTTATGTTACCAATGCGCACCACCAAATGTCTTGTAGTGATTACGTGCAGTAAAACAGGACAAAAACTGACCTCCCAAAGTGTACTCGGATGCACAGCATCGATCACATTAATAATCAGCAGTATTCAGAAGTACAGACTTCAATGTGATCCTGTAGGGCAGAAAGAGATTAGAGGAAATCCTTGTTGAGGCATAGGGTGGCCTGACTGCCAGGACAGAAGATCACATATCATAGTCCTCAATCTGCATTTAAGATGCATATTCTAAAAACAGAACGCTTAATGAAAACCTTTAACAATGTAAAGACTGAGTTCAGTTACAAACAGTACTGGCCAAGCATTAACAACACTCACTTTAAATTTTGCTTTTTAGATGCGAGAACACTAACAAAGGGGGGTACAGTAAAAGCTCAGATAGGAATTTAAGGTTGAATTGAGTATAAGAGAGTAGTAATGGTGGAATAACTAAAGTGGCAGTTTGACTGCACATAATTAAAAAAGGCTTTTGTTGTAGCCAGAGGGCAGAATAGCCTACAGCAGGTCTGGTGGTTCATAATCCATTCATAAAAACCCCATAAAGAGCTAGTCAGTAAGATTCAGTGCTGTGGCAATGTGTGCCCGTTTATGCATGTCAGTATATCTGTTTATCTGCTCATGGCGTCTTTGGCAGAGGGGACGTCTGTCTTCTTTATAACTTCCCCTCCTCCAGGATTTCAGGTGGACTGACACCTCCTTCCAGATGAGCTGTGGTTTTCTGTAAAAGTGGAGGACAACCGCAACACTCTTTAATGATAACACACAAATTATCAACTCATCACTGCATTCAGAAAGACAACACAACACTCAACAATGGCAGTGATTAAAATGATACGGTACTTTTAGTTTATTTCATTTCATTACTTTTGGTATGAACCCACTCATAATGTCTCACTCACCTTCATTCATGAACTTTGCTCTGTTCAGAACCTCTCATTGAGTATTGTAAATGAATCACAATATTCATTCATACACAAAAACAACACAAGTGTGTTTTTCATAAACACTATGTTGTATTGCAGGATGCAGGATGGATGATTTTTTTTGACTCCACATTAACCTGTTTCTTTTGCGAGCTGATTGTGTGGTGGAGAAGTATGTATATTATCTTTGGCAAGAATAAATAAACCCTCAGTTTGTGCAAAATGGGAAACAATGAGGTTTATTTGTAAAGAAAATAGTTTATTGTCAAATATTACGCTTGACCATTTTGTGTATCTGTGTGTGTGTGTGTGTGTGTGTGTGAGAGAGAGAGAGAGAGAGAGCGTGTGTGGTAAAGCATAACCGTTTTCAAAAGTGTGTGTCCCTACCTTTGCAGGTGTGTGTTTTGGTTTTAGTGAGGTTTATGTCAAGACTGGTGTGGCCAGTGGCTGCTGTACGCTGTGGCCCCGTAGTCCTGTGCCGATGAAATGGACCCTGTAGGCTGGAATAATAGCTTTTGTGTCACAACCCTGTGGGGCCATCAGGGGCCCTGAGGGGCCACCACATCCTCCACCATCTCATCCAAACCACGGCAGCACTTGCCTGCCTCCACCAAACACTGCACCGCCAACTAATACTACTACCGGCTATCTGTCTGCTAGCCCGGCAACAACTGAATCAGCCTTTAGTGAGGAAATTAAATTTGCATTCAAACATCCTAAATTAAATGTATATTTAATGAGTATTACAAACATTTGTTTGCTCAAATCTATCTTTCATCTATTATTACTTATTTTCAACAGTCTCATTCGTTTCCTCACTGCTACTCTCATCATTTCTAACTGGCTTATTGAAAAAAAAAAAAAAAAAACAAAGCAAGCACGGTTTAAAATATCTTATTTAAGCTCTGTTAATATGCAGAAATGCTGACGCCTTCCATTTTAGCTGCCTTTGTATTACACCAAGAATATTATGAGCAGAAAAAGGAAGCGGAAAAGGAACAAGAAAAGCTTTTCTCAAACAAAAAGACAATGAGTGAGTGAAAGAAGCCACCTTGTGTGATGCATTTTCCCATTAAAATGAGATTGATAGTAAAAATGTAAAGATGATTTTGAGCCAGTGACTGTTGCAGTGAAATTTGATGTGTGATGTGTGTGAAGTAACATTAAAGATTTTTTTAAAGATTTTGATGATGCACACCTAACACGAAGATTAAAACTGCATTTGTATTTCGTAATTGTGGATTATGGTGTTGGCTTTTATTCATAAAACTGATTTGTATAGATCACACGTATTTGATAGCTGTCGACTGCACCCATATGAAGAGCAAAAAAGGGCAACTTTCCAACCGTTAACCCAGAGTTAGGCTCTTATAACAGACGTTTGTACACATGCGGACTGTTAGGCGTGTTGGACAGCTGTCAGACAAAGGCAGGGTTGTATTTTATGCAATAGGTAATTGGGAGCAGAGGATTTTTTTAGTGAGCTTAGAGAGGAGCTTCCATCACCAGAGCAGCGCGTTCGCCTGCTTTTAGTCAAGTGCATGCCCGGAGTGTGAAGACAGGAGCAGAGAGCATTCAGCCCACAGCCAGGATGGTATCAAACACATTCCCTCTTCACAGGGATGTGAAGATCCCACCCACTTCATGCAGCACACGCAGATATACTCACACTCGCCGTGTGCACCATGGACTGGAGGTTGGCCTTCTGTCGTCGGAGATCAGACTTGATGAATCCTGTGACAAGCATAGAAGAGAGCAAAAGTTTCATTTATGGAGGATATGCTGCATGGACATTTTCTCTTCTAACAATTTTCTTTCTTTCTTTTTTTTTGTAAGAAATCCTTCAGAAAAGACACACCCATAACACAACAATTTCCTGCGAGCAATTAATTCAGAATATTTAAATTCTGATTTGAAAATGCCACAATAATCTGATGTGAGCTACACAGCTCTAAAGTTGGCACACTGAGAGAAATGGATATGAGTTTGAATGTACAGTCAATGCATACTGTCATAATGCTTTAATAAAACATTATTTTAACGCAAAAATATTTTCTGAGGAATGATATTGAGCATTAACACATTTTTTCAGTCAATACAATGTGATTGTATTTTGTACCACAAGGGGGCGACTTCATCTTATAAATGATAGGACTGTTTATCCAGGCTTATTAACACAACTAACTGGTTTTATCAGTCAGTCCCTACCACTAAAATGCTTTTTCTGTTCAAGTTCTCTTTAACAGCACACGGTGTGCTTTTATGTGCCAAACAAGTGACATAAGTTCAATGTCTTCAATACACTGTGGAATATGCTGAGAACAGAGGAAACAGGGGAAAGTTAATGTCTTACCTGTCAGTACTGCTCCTATTAGCAGAAATATACACAGGAAGATGTTTCCCGGTAAAGTGCCCCACTTGTCAATAATCTTCCCTTGACAGATGGTGAAAATGATTCCAAAGATCTGAAACGAGTTAAAAACCAACATATTTTACACTCTGTCTCAAATGCTCGACCTGTGTCTCCACAGTGAACCATGCTGACATGAAGGACCTGAGCTGAACAGTTAAGAAGTCCAGATGAAGTTCCCTCTGATTCTGGATAGGTGAGCTCCACGGCAAACTCGAAGCCCAGAGGCAGATAACCTGTCATGAAGAATCTGCAGACAGACACTGAAGGTCAGATAAAGGGCTAAAACAGACGTGTGTGATCTCCAATAGTTCCTCTCTCAGCATGATTAACTCTTTTCATCTCCATCACAAAATAGGAACCGCCACAAATGTAAAAAAGTAAGATGTGTAAACTCGTGCATCCTATCTGCGTCTCAGAAATGAAAACCAGATAAAGGCATTGCTATGGAAACCGGTTACAGGCATAAAAAGCTAGTTTTAATGACACAGCACATGGACTGTGGAGTCAGAGGAGAAATTATTTTGCTCCAACTGAGCAGCATTCAAGCCAAATGAGAGCAATACATAGAATGTGAACTAGCCTCAGCAGGATGTGCTAGACTTTGTTAAGAAAAAGCTTTGTAGCTGTGAAGACCTGTGGGCAACAACTGTGACACACACAGACATCACAACCTCATGGCAAACATGGAAATGTGTCATCACATATCTCATACTTTCTTGAGAACTCTTGAGAAACCTGCTTTACCAAGGATTCATATCTTCAGGGAAATAAATAATCATGGCTGTTTTATGCAAATACTGCAGGCCATTAGATGTTCATTTCAAACTGAGGTTGTGATATTTAAGACCTTGTGGCCTCAACTCTTTAATGGTTACCTACCCTAACACCCCAGCCGTGATAAACACCACCCAAAGGTGGCCCAGATTGAGGGTGAAGGCATATACCAGCATGCCAGTCAGCGAGAGGAGATATACAACCAGGGTGGTCTGTCTGAAAGCAGAGGACATGAATAACAATCATTTTGTTTAAAAGGCATCATGACAATACACTTAATCAATACTATATAGAATAGCTATCTGAATCTCAGAGGTCCAGTTTAACCTGATTTGACTTTAACATTAATGTTTAGAAATCTGGATCTTGTGATAAGGCTCACATTGGCTACTTTCCTGCCAAAGCTGATCAGTGGGAAGAAATCCCCCACCATAATCCGACAAGAGCTTTTCTGTATATATACAGAACAAGTATAGAAGCATAAGCAAGAATATTTTTTCTGTTAATTCCCTTTTTCAAAAAGCATGTGTTTCTGGATGGAGGACTGATATGAGCTGAAATTCCTCACAGTGCTCCGCCAGGTTCCCAGCAAACATACTGCTGTTTGATGATTGTATTAATGATTGTGTTCACCTTGTAAAACACCCTGAATCAATCATGAAGACCCCGGGGCCATCTGCACAAACGGGCTTACTCTAGTGAAGCTTTCTCTTGTACAACCACGCGTAAAATATCGCTACAAAACGTTTTTGTTCATCTAACATAGTCCTTTTCCTCTCTCCCACATAGGACAATAGGACCGTGAGGGTCAACAGCATAAATCTGGCCCTCACTGCTTTTACAACTGAGTATCCAAACGGCATGCTGGGAATCTGGGGGAATCTTTTTCTAATCATAATAATTTAGATAACAGATAACTGAAGCCAGTGTGGAAAACATTTAACACTCTTGATCAAAACACAGAGAAAAAATGTTGATTTGCTTGATCGAAAACCCAGAAATTGAAATTCAATTAAATATACTAGCTTTCAAGATCACATTGCGTCTGTTTGTCATGTCTCCTGAGATGTGACCTTGGAGGGCCAGCAGAGTAGAGTCCGTCAGTTCGAATCAGCGGAGAGGAACATCAGATGTGAACCTCAGATCTGCTGGATTCTCATTCGTGCCCACTTTTGAACAAAATCTTTAATTCACTTAGACATGTTGCTGTGAATGGATTTAAAGACATTCATGCACGGAGCCCATGGTTTAAAGTACAACTATAGCACGATTATAGCAAACAAGGGGGAGGAAGGGGACCAATTCCTCTAAGAGGCTCCAGTTTTCACCTGAAGCACATGAAGCTGTAACTACCTTGGTTGGTAAACTAATAACCAATAATAACATGCTGACAAACTAATCGAAGATGACAGACATTTCGTTTGTGATCATTAACATCTTAGCAAAGTTATTGTGATGGCATTTCATGTGCCTCTTCACCAAGCATCGTATTAATGTCATTCATTTCCTCATAGCACATTTGAAGCTCATGGGCAACTTTGATAAAAAATGAAATAAAACTGCTGTCTATGAGGTAGATGATGGTCAGCAGACTTTATTTGTGTGTGAGGACTGCAGCAGCATGATTAGAGGGAATGTTTCTTTACGTCACTGAAAGGGAGAAAAACCACAGGGAATGTTTCGAAGTCTTGGTTCCTTCTTAGTGTCTGGACGAATTACTTAAACTTGCTTTGGTGATGTTTCTCCTCAATGTGTATCTTACTTGTAGGTTTTAGTCTTGTCCAGCCAAATGCCACATATGAGCGAACCCACCATGCCTGCAATGACAATTGTCAGGCCAATTCTTCCAGCATTCACCTCTTCATTCTGAGGTTGAAAGAGAAAAAGTGTCAATGCCGGTTTTCAGAGCACATTAAAGCACTCTTTGACACTTTGTGTAAACTTGTCTTAAACACTCAGCAGTAACAACTAGACTCCCTGGCACCTGTTGTCCAGCTCTGGGTCATCTGCACAGCAGCTTTATATTTACTGCTGTCTACATGTGCTGCACAATCTGAGTGTATGGTATGATAGAGAGGAAGGAAGAAACTGGGAGCAAAAACAGAATTACAGAAAGTGAAGTAAAAGAAAAGCTAATCTCAAAGATTACAGTTTTCACAATGGACTTACGGGATAGTGTTCAATGATCATCCGGTTCAATAGTGTAGAAACAGCATAGAAGCAGCCGACATTCAGGCCTGAGGACAACATATGAAAACATATGAAAGTCTTTATCTATTCTGAGGACACCTGTGGGGAAATGAGAGGAGACCAGATGGGACCACACTCCCACCACTAAAACTGCTGCCGACAATCTCACACAGCAGCACCATAGCCTTTCCACTGTCATAACCTATATTAACCAATATTAACCAATATTATTTCAATCAGCACTTGAACATGTCTCTGGACAAAGGAGGATCTTCATACATGTCCAGGATGTACCCAACAATCGTTAGCATTGTCCTCATTGTATATTGACCTTCGAACACAAAATTTGACACTGTGAAGACCTTTAGATCAGTGCTACACATAATCAGTGTAACAGAAGTCCATGAGTTATGATGACACATGCTCGTATCTGCACAGCAGCTGATAAAGACCCAGATTCAATGTTTGCTACCTTTCACCTGAATAATACAACAACATTTGAAACCTGGAAGGCAATTAAAGTAAGATAATGGAAGGCAGCATGAGTAGCGTATCCCATAATCCAACAGAAATATGCCATTATGACATCAGGGCATCGAAACAAATTAGTCTGACTTGGACTTCCTCAGTCTCTCTGTTACCTTCTTACAACACCAAACACCTAAAGCTAGCTTTTATTTCAAGGGACCTGCAATGAAGAAGAATATTTACCCTCTGAAATGTGTTGGATCGCGATTTGAACACTCAATCAAGCTATGGAGCCATTAGATGCTGAGATTAGAGCTGAAACAATTCGATTTCTGTCAGACAAATCAAGCTATGAAGACTAAATTCTGAACAGAACTTTTCTACCAGTATTTCTGATATTTGAGCAAAAATACTAATCAATGCCTATTTGCCTATTAAATAATCATTAGTTGCAGCACCAAGTGACCTCTTGTCTAGACAATGTGTCATTAAAATAAGGTCCGTGGTCCACCAGTCTGTTTGTGGAAGTAAACATAGAGGCAAAAGGAAACAGCGAGAGACCCACCATAGCTGACCACCAGGAGCATGAAGGGTTTGTTACGCAGCAGCCTCAAGATGGACGCCATGTACGAGTATTCATCCGGTGATATGCTCCTGGCCTGAACCTGGGCCTGCGTGGGAGGGATCTCTGGTTTTTCCTGAAACACTGAAATACAAACACAATGTATTTCACATGTACAATGTAAAGAATGTAATCAGAAGGTGTGTGTGTGTGTGTGCGTGTGTGTGCACGTTTGTACAGAACAACAAGCCAATTCTGGACTGCCCTCGGAAGATTATGTCATTCATATAATCATAATATGTGCAGCGTCATTACCGATGACATCATCACACTCACCAGCTAATAACTATCTGTAAGTCACACCCACTGTCAAAAAGCTCACTAGGTGAGTTGGCTCAGTGCAATCAAACCTTTATCAGTGATTTCATTCAACCGGCTTTTTTTCCTCAAACAGTTTGGGGACTTTTTTTCTTCTTGTCCTTCCTGACATGAGTCTGAAGCCAGGGGGCCTCAAAGATTATCGTTATAATTACCAGCCGCATGCGGGCTTTGCACCATTGTCAGCATGGCGGCTGGTTGATATTAACTACTTTTACAAGTGGAAAAGTGCAGTAGAGACTGAAGAGGGAGATGAAGAAGAGCAGGAAGAGGAGGAGGACAGCTGCCAGCGTGCTGCTGCAGGAGAGAAAAGCACTTGAAATCTGAATTATATTATTAAATAAAGATTTACATGGGTTCATTCATATGGTCCTTAATATAAGGCTGGGGGACTTCAGTTACCAGTTTCCAGTACAGATAATAAATGAGATCTTACTGTGGGTGAAGTCAGGGACACAGTAGACAGGAGTTCTTCCATACATTATTTAAAGCAACAAGTGAAAAGAGAGTCTCATCCCCTTTAATGTCATCCCCAGATCACACAGGGGAACTGGGCTCACCAACTTCTGGATCTTTTTCTGAGCCACTGAGCATCAAATGAATAGTGAAGCTTCACCATGTTTGTCTGACTGTCAGTGACTTTTAGAAATAAAAGGAAGATTTATTTAATAGAGCTGAGGGTGAAGACGATTTCATAGAAAAAAGAAAAAAAAAAACTTCCATGGCTCCCGGAGTTCCTGCTTGTATTTCACATCGCGTCACAACACGTCTCATCATAAGGTGGACAATTATAGCAATTACTGCAGCTGCTCATCTAGAAGATGGTAATGCGGTTTAGCTTTCAGTAGAAAGCCTTTCACAGGAAGACTCAGCTTCCCAGCAGCGTTGCCTGAGGAGCCCAACAACCAGATAAAAGCTCTACTGTAAAAAAAAAAAACATTATCAATATATTGCATCTAAAATAATAAATTTTTATGTTGTAAAAACTACTTGAGATAACTGTGGGTGTTGTAATCTAAACAATATAATTAAAAACAGGAAATCTGAAGGGTATCACTACGAGGAAGTTGGGGTGAATCCTCTAGCGCTGGAAAACACAAACTGTCAAACTGACTTAATCTCCTTTATTTATTTCCACAGCAGTGACTGTAGGAGCTATATGACATTGCAAGAGACTTACAGTGGATGATTACTGCATGAGTGAGTAAAGGAACCTGACAGCTCTCACCCAACCAATGAGTCTGTGGTTGGGAACAGTCATTTTCCCTTGAAGACTTACCAATCACTACGAGGACGAAGATGAGGGTGGCCACTCCGGCGCTGATGTAGAACATGATTCTGATGTGGTGAGCCAGCTCATTCATATCATCCACGTTTGGCACAAGGATGGGTGGGACCAGAAACCCAATAGCGATGCCCATCTATGGGTGCGAGGCACAAAATAAAATATTGAAATGTGCCTTTGGCTGATGACCACACACACACAAACATACGCACAGAAATGAACACAACCGTGTAGGGCAAACGCATCACTACAAAAGTAGTAAAAGGTTGAAATAAAGGTATAGAAAAGAAAAATGTATTTGAGTATTTGTATAAAAGAAAAAACGATAAATGTAATACTGCTCAGCATTTGTGTGAGTGTATAGGCCTACCTGCTACTGTAAACACATCAAATGTCGCCCACAGTGGCATACTACATACATAAAATGCCAAAGCAGGTGTGTTAAAGGACTGATATGCAGATATGACTCCTCAGATTTTGACACCCCCGTACCCCACCCTCATCTGGATCTACAATAAATGAGGCAGAAAGGGGACGGGGGGGGGGGTACTAATCTGGATACTAATCTTTCTGAATTTGAATACCACATGAGTAGTGCCCACTTCCTCAGCTTCCTACAGCCTCAAGAGCATTCCAGAGGGGACACCAGCCGAGGTCCCTCCGCTCTAGGGGAAAGGTGAGAGAAGGAAAAGGGCAAAAAGTGACAAAGCACCTTCCCTCAGGAGGAACAAACCAATGATCAGTGTCTGAAGCATGTAGGCACAGGAGAAACTCGTCTTTCAGAGAATGCTAAAAGCGTTAGGATTTATAGATCTGCACCTCTTAACCCTATACAGCACACAGACACTTTGAACACTGCATTACATATCTAACATGAACGATCCGATCAATCGTTAACTTACCTTAAGGCCATTTTGCTAGGGAAAGCTTTGTAAGATTTTCACAGGAGCATATAAAAGATCTTTACAACAGAATAACTGCAGCATCTTTGTTAAACACCGTCACATGTCCAAAGCAAAAAAAAAAAAAGAGAGAGAGAGGAAGAAAGAAAAGAAAAAAAAAAACGCACAATGCACTTCTATTTTTGCACAATTTTGATAAGTAGAGCAAGCCTTGATAACTTGTCAAAAATGCAACACAAGCTTATTCTCAACTGGTTGAAATGAAGGATGTCCTCTCTTATGAAGTTACTTTTGGCACACAAACTGTTGATCTGTTTGATGTTCAAAGCATCGCGGGCCTTTATGGAAATCCTGCCTACTTCTTGTTAATGTGAACCATTTCCAAACATCCAAAGGGATATGTAAACTACTTCAGCCTGAAAACTTGGAGGTATCGGGTTTAAGGACCGGAGCCAAAGGAATAAACGCATGTAGAGCAAGTAAACATCAACAACAATGTGCCCTTTTATCTTCAGCAGCGGGGAAGCGAGACTACAGTACAAAACAAGCGCCTGGATGACAATGACCGGTGTGTAGTGTTTGGCCTGATGCAGGTTAGAGAGGACACAGTTCAAATGAAGAAGGAAAAAAAAAAAAAAAAGTGGCCTTCAATTTTCAAAGAGCATCGCAGGGGTCAGGTGTCTGTTTATGCATTATGTTCTATAATGTGTATGTTAGTGTGCTGTGCTGAGTTCACAAGGGAACCATATAAATATACATATGAGTGAGGAACTGGTATGTTTGTCATCTATCCACTGACTCTTTTCATTGGCTCAGATGTACAGAATAACAAAGATTGAACACTGAATCATGACCTCAGATTCTTCCCTCTATAGAAATTTCCATTAAAACCTTTAAATGAGTCTGTCACTCTGCTGGAAGCCTTCCACTCGCCTTGATCACACACCTGATGCCTGTGTGCATGGGCGCACAAAGCAAGCACTGTACTTTTAAATGAAGTAACTGATCCATCTCATTGATTCATGAAATCATTCATGAAAATAGGGCAGCACGGGGGCATAATGGTTAGCGCTGTTGCCCCACAACAAAGCCTTTCTGTGTGGAGCCTGTTCCCCCCATGTCAGCGTGGGTTTCCTCCCTCCGTCCAAAGCCATCATGTTTAGGTAAACTGAGTGTGTGTGGTACATACTGACGGTAAAGCATGTGACAGTCACTGAAATCAGAGGTACTCGGTTCTGCAAATGAACTCACGTGACTTCTCTAAGAAGTTAAAAACTGATGCGATGACCACTCATACATTTTCTCCACCAGAAGAGAGAGAGTGAGAGATTCGTTAATTAAACCTGCTGATTCAAGAAGAAGGAAGCAGAATCCAGAGGAACAGAGAGAGTGAGTCACACGTTAAAAGGAGGCAGATGCTGACATGCTATAACATCCGCCTGCCTGTTTTTAACGTGTGGCCATTCAACATATTTATGTTACAAAGAGTGCTAAAGATGATAGAGCCCTTTTTCATGAATACACGCATGCAACTCTCTGAGCACCAACATTATCGTGAAAGCACACAGCGGATGACTACCCATTTCCAGTTGGTAAACAGAGACACACCTGGTTTCCGAGAACGCCAATGGAACATGCAGTGGACACCTCCTGCTGCCCAAACCACAGGGACGCAAGTCTGGATGGGATGCCCAGGATAAAAACTGTCCCCACTGAACACACAAACTGACCAAGGAAGGTCATGGCAAACATTTCAGGCTGGGCCGTGCTCGTCTTGATCCAAGCCCCTATGCAGTTGAAGGCCGACCCCACCACCACCACGTCCCTGATGCCACGGTTGTCCAGCAGCCACATGACGGGAAGGATGAGCGGGATGTAGGTGAGGAAATAGATCATGGAGAGCCAGTCGATGGCCAGGGTGCTGATGTTGTAGAACTTTGTGAAGATGTTGCTGATGATACTATACTGCAGCCACATGAAGGCGTTGCTCATGGAGTAGACGCTGAAGATGAACAGCATGGCCCAGCGCCGCTTGTACAACTTGGTCTCCATTAGTGGGAAGAGCTGTGCAGTGTCCATTGTGGAAGGCTCCATAATGTCACAGCTGTCTCCCAGAGGCAGCTGGTTGTACTCCTGCAAACCTGTTCTCTGTGTTCTTCCAGAGTAAGTGTTGCCCGTGGCAAGGTTGTCGATCCACTCAGGAAAATTATCCTGGGAGCTCATGTTGGTTCCTAATGAAACTCTTCCCTCTTTCTTAGTGCTTCTGTAGCACTTAACAGCTGGAAGGAAGAACAAATATTTCCCCTTGTGTGTGCGCCCTCTTTAACGCTGCCACACTCCACCTGGCTGACTCCTTCCACCCAGCAGGTTGTATCTACATGCTGATCAGAAATGAGTCCACCCGCCGTGCCTACAGCGGAGAGTTCTGCTGACGACTGCTGTTGTGGCTGTGTGTGTAGTTTCAATATAATGAGCAGTGATGGAAATTTCCAGTCAACAGCTGCACACCTCATTCACTTGCAGGTGCCAATGCTCACCTGTGTCTTGTGGCGTTTGACATCTTTTCAGTCGAATGATGGTTCTTATTTGTGAGTTTTAGTCATTTCAAACTCCTCCTCCCAACATGTGATGTGTCACTGCATCAACTCGCACTTTATAGCACGCTCTGACTGTGAACCTAGGGCAGGACAGACAAGGACGTTAAAACGTTTGCCTGTTAAAAGTAAGCACACGACACCGAAGCTAAAGTCCATTGAGTGTGTTGCTTAACAAAGATTGTAAGCTCATAACACAAACCATTCAAGTGCAAAGAGGCAAAAGATAGTTTTGGTATTTTCAAGAACTGAACTATGAAGACGAATCTGTATGACCCAGAACATGTAAATGATGTCTCTGCAGGCACAGCACAATAAAATACAATAGACTTTTAACATCCTGCTGGAGAAATGTGCTGGACCCAAAGTGCTGCAGACATATCTCTTCCTTAAGAGTTACCACAACAACAGCAGTACCTGCGGTCTGGTGCAAATATGGACCTAAATCTGCAGCAAAATGCGCTTATCGCTTCAGTCCCATCGAGCTGATTATCAATCTGTGTTACTTCTCTTAATTTGATGAAAGAGGTTTTAGATTTGACTGCACTCATGCTGCAGCCGTGATGACAGTAACCTGCTGTCTGCAGAGCAGTTACCAGAGAAGAGCGTTTATGGGTCATTGAATGGATTTACTAGTGTTCATTGATTTTAGTTTACATAGAAACTTTTCTGTTTCCTTTGGATCAATACCAATACATTTTAAATTAGATATGCAAGTACATATACATGCAGCCATTTCAGCCTTCATTTTGAAGTGTTCAAATCCACAAATAAGGACATACGGAGCACCAGCATGAAATCTAAATCACGTGCTAAATGATTCGTTTAGTTCAGTTTTCCCTCCGTTTCAAATTACATACACGCAGGCTATGATCTGTCTCAGCTGTTTAAAGCGCTGGCCTCTGACCTTTGTCCATGTTACAGGAGATAACACACACAGGAGTGTGTAACTGATGGGAAGAATGTGTAACATGACGACATGATGGGACACCCAGATGTTTGACTGACTAAGATGCTGAAGAGCACGGTTACTGAGGTAATGTCAGGGACATTAAATGGTGAGAAACTGGTGCACATTATCAAATGGTTGACTGTGAGATGTTTTTTTTTTTTGTTTGTTTTTCTTCATAGATAGCCAAATAATCAGCCAAATAATGAGGATATCAGTCATTATTACTGAAAACATATCAATCAAGGTTGAAATTAAACAAGTAAAATGATCATTTTTAATATGGGTGATTTAATTTTGCAGAAAATGATTGTATTGCCACAAGTGCTGATAATGAGTGTTTCATGATCAGCTGATTTGTTGACTGTCAGAAAACGTGTCTCAAATTATTTTTCGTTCTCCGAAATATTTGATTAAAAAATCCTAAAAATAAAATATGTTTAACTTTTTTGTTCAAGTTATTCAGGTGTTCTTTGTGTTGTACGGCCACAGCCTTTGAACGTGCTTATGCTTGTCAAGTAAGCTGATGAATTTGCCAAGTTAATTTGCCATGTCTTGTGTTTATACAGTGAAAACACTAATAAAAAGGGAGAAATAAAACGATTATGCTTCGAGGCTATTTTGTCTTGTGGCTGCTTCATTTGGAAAATAACCAAATTAAAAAAAAAAAAAAAAAAACGTGAATATGATTTGTGTTTAATTTTCTTTTTCTTGAAAAAAAAAACATCTCAGAGCATCACTGTGGATGACTGTGTGACTTGTTGGCCCAGTTATCCCTGTTGTTTTTTTTTTTTTTGGTTGGGGGGTCAGCAGCTTGAGCAGACATGGAGGTTTCCAGTGGATGGCAGCACTGTAATGCCCCACAGCTCCACCACCTCTGTGTGCGTGGAGCTGATCTCTGAGTGGAGGGAGTGCAGGGAAGTCAGGGAGACAAAGCCACGAATCCACTTTGACCACACTATGATCAGGCACCTTCGGGGGAAATATCGGTATGATCTGAAAAGCTGCACTGTTCTGCTCTCCACTGAGAGACACAGCATTTAGTTGTCGAAGTTGCATTGTTGGCAACACACTCTCATATGCGTAACAACAGCGCAAAAACCCGTTTGGAAGCAGAAGAGAGGCCGATCATAAAGCAATCTGAGGCTCATTTCCCCCCATATATATATACAACACTCCTACTGTTTACGGGCTTTAAGCTCAACAAGATCATATAACCCTTCCTCCAAGCGGAGACACGTGAATGACTGAGCTATAAATAAAACAATCTCTTACTCTCAGAGAACATTTGGGCACAAAAAATAGATAAATCGAAATCACCGAGAAAGGCTCAGAAGAAGCGTCAGTTTTCCATACCTGGAGCACGGCGGCTTTACATAGCTACAGTAAACTACAAACACTGAATCAGTGCACCGTGACAGCAGAAGATGGCGAAAATGTGCAGACACTGGTCACGTCACTTCCCATTTGATTACCACCCTCAAAGCAAATAAACTTCCAACGATGACCAACATCTTCGTGGAGTGTAGAGTGCGAAAACGGATTGCGAATATATATCTATATAGATATAGATATAATATAGATATAGATATATATCCTCTACCACTCAAACATTTGGCTAAACTTTCTCATTCAAATGAATAGGAAAGTGTGTCCAAACTTTTGACTGGTGGTGTATAGTATAGTTTAGTATAATGTGTGTGTGTTTTAGTTAGTGACTCATTGCTGAAGAATTTTTTCACACTTTCATTTCCTTTTTAAGTATCCAACTCCAGTCCTTCATGTTTTAGATGTTTCCTGCTCCAACACGTCTGATTCAAATGATCAGCTCGTCATCAAGCTCTGCTGAGGAGCAGACAGCAGTTCTCCAAGACCAGAGTTATAGTGGGTATAAATGTTATTATTAAAATATAAGCTACATCAGTGCAAATGTTTTTTAAAGGTAATAACTTGAGTATTAGTTTTAAAATGTACTAATATTATGTATGATAATATATCAGCTTTAAGGGCGAAATGGTTTTAGCTTTGATACTTGAGGCACCTTTCACCGCTCCTCTACATTTCGACTGAAGTAGGATTTTTAAAGCATTTCCTGTATCACATGTGTTTCTGTGTGAACATGGGGCCAGTGCCACAGTCCGGCTCTACTTCACCTCACTGGTTTGTTGTCAACACCGGCTCTGCTCATGTGCACTTAACCAAACCCAAATATCATGATCTGCAGTCTCAAACATTTAATATCACAGTTTATTCACCTCCGAATCTGCTTTAACCTTTAACCTTAAAGATGAGACACATTTTTAAAAATAGATCATTTTCACTTATGGCTCATTTGTGTGTTTGGCTTTGGTTGGAAGGAGGTTCCTCCCTGGTGCAGTGAAGAGTGTGCCAGAAGGCTAAGGACTTTTTCATGTTTATATGTTTTTCTCTTACTTTGGGCCATCTCTCAGTCTGTTAAATGGAGGTATAGTACAGCTGCATTGACTGAGTATGACAGTGAATGTTCTCATTCATCCAGGTCATGGTTATCTAAAGAAAGTTCAATCGAGTGCACGTGTGTGTGTGTGAAGACTCTTTGCCTCTCAATCAATGGGCTTCATCAGTTCTTGCCTTTCTGACCAGACTAATCAAATTCAGATATGTGTCCTCCATTGAGTCCTTATCAGAGCTATCGATGAGCTCCCTTGTGGGGGAACCACCGTCGTTGAGGTGTGTTGGTGTTGACTGAGAGTCATTAGTGAAATACTTTTTTTTTTTTTTTTGGATACTAAGTTAAGGCGAAGAGAAACAACTAAAAGAGAGAGAACGAAGGTGCGTTGCAGCTCGACAGATAGAAACTCACCTGATTTCCAAAAACTCCGATGGAGCAGGCGGTGGAAACCTCATCGGCGCCGAACCAGACCGATGCCAGGCGGGAGGGCATCCCCAGGATGAAGACCTGGGCCAGGGAACTGGCGAACTGGCCGAGCATGGTCACCCCGAACAGGTCCGGTCTGGCGCTGGCCACCTTGATCCATGTGCCGGCGCAGTTGAGCGCGTTGGCCAGCAGCGCCGTGACGCGCAGCCCCTTCTTGTCCAGCAGCCAGGAGACCGGGAAGATGAAGGGGATGTAGGTGAGCATGAAGACCATGGACAGCCAGTCCACGGCGAAGGCCTCCACGCTGTAGAACTTGACGATGATGTTGCTGATGATGCCGTACTGGATCCATTGGTATGCGTTGCTCAGAGAGTATGAGCTGAACAGGAACACGACCAGCCAGCGCCGCTTGTACAGGCGCACGGCTGCCGGCGACCCGCTGCCCCCGTTTGGGATGCCGGTGCATTCAATCCGGTCCACGGCATCGGGACCCTTCTCCTCTTCCTGCTTTGAGTTCTGCGCGCTCTTCTCCAGAGAGTCTTCCCTGTTATCATCCATTTTCTATCAATTCAAATGAGCTCGGCTGGAAGATGAAGTCTCCCCGCGCCGCCTAAGCTACTTTATTAAACGTCTTTAACACACACACAAAAAAAAGGCTCAGATGATAACACAGAGGTGTTCATGGAGAATGAAATATCACCGAAAGCTCCATGTGGCACAGAAAACCGCCCAGATGTGCGGCGCATTGATTTCCTGCACTGAGATAACTTCACTCATCAGATGCAGGCATTGTTCCAATGGACTGACCTGCTCCTCGGAAGCTCATTCAATACTCGAGCTGCTGGAGAAATTCCCTTTATCAATCCAGTTGGTGAGAGCTGACGACTTTTACTCCACCCAGCTGCTGAGATAAGAAATGACAGTGACTGTTGGCTGGAAGCCTGGCAGCCTGGATACTGACTGAAAACAGGAAGAAATTTCAACCAAAACAGACACAGCACACCACAACTACCACCAAAAGCAAACTAACTCCACCAGCAGGTGCAGTTGGCCCAACTTAATGTCCTGTTGCAGATTATGAGTGTTAGTTTTCTAAACAACCATATTTTTATGATTTGCTGGAGGGCGGCGAATTCTCAATCAGCAATTTATTTTTTCTCTTCACCCAATCAAGGCCTTCTTAATCTGCAAGTTAAATCCTTCCTAGTACAATGACTGCTTTGTTACTTTGGGCTTTCAGTAAGTAGGCTACATGCTGTTTTAATATTGGCTACTTGTATTTTTTTGTGATAAATAGGGTTAGGGTTAGATTAGGGTGATTCACGTCTACTCTACAAAAATGTGATCACACTTGATCGCAGATGCTTTGATTTTGGTGGTTTGATGACTGCGTTTAGAATTAGAAATTAAGTTAGGGCACAAGGTTTGATAAGAAAATATATATTACACCACTTCAAGTAGCACGGGGTTCTGTGGCAGCTGTGCTTTGTGAGGAATTCCTCTCTGAAGGCACTGATCACTGTGTGATCACTGATCCTTCATATGGACTATTTAGCCAAATCTTGTGGGGAAAAGCAGGTGCTGGAGAGGCAAGTGTGTTCAATGCGAACAGAAAAATGCAACTGTAGGCAATAAGTGTAAAATATTTGAAAAGCTTCAGCATTAAAATGTGCTAAATGTGTGGTGAAACTAAAACAAGTATAGATGTACAGTTATTCAGGTTGAGCTGCTGTTGGCCATTAGATGGCACCCTTTACCAGAGATTGTCTTCATTAAAATTTTAACCCAGACATGATACATGTGACATGTTTTCAATTTTGTTCAAAAAAAAAAAAAAAAAAGTCCAGTAAAAGAAAAAAGGAAAAGAAACTAAACATTTATTTCTTAAGGATGTACAAAATTGGATTTTGTGATATCTTATAGGCTTATATAACATCATATACAAAAGTATAAAAAACATAAAAACTAATTGGTAGTGACATGATTGTAACGCAACATAAAGAACAATGTAAACAGTCCATATATATGTGCATACATGACGCCTGCGCCAAAACGTAGAAAAGGATCGACAGCTCTGCCACCAAAAGTATGGAGGAACAAAAATCACAGAATCAGAAGATAAACACTACCACACACTTTCTCATTCAAATGAATAGGAAAGAGTGTCCAACCTTTTGGAGGTTTAACTACTTTAAGTGTGACAGTTAATGGATTACAGCATTTATTTTTCTATTTCATGAAATGTATCTATGAAACTGTTGTAATGCTCCTGTAGCCTGATCCCCCTTCTCCCTTTTGTTGGGCTGTGTCACGCCTGTCTGTGGAGACAGTGCAGATACAGCCTGGCTCAATACAGACGGATGTACAACTGCAGAATCAAACGGAGCACAGTTTTAGCCTGAACTTCTCTTTGGTTACACACAAAAAAATAAAAGATAAAAACCATTTATCTGTAAATTGCCAATTGAATTATGGGAGTTACTGGGTTTTCCGACAGAAGATCGTTTTACACTAACTGCTGAAATCCATCTGTGCTAAAGGCTAAAGTAAAGAGCATATATAGAAAAAAAATCTGTAAGACTACGAACGATGAGTCGTGTTTGAACTTCATACTCGTGGTGGCTGGAGCTCTGATCACTAAAATGATCAAACTAGACGGGAAGACAAAAGAGAGAGAAGTAAAAGTTTAGATTTAACTGCCAAAACATTGTTCAGTCATACTGAATCCTCACTTTGTGTCTTTGGGCAGGAGGGCTCTGCTGGTTCTCCTCCGTGACCAAGGCCAGGAGCTAAGTGCTGCTAGTTGGCTGCTTCTTCTCAACTGTCATGTGTGGAAACTCTTTGCACCCTCACTTGGCCTCCAGCTGCTGCAGCAGGGGGTTCACCTCGCTCTCCGGTGTTTTCACGCTATCTGTCCGGACAATGCACGTGGGACGATGGCGGTTTAGCATGAGGATCAGCTGCTGTCGTTCCAACTTCAGCTCCTCAATCTGTGCTTTAAGGTCAGAGTTTAACATCTCCAGTCTCTCAGATTCCTGCCAGAGGATGAAGGGGAAAGGGAGCAGTGAAAGGAAAACTATAAAAGTTTGTTAAAACCAAATGCAATAAGCACACGAAGGTGCGAAATAATGACAAAGTGACTATCTGGGTATCTTTGACTCACCTTTTGTAGATAATCTGTTCTCTCTTTCTTTTTGTTTCGACAACGAGCTGCAGCCACTTTATTTTTCTCTCGCCTTCGTTTCCTCCTCTCTTCTTCTTCGTCTCTCTGAAGAACGGCGTAATGGAAGATGATAGTTTAAGAAGTGGAACTTGAGTTCAATGAAATAGATGTGACAAATCGTGGAAAACACTCCAGTAATCACTCTTAGTTCCACAAAAGCTAAGAATAAAGTTAAACTGGATGTAATTTTACCAGCATGTAGACATGTAGTTACCATACACAGGTCGAAGCATTCCTCTGTCTGTGTGCAAAGAAGATGAATCCTGGGCTAAGCTAATTATGTCACAAGTATGCTATTTTATAAACATAAGAAACTAAAAAAATATTTGATTTCACAATGAAATTTTGATCTTTTGTTCATAAAAGAGCAGCTCCAAGTCTCTGCTAGGCTGCAGTCAGTTTTTTAATATCTCATCATTTTACCCTGTTTATTAAGATTCAGCTAAAACTCAACTCCAATTCAAAGTCAAAGCTTAGAGTCAGAGTCAGAGATACTGTATAAGCTAAAACCCCTTGATTACCTTTTTTTTTTTTTTTTTTTTAAACATTGGGGTCTCCCAGTCTGTCCACTAGGCGGTCCTGCTGATTATGGTATGCAACAACACTATCAGCCAAAGGGGCTTTTGTTTTCAGCTTGATTAATGTTTTTTTAACATGGATATTTACATTTAAGCAGGATTCTGTATGATATGTTTGATGTTCTGTTTTTGAACAGGTTCACCTGTCTTTGCTGGAAGAAATATTGTAATGCAGTTAGTTGACAAAATGACCTGAAACAAGCACGTTAGAATAGAAACTCAAGAGTGTCATTGGCTGCCATTTGCTCGATGGGTGGTTACCTCTGTTTTGATGACTATAGGCCTTTTCCCCAGGGTGTCCAAGAAATGCAGAGGTGACAACATCGTCCCAAACTCCTGGAGGTCACCAAATTTCAGCTTGTCTGTGAGTGTGGTGGCTGAGATCCCAGCCAGTGGGCCCAGGCTGGGCAGGGAGCCTGCTGTCACAGAGGGATCTGGGATTTGTCCTGGCATCGTGTCAGACTTGGTCGTGACCACAGCTAGCAGGCAGAGGGAGAAAATGGGGGGCTCAGACAGCAGCGAAACCAGATCAGTGACAAACACATAGACCACTCCCTGCCATGTTTGTTGTACAGCATACTTTATATTACGAGGGCAGAAAACAGCCATTTTCCATTAACCCACTGGAAGAAAATGGACATGCAAATGGCTTATTTGACATGCAATTTGTTAAAAGACTTCACCAAAACATTTACCCAAGATTCATTGCTCCGACTCCAACTAGTCAGATTTGCCTCACTGTGATGAATTGCCAGTCTGTCATAGAAACCGGATGCTGAAACTGCTTTCTTTGGGCTTTTTATTATTTTGCTTTTTTCGGGAATGAATATACCACCATTTACAGAGGTCTTGGCAAAAATGTCCCTTATTTAATCCCCTAAAGGCTGAAACAGAGATGGGCAGCAGCGTACAAAGCAGGTTCACAAAAATTCCCCTTAGTTCCAAGGGGAGCTAAAGAAAATCTTTGTGAAGAAACACCCGTTAACTGTGGTTTCCTCCTTGTGAGACTAAATGTCAGGGGAGTTGAAATGTGGATTTCAAAATACAGCCTAATGTGGGAAAGTCTGGACCCAAATATAACTCGTTTCCTTTTGTTAAGTCAAATAACAAAATAAAGGTGACACTGTTCTTATACTGCTCTCTAGGACTTTGAGCTGTACATATTTCCACTGGTTGGGCCTGTACTACCCAAATCCCTTATTTGAAAATGTTGAACATTTAAATACACTCGAAAGCAAAGCCAAGAGAAAATACAGGAAATTACTGCAACAGGTCAGCGGATTTCCAAGTCACATGACAAAGCCAAAAACTACTATCTAAGGTCAATTACTCTGAGACCTTTAACCCACAATATAGAAACACATGGTGAATATCTGACATATCTAAAATACAGTTCCAGGAAAAAGCTACCTGCCTGGTGATTATCAGTGCAGGCAGCTAAAGGGGGGATTTCAAAGGATGTGTTTGCGTATGCCAGTTACACATCTGTTAAATAGTTCGCCAGAGAGCACACGCTTGAAAAGACACATGAGAATCACACATGGGAATGACTCCATTTTTTTTTTTTTTAACACTTCTCCAAACTGTAGGTCAGAGTGACAAAGTGGAGCTTTACAGATCATGATGTTGGA
The DNA here is from genome assembly GCF_900963305.1 of Echeneis naucrates. Taxonomy (NCBI): domain Eukaryota; kingdom Metazoa; phylum Chordata; class Actinopteri; order Carangiformes; family Echeneidae; genus Echeneis; species Echeneis naucrates. The sequence goes on from NC_042532.1 coordinate 10,200,929, forward strand.
ACATGATGCCCAGGAGCAACATTAACTTTAAATATAGCTCAATACACACTGGTTAAGTTGAGGTCATCTGCAGTCTCTCTCACACACACACACACACACACATACTAGGACTGTAGTTTGAAATTGGGGTTCATGAAATGCAAGTAAAAGAACCACCTTGATGCACACAATAAGGTCTAACTACTGCCAATAGGATCTATTATGCTGTTGACATGCGTCATGTTTTCTTATATTTGTCATATCTGTATTAAACCCGGGGATCCAAACATCATGGCTTGTTTTGAACTCCTCGTGTTTTTCCATTTCAGTTTATGAATGGGAACAATCAGATGAATGTGTAACGGAGCACATTGTGAAGAGCTCATCGGTCAACTTCAAAGCGGAAGTTTTTCTTCAGTGCGGCATTTTTCTTACGTAACTTTGTCTTCCCATCAGAGCCGCAGTGGTAAAAACGTTACACGGCGGATTTGGCTTCGCCTAAAGCTGCTTTTGTTGCTGTCGTTGTGCGTTGTTTTGTTTTGTTTGAAGAGCAAACCCCACATTCCCGGCGCAGCGTCCTGTCAGAGCTCCAACTCCACATTATAAGAACATTTTGTCCTGAATTAGCGCACGCTGTGTGGAGCCGTGTAACAGCAGCATGCACACAAAAGACACGGCTGCTTCTCTAGCATGCCCTGGTGTTCACTTTGAACGGGAAAGCGCTAAAAACACAGTTACATACAAAGAAATAAGCGACGCGAGACGAGGCGTGAAAGTCTAACGGTGCCCGAAGTGCACCTAACCGAAAACATCCCGTCCTCCCCGGCTGCGCCGCTCCACCTATGCTCGGTATGGCCAATGCGTGGCGCGCCAACAGACTGCTCAGCATGTTACCAGAAATATTCAGCTCCGGACTGCTGAAGTTTTCCTTTACCGACCTGACTTCGATCCCAGGTGCAACAAATGTCCTTTCTTCTGCTCAGCCGAGGGTCGAGAGTAGATTTTAAAAAGTGGAAATCGTTGCATCAGACCGATTTTAAACGTGATCCCCAATCTGGGAGGATTTGGGAATGCGGAAATTAGGCTATGCCAGCCAAACGTAAGCAAGCAGGGATGTTAAAAAAAAGGACATAGTGGGGGCAGAAGTGGGGAAGTCTCACCGCTCCTCCCATCAGCCTGCAAACTGCACACTGGGGCTCAGATGGAGGCCTGCAATGCAAACACATTAGTAACACTGATCCAGTCTCAGCCCAGAAACAACGATAACACAGAGGGAGTGTGGCAAATGTAGCTCTTATACACACACTGCATGTTCATCAGTGCAACTACAGTCTTATTTTTAATGTAACCGAACTCTATGTAAAGTTTTAACATCCTGCAGAGAGCAGATTTCTCTCACGCTGGCCCCAAACACCACTGTGAATGTAGATTTATTGTAATTATTCAGCAGCATAGATAAGCAGACTTAACAAATAAGTCAAAATCTGAAAGGTAAAAAAATAAATCATAAGTTACATCTTGATAAGATATATATATATATATATATTATATAGCACTGGATGTTTTCATGGAAAACTTGGAACATTTTAACAATGAGCTCAAACCACAGTTGATGACATTGAGGTATGCAGGTACTTACCATAGATGAATGTGTTAATACAACATTTACAGCAATCAATACACTATCGACACCAAAACACAAAACCATACTATAACATTAAAATTACACATTACATCTTAGATCTAGGAACAGACCAGATATATATGAGCTTTCAAAATTATCTAGAATTCCTCAGCATGCTTTTTTTTTTTTTGAATGAAAACTTAAATGCGTCCCTCCTGTTAAAGTAAAAGCCATGCTTTTAGCTACATCGCTCTGTTGGCTGTGTATCTGGAAAAGGTTTATATGTTGGCTAAGTCATACACAAGACATTTCATGAGTGTATTCCTTGAAGTGCGAGGGCATTCTGTGGTATATGTTGTTTTAAAGTCAGGAACCTGCAAACAGAGAACCCAGAGATATCAGACAGGTCGCCCCCTCGTGAATTATAAGGCTAAGAGAGTTGGAGAGTTGAGGATGTCGACAGATTCGGTTTTGCCCCCTCCCCCTTTATGGCTGTCCAGTCCGTCTGTGAGACAGTCCAGCTCAGGACATGCAAATGTGAAAACAGACAGGTAGGTGCTGCAGGTGGGGGTGGAGGTCACCACAGGAGTAGTGAGAGGCTCCAGGTCGCTGGAAACGGACTTGTACAGGGTCTCCCAGTCCGAGACCCCGAGAGAACTGCTCAGATCTATGTCTGGCACAGACCGAGCAGTTTCCATAGGGGTTTTCTCCTCTAACCCGGGTAACATGCTGTCCAGCAGGCCGTCCTTAATGTCCAAAGAGGGCTCCAGATCGCAGATGTTGATTTCAGCACTGGCACACAGCAAGATATTGGAGTTCCCAGAGATGGCTGTGGATGGATCGCTGGGGATGTCCATGTCCTGCAGCGAAGGAGCTTCCTGGAGTCCATCCTCTGGGAGTCTGTCCTCGTCTGGACAGGGCGGTAGCTCTGGGGATCCCGTGGGCTCCTGGAAAATAGCCTCCAGCTCTTCTGACATTTGGCACACCGGCTTATGTGTAGCGAGGATAAATTCAAGCCTTTCTTTCTCTTTGAGGAGGTTGGCTATTTCTGTCTCCAGGGCTGCTTTCTCCTCTTCCAACTTGTCAGTCTCCTTCAGAGAGATCGGCATCCAAAATCAGCCACATGGGAAAGCACATAACAAGGGGTGCAAATGACAGCTGAGTTTGCATCACTGTTTACTTACAGCTTGCAGTGTATCCGTGAGTTCCCTCCGTCTGTTGCGACACTTTGCTGCAGCCATTTTATTCCTCTCCCTCCTTATCCTTTTTTTCTCTTCCTCCTCTGGAGACAGCTGGGATGTGAAAGAAATAATTCAATTACTACCTTGAAGAATCCAGCCATTTCACCTCCTCATCCACTACATCTGCTGCCAATCCACCCTCTGAAAAATGGCAAAAGCATGTTTCGCTGCAATGCGTCTAAAAATAGACCATTGTTGCAGACTTGCTGTGACCTGAATATAAATTGACTACCTAAGGAAGGCACACAGCCAGCACAAGGTACTGGAGGAGCATGCACAATGGCACCTTTTTCACACAAGGAATTCAGATTGGCATATGGAAATCCTCACTGTTGACTATTCTGTCCAATAGCAAGTAGACCTGGTCTGAGCTAACCTACCTGCTCTGTTTTCCCCTTTCTGACAGCATTTTTTCCCTTGTTCCCGCCTGCTTTGGGTGTTGCCCTGTGAGAGCTTTGCGGTTCATTGGCTTGCCTGCTACCCAGAGACGGGGAGACAGATGTAATAATTGTAGGCTGGACCATCCACTGGAAATCTGGGGTAGATGAAATTGCAGTGACTGTTGGAACAAATGGAGTGTCTTCAACACTCATGTCTTGGCAGACTTCCTGAAATATGGAATTAAACAGAGAATGAGGCAGACAATACAGATAAAAAAAAAAGTGTAAATAAGCTCTTAGTGGTTTAAAGTAACCCCCTCATGATGACAGTTAACAGTCAAATTTAAATCAAATGTTCGCAGTCTAAAATAAAGGGTGGCCTGCGTGTTATATTTTCTTGAAATATACCCGACCAGAAATAGCCTTCTCCAGATCAATACTGGACTTTATCATTGTTTCTGACGTCAACACTGACGCAGAGCTGCTGTGGAGTCTCCTGAATGGATTTATTTTTCTCAATGAACCGCTGCATCGACTCGCTCACATTCGGTCCCAGGACGTCGAAATCAAAACAAGACGAACTACAGCGCAGTTTTCTCACATTACCACACGCACTGCTCACAAATATAATCACATTATCAAGTCTTGTTTTCGGAAATTATTTTTTTTCCCTTTCATGAATTTAAGAGCACCCAGTTAATTAAAATCTTATCAATCCCATGCCCCCCCCCCCCCACCGCCAGGATAAAAAGCATCATGGGTGCTCAGTCTGAATGAAATAAAAAAGGGTTGTTATATTAGATTGTAAACCAGCCCCACCCCCTCAGATGGTTGAATATATATGATCAACAAAGCCATTCATACCTTTGCATTGGTCCCCGAGGAGGCGGCGGGAGAGCTCGCCTCTTCTGGCGTCTTCTGGCAGAGTGTCCCGACAGGAGACTCTGTCCGGCAGGTGGGAGAGTCTGAATCCATGTCAGGCGTCAGGTTGTTGTGATACATCAGCACAGGTCCCGATCACTGATGAATCTGAGTGGCCTTCCGCTGGCAGGGCAGAGCGGCGGCGGGCCTTTCCTCCAGGTATATACCTGGTAACTGGCCGACTAGAATGCAAGCCCCTCCTTTTATGCTCTGCTAGAATTTTATGAATGAACCAAGACTGTACCATCCGCGGAGGGTTGGGGGGGGAGCAGGGGGGGTCAAACTGGCAGCTACAGGGGTGAAGGAGGATTACTTTGGCATTTTTCCTCTGGCGAATTTACTCCACAAATATGTAAACACTTGTTCTTTGACATCGGCATCTTTGCTGAACGCTGGCCCAGCAGCAGTTTTCACTCCCTTTCACAAATATCGGGGTTTTTTGTGTCTGAATAAAACGTGGGGTGAGAAACGTGAGCCATCTATAAATACACACATGAAACCATTTCCTGGGCAATGAAAATGTGATGTTTCAATGCATCCATTTTAATCAAGGGCAAACGACACTTCGGTCATTATTAGAATGTGCCAAATATTAGCCTATCCAATGGGATTTTAAAAACATAATCAAATCAAAGCTGATTTCATTTCAAGGTCGACTTGACGTATTTTGCACGTCCATTTGGAAAATGCATCAGATATATATCCATAATAAAGCTGCCTGAATGAATGTATCTACTGGAGAGATGCCTGATGGAATAAAGAGGCAGACAGAGATCTCTCATAAAAGGCTCTCTGCTCAGAGAAGGATGGAGGGCTGACGGCAGACATAATGAAATGCTGCCGGATTGTTTACTTGGGGGAGGTGGAGGTGAAGAGGAGCGTGTGGGGGCGGAGAAGTCACGTGACATGACCCGGAACTAGGGAGAGAGGGTGGTGGATAGAAGTGAGGGGGTTGCACTCGACAGGAGCAGCATCAGCCTTCATCAAAACAAATGACACGTCTTGTTTCTTTTACAGAGCCTAGGAGACGTTTTCGTCCACGTCTGACACCCACAAAGATGTGTGAGGACAGACAACTGGGCAGTCAGGGCACCTGAGAAAGTCGAAGTGATGTAAAGGGGAGGAGAGCCGAGGCATGTGGCAGATTGTTTTTTTATGGATGACAATTCCAAAAATGCAAAACTAAATAATGCTTTAGATCGCTACACCCATAAATTAATAAAGCTATATGTAAATAGTCATAATACATCTGTTGGTTTGATAAAGGACTTAGAAGAACAATCAGTTTGTTTTTTTTGTTTTTTTTACAAACACACACCTTACTAATTTAATATTTCAGAGGGGGAGAGAGGCATTTAGTCCAACATTTCACGTTAGGAACAGTGTCACTGCTGCTTTGCAGTCTCAAATATCAGAAAAAAAACCTTATGAGACCAGCGTACTAGTCTCATAATGAGGTTTACATATAAGGGACTCAGAGGGACGTAGTGGCTCATTGTTCTTCTTTGGATTCACTGAGTTGATAACTGAGATAGTGGCAAATATTTTCTTAGGTCTTTCTTTAGATGGCCAATTCTTTTGGCCACACAATGTGACTCTGATCATCTTCATTCATAATAGATAATCACAATCCATTTTCCGCTAAATTCAAATGGACTAAGATTACATTGGAGTGATCAAAGTGAAAGACTAGTATTTTCTGTCAAGTAACACAATCAGCAATTAATGCTTGTTATTCGATATTGTGGTTAAAGTGAAGAGAGAGCATGGCACAGATAGAAAGATCTAAGAAGCGGTAAAGGGCTCATGTTCACACTGTACTCTTAGCTTCTATCACAGTCATTACTCATGATTCAATGCACAATGAATTCCAGCACAGCATCTCAACAGGTTTGATTAATATTACTGCGAATAACTCCACCCTTTGGAGAAAGAAAGACAGAGATGGGGAGTTAAGCACTAAACAAGAGAGGAATCACCTGTTTGTCGTGTGACCAGGAAAAGATAAAGCTTCAACTAAGGTGCATCAGTTTCCTCCATTGCTTGTTGCCTCTGAAACAATCAAGCTAAATGGGCTTCTTGTTGTTGACACAACTGCAGTAGGTTGCTTAAATTCTGATTTAACCAGCCACATGGCAGGTTTTTTTTATCAAGACAATTCTCCAAGGAAAACAAGTTTATTGACCGTTAAACCAGTTTTAAGTTACAACCTGTGGGATACAGCTCAGTCAAGAGCACATAGCTAACAAATGGTTATGTCCTCAATTAAAAGTGCCTGCATGATAAATGTAAACGCAACCCCTTTAGTGTTTGCATGAAATGTTATTGATATATGACAAGGCATGTTGTGTATTTATATATTTATATAAATAGCAAGTATTTACGGCTGCCTTACAAAAAACAAACAAAAATATACGTTTTCAACTGACTTATATGGTCAATTCTTAGGAAAACTGACCATATGAGTCATTTAATAATGTGTTTCTTTTATGAATTACAATTAATTCTGAGAACAATAAATTACACACTTATAAAAAACACCCACACACACACTTATCTTTTTCCATATAGTTCCCAAGCTTTATACATTCCTCTCAGCTTTTGGAGGTTAGGTTTCTGTATTTCCTGCAGAGAATAGAATAATTGGTTAATTCCAGATTATTGTGCTGTATGGTGCCTTTGAATGTTACACTAAACTCCAAGTTGAGTGTGTTACTCCCTTCTAGTACCTTCTGGTCTTTATCCAAATGTAAGATGTCTACTAGGGGAGCAATGGAAGGACGGCCATGGGCACACTGGAAGGGCAGCTGGCAGGATGATAAGGATGCTACCAAGCTGTGGCATTCATCTCTGCTCAGGCTGTTGTTGAATTTGATGGCACCTATTTAATGCAGGCATACATGCAAATAAGGTGTAAAAATTTTAGTCTTGTTATCACAGAGAATAATAGACTGAACGATAGAAGTAATGTAATTTTACCGTGGCATGCTAAAGAAGCAAGCACCTTCTGCACAGTGAGAGGCAAAGTTCCTCTTACTCTGCCGGTTGAGCGGAGTAACTGAAACAATAAAAGAAGCAATTGCCCATTATTGTATAATAAGAACCCTTTTCCCCAGAAAATTTAGGCGGTAGAGAGATGTACCTCAATCTGCTCTCGAAGATACTCCTAATGTGACAAAAAAAACCATAATGTTAAACGTAATCAAGCCTCCTAATTGAAAAACATCACTCTGCTAATTGAGAGATGTAGTTAATTTATCTTACCTCAACTATAGGCTTGATAACAGATGGTCTCCCCCGTCTTCGTTCATTGCTCTCCTTTTCAATGAAGCACAGTGGTACCTTCCCCACATATATACGTGGCTCTGCTGCCTGAGAAAATTTCACTTCCAGGCCAAAATTGCGCAGATCTGACTGACAAGATCTGTATGAGAGAGTGTTCGTAATTCATTAAAAATACAAGAAGCGTGTTGAACACTTATGCTTGTTAGCTGAAGCCATTAAAAAAAAGGCACATGTGGGAGTGAGATATGAAGCTAAATGCACTATAGTCATGGAAGTGAATCAAGTCTAAAGGCTGTATGGTGCCGTTTGACATAAATCAAAGAAATAAGATCGTGTTGCAACAGAAAAATGGGGCGTAGTGGTTTAGCACATTGACAGATTACAAACTACAGATTTTGGCAGTCATCCTGTTGTCCAAATCAGACAAAGACTTTGCACAGTGATCCAGAACTGCAATTTAGGCTGTTTCCAACTAGCCGCAATGCTGACATTTTATTTTTTTTAACAACAAAAGTATCCTAGGTTTAATGGGTTTCATAGATTAATTGCAATTTAAGAGTCATCCTGAAAACCTGCTGATTTAGAGATTTATCCTCATCTTATATGGAGGCTCCCAACTGTCAAAAAGACTGACTTACACATTGAATAAGTATTGATTGAAGCATCCTACAATATACGATGAAAAACCATGTACTCTTCAAATCTACTGTTTCGTCCTTTAAACCAGTCTACTGGTTTTACAGGTAGTTGTGATGTTGCACTGTCACAAACAGTAGATAAACACACCTAAGCAGCCTTAGCTCATCTTCTGTTACACTGATCTCAAGAGGTGGCAAAATGGTTGAGGAACACAGACGTCTCTCCCCTGATGCATCTGGGTGATACTCATAGGAATCTGTTACAGCACATAATATGGTAGCAGTAATCTCACTTCAACAACAACAACAATTTAATTTTTCATTCTCAGTATAAATACAGTACATTTTTATTTTTTTTGTACCTGCAACAAGATTTTCAAGCCGAACCCTCTCGTGTGCCGCATGTTGATCCACTAGTACCAAGAGATTTCCTGCAGTTCCATTATAGAATGCACAAAAATAACAATGCATTAGATGTTGTAAACACAAAACAGTGACTTTTCCTTCTATACCTTCATAGTCACTGTGTGTTGTACGTTCTTCATCTCCTGTGTTGATGAGACAAGCAAGAAACTTCTTATCCACTTGATGAATAACCTGTAGAGTAAATAACAATATCAATTATTTCTTAAAATCAGTGAAGACAAAATGGTTGGGGCATTATAAAAACATTTACTCTGGATATTCAAAGGAAGCCAAAAGAGAAATGTGCCTTCATTGAGTGGATCATAGCCTTAGAAAAGCGGTATGGAAACAGGATGTTATGGATCTTTACAGCCAGGCTATCAGCTTGCCCACTTGTTATGTCCACCCCAACCTGCGGGTACAGTAGATAATAAATGATGGGGAAAAAAAAAAACAACCAAATGTTCACAAATGCATTTTAATTCAAAGTAAACATTACTTACCATAGGAGGATGGACAAATACAGGATTATTCCATTTTGAGTACAATGAAGAAAGGGAATTGTAGTTTTCACCACCATCATCTGTGAGGAAAGACAAATATACACACAAACCATACATGTTGATATTCTGTGTGCATGTGTGTTAAAACCCTGTCTTCAGTCTGATCTGAGGTACCTCTGTCATCAAGCCCTGAACTAATCACTCTCTCTGTCCTGGATTTAGGCAGGAAGGGCAACACTAGATCTGCCTGAAATGGGTAACACCAGTATTTCATCCCTAAATAAACATGGAAATAAGCACAAGCAGTTGTTAACACTGAAGGTTCCATTATCAAATCAATCAAATCAATGATACAGCTTCAAATATCTGGTGTACAAAACCTTTGGCCAATATCTTCTTTGGTTACTGAGATATGGGTGATTTAAATAGATACTCTGGCCCAAACTGTATTAAATCATTCCTGCTGTAAGGCTTTAAATGTCCTTTACACTATTTAATATCTTCAAATTGTGCAATAGCTGGCCTACATCTGAAAATGTGCTTTTGTCACGGCTCGCTGAAAGTTGTAGTTAGAGCTCATTACAATGAGCAAAACAAATGTTTTGTTTCTTAACTAGGTGCATGTATAAATAGATTTGGTTTAAATTTTTTAAAAACTAGGCTTTTTAGTAAATGCAATTTAATAGCAGAGAACAGCTCTTAAGTCATTCACGAAAGCGGCATGAATAATAATAATGCCTCATGGAATTTTGGAAAGTTTTAGCAGCACTGCTTTACTGGCCACAAACTCACCCCCCCACCCTCCTTGTTTTTAAAGCTTCATATCTCAGAAACTAAAGCAGACACTAGCCAGAAGCTGTGCACCTTACTTGTTGGGTACGACGACATAATTTAGATCAAGATAACAGGAAATGACCTGACTACCATTTCATAATATTATTGTACAATTGTACTATTGGACTAGTGTACCTGTCTCAGAGATGACGTGAACTGCCAAATTGGTGACATCAGATGTACAGCGCACTTGTGTTTCTTCAGTAGATGGGTCCCCATATTTGCTAAGCCCAGTCACTCTGTTGACATAAACTTCTTTCCCCATGGATGGATCATAGTGATGAAGCCAGTCGCTTGATCTTGTATTCCCTTCCTCCTCATTCAAGTCAGGGTTTTTATTGGTCCCTGATATTGGCTGAGCTTTCAGTGCACTGTCACAGGTACTCTCATTGTTGTTGGTGTCGTGGCTATCAATTTCACTGCTGGGACAGGTATTTCCCCCAGAGGTAGCCCTGGAAAAGTGTGTTAACACATTTGATGCCTCTTCCCTGTGTTGTTTCAAGCTGCAGAGTTTAGAAGCCAAAGATTTTTTGTCTTTATTCTGAGCTGAGATTGGTTTTAACTTGGTGAAAATGGAGGAAGTTGCTGGGCTTTGGAGAATGCGCTGTCTCTCATTTTTTTGTGGCTCTTTCTGACAAACTGACAAATTCTGGTGATTTGAAATATCACTGCATGCTGGTGAGACTCTAGCATTGTCCTGTAAACAAATCCCCAGAGAGGGGAATTTCTTTTCATCACATTTACCAAATGCTCTTCGAAACCTGTCAAGAGATCCAGACTCTTTATGTAACGAAAACCCTTGACATGATACAACTTTAGGAATCTTTGAAGTAATGATAGGATCAAAGTCTCGACATAGCTCCTGACAAGATGTGTCATGGATTGCATCCAGTGAAATTTTGCACTTTGATGCAAGGGATCTCACCTCACCTTTCTGTGCTAGTGTTTGCTGCTGAAATACTGACCTAGTAATCTGGGACAGTTCCTGAGTATGCAGACTTTGATGAATGAATGGATCGGACAGACCTATCTTTCTGTTACTTATCAAAGTCTGCCTGGGTCCTGCACCCTGACAGTCAGGTAATAATTGGTCAGCACTTTTTAACTGGGGCTGACTTTGGTGGGTGATGTTGTCTGGTAAAGCCATGGTGCTGGTTGAGGTAGAACTGTTTAATTGCATCTCTCTTCCTTTTGAAAGTTGTGGCTGACTTGAAGTGCATAAAAGTTGAGAGCCTTCCAGAGCTTTACTGAACATTGGCTCCTCTATTTTAACACTTTTATTATCAGATGCAGATTCCAGGTGAACCAAATCACATTGTGGCTCATCTCTACATTCTCCATATGTGCATCCATCATTTTGTATTGGTTGCAAGTCATTTGCAGGTATTTTTTCAACTTCTTCCTTTTCACATCCCATCAGACCAGACTCCTGGCAAACAACATCCTCAGAAACACATTCATATCGGCGCTTACGATGAACTGATTCTGAAGCCAGTTTCATTCCAATACTGCAATCTAATGTGGAAGCACTGCAAATTGCTTGGCCACCATTTCCATTATTGAACCCCCCTTTGTCAGCATTGTCACTGACAAAGTGTTCAGGAGATACAAAGTCCAAGTCTTCTTGAAAAACCTCGGCCACCAAGTTCTCCCTTTGAAGGAAAGCTTGCACTGCCTCTTTAATGCAGTGCAAAATCCCATCCCAGTCTTTGAACTCGATTAAAGTTTTAGCAGGCTCAAGACAAATATCATACTCTGAGAAGGAGCACTTGATATTGATGACATATACTCCATGAAGCTCTTGATTTCGTTTGTACTTTGGACTCCTGAGGACAGACGGTCCATCTGGGCTATCATTTTTCTGATTGGAACTGCTCAGCCTGCGTAGGAGAAAGTTCAACAGCTTATGTAACGGTGTTTTCAGCAGCAGTCTGTCATTTACGTACAGGAACTGTAAACTGGTATTGTAGTGGCCCTCTCTGCCAATGTAACCTGTCACTTCAAACTGTCCATGCGTGTGGCTCATTTCTCCCAGTCTCTGTGCTCGCCCAAGGCCATGAATCTGAACAAACCTGTGGTGGGTGTTTTTGGCTTTGGGAAGCTGCACCGTCATCGCACCGGTGCAGTCATTCTTCAGGGTGAATGACACAGAGGGATGCATCAGAGAAATGGCCTCCACTCTCTGTCTTATCCTCTCACCCTCTAGGACAGCATCCATCCTCCTCCTCCGGACTGGCATGTTGTGGAAGAAGTTACAGATGACAACTGTAGTCCCTGCGGAGGGCCGGGCAGTCTCTGCTTCAAACACATCGCCGCCTTTTCCGTTCTTGAAAACCTTCACGAGTGTTTTCACCGACGATCTCGTTCGGGATGCGATTTCTACAACCGCGGCCAAAGAAGCTATGCTGGCCAAGGCTTCTCCTCTGAAGCCATACCACCTGAGATCGTCCAGGTCCCGAAGAGAGTTGCACTTGCTTGTGTAGTAGCGGTTTCCGACACAGTCCATGTCGGCCGCGCTCAGCCCAGCGCCGTTGTCCACTACCTGAACTTTGAGCGCCTCCGTGTCGGTCCGGACGCCCACACAGGACGCTCCGGCATCGATGCTGTTCAGGATCAGCTCCTCGACGCACTGTTGGAGGGAAGGGATGGCCACACCGGAGCGGACTTTACCTTGAACTTCTTTGGGCAAACACTTAATCATGGCGTGTATTAATACCCCTCCCTTGGCTTATTTCGTCTCTGAGCCGTGCTAACTGACTTACAGCACAGCTAGTTGGTTGCTAACGGACGCTCAGTAACAGTAGCTAAACGGTAGCTAGTTCCAACGCCAATATCCGTAACATATTTTAAAATGCAGTCACGACACCTTCAATTAAATAAATAAAATCAACGATAAAACGTGCTGAAAGCTTGCTTAAAAACCAATATGTCCAGCGACTGTTTACAGTCAACGTGCAACAAAAAGGAGTGTTGCTTGGAGCTAGCATAGGATGCTAGCAGCGCCATCTTCTGGTGTGAAAGACCTCGAACTTCTTCTTCGTTGGTGATTTAGAAAGATGCGGCCAGCTTTTAATGTTTGCATGCCGCCGTCTGCTGGACTGTCATCTTGTAACGTCGTTACAACGTCTATGGCTTTTCCATCGAGATGTTTTTCCTCTCTATTTTTAAGAGATCGACTAATTCCTTTCCCGTTTATATTGTGTGTTGTATTAATTCCGACCAACAAAAAGTAAATAGTTCAATTTAATTTTCTAAAAAGAAATGAATAAATTATCATTTCATATGCCTGTCTTTATCAAAATTTTAAATATTTTTTTTGTACCTTTTTGAATCTAGTTTGTTGGCGTTGTGGAGGAAAACCACAAGTGTCACTCATAACATTAACAGGGGCTCTGGTGTATTGAAACGTAAAGACAAGACAGTATGACAGCATTCATAATCCAAGAATCTCAACACTGTTCATTAAAATTCAGACATCATTCATTTTACCTTTATACCTGGGATTTCGCTATTGTGTGTCCCCTACAAAAATGTGTTCTGAGAAAAAAGGATATTCATCAACGCATTTGATGTTTACTGGCTGTTCCTAACACCTTTGTTCAATGTTATATTTTAAATTATATTAAGTAATTTAGCTCTTCTTCTGGTGCATGTGGTCTTCATGAGTATTTCCTGTACTAATTAAAATGAACACAAGTTAATGAATTGTCAGTATTTAACCATAGTAAACTGCAGAGCTCAGTGCTGGCTAATGGAGAGCAGAAGCATTACTTATTCCTCCTTCTGGCTCCCCTCCCTAGGAGGTTCAAGTTTTATGGAGGCCAATAAAGATTTAGGTGACATACTTTAAAGTCAAAGTCATACCTTTGCTTTTTCCATCAGCAGGATGTTTGCAGGGCTTTGGTTTGGTTTGTTTGCAAATGATTCCTTCTATCATATTTACAGTTACAACTTGTTGGTCACCTTTGATTTTAAAATTAAGCTCATTGAATAACACATTTTTCCTATTGCAAACAGAATTCACAAGAGGAAACCACATGAATTAAATTATTCATTTATTATTCCATATGTTTTACTTATTAGACACACTTTCATCTCTTTATATATTGTCCACCAACAAATAAGAACACTCTAATAAATAACAAATCTGCTCTAAAGTAAATATGACAGGCATTATCTCATTTGACTATGTCAAAAGAGGAGTATTCTAGGCTGTCAACCATTTTCTCATTCTTGAACTCTGCCTTTGTTATTTCTGACTTGGGGGTCCCAGTTGATCTCAGCCATTGTTGCATTTCTTTCACCTTATTGCGTGGGCCTTGCAGCTGCCCCTGAACGGTTCCTGCTCTTGTGTTTTGCACCCAACCAACCAGGCCAAGCTTCTTCCCCTCTGCCTGGAAAATGAATCCAATCGTTATGATGGACAATATGGGTGGGATTAGATTATGATTATGATTTAATACAAGCACTAAAATCTGTGCAGAAGAGTGACGTCTCACTGAACTATTAAGCAGACCAATAACTCATAAATAACAATATATTGCTTGATGTTATCTGTTATTTGCTCAGGGTTTCTTTTTTCTATTCCTGAATATGCTGCCATAGGCGCATGAAGGCTGGGTCTGTTAACTTACTTGAGTGTATTTTCGAAAAAATACACCCTGGACTCTGCCAAAAATTTCATAATCCACTGAAAGGAGGTCTTCGTTGGACATAATGGACCTGAGAAAAGAGAAATAGGACAGTTTATCAAAGCTGTGTGTTATGTGCGAGGAACCCATCATCGTGCATGTGCTACATTGCAACTACGAGCCACGCTAACAATATTCATTTGTTAATTGTGTGTTGAATGAAAAATGCAATTATTTCAGCTTAATGTTCAGACCGTTGACATATGAAAAAAAAAATCCGCAATCTGTGAGATAATCACCTGGAAATAAAGTTGCAGACAGCTACAGTGACCATCCAGCTCCGACAAACCTCCGCCTGAAAACATCCGGGACTCTGACTCCGGAAGTGATGTCAACGGACCAATCAGAGAACTAATGAGTCATGGTTACCAGGCAACATGTGTAAACTTCTGGAAAAGGTGTCGGATCCGTTACGTTGGATCAAACTCAAACATTAAATTAGGACAACATAAAACATTTTTTTTTTTTCAAATCCTCTAGGAAATTTTAGGACATTTCTTCATTTTGAAAAATTGAGAACACTGGTAAGTAGAAAGCAATTAATGTACGAAAAAGTAGCAGGCTATATTTTTTCTTCCATTGACTGGCAAATACAAATGGCATCCCAACAAAATAGGAAATTCAGGACCAACAGTCTTTCTATGATATATTAGAAGTATTACATTGATGCTATTTTTTAAAGGAGATGCATACAAACTTAAAATAATCCAACCAGGATCCAAATATGTACATTGTCTTCAAATGAATCTGTTTATAATGGAATTGCTGTTTGGTTCCTGAGAAGTCATCTTTCACTTTTCAAAGAGCACCTGACCAAACAATCTCCTCTAGTTACTTGCAATTTTCTTATTGTATTATAGAAGTCTTCATCACCTGGATTTTGAGTGGTCCCACAAGTGCTCAAAATTAAATAAATAAATAAATAAATAAATACATACATACATACATACATAAATAAAAACATTGAAAAAAGCAAAACAAAACAAAAAAACAAACAACAACAACATCACAATTTAACAAACAATCCCTCCTAAATAAAGACAACTTTCTGAGTGTCAAATGAAACTGTAGAATCTACTCAGTGAAATTTCTATTTGTATCTCCTGACTGAAAGTTTTCTATACAACTGGGTTTTGTCTCTTTTTGCTCTTTCTTCAAGTTTTTTGAACTATTAGACTAAATTACACAGAATTGCTCGGGTAATTTGAGGATCACTTGGAATTTATTTGTAGTAATAATGTTGGCACATATATGACCAAAGCCTTAAGAGTCCCTGGACAGTCTTATACCAATTTCTTTTTAACCATGATTTAATTTTATGATTGTGTTTATTCCCTAGACATTGTACAGGAAAAAACCTACAGCGGCTGATCTGGTTGGCTCAGCTGTCTTTTGCAGAGATCTGTGGAATAACTGTTCAATCTCAAAGAAATTGCAATCTGTAGCAGTTGAAGTCATGAGCAGTTCCACAAGACAGAGACTCAGTCCTCGGTGGCAGCACAGCATTTTAGAACGAAAACAAAACAATCACTATTCTCAGATACAACCTGCTGCTGTACCGGGTAAGAGAACAGATGCAGAAGGGCAGCCATTTCCAAACAAGCCTCTTGGCCACAGAAGACTCAAACCCAGGACCCAAGATTCACTTGAGCTGTATGACTTTGAAAAAATAAATATTACGGAACAATCAAGAGACTCTTCCTTATCCCAAGGACACCATGTAAATAGCATAGGAGAGGCTGCTGGCCCCCAGCAACCAAGAAAAGACTTGCACAGACTGCCCAGACAAGAACTCCAGATGGCCAGGGCAATTCATGCAAAAGAGCTCATGCTGCAGGAGAAGCTGTGGAGGGTTGAGGGAGTAATAAGACAAAAGATCCAGGGGGATGGCACTGAATTAAAATGTGAGGTGTTGCATGATGGGGGACAAGAAAAGAGGGGCAAACCTCAAACAAAAACCAGCCTGTCAATGGGGAGCAGAGAAATGTTGATGCTGGAAAGAAGGCTGGAGGATGTTAAACAACTTAGGAGGAAACAAGATCCAAGGAGTGAGGACAGAATGAGGAATGCACTTGAAAAAGAGGGCACCAGATGGGAAAGAAGGGAAGTGGAAGCTGCAGAGTATCCCAGGTCAAAAAGAAATGAAAACAAAGGAACTCTTTACAATCCAATAAGTAGACAGAAAATGAGGGGAGAGGTGAACAAATCAAGATGGGAGAATGTGAAAGATCACACTGGAGGTAAAAGGGATGATACAAATCATCACATCTGGGGAGAAGCAAGCCTGAGGCAAAGGAATGGAGTAGAAAAAGCAAAGGAAAGCAAACAAAATGAGACTCCTATAGCCAACATAGGCTGGACAAGGGAGAAGAAATACAAGGAGAGAATGTATAAAGAAATATGCTCTTCATATAATGAACAAGAAAAATGTCAAAGTCAAGAGAAAACTGCAACAGGAAACCACACACACGAAGAATGTAAAACATCTAGGGAATCATCTCGCCTGCCGGTTTCTACTCCCTCTCATTTCAGTGGACTGCATGAAGAGGACCTGGGACTCATGGACGGCAAAGACACCGACTTCCATCTTCTACCATGCAGAATCTGCAACAGGAAGTTCAAAAGTGACCGATTAGAAAAGCATGTACAAATCTGCAAAAAGGTGAACCAATCACGTCGTCAAGTCTTCAACTCCTATGTTAACAGGACCAAAGGATCGGCCATTGAGGAGTTCTATAAAACTCACAGCAGATGGACTCCAGAGGTAGGCCAGTAAAATTTATTTGGCAGGACTCATGGCAGGCTTATCCATTCATGACAGCATAGTGACCCGTAGACTGAACAAGTAGAGTTTGATAGGCATCACTCTATCACTCTAATGAAAAGATCCTATTGGTAGCAATATAGGACATATGAGACTGACTTTGCTGATTGATTGGTTTATTCATTTTTAAAGATCTATTCAATGCCCAGCGTATGTCAGTATCTTTGTTTTTCATTGTAATCTCTTTTTCTAGGTTTTACAGAAAAAGAACAGAAGACAGAACCACAAGGCCAACACACAGGGTCAACTCCAACCTTGAACTGTGTAGTCAATGTGGTCTATGAGCCCACCATGTACAACCCAGTTGCTTCGGTCCTAAACTATTTAAAGAACATATCCTCTTCAGTCACCTGTCTTGTTATTGTCAGTAGCCTATGAATTTATCATAGGCTAACTTTTGTTACAGACCTGATGTGTCCACAATTTTAAAAATCCACCAAACTAAGCACAACTTTCCTGTGTAACTGAGTTTTGGCTTTGTACAATGAAAACATGTTAATATCAACAAGTAGGAACAGTCACAATATATTGTAGCTTGCCTTGTGAGAAAAACGGACAGACACACGTAACAAAAGACAGATGTCTGTTTTATTTATGGCTTTAACACAAAGCAGTAAGCAACAGTGTTACTGTGAGGAGTGATAGTTACTGTTACATCCCCAATGCATTTGGTAAACTTTAGGAAAAAAGTAAACCATATTTCATATGTTGTCAAGAAGTGTATTACAAAATATTAACTATGGCGAAGCATTGTCATTGTTGCTCTATTTTGGTTTCAATAGCTTGTAAGGCACCCAAATCATATGTAAGGCTGCATTTCACCGCATAAAAACTCTGCCGATGACATACATTTGTTATCAAACATTTCACAAGATAACAGCTTGTAAGCCAACTACGACAAAAGGTTTTACACAACACACAATAAAGAAAACCAATGGCTCTCAAACTAAAAAAAGAATATTTGCATTCAAATACATTTTTTTTTTTTCAAAATATTTCTGAGTAACAAAGACATAAATTTTTTTAAAAATGCAATACGAAAATAACATTAGAGCCAAAAGATCAACTCTATTAAAAATGCTTTAAAGACCATGCTTTCCACACCCTAGGAAAACTGTTCAAGTGTTCATACATATAGATGTAAGATAGACCTACATGTGCTGTGCCAACATGAATTCAAGAGTCGAAGAGGACAATAAGAAAAAGTAACCTACTTGTTAAAAAAATTAAATCAGTAGTTTTGTGTTTCACACAAACGCTCTATACGACAATAAAACTTGAAAAGTCAAAAAGCATATATTGTAAAAGATAGAAAGAATATGTCTGTAATAGCTAAAGTGTCTGGTAAATATGATAAATGTATAGACGCTGTATACCATATTTGGCCCTTTGAATAAAACAAAACTAGGAAGGCACGTGCCATCCAGGCCAGGGCCAAGGCCAATGTAAAACAAACATCACCCAGAATTTCAAGAAGAAATTCCTTATAAATGATATTGATCTACCACATACTGTAATTTGGCAGTTCTCTGGCCCAACCCCCACCCCTCAACCAAGTTTGGTGCAAATCAATTCAGTACTTTTTGCATAACAAATAAACAGACACGGGTGAAAACATGACCTCCTTAGTGGAGGTAACTAAAATCATTATCAGTAAAGTGATATTTAAGAAATCTGTTTTCACATTAGAACACTGTGCCAACATTAAGTATGGACAATATACTGGCTTTGAATCCAGACGGTTTAAAAAAAGGAAACCTTAACTTTGGATACATTAGTAAACGGTTTCCTGTTTGCATGGTCTTATTGTTTACATGATAAATACTAATAATCTAAGGCTAATGCTGACATCACAAACAGTCAACAAAAACACCACCGACACATGGACTTAACATTCACATTGCAGAGTAAAACTAAGATGAGATTGTCTCTCGCAGGTGTCAAGGTCCAATACTTCATGTTGAATCCAGCCAACATTTCAGTCTGTGGAGAAACTAGCCAGATCACTGCACCGAGGTGGACACAAAGTGTGTGTATGAGAAGGCGCAAGGTGTTACACAGTATGACATGCGCATTAAAATGTAGTCATGCTACGTAAGCACTATGCCGAACATGTAAACTGTTCTGGAGCCATTGAGAGTCGGCGTAGGGATGCACTCTGGCCGAACCTCCACTTACCACCTAGCCAGTTTGCTAATTCAATGCGTGCCATGAGTTGTGACACTTCTCCCATGAACTGGAAAACTGTAGGTTGAGGCTCACACATTGGCCCCTGCAGATCTGCTCCCATGGTTTGAGAATCCACCTCCCCTTCCTCCTCCATCTCCAGGCATTTGATCCGTGCGGTGGTTACCATTATTATTACATCCCAACTCCTGGGGTGACGGACAATTAATTGCTGCCCAAAGCCTCTCATTCTCTTTCTGCTGCTCACTGACCTTGAGATGGCAAGAAAACAGATTATGCTGTTATGAATGGACGGGAATCAAAGCTCTGAAGCAGGAGAAAAATGTCTTACTTGCTTCTCCAGCATCTGGATCCTCATCTCTTGGCGAGCGACTGTCTCGCGCAGCTGCAAAATAAACTGATTCAGTTAAATACTGTGGTAATGTGGTGCAGTTATCAGCTGGTAATTTGCACAATGTACATTTGATACCTGTTTGATCTCTCTACTAGCACTGCAGCATACACCTGAGTCTCCTTTTTTGTAGCCTCGACCTTCTTGCACTCCATTGATATTATCACAGCTCATTCGTTTAGTCTATTGAGACAAGCAGAGAAGAAGCCATCAAATAAGAACAGCAACTGATGTGTACAGCAGTACTGTGAAATTTTAAAACACCTATGTTGGCATTACCGATAAGTCTTTCTTACTGCTGACTGCAGCTGCTGCAGCCTTCAGCTCTTTCAGCTCTTCGTAAGGTAGAGTGACACTCTCAGAGAAAGAAGAAAGCTGGTCAGGTGTGGATGGCTCAGACTCCTCTGGCATTGGGATGAACTCTGCATCCTCAAGTTCCTGTTGCACAGTAGCACTGTCAGTCTCTTTACAAATGTTTCCATTTTACGATTCAATCAAGAGATTTCCAATTTGTTGGTGTTTTCACCAAAACAAACCCTTCTAAGCCAGAGAGGGCAAGAGCTGTCCCCAGTCTGATTCGCCATTGACATCATTGGGGTCTCCATGAGGCACTCCTCTGTATTAACCTCCAGTGTACCCCCAAGACCCCTGTCACGACACTCTGTTGCTGCTCCAGGCTCTATGTCCAGATCTACTGTGGATGTAGATGCTTCCTGGCCCAGACCTTTATGCACACATTGAGAACACACAAAAACATTGCTTACTTGAAAATATAAACTTGTGTAAAAAGTACACAAATCAATGACCAAAGAAAAGCACATAATACTACCAATAGATAATCCACTGCTGTTCGAGCGAATCGTCTTGGAGTTCAGTACTTTCTCTGCAAAGCAGGCAATGTATTATGAGACAGTCGATTGCTGACCCCGGTATAGTTCGCAGGTGTCTAGTTGTGATTACTAACCCATTATGATAATGGTGTGCCAGCCCCGACAAGAGAGGTCAGGCACATGATGTAAAGAACCAAAGATTGGCCTTGGCATGGCAGGGCAAACTTCTGAACCAAATCCCTTTTCATGGGGCATCCCAAGTCGCCCGTTCCCTGCATTTCCCCATGCAAAGATATGGTTGTCTGATGGAAAAGAAAAATAATGATTAACATACATTAGTATTTTCTATCACAATTGGAAATATATATGGGCTACATTGCATTGTTGCCCTTCAGCATTGCATGTGTTCTCACCTTCAGTTGCTGCAATGGTAAAACCGTCTCCACAGGAAATTTTTGTCACCGTTTTCCCTCCAAAGGGCCCAACAAGCACTTGGACACTGTGGTGTTTCTTAAAATCCTTTACACCCAGCTGTCCATACTTGTTGCAACCAAAGGTGATCAGACGGCCACGTTCTGAAAAGTCAGAAACCATTAGAAATAGCATTTGTTTGAAATGCTGGCAAATGCTACTTGTAGAAGTATCAATATCTCTTTTTGCAATACCATCAATTGCAGCTGTATGGGTCTTCCCAGGAGATATAGCCTGGATCGTAAAGCGTGACAGCTGCTTTACCAACGTCAGTGAGGTAATGTATGGGATCCACTGGCAACCCTTTAAAATATAAATATAACCACATCACCTGAAGTCACGACACTATTACGGTCCTTTAAGTATATTCCACTACCTCTCCAGGGTGGTTTTTGATGCCAGAGATTCCCTGGTTTAGGCCCAGCTTGTTAAATTCATTGTTTCCACATGCTAGGACTTTGCCAGTTTCTGTCAAATAGAAGGTTCCATCGCTGCTGCATGAAACTGACGAGATCGTTGCACCTTTAGGGATCTCCACCTGCAAGCCAGCAAACAGACCGTAGTTGCAATAAATAGTGAAAAAGAAGATTTGTTGCTCAAAACTAATTTTTAATCCAACTGGCCCCCATAAGGCTTTACTTACTTGCATTGGGGAAGAGAAATCATCCTCGCATTCCAGGCCGAGACGCCCTGCAGCAGAAAAACAGGAATTTGGACAAAGAATACTTAGTGTTAGTGTATAACACAAAGGTCTCCTGTCTCCACCTGCTGGCTACAGTCTTAACAGCAAAAACACACAGCAATGGCTTCATGGCCTCAGTGATTAACAACAGTACATACAGCAACCCTATGTACCATACTCTCCGCAGCCCCAGGAGTAGATTTCCCCACTCTGAGTGAGGACCACTACATGGTTATCCCCACACGAAACCTGACGGACAGGCCGCTCCTCAAAGTACTCCAATAACACTGGCTCCAAAACCTCAATGCCGTGCTCGCCCTCCACTCCAATGCAGCCGTAATAGTCCGACCCAAACATGTACATCTGGTCCTCATCTGCAAAAGCAGAACCAGAGGGTTTATTAGAAAAATATGACTTGAAACATTTCCTTCATTCCTCAAGTTCCTCTTTTCACAGGTACTTTCAGAAATGTCTTCAAAATGCTAAGCTGGGGCACATTGACAGTGATGTTACCAGGGTTCAACGGGCGTTTCAGGCCGCTCAAACATCAAAACCCTCGCCTGGAGACCTGACCAAGGCTGATCAGATCTTGGCCTTATTTCACTCACCGGTGACACAGGCGGTGAAGTCAGCCCCACATGCCACCTGTCGGATGGCCTTTCCCTGAAGCTTCTCCACCCTCTTTGGCTGCCGGTAAGAAGCCTGATCACCATGTCCCAGCTGGCCCACCATCTTAGCTCCACCTTGGACATTCTGGACAAAGTATACGCTACAGTGTCTTGATGTGAACCACAGCAATAATTAGATTCAGTCTTTGCTCCAGATACTCACAGCCCAAGTGTACAGTTCCTTTTCCACTGTCACCACTGCAAAGTGGCTCTCTCCGGCACACACATGTTGGGCGCTGCTGCCTCCTTTAAACGTGTCCAGTTTCTGGGGTGTGAATTTTCCCCCACCCCAGAAGTACGCCTCCCTCGAGCGCGTAGTCACCACAGCAACAGGAGTTTCAGTCACTGTGCTCAGCCTGTGGTATAGCCAGGACAAAAAAACATATATAAGCTCCATCCAATTTCCAATCCAGCTGAGAAGCTTTAACAACAGATAATGTCAAATAAGTGTTAAAGACTTACTTAGGTTTCTTCATTGCTGAATTCAGCAGGGCAACTCGTTCTTCAAGCTCCCTTAGAGAGAATCCATTTGTCATGGGTGTTTTGGCGGTATAATCCTTGAATTCACCAAATTTTCCAATATTTTCTTAACAAAAGTTAGTTCCAAAATCACTTTTTTCTTTTAAGTAACTTACTGTCTGCGGCAAGAGATAACCGACAGGTCCAAAATGTCCTCAGCTGTAGGCCTCTTTGCGGGATCCTGTGACACAAAAAGATGAACATGAGGACTATCACTCAAAGAGACAAGCCTTTCATTAAGGGAGCAGGATTATCTCTCGCATCAAAGCCTTTGCTTAGTAACAATTAGAAACAAGACCTTCTGAATATTCCTGTCACTCACTTGATCGAGGCACTCATACACAAGCTTGATCAATTCAGTTGAATAAACATCCGAGTTCACTTCCATTGTCCAGTTGCCTTGGACTATTTTCACACAGAGGTTCAGAGGGTTCTGTATGGACATAAACAGGATTAAAATCCTTCTGGATGAAAAAAATAATAATAATTTAAATAATTTTCTGATTTAATGCAAGTAATTCATTTTCAGCAAACCCACCGTTGCATCAAATGTTCTTGTAAGTGTTAACATTTCAAAAAGTACACAACCCATGGCCCAGATGTCAGATTTGAAATTGTACTTTGCCCCCTGGCACAATTCAGGTGACATGTAATATGGAGTTCCAACACACTGGATTTACATGGGAAGAAGAAGCACAAACAATTAGTAAAACATGGACGGCCGATACAGAGGGAGCTATGCCATGAAAGGGTGAAGCCAGAGCGCTTTTCTCTAGCATGTGTCTGTGTCACACTGAGTTGAAATGTACTGGATCACAGCCTCCAGATTGAAGGTATTGATGGAAAAACCTCAACTTACGGTTTCTGCCATTGAAAACTCAGAGTCTAGCTTCTTTGCGAGGCCGTAATCACCCAGCTTGATGAGCTCAGTCTTGGTCAGGAAAATGTTCAGAGTTTTGATATCTCTTTAGGGAAAACAGAATGGTTCAGACCCCCCCCCCCCCCAAAAAAAAAGACACTTTCAAACACTTTCAAAAATATCACTGAAGGTTGTGTGGCATCCTAGATGATTACAAAAAGAGCATGAAATTATGCTGAAGCTCTTACCTGTGTAATATCCCAGCCTTGTGAATGTGGGACACTGCTGAGGCAATTTGGTAGAGGTACCATACGACCACCTGAGGAAACGCATTAAATTTAAGGATCTCTGTTTGGTATGAAATAGATTGCTTGCAATGTTGCACTCATACCTCTTCAGGCAAAAGTTTCCCCCTCTGTTGGTTGATTTTATCATACAGATTTCCTCCTGTGATGAGAGGGCTGTTTATCATTCTGTCATTGCTAAGGACCATTATCAACTAATCTTTATGAAATCTTCATGGGGGGGTGGGGTGCACTGGATTTTCTCACCATTGCAATACTCCAACTCTATCAGCAGCGTGTTTTTATCCATGAAGTGGTTGAAGTACGCTATGATGTTGTTGTGCTCCAGGATGGAAAGGATGCTGATTTCATTCATGACATCTCTGCGCTCCTTTTCTGAGAGCGAGTTCAAGTCCACCTCCTTCCATACCACCAGAGAGTTGTCCTAAGAAAGAAATATTTGTCAGCATCAGTTCAGCACACACAATTCTGCCTTCTGTCAGGGCAAATATTTTTTTTTTTTTTAGTTCAAAACAGTTCTCTGGAGGAAAATATGACACAAAAAAGTCTGCAAATCCCCCCCATACTGCAGAGGCAAGGCATGGGAAAGTCACCACTGAAGAATTTCTCACAGGGGTATGGAAAGACAGCAGGGGTGAGGAATTCACTTGGCCGTGCGCAACTGTACCGTCAATCACAACAATCCACGGCCAAAACACACACGATTTCCGTGTTTGTCCGTGCTAGTAAACAGCGTAGTCGTGGTGCAGGGACTTACCTCGGTCCTCCTGTACAGAGTTGCCTCACCAAACGCTCCTCTGCCGAGGATCCGGATCGGAATGTAATGCAGCTTTTCCTCTTCGCCATTAAACGTGCCCGACGCAGATCGCTCGCTGACCACAGATCCGCCGCCCAAATTTGAACTTAGCGAGTCGAAATGTCTCTCATAGTCCTCGAGTGACATTTCTGTTTAGGGACTTGTTAGCCAGTGATGGAAATAACTCAAGCAGGCCTAACGTCAACTCTGGCCGAAAGCCTCCTACAGGACCACACACCCGTCCGACATGTTTACCAGTTTCGGCGAGAGATCAGGCCGGTCCGAGTCCGGGCAGGACCGGATGTGTCCGGGACACTACAAATACACGCTGCAGGGGGGAAAAAATACACAACGAAGCAAAACGCGTGAAACTAGAGTGGTTGTATCGGCGTCAAGCATGGCCCGACAACGACGGGGACGTTCAGACAATTTAGGGAGATTTCCAAATTAAAACGCTCGCATTCACGTGTGAGCTGGGGAATTTTACGATGAAATTCCGGACTGCACATTTCCGGTGGTGTCTGCGCGGCTTGACGCGGTGAACAGTGACATGCAGAAAGTGCACAGGGACATCCTTCACTCCTCTGTTGTTGTTGTTGTTGTGTGTTTACCAGACAAATGCACGATTACATCAAGGATTAAAGTTGGCTGGACACTCTGATACTGAACTTAAAGACACAACAGCACATGAAAAAAAAAAAAAAAATGTGCTCCATCCTTTCCTGGCGTTCAAACCCGGAAACTACAGAAATGCATGCTGCAGACGTCATTGAGGCGCTACAGCTGTCCACATTCTTACTGTGTGGTTTGTGTGTGTTCACAGATGCTGCAACACGTTCAGTCTTTTGCTGTGGGATTTGTAAAGTGGACCCTGTCACATGAATTCTTTCACACTCACGTGTCTATTATAAACTCACAACAATATAATCACCTGGATTATTGTCTGAACTAGACAGGCAGGGACATGAAATATTTGAAGCTATCTGCTTGGTATGGAATAAATCGCCTACAATGTTGCACTCAAACTCAAACCTCAAACCTTTTACCCTCATCACCCACCTCTGGTGTGGTAAAATCCTGTCATATGGATCATTTCATATTTAGATGTCAGTTTCTTCCTCTTCTTCTTTGTCTTACTATTATGTTTGGATGATAAGACAAATTAAATATTTGACAATTCAGTATACATACACATTACAATAATGCAGAAATGTTATAACCCCCCCACAGCACCTTGAACATTTGTTTGGTTGGGCAAAGCCATAGGTTTAATGTCTCCCATTCATCCATAAATCACCTTGGATAACAGCTTTTGCATAAAAATCTCTTCTGAGTCAATACATGAAATTTTTTTACTTAATTGAATGAGTACTCATTAAATCAATAGGTGGTTCATTCCATCCTGAACTTGGTAACAGACATGCTGTGGCTTAAGCAGTTTCTGAAAACATATAACACAAAGCCAATGTGAGAGACAGGAGCAGATACACAACAAAGGGAACACCATCAGATACTAATATAGTTGTGATATAGACTAAACAGGTTCCTCACCCAGGTAAAATGGCTAGCAGATGTCCCTAGTGCAGAAATCAGTGACAAGTAATCGAGATTTTTAAAAATCAGAAATTCCCATCAAAAATTTCACATTCAAATCACATCCAAGAATAATAACATAAAATGGAAGCACAGATTTTATCATTTTCAGGAGAATTTTTTACATTAAAGAGACCAGGTAGTAACATTACAAGTACACATGCCCACCCACTCTCTATCCCAGATACCAAGTTTTGTAATATTGACAGAGCAGCTACCTCACACAGATAAAGTGACATGCTGTGAGGAAATCCTGTGTAAAACCAGAAGACCAGAGGGATATCCAGAGATGATTTCAAATAATGCCGGCAGTACAGATGGAAAATCATTACACCATAGCGAAAGAAGCAAAGGTTTGCACGTTATTCACCATCTCTTTGCTAAACCTACTGCATTATTTTCTGTGATTTACCTTGAGGTCATATCAAAGTTTTTGTTTGTTCAGGGTCTATGTGGATGGCCAGACTTGGGTCCAGAAAGCTTCCAGCGTATCCACTGGCAATTGGGTGTTTAGCATTGCTAAATGCTATTCTCTTGTTGACTGCTGTTGTTATTGGGATTTACTGTGAGTTGTTGAATCTCTACTTCACATATTTATATTCAGTTTGACATACAATGTACCGAGCAATTCACGGAACAGCATTTATAACACTTGTATTATTAGCAAATCTACAAAAAAAGTCTTTACCTGTTCTGTACCTAACCTAATAGTTTTAACTAAAAGTGGCCTTCTTATGTACACTCATCATAGGTGAAAAAGTCAGTAAGGAGTCCTCTCCCCAAGATGCAACAACAGAAGTACTTTTTGTGGAGGCGAATCAACTTCGTGTAATTAACCACAACGCTTTGACGGCACAAGAAGAGGCTGAAAGAGAACTGAAACAAGTACTCGGGAAAAGTCAGCAAGTTAAACAACAGTTACAGCAGAACAAGACCCATAGTGACAACCTTCAGAAGAAATTTGAGACACTCCTAGTGGAGAAAGCAACTCTCCAGTCCAGTTCATCAGATTTGAGTGAGACAATGTTGCATTAATCTTAAGTGCAATTTGGAGTCAAACCATTTCTTCTTGTTTGTTAAACAAAATTGAAATCTTTTAACAGTGGAAAACTGTGGACAATGCCCCCAAGGATGGTTTTTATTAAATGCCACATGCTACTTCCACGGCAAATTGCCAAACAATCCCTTAAGAAGCTGGATGGACAGCAGAGCCGACTGTGTCAAGCGTGGGGCTGAACTTGTTGTGACCGACACCTTGCAAAAGATGGTGAGTCTGTTATGCTGTAACCCACCGGAGAAATTGGGAGTATATAGGTTGTGAAATTCACAATAGCTTTTATGTGAAAATGTATGGTGTAGGCTGTCAAAGAAACCAAAGCCCCTTCACAATGCGACAGCACAAACGCAACAAAGTACATCCTCAATAAGATACCAAACAAAAAGAAAGAAAGTAGTTTTACTTAAATAGTGAACATTATCTGAGATGGCACAGCATCACAGTGGTCTAGAGCCTTTCTGTGTGGTACTTGCATATTTTCCACTTGCCTGCATGGGTTTCCTTCCACAGTATTTATACCAAGACATGCACACCAAGGTTAATTGGTGGCTCAAAATTTTCTGTAAGTGTGAGTGCTAGTGGTTGTTTGTCTCTCCATATGGGCCCTGCAATGGACTGGCGACCTGTCCAGCCCTCACTTCAGATGCCAGCTGGGATGGAATAGCCTGACAGACAAGCAGTTGAAAATGAAATGATTGAAACCACTATTCAAGTGTACAGATCTCAGGTTTCTTCTCTGTTCACCTAGATAAGTCTTAGTGAGCACCTTCCAAAACTGAAGCCAGGCGGTCACGGGACAAGATATCTGGGAATTTGGATTGGCCTTACCGATAGGCAAACAGAGGGTACTTGGGTGTGGGTCAATAATGTGACTCTCCAGGGCCCCGGGTAAGAGCATTTACACTTAATATCAAGTGTTGCTGTGTGAGTTTGAGATCATCTGATGAAATCTGACCATCTTGCTTTTACTAAGTAAACTGTGAAAGCATCAGATCAAATGTATGTGCTTGCTACTGTTAAATTTACCAAAAACCACAGTAAAAGACCATTTAAGGTACTTAAGTGTAACCTGGATTTTTCTTTAGGTACTGGTCACCAATGGAGCCAAACAACAGTGGAGTAGAGGGTGAAGACTGTGTTGGACTCCTGAACAGAGACAACCCTAGGATGTCATGGTACGATGCAAATTGCAACTACAAAATGGAATGGCTATGTGAAAAGGCACTTGTCTCTTCAAGCTGACTTGAAGCACATGATGCGAGAGGACAAACGCCCAGTTATTTTCACCAAAAAATGTATTCTTCATAGGTTTATTTACTCATGAATAAAGGCGTTGCATGATGACATACAGGGTAGCCAAAGGTTTATCTTTGCTACAGGTGTGCTTTCATTAAACGCATGACAGATGTTATACGTTGCTTAATTTGTTTCTAAATCTAATGCAGTGGTAAATTTTGTCAAAAGGTATAAGATATTTTTGTGGGTCAATGCAAAAGTTTGGCTTATCCTGGTTTGTGTTTGGTGTGATGTTAAAATCTTTCCCTTTTAAAGAGAAAACATATTAAGAGACAAGGAAGAAGATGTGCTAAAATCCTTAATGAGCTTGTCTAATTATTTCTGTAGCACTCAATTGAAATAAATGGGATTTAGTGAACATCATTACTGGTGTACTCACTTCATTTGATGGATATCATTTCTGTGACTTTATGAGTGATTTTTAGATTGAATACAACTGTACCTTCCCCATAAACATACGTAGAGTTCCTATTTAGTTTTTTTGTACTGCATGGTAAAGGATGAGGACGATGAGGGCTAAGGTAGAGTAAAATTTGGTTGGTTGGTTAGCCAATCACAGATCACAGGCTAAACCCTCAGATACACACAAGTGTCCATCTCTGTAATTACTTTGTCGATGCTGGACCCAAAAGCATGAGGCAAACAAAAAGTTAAAATTCCACTAAAGATTTAATAATGTACCAGTCAAAACATGACTGCAAGCTTAACGAAACAATTACCCAAATGAAGGAGGTCACCAAACAGGAGAAAATACTGGAAAAATAGTAGACAAAAGCCAGATGAACAGGCGATGAACAACAAAGAGTCTTAAACAGCTGATCCCGTGACACATTTCACCCCTCCATCCACCTTCTACCACTTTCAATCATTCATATGATACTCATTTTTCATTACAAATATTTGAATAAAATGTTTAATTAAAATTGAAAATTAAAATGAAAAATATCTATTTTCTGTAAATACTGGTAGATGAAAAAAAATGGAATGCAATAGTCACTTTTCCTGGGAAGTGGTTACTGTAAATTAGCAGGAAACTGAGACTGGGCACACATTGTCAGGTGTTTACTGACGCCAAAGTCCAAAAAACACAAAAACACGGAAGCAGGTGCAGTGACGGAGGCTGGCTGGTCATAAAAGGTGGAGTGACTCTGGAGATGAACCACACCGGAGGCAGAGGCAAAAACAGGGTTAGGCCAAGAACAGGAGCAGCACTGGAGAAACAACAAAACTCAGTCAGAAGACTGGACAACGCTGACAACAGACGGAAAGGGAAAGAGGGAGAGCAGAATCCCAAACAAAACCGAGCACACTCTACACAAAAACCCCGGACTATAACAGTTACTTTTATAATGCTATACTCAATTACTAACTCAACTATTTTTTGAGCAATGCAACTAGTAACTATAATGAGTTTAAGTCATGTGTCCAACACTGTCAAGGTTCATTTGAAGTACTGCTTAGAGGACATATTCTTACCACTTGTCTTGTAAACACTGCAGAGTAAGATACTGCACTGTGCAGTATCTTACTTTTTCCAAAGACTTGACTCTTCAGGACCTCGGATGCTGTTCCTGGAGTCCGCCGGAGCCACTCTCACAGTTTGGGGTCCACAGCCCTGAGTGCTCAGATTTCCACTGGGACCAAAGTCGCTTTTGATTTCAACATCTTTGCTAGTTATTCTCTCTTCCCTTGAAATTTCTCAAACTTCTCGTGTTGCTTCATCCTGATGTTACTGTTGCTTATGATTGCGACATCCAACGCTACCTTCTTCTGCTGTTTATCCACCTCGACTATATCCAGTTGGTCAGCTATTGCCAGTTTGCCAGTCTGCACATGGAAGTCCCACATGTTCTTAGCTTCATCATTCTCAACCGCCTTAGGAGTTTTATCCCATTTAGACATTGAAACTCATCCCAGATGTTCCTGCAAGTATTGCCTACCCTGCTGCTCTACTTCTAAACACACACAGAAGCAGAGTGGCAGATTTATACCATAATGTATCACTGAAGTAACAAAGAAATGCTGTGCCACTGACTTCAGACAAACACACCGACATTTACGTGTTTTACTTTTGTTCTGGACTTTTAAGTTTAGCTGGAGTTTTGCCCTTGGTCAAAAGTTGGGGTGGCAAACTTGCCAGTTTAAAGAAACGCTCAAGTTCAGCCCAGTGCAGCTATAAAAGAGGTGGCAGATAGATGGCTGGGCGGTGTATACACGAGTGCAGCCACAGAGAAACTACACAGAATGGCAAGTGGCAAATACTTAAAAATACTCCATGGAAAATTTGGAGGTATGATACATATATTTTTTAATCTCCTGACACTTTTATTGCATTGTCTAATTATGTCTTAATTTTTTGTGGTTGCTTTGTGTTACTTTAACTGAATTAATTTATAGTTGTTATGTCACTGAGGATAGGGTTAGGTTAGTCACACCTCAGTGACTGTAGTTGTAAAGTTATATTTCTGTTGTTTGTTACACTAAAACTTCTGTGCATGCACTGTATGTGTGGACACCATCAATTAGCCACAATACTCAGATTTTCCAGTGCTGTTTATGAAAAGGCAACTTACTAAACTTTTTTCTATGCGATTTTTTGATTTATGTACAATGTGATAAAATCCACCTTGCCAGAAAGTAATCATAAATAAAGGAAGGTGATTTGAAATGTTTCCTTTATTTGAAGCTTTAAGATGAATCAATAGCAAAGATTTTCATGGACTATAATCACAGGTGGATCCAACTCTCTGGTTATACTGTGTCTGGCACTGTTGAATGCTGCTTTACTGATTGCTGCTGTTGCCATTGGGATTAAGTGTGAGTATGACAGTTGGCCAAAAGTTTCGTTTCCCTGAAACTTTCACACAGTTACCATTTTCAGACAAATAAGGTTGCTAAACATTCAGCATTTCAAACAGTCAGCCAAACAGTTAGTATCTAACAGTATCGCGCATTTTTATAAAATGGATTTTGACTACATCATCACACACAAATTAAGCCAGTTGTTTTTGCTTCAGTCTGTCTTTTGTGTGGTTTTGTCTTTAGGTGCCAAAGTCAAAGATGGTTCCCACCAAGTCTCCCACTTGGCTGCAACACAACTCATCAATGAGCTGGACTATCTCCGTAGCAACCACAGCCAGGTGATGCAGGCTGAGGAGGCGGCCAAGAAAGCGTTAGAAAGGGCAGTCAAAAACCACAAACAGCTACAGGCACAAATTCAGCAACTGATTACTGTGAATGATGGCTATCAGAAACAGATGGAGGCGCTGCGAGCAGAGAAGACAAGTCTGCAGTCCAACATGTCAACTCTGGGTGAGACATAGCTGTATTTTAGTTTATAACTTCAGCCTTTATTCTATTAATTAAATTGCAAAAGTGAAAACCACTTCAAATGAAAATGAAGATTTTTGTTTCACCCAGACGGAACCTGTGCCAGATGTCTCCCTGGATGGATCATTTCCAACTCAACCTGCTATTTCTTTTCTGAAGACTCGTCCAAAGTGAAGAAGAACTGGCCGCAGAGCAGAGCAGACTGTTTGAGGCGTGGAGCCGACCTGGTTGTGATTGACAGCCCAGAGGAGCAGGTGGGCTCTAAACAAACCAGGAAGAGGGGGAAATACTGCTGAGAACACACTTTGTCAATAACAATGTTGAAATTAATATTTCTTATTTATGACAATCAGGCCCTTTAGATAATAAAGTCTGGTTATCTACACAGGAATTTGTGAATGACAAGGTCAGGATTCTGAATGGTGGCCGTGTCAACTGGCAGAGCGGATCCTGGATCGGCCTCACTGACGTGGTTACGGAGGGGAAATGGGTCTGGAATAACAATGTCACTGAGTTGGATGAAAGGTGATGGATTTTTTTTAATAATCTGGTGACAGCAATTGATCTCCAGGCACCACGACTAAACAAAGTGTCTTCTAAATAATTTCTCTAAGGTACTGGGCGAATGGAGAACCAAACAACCATGGACATCAGGGAGAAGACTGTGCAATTACAGTTTATAGAGCCAGTAATCCCTGGAAGACCCGATTTGATGGGAAGTGTAATGAGTTTGAGATGACCTGGATATGTGAAATGCCTTCAAAATAAACTGTATATACTCCTTCAGCACTCCTCAGGCATAAAACCTGAACATGTGTTTATAATCGCCTGAATAAAATACCTCTAAGAACGGAATTTCAGCTCATTACGTGGTATCTGCATGTACTGTAGTGCTAGAAGCTGCCTTACAACAGATACTTGATTTGTTGTTTTATATGAGTAAGACAGAAAATCTAATTATTTTGAATGAACTATATTTGAGATAGGAGACTCACGGGGCAACTTCACCACCACCTTGTTTGAGCCAGCCTCTGTGAAGTGGACTATTTACCAGAACACCAGCAAGAACTTCAGCGTGAAACATGACTCATGTCTGTGACTGCATGGAAGTTAAAGTCTCAACCCATTAGCATGCTAATGTTTAGTTTTAGCTCAAAGCATTGCTGCGCCTCAGTGCTGTTTGCGTGGCAGAAGCCTGTTAGTCATGTATGAAAGAATCTGTAGAGAGACACTGAGCTGCTGCTGTTTCCGAGGAAGCACAGGATACACGCACACACACTCACATGTGAAACTATTCCACAATTTACAGGCAATCCGTGCATAACCCTTTAAAAATCTTCTTTCACTGTTATCCACTGTCACTTTCTTCAGTTTATCCTTCTCTTTGCAAATAACACTATGACTTTAAATTGTCCAATGGCATTATTCGTATGTTATTGAATGAAGAGCATCAGTCATATTGAACACCTCCAAACAACGATCACATATATTGCTCTTTTACCAGTTTGCACTAGTATCCCTTAAAATGAGCCTTAATATTTTCAAGGATCACTTCACTTGCTAGTTCCGCAGCACCATCAGCAGATTTATGGGGCCATTACCGGTCACATTAATGCTCTGAATTACATAATGCCACCCTGCTATGCTCACAGTGCCCACACTATAATCCAAACATCTTAGTTTTTTGGGGTTTGTTTTGTCATTAGCTGCTCCTTCTTCCACCATGTTAAGAAAAAGTAAATAAATGGATGTTATGTATGTTGGTTAGGAGAGTGTGTATGAATTTTTTAGAAAACTAAAACTGGAAAAAACAAATTAATTCACCCACCTGCTGAAAATTGAAAGGTAAAGCGAGCTTTATCACTAGATAGCAGAAAGTCTGAAGGGAAGCACATTTTAATTTTTATTTCATTAAACTTATCCTGGAAATCTTTCTAAATGACTGTATTACAGGTGGGAAAAGATTTATAAACGGGGTTATTCTGTGTCTTGGACTGCTGGACTTTGTACTGCAGATAGCATAGTTGGAGTTGCTCTTGGGATGAACTGTAAGTATGAAAGTTTTATTTCCTCTTACTTCTTCTGAGGAACCTGCCACTCAAACGAGAGCAGCTCCACAGCAACATCAGCAGATTTTTGAAACGATTATTCTTAGCATCTGGCAGATATTGGTTGCATCAATACAAACAACAAAGTGCATTTTGTTGGAAAGGCAATATGTTAGCGTTGGGGACCTAAGAGCAGTACACATAATAGGGAAATAGGGTTGGAGCTGAGCAAATGGAGCTGAGCCGCGTTGGGGGGGGGCATACGGAGGAGGTTGAGGTGAACAGCTTCCAGAGGGCAGGGAGGTGGGCTGAGGGAGACTGGAGACAGGTGGACTGCAGTCAAAGACAGTAGCCAGGCTGGGAAAGACTGCAGACATAGAGCAGGATTCGTAAAACAGAATCTGAACTAAAGTCTCATGTAGTGCAGGCTGGACAGATCCAAACAGGTTCAAAAGAGTCTGGAGATGTGATGGAGTCTGATGAATGACAGCGGCAGCCTGGCTCCCATCCTGCAAAAATACCCAAAGGAGGGAGGGTGGGGGTTAGGGTTTCATCAGATCATTTCATTTATCAGGAATTCATTCATTCATCTTCAACCGCTTATCTGTTTGCTGGTCGTGGGGAGTGCTGGAGCCAATCCCAGCTCAGTCTGGGACAGGCCACCAGTCCATCACAGGGCCAACACACAGAGACAGACTGAGACACACAACCACTCACACTCAGACTTATGGACAATTTAGAGTCACCAGTCAACCCAAACATGCATATGTTTGGACAGTGGGAGGAAGTCAGAGAAGCCGGAGGAAACCCACGCATGCGCGGGGAGAACATGCAAACTCCCCACAGAAGGGCCCCAGGCCCAGAACTTATCAGGAGTTGATTTCAGCAAAATTTCAAAATAGAATGCATTTCTGCTGATTAGAAAAAAAAATAATAAAAATGAAAAATGGGGAAACGTTGTAAACTTGTTTTCAGGTTAAGTGAAAGGGAAGTGAAAGGACAAATCCTAAACATATTGTAAAAAACAGTTTCAGTTCAAACTTGAACACACATGCAATTGGTTTAAATTTTGAGACAGTTGTTTTTGCTTCAGTCTGTCTTTTGTGTGGTTTTGTCTTTAGGTGCCAAATTCAAAGATGGTTCCCGCCAAGTCTCCCACTTGTCTGCAACACAACTCATCAATGAGCTGGACCGTTTCCATAGAAACCACAGCCAGGTGATGCAGGCCGAGGAGGAGGCCAAGAAAGCGTTAGAGAGGGCAGTCAAAAACCACAAACAGCTACAGGCACAAATTCAGCAACTGATTACTGTGAATGATGGGGGAAATACTGTTGAGAACACACTGTGTCAATAACAATGTTGAAATTAATATTTCTTATTTATGACAATCAGGCCCTTTAGATAATAAAATCCGGTTATCTATCCGGTTATTTGTGAATGACAAGGTCAGGATTCTGAATGGTGGCCGTGTCAACCGGCAGAGCGGATCCTGGATCGGCCTCACTGTCGTGGTTACGGAGGGGAAATGGGTCTGGAATAACAATGTCACTGAGTTGGATGAAAGGTGAGAGATCAATAACTGTACTGTCAATATTGTTGTAAATTTGAAATATGAATGATTAAATAAATTGGAGCAACTTCTTTTTTAATGAATTGTCTGAGGTACTGGATGGATGGAGAACCAAACCACATAGGACAGCGAGAGGACTATGGCGTTGCAGTTTACACTTCTTCAAATGACTCAGTTTGATGGGAGGAGGTTAAATCAGTTCACAGGACACACCTTTTCAACACCACAATTTTGGCTGGTTTGAAGTTTCCGTCTTCGTATGATTTTCTCTCTAATGTGATTTCATTTTCTTCTCTCTGGCTTGTTGTTTTAATTGACTTGTCTCCTGTAAGACATTGTTGAGAACATCATAAACAAAATGCTTTTTTTGTTATTTGTATTAGTATCTGTTATTCACTGTTTTACTGTGACTCTGCACTAAGCCTCATTTGGAGTGCTTGCATGATTTCACAGTAGGAAACAGGATCACTGGATCAGGTGATGAAATTGTTAATAATTTCACTTCCTCTTCCTCGCATCAGGCAGTGTCAACACAAGACAATGTCCTGATGAAATATCTTTGTGCTCTCATTAGCTTGAGCTCAATTGAACAGTAAATATGCAGCAGACAGAAGCCCAAAACCAAAAATCTGATGTTCCGTTTAATACACTGATTTGTCAAGAGGACTTGTGTGACGAGGAGCATCACCCTGACAACTCTTCCCAGAAAAAAAGGCAACAAGGTATTCCAAGCTCTCAACTTGTTTTTTTAGTGAATGGGTTAATAGACAAAGCATTCATGATCATGGCAACATTAAAACGTCTCTGGGGAATAAATTATACTGATAACAGTGTACAGTGTTTTTAATATTGGGTCATTGTCTCTGTCTAGTGTCCATGTCCAGTATGATACCTGGGCGACGTGGCAGACCGGCTGTAGTGATCCTGTTGGTACTTGCTGCTGTGCTGCTGATAGTTGATGTCGCACTTGGGCTCCACTGTAAGTCCATATCTGTGAATGTTTTCTTAATTTCATCAATTATTTGCTCACATTTTAGATTGTAGAATAGTGGAAATGTCCATGACAATTTCCAGCAGTCCACAGTAAATAGAATAATATATAGTTTTTCAGTTTTTCAGCTAATATTGCTGTAATTTTATTGCTTAATGTGTGTTATCTAAAGAATGGGTGTCTGGAAATAATGGACATTGATAGATCATGTATACACTATATGTGGACACCAGCTTTAACAAACGAGCATACTGAATAAGGCTCGATGCTGGATGCTCTACTTTTGTTTCATTTATAATTCTAAAGTCCATTTATCTCCTATATTAAATTCTATTAGCTGAGTTATTTCCATACTCCAGCAAGGAGTAAAATGAAAGCAGGGACACAATGATTAACACCATTTCTCTTCAACACTCACAGATAACCACCTCACAGCTGAGGATGCCGAGCTTATTAAAAGTGAGCTGAACATTCTCCAGGACACTTACAAGATTGGCATTGAAGCTACTTACAATGCCAATAAAAATTTGGAAAGTGAGAAGAGTCGACAGACAGAAACCAACTGGGAGCTCGAACACCAGACAAGAAGAAAGAGTAACTATGAAGAACGGATTTCTAAAATTCAAAAGGACATTGCAGCACTGAAATCCCACTTACCATTTATAAGTGAGTGCACGTTTACTGTTACTATACATCACAATGAAAGCATGCAGAAATTTTTATTTTTTTTTCTGTTCTTAGTGTCATTCCCTTTAATCTTCAGGGGATAGCTGCGAACGGTGTCCACCAGGATGGGTTTTCTTGAATTTGATGTGCTATTACTTTCCTTTTACTGCTATTGCTGGACAGAAAAGCTGGCAAAACGCTAGAGAGTACTGTCAGGCACATGGTGGTGATCTGATGGTCATAGACAGCAAAGACAAAGAGGTTAGTTCACATGTTCACTGCAAAGCCGATTGTGTAAAATTTTAAATCACTTAATGACATTAAAATGTACTTTTAACCAAGTTTATATGTTCATTTGGCAGAACACAACTGTAACTTTCTTGAGAAATAAGATTGACCGCTCAAAGCCTCTCATCGGCTTCTGGATTGGACTCACAGATTTACAGGAAGAAGGGACTTGGAAATGGTTGGACGGAACATTATTGGTTGAAGGGTAAGAGTTTGCATATTTTACAGAATAGAACAAGACTCGTTTTTTGTTCACTTTCTTATATAACAGTCAAGATTTACATAAAACATATTTATGTTTTTTTGTTTTCTTTTTTGCTTATTCATAAGAGTTAAAAGCTACAAGTTAACTAGGGGCCTGAGTGATGATTAGTTTTGTTTTTGTTTGCCTCTTATTAACAGCAGTCTCTCATCAAAATAATGAGTGTGTTGTATGGGGTAAAAATACAAACTGTGGAGAGTAAATCCTACGTATTTGTATGCTAACCTATAGTTTCCTCCAGGTACTGGAACTATGATGAACTAGGCGATGATACCAAAAAGAACTGTGCAGCGGTTTTTCCCAAAGAAAACATCTTCCAGGCTTGGGATGATGCTGCATGTGATACCACAATGAAATGGATTTGTGAAAAATCACCAACTTTATGAATTTGAAGAATAGGTTTACTGCATTAGCTTTCAAGCATGCAGAATTTTAAATATTTATCAAATGGGAATCTGTCCCTTCTAATAAAATGTAAAATGTTACTGTAAAAGTATAAATACTTTTGAGAATTTGATGTGTCTTGTTAGCTGTAGCATTTAATTTCCTTTAAGGCCTTCAGTGAATGATCAGAGGGCATTGATTTAAAGGTTGTTCAATCAGTATCTTTAGTTCAAGCCAGAATCTTGTAAATATTATTTTCCGCTTTTAATTCATATATGATGCAACCACTCCTTGCCAGTTAGTTTATCTTAGCATAGAAACCTACATAGTTAATCTAACTTGACTGTTTTTAGCATAATAAAAATTTGCTTGCCATCCTAAAGCTCATCGGTAACTCAGCGTGTTGTTTGATTGTGTTTCCTGTCTTTATGTTAAGCTAACGACTTACTGGCTGTTACAGTAACTATACAGTCCAATGAATGGCATCAATCTTCTCTTCAAATGCAAATGCCAAACGAGCCTTTGAAAGAGGTACCATTTCTTACCACTGATATGAATTTTAGAGTAATTAATCAGCGGTTCATAATATAAGGCAGCAGCTTTTGAACATGCTTAAGGCACAGACAAGAGTGCTCAGTGTACCATTCATTTAAGAAACGTATCGCAATGTAAACAACGTTTTAAATAAAAGTTCAAGTTACACGTACATTGGGCAACTGATGCTTTACCAGCTAAAACTGAGACACACAAGGGCATCCAGATCAGGGTTCAAACACTCATACCTGCCTTATCGCTCGTGTAAGCAACAGACAAACAGATCAATAGGCTCTTCTTTCACCAGTTAGATGGGGAATTTTCAGTCTGTGTCAGAACACAAGGAGAAAATGTCATCCGATCATACATCTTCCGAACATTTTGGCACAGATGGGCATAGGCGCTATCAACGCCAAGCATTTGGACAAGGTACAAATCCATTTAAAATCAAATCTTCTGACCCATGGGGGATTATTTTTATGCTGTCCTTTCACTTTTCCCTCTCTTTACTCGCTGAAATTGAGCCTATGCAACTTTTCTTCCATGATATGAGTCAAGCCAAGGATATTTTAAATGTGTGTGGAAAATGTCAAAAATATAAATATAAAACTCTGATGACTTGATAACACGAATGCATTCCCATGTAACCTATCAGACAGTAAACACATGAAATATATATATAATGAAGATTTTAAATCAGAACAACATTTTCAAGGTCTGTTTCCAAAGGGAGTTGGATCGCATTTTCCATCCCAGCGACTGGTTTTACTGGGTCTTGGCCTGCTGAATGCTGTTCTGCTGGTAACGGCTGTTGTCATTGGGATTTATTGTAAGTCACAGGAAACTGCTGATTGCTTATATCTAATGTTACTGCTCTGTTCTATTGCTCAACTGCATATAGCTTTGGTTAATGTGTGCTGCATCTAGTGGTTATGTTAGGAGCACACATCTCAACCTTGGATAGTTTTTTTTTTTGTGTCTAACAATATGCAGTTAATGATATTAAGGTTTTTAAGCAGCAAGTGGATGTACATAAATATGACTGACTTAAGGACTTAAGGACTGACCACCCTCACAGTAACAACATGCTCATGTGAAGCCACTATAACTGTTCTTCTGTGTGTTTGTGTGCAAATGCTGTCATATATGCATTAAACAAAAAGTGCAACTAAACTTGATGGAAATGTAATACCTTTATGTTGGTATTTGGCCATCTGAGTATTTTCACACATTTAAACATATTCAAGCAAACATTAATGTAAAACAATTTGTGGAAGTTCACTTTGTTGGTGCTGAGATTTGATTGGGTAAGTGATACAGTGGTGGTAGATGAAAGGGCAAGACATCACCCAAGTCGATACAATATATCCTCTGAGGGCCTTTTATTTGATTCCAGTCATCGGTTTTTGAGATATTTCACAGTTCCTCTTTCTGTGTTATACCACAGGTGCCAAAGCCAAAGCCAATCGGATTTCTTATTCAGTTGCTGCACCCCTCATCAGTGAGCTGAACTTCCTCCGCAACCATACTGAAATTGTCAAAGCTAAAGTGGAGGTGCAGGCAGCGTTAATGAAGGAGCGCCTCAACCACCAGCTACTAAAGTCACAAGTGAAGCAGAAGAAGGTGGTCAGCGATAGCCTTCAGGAACGGTTTGAGGCCCTTGACACAGAGAAAGAAAATCTGAAGGGCAATAAAACTGCTTTAGGTTAGGCAGACTTACTACCAACGTTCGATGGAAACTGTCCAAGACAGTGTTGTGGTTACATGTCATATATAATTGTATGTACCATAGGATTTTTAGAGAATCCTGGAAATCTTTCACATTTCCTAATCTCTTGTTACAGGTGAAAGCTGCGGCATGTGCCTACCAGGGTGGACATTTCTTAAATCATCCTGCTATTACTTTTCTTATCTTTCACTGAAAGCCAAGAAGAACTGGCCAGATAGCAGAGCAGAGTGCATTCGTGAAGGTGGCGACCTGCTTGTGATAAATAACTTTAAGACGCAGGTGGGTCAAAGAAATGAATGAAAAATAGCGTTTCAGAAAAAAAATGTAAATAAAAAGAAAGCATACCTTTTATGTCTTGCTACAGCTGATTTACAAAATCCCAGAAAGTAAACTTTCCATCGTTCTACTGTTCACATTTTATGTAGAACCGTTGCACTGAATTATTTTGTTATAGTAAAGCTGTTATTCTCTACTATAAATTGCTATTTTAGATTATTAATCTTACTGTTTTTTTTTATAACAACTTTGTACCTTGATGACAGTGATTAATCTGAGTTGTCATCCAAATCTACATCTCTGGCCATGTAATAAGTTTCAGCTCTTTGTTTCTCTGTTGGAAATTTTTCTACTTTCATTGGGCTGTTTTCTCCACACATGGATAATTCTCTAAGGAGTTGGTAGAGAAAAAACAGAGAGGGAACGTTGGGCTTGGTTTCCAGAAAAAAAAAAAAAAAAAAACCCAAACAAATGACTGACAGTGTTGCTCTGATGCTGCTGGTTGAGTGATTTTCTCCTAGCTGCATAGCGCTGCATCCAGGTCACAACAAGCATGTTGCACTATTTCAGAGATGGAAAAACTCTCTGGCCCCTTTGCTCTGAGCAAGAGGTGAAGGAATAAAATAGATGTAAAGGGACTCTACTGGCTATTTGAACTTTTTATGTAATTAAGTTTTTAATTTATCTGTCTGTTTCCTTAAAGCAACTCATGTGTGACACCTTTCCAAAGCTGCCCACCAGCGGTTTGTGGTGGCGACTGGGCTCCTGGATTGGCCTCTCTGAAAAAGTGGGAGAGTCAAAATGGGTCTGGGTTAACACAAGTGATGCGGAAACAACGTAAGGATGTTACAAACTGCCAAGAACTAGTCAATACTATAGCCCCAATTATAAAAAAGTTGGGATGCTGTGTAAAATGTAAGTAACAACAGAATGCAATGATTTGCAAATCTCATGAATCCATATTTTATTCCAAATAGAATATAAACAACATGTCAGATGTCGAAACTGACACATTTTACCATTTCATGGAAACTATTAGATCATTTTGAATTTGATGGCAGCAATGTCTCAAAAAAAGTTGGAACATAGGCAACAAAAAGCTGGAAAAGTAACTTGAATCTTGAATCAAGTATTTAGGTTCATTTGTATCAGGTCAGTAACATGCCATCAAATTCAAAATCAGCTAATATTTTCCATGAAATGGTACAAATCAGCTTCAACATTTCATATGCTGTTTATGTTGTATTGGGAATAGGATATGTGTTTTTTTAGATTTGCAAATCAAAGTATTCTCTTTTTATTTACACTACATAGCGTCCCAACTTTTTTGGAACTGGGGTTGTATATTTGAATTTGTGCTCTCTTGACATGAAAAAAAGCTGAACTAAATTCTTCTTCTGATTAATTCAAGGTACTGGAGGTCGGGAGAGCCAAGCCCTGACAGATCTTCAAGTAGTCACTGTGCTGCTTTTGTTTACCATAATGATGTTAGGAGGACATGGTATAATGCAGACTGCAATAACCAAGAGTTGAACTGGATATGTGAGATGGCACCAAAGCAGCGAGAGCTTTCATTTGTGTCTATATAAACACAGTGCATCTTAATACATTAGCATCCATATTGTATTTTAAATCATAATTATGGCATCCTTTTTTTTGTGTGTAATTGTTTTATAATTATTTTTTGTAAAAATACTTTTGTTAAGGATGTTTGAATCTTTCTTTGCTTTCAAAGTTTAAAATCCCTTTAAAAAAGTTGTCTGATAAAAGCAATTTAGAGGAATCATTGAAAAGGGGAGGCATTAAAGTAAAGAATAAATTTCGTTTTATCTCGCCATTAAAAATTGTTGATGTCATGTATGTTCTCTTTTCTTTTAAGATATCAATCTGCTAACCTACAGAAACACTAGAGACCTAACAAACATACATGGACAGACTTGCTCATGATATAATTTCATTGACCCATAAGTGAGAAAACAGATAAAACTGAACAGATGTAAATGTTGTAAAATTATTCAATTGTACAACTACATACTGCCTAAGTCACATTACCAGCACTGCTTGTAAATATTTAACAAATGAACTGATTTTCTATTTGTTATGTTGGACGCTCACCTACATTCAGTTCAATGTCCTGAGTCTCAAGGACAGCCACCTCTAGCTGCTCTAGCTCAACGATTAAATGGAAGACTTAGAAAACCAAAGTGCGCTTGGTGACACATAACAGACTGATTTGTCAGGAGGAGTTCAGCACAGATGATCAAACTCTCTGCTTAAATCAAGAGAAGGTATGCATTTACAAATCTTTTTGTTTGACATGTTCTTTGATTTTGTTTCCAAATTGAAAAATAATGCTCAAAACATGTTACAGTCCTTATTTCTGTCTTTCTTTGTGTTTCTGCTTACCTATTATTCAGTGCATGTGTATTTATTACTTTATATTTCAATTAATAGTTACATGTAGAACCACAATACGTCATTAACATTTGTGCTCATTTATTCTGGTAATTCTTTTCTCACTTCTCTGTTTAGTGTCTGCGTCTGTAGTGAGACCTGAATCCAGAATGAATCGTTACAAACTGGTTGCAGGAGGTCTTGCAGTGCTCGCTGTCATTCTTCTAGCTATTGATATTGGCCTCGGTGTTTATTGTAAGTCACCCTTTATCCATAAAGAACTTTTACATTTAAAATATTGCTGGAATATTGTGGTGTTAACTAATTATGAGAGGACGATTGCCATGTGAAATGTTAAAAGTTTGTGTTTGAAGTAACAAAAAATGTCAGCAGCTATGAGTCTCTTTAAAGATGATTTATGTTATTTATTTATTTATTTTTTGCAGTGACTTGTTGAATGTCACTATCATCTCTGTTAATGGCTTCTCACCACCTGCCCAGGAATAGATGTTGTTGACAGAGATCAAAACACAACCAAGACAAAATTGGCTTCATTAGAAAGGGGCTCTCTGCTCTGTGCCTGATAACTGATGGCTATATTCTGGTTACTTACAGCTTGTATGACACTGAAGTAAAAAAAAAAAAAAAAAAAAAAAAAAAAAAAAAAGTTGCATTAGGAAATAAAGTGAAAACCTTATATGGCATATGTTGATAGGAGCATAGTTTGTACCGCTGTTTAAATTCTCCTCAAAATTTTTTTGGATTGTAGAAAAAAATTATAGATAATGAACTATATTCACACTGGTGCTGATT
This sequence comes from Echeneis naucrates, assembly GCF_900963305.1. Classification (NCBI taxonomy): domain Eukaryota; kingdom Metazoa; phylum Chordata; class Actinopteri; order Carangiformes; family Echeneidae; genus Echeneis; species Echeneis naucrates. The sequence continues at coordinate 10,245,193 of NC_042532.1, forward strand.
ATTCAAGAAAGGAGTCGAATGTGAGTGTGCACTTATACGTTGTTCGGGTGTACTAAGTGTGTTAAAAACTATTTTTCTGCTACTAGCATAGGTTGACTGCTTGGCTACAGTAACACCATGTCTTTATAATTTACAGATAGTAAACTGACATCCGGGCAAATAACAGACATCAATGGAGAGATCTTGAGATTGCAGGGTGTTTACAAATCTGCAGTCCAAAGCAGGGATGACACAAGGAGGGAGCTGGAAAAAGAACTTGCTGAAATAGCACAAACTAAGTGGGAGTTGGAACATCAGAAAAAAAGAAACAGAGACTACGAAAAGCAGGTTGACAAACTTCAAGTGGAAATTTCAGCACTGAAATCCCACTTACCATTGATTAGTGAGAGTTTTTTCTATTTGTTCATGTTATCAAAGTATTAAGTACATGCTTATTGTACTCCCAATAACATATCATGTTTGGATTTTCAGAGGAGGGATGCAGACATTGTCTCCCTGGCTGGTCTTTCATTCAATCAACATGTTTCTACATTCCTTTCTCTGACACGGTTGCACGCCGATCATGGCTTCAAGCAAGACAGTTTTGCACCAATCAAGGTGGAGACTTGGCAGTGATTGACAGCTTGGAGAAAACTGTAAGACCCGAATGAATTACTGCATTGATATTTCTAAACAAAATCGTTGACACTTCATATTTCATATTTCATATTTAAGCAGCAACACAGACCTACATGGACGACAGGGCACACAATAAATAAATGCATTTATTTGTGTGTGTATTTCTGGTGTTGTTAGGTTGCGTTAACTAACTTGATATCTAGTTATCATGATTCCACAAGAGCCATGCACCTAAGTGGCTTCTGGATTGGATTGAGAGATGTAGAGGAGGAAGGGACTTGGAAATGGCTGAATGGAAGAAGACTGACTGAGGGGTAACAGTGACACAGCTGACCATACAATTTTTGCATTAAAAGAATTGTTATGGTTCCACATAGGAGATATTATTATTTATATATTTGTATATTATTATTTATTTCAGGTATTGGAATGATGGCGAACCCAACAACCAGAATAACGAGGACTGTGCAGCGACGTATCCAAGAGCCAACCCTTTTAAGGCTTGGAATGATGCCCCATGCAGTTATAACTTAAAGTGGATTTGTGAAATGGTACCACGTTATAGTGATTAAAGTAACTGCTGAAGGAAGAACTGACTCCAATTTAGAGACATTTATATATCTTCTAATCTGTGCGTTTATTGTCTTGTCAGTCATTACAAAATGGGCAGAAAGGTTAAAAATACAAGATTTATTAAATGAACTATAAAAAGTATTTTTACTGTAATAAATTAAATATTTACCTATCTATGTACAGTACACATACAGATCTATACAGACCTTTACACTGTATATTTGTTTAACAGGACTACTCTCTTTTATACAATGATATTTCATGTCGATCAGTGGTTGGAGTGTCATTTTGCAATGAGTTTGTTAACTTAATCACTGCAGCTGGGCAGTTCAGAACCTGCTGTTGCAGGAATTATAGGAAAAGTGGAGCCCTACTAGTGACCAGTGGAAGTAGAAAAACATTGTGGATCAAATCAGCAAACATGCTAACAAGGTCTATTGAGTACAAATTCAGATTCTGATAATACTTATGTACCACTGTCTCCATTGAGAACCCTGCTCTGTTAAACTTTACCTGTTACATAAGAAAAACTGGGAATTCAGTGCATATTCTATCAATAAACACACACCAAAACTAATGCACATATCTTGGATCACTATATATGACTAACCTGCCAGGCTTTTAACATTTCAATACCTTAGTCTCTTGAAGCCTGATGGCTATTCTTGTGGTGCAGTGGCTCTCACAGCTGAGTCTCTCATATCACATGGGGTCTTTTGAAGCATGCTTGTTGAATCCTCACAGAACTGAAAAATGCTGTCGAAGTTGCTTGAGAAGCTGCTGAGTGTCCACATGCTCCGGAAAAGAATCCTCAGACTTTTGGGCAGCTGTGTAACTGCTCTGAAGATCTCCAATCTGGACAGAGATGAAAACATCACTCTGGTGAGCTTTACCTCATGATCTATTGTCTCTGAGGACTGAATATTGTAGGTGGTCAAATGAATAAAAAATAACAATTTACCTTTTCAGAAAGAATGGAAAGATTGAAGTGTGGCTCATACATGTGAGGGGCCAGTGACGCAGCAGTCTGGAGGAAAGCTTTAGACTGAATCAAGGAAAGATAGGAAAATCATTTGTGTATTCAAAAGCAGGATATTTTATCAAAATGTATGTCATAGAATTCTTTGATAATTAATTTTCAACAATAATCTTAAGCTTTTCAACAATAATTGTATTTGTAGAATGTGAAAACATGAAAAAAAATTTTTTTACTGCAATTTGTGTCCACAAAGCTTACCTACACCAACTCTATGCCAGGGGACACATTTCACGTAACTTGAAAAAAACCCACATTATCGTTCTTGGCTGAGAGGCAAGTTGGGCTCAGCTTAAAGACAATTGCTCTTTTTTATTAACTTGTTAATGCTAATAAGTAGCCTTTACATTATGGACTGCTGCTTTTAAGTCAACAAAACAAAATCAATAAAATTTTTGTGTAGTTTTCTGTAGTTTGACGTCACTCAGTATCCCCACACAGCATTAGTGATGCTACTAATGGCTGTTACCAAGCTGCCTGTGACACTCCATTCAATTTGTGCTGTTATAATGTACATCAACCACCACCTCAAAAAATACTGTATATACTCTAAATCTCTTATCGCATTTAAGAATATTAATGTTGAATCACTTAACTCGTAGGAACAATTTAATGATAAATGCCATTATTGGGGTATTCCATGAATATGTTTCAATTTATATTAGAGTGTCTCAAAGGGAAACAATATGTTGTTATACTTCATAAAGAAATTACTTCACCTGTTCAATGCGACCTTTTCGCAGCTCCAGTACAGCCAAGTTGTTGTAGGCCTCAGCATGGTCATTATTGAAAGCCAAAGCCAGTTTAAAACACTGATAGGCCAATGTCAGGTCCCCTATACCCTGCCAACATAGAACAGATGCACTTTGCACCAGCTTCTGTTTGTAAGTTGTAATTGTACTTTCAAGATCGTTTACAGAATAGTTCATGTTTGCTGTAAACTGTATTAAGAAGAAGTACTTTTTGTGAAATTTGACATTCTGGGGTAGTTTGAGTTTTTCCAACTCACCACAGCAACATGTCCTATGTTGTACCAGACATCAGCCTGCTCCTCATCATTGCCCACCAGGGCTAGAGCCCTCTCAAATGAGGACAGAGTCATATCATACTGCTGGGCGTAGAAGCAGCACAGCCCTAGGTTGTTGTACAGCTGGCAGTTATACACCCCCATCTGGAGCAGCCGTCTGACAAAGGGAGAGGCATATTATTATACCTCAGATGGCATATAGCTCCTTATCACCTATATTGGAACTATGTAATATACAAATTTTACATAAATGTTAGTCTGACCTGTAGAACCGCAGGGCAATTTCTGGCTGATCTGTGTAGAAGTGGTTGCTCCCTATACAGGCTATAGCTTCCACATGAGTATTGTCCTGTTTCAGGACGTCTTTGTAGTACTCTGTGGCTGATGAAATGTTGTTCATCTCCTTTGATAATAACACAATACAGATGGTAAATACACTTTTTGATTTTTTTTTAGCTCTTGTACCTCTGCAGTAGAGTAAGAGGTGTCTATATCAAATACCAGTATGACCTACTGTACCTCGTGAATGCGAGCAATTCCTGTTAGAAGAGTAACTTCACTTGGAAAGTGGTCCAAACCTTGTTTGAAAAGGTTGAGTGCTGTTATTGGTTGGTCAAGGCGTTGGTAAACCTATGGTAAAACACACACAAGGTTTTTCATTTCATTTATTTTCTCAGAAATACGTAAGGAGAATATTTTTTTGTGCAAAAAGTTGACAACATGACATATTGGTTCGATGTTTCCATCTCTACCTTTGCCAGGTAGAGATACGTATCCACCACCTCTTGGTGATTGAGAGCAGATCGAAACTGCTTTTCTGCTTCTCTATATAGGCCAAGCCTGCAAAGGTCAGAAATATTGATTAATAAGTAGATTATAAAAAGGCAGCTTTTAAAAGTGTCAGATATGATGACCTCTAATAACATGGATGTTTAGTTACCTGTAGTAACATTTTCCCAGCTGAACTTTCCACCACCAGTCTTTGAACTGGGCATGTTCAGTAGCTTGAGCAGCCAAATCTAGAGCCTGGTGGAGAAATTAATTAAAGTTTTTCTTGGATAACAGTCTACCAACTGTCTTTATTGTTATTCTATGCACTACTTACATTTTTCACATCGTTTTCATGATGGAAGATGTACTCAAATAAAGTCTGTGGTGGAGAACAATGGTAACTTTACATGTGAAGAAAAAGCAATGTTCTTGATTAATTTTTGCAAGTCACAGTCGCAGTCATACCCTGGATAAATTGGGCTTCTGAGAATACTTTGCCAGATTGAGTCTTGACAAGTTAATAAATGGTCCTTCTGGATTGGTTAGCATTGAGGCCTAGAGAAACAGTGAAGCATCAGATCAGGTTAAATGATACAGGGTTTCTTCTCAGTCAGAAAATTGTACAACCCAATAAATAATTAACATGGTTGATCTGTAAGATAAAGAGTGTTAGAAAAACATTATCAATCTGGTAATAACATAACAAAACACTAACATTCTATACATTGACATCAAAAAAGCATTTTGTGGAAGTTGTTTGAAGCTGTTTGTGGCATGCACATGTAGTTCTTATGTCGGTTCAAATTTTATGGGTTCACTCACAGTTCCAAGGCGGATGAATCTACCAGAAGCACTGGTAACGGGCCGAGCAGTGCTGGCAGTGCGGGGAGTTTTGATGGCCTGCTCCATAGTTCCAGGTCGCCCTGACTGTGTGCTGGGCCTCACAAATCCTGTGATAGGGCGTCCTGATTGCGTCATGGGTCTTAGATTCGGAAAAAGAATTTAGAACTCAGATTAGGTAATTCTTAATTTATTCAAGATGCAATCAGTGGTAACATTTCCAGGTAAACATTTAAGTATTGCCTGGAAGACAGTACCTGACAGCTGGTGTGGGCCCTCCACCCTGACTTGTCCCAGGGAGTCTCAGTGATGTGCCAGGGCCTAGAAAAAAGTCAGGTTTTACCAGTCTAACAAATGTAAGCATCGGATTTCAATAACAGCATGAAAAGTTTAAACTCACGTGCAACTTGAGCAATGGTGCTTTCATCCAGCATCATCTCAGCTATCCCCTCCTGGTCCACCTCAACTTCATCTATGTATACCATCTCTGTCAGAGCACGGGTTTTCAAGCTCCATGCAGCCTATAGAGCAAAGGCACAGGCAACGACCACAAACATTACAGTGTCAGGACCATTGTGACACAGCAAAGGACTTCCGAAAATGTCTAGTAGTTGAGATTACCTCAGCGATAAATAAGGAGGAGTCCTGAAGACAGCATGCATTGAGTTAGCGAGAAAACAGGGAGGTTGAGGACAGACGAGAGGAAACGACGGAGAGAGGAAAAAAGAAGAAATAGCGCAGAAGAAATCAAAGATAAAATAAAATGAGATGTTCAGGAGTCGGGTGTAAGAGATATCAGTAAATTCGACGGTGGATAAATTAGATTGTGAAAAACAACTGGGATTTTTCGGGATTATGCACCCGAATTAGCAAATTAGAAGGCTTTCCCTAATATATAATCGTTAGCATGCTAGGCTAGGCTAAGTGTGTCACTGTACCTGGTCATACGGGTTGTCTTGTAATATTTTTGCACAAATATCTGAACACTGTTGAAGTTTCCGCCTCCTGAAATAGCTCCACGCCAGAAACAAGGGGTCCATCGTCACCTCCATTGCTTCCGTCGATGAGAAAAAAGGTAGAAACGGTCTAGCACGTAGCACAACTGGGAAGCTGGTGAAGCTTACTCTGTCGCTTGGCAACGGCGGAAAAGGCGGACCTTGGAATGCGTAATTTCCCCTGAAGGAAAAAAAAATGCAATTTTTACCACTAAGTATAAATTTCTATTAAAAATTGATAATATGAAACAGAATACACACTTCGTATGTGACGGGACTTAATTTGTATCTAAATTGATGGTGTTTGGACGACGCTTTAGAGAAATAAGACTCTCGATGCAAAATGATTAAAGTAAAATAAAAAATACGCTTTTGTCCAAAGCATCTCACATGTGAGATGCGAGATAACAGTTGGCCTAAATATTAGATTGTGTATATGTCCAAGAAGAATTAACTTTTTATTTTTTGCTAATCTGTAGAAAATAAATGACATATTTTAAATTATGAAATATGGACAAGTTTAAATTGTGAATCTTTCCTGGTAAGCTTAAATCTAGATTCTCTTTCTCACTTGTTTGGTGTAAAATAGAAATTAAAAAAGAACATTTTGTACTGAATTATCGTCATTATTTTGTGTGTTAGAGTTACAGCTATGAGCTCTTAGTCTTAATGGAAGAATTTTGATGAAATGAAATCGTTGCCAGTTTCATGTCCTGGTCGATCTGCTTCTGTCCAAAATCGTGACGAGCTCGTCCTCTCCTGTTTTTTTAATCCTCTCCTGGTCGAAGCGTCTGATTGGGTGAGAGGCCGATCCGTCATTGGTGTGGGCGGTGCCTGAGGAATAACGGTGCAGCTCCATCTTTGTAGGATTTGACAGGAGCTTTGACCTGGAGCCGAGGAGGACCGTCAGCCCGGCACCGAACAAGTCCAAGCCGATCCTCACAATGAACCCGACAGCCTAGCAGCCAGTTTCTGAGACAGAGACAGAGGTTCATCTTATCACACTGTTCATTCACACCTCCCGCAGAAATGCCCCATGTTAGCGCTGGACTGGACTGGTGAATATCCAGCCGAACTAATGGGACACGCGGGAATGCAATAATTTGTTTTTAATTTTTCTTTCTTTCTTTAAAAAAAAAAAAAGAATTGGTGAATGACACTGTATCACAAAACCTACGTGACAGCGACAGACAGACAACACACGGAAGTGCGGACATGGCTGACAGGACTGCTCCCAACTGCCACCTGAGACTGGAGTGGGTGTACGGATACCGGGGACATCAGTGCCGCAACAACCTGTACTACACCGCCGCCAAGGAGATAGTCTATTTTGTAGCCGGGGTCGGGGTTGTGTACAACACCCGGGAACACAAGCAGAAATTTTACCTGGGACACAACGATGACATAATAAGGTAGCGTGATCTCACACATCTTCACACACACACACACACACACACACACAAAACAGTTGTTTTCAGCACTATGCACAGAAAATGAACTGATCCTGTTGTGCTGTCCTTGTAGGTGCTGGTGTCACCTTGTGTCATGTAATAAGATATTTTTTTACTGAGCACACCTACACAGCAGGATCTCGACAGTTTGCAATGAGGTTCTTGCTCAAGGACACTCCAGCAGGGCAGCTGCTTTGAACCATCCCTTCAGATTGAAGCTTCCTTTCTCTTACTGCTTTAGATTATTCTGCTGCCACTCCTGATGTTGCCTCTTCTAGTTACAGGATCCTAGAGTTGTATGCCTGGGTTAAACATTAAACCTCTATTCATCCATAAAATATGGAGAATACTGCTCATAATCTTTCGGAGGTCAAGGTGATGCTTTAAACTACATTTCAGTCCAGCTAACAGTCTTGACCTCAAATACATTTAATTATGGATGATATCAAATGCAGTCATTGGAAAATGTTTACATTTTCTATTGCTGTGACTTATTGATTAGTCAGTTATCAAATGAGTCGTTTAATAGCCAATTATCTGGGGCTTGTCCAATCAAATTGCTTATCTTTTTTCCCTCTGTGACTGCTGCAGACATTGTTAAGCTTATTCTAGAGAAGCTTTTCCAAAGCAGCAGTCTGAATGTCTCATCTTCCCATGACAGTGGGAACACTAAAGTGCAGATCTAAAAATTACACCTCAGCTTAGCTGTCCTTGAAAGGATCCTTGGTTTGGAAAGTGTTAACTTATCACTGCATGGCCAGACAGACCATTTCCTTGATAAAACACAGCATAATAACCAGTGTTGCATCACACATCTAATGACAATGCCTTTCCAACTGTTTCTCAGCATGCCACAGAACAACAACCTGTGTCCAACGCTCCAGTGCTTGTGTTGACATCTCTGTGTGGGTTGGCCTGGAGATGACTAACATTATATTCTGTGTCAGTAGTCAGCTGGACTCCTGCTCCATTATTAATCAGACAATAGAGATACTAACCCTCCGCTGCCCTTTGGGTGAAGTGCCTGACTCGTGGTCACAGGAGTCACTGACTGACACATTGTTTAATATTTGACACAAAAATCCAACAACCATTTGCAAAACTACTAAATATGCAAACACAATAAATTGGTTGAGAATCAAATTCATCATCTCCACATCAGCACTCAGTATGTTTGGCCTTTGTTGCCACATTTTTTTCTCTACACCCAGGTTGTTTAAAATAGATACAAATCTTTTGTGATATGAACACAGTATTGACACTACAAGCCCTCCAGAGTCATTGCACTTCCTGTTAAAGATAATAGCTGTAGTCATAATAGTTTTTTAAAAGTACAGCTCTCAGGAGGGTATTTGTGAAGCTCTCATAAACACTTCCTTCAGGCAGCTATGGCACAACCAGGAGCGATCCTCGGCAGATTCAGTGCCGAATAACTCTCAGAAGGCTCTCATGTTGCACTAGCTCATGTGGAAGAGATGCAGTCTCCTCAGATAGCACTGATTCAAATCCCTCTCTCTTTAGCCCTTATTTTTCTTTTTCTCTGTCTATTTTGATTGCTCCTGTATCGTGTTTCTGAGAAACATAAAAATTGTTGTTTCACTTCTTGAGTTTATGTCTGGCCTTTCTTCTCGCTCTTGGTCTTGTCTCACCCTGTAGCCCCTCTAACTGGTCTCAGACTCTGAACTGAGGAGTTAATAGGCAGGTTCTCACATGAATTAATGGCTGGCATGGCGTTAGTTCTATTGAGGATTTTCTGAGGACATGGCCACAGCAGTATAGACCTAGGAGAATGTTAATCACATGTTATTAACACAGTTCACACTACTGTGTGTTAGAAAAGAGAGTAGAGCTCGCAAAAACAGTTATTTGCAATTAGTCCACGCTGCATTCATCTTCGGCTAAAACTCAAACAAAAGGAGGCTGCTGCTATCAAACCTGCAGGGGTTTAAGCGCTCTTTAAATCTCTTTTTTCGCTGACATACAGGACGTGAACATGCAAATGACTGCAGCAACAACACACAGACATGCATTAAAATAAAATACAGGCTGGAAATCTCATTTGTTATATCAACACCAGAAACGTCAGCTTTAGGTTTTGTGTTCTTTTGCTGTCAATCTAAATCTTGGCTGATCGGTGTTATTTGTGGTGATAGAGAATGAGTGACCATTTTGGACACGGGAATTAAAGGCTGTCTCATATTACAGTTTAAATATCTTGTTAACTTTATTGGAACACAGACAAAGTTATAGATTATAGATGCCAATATGAGGCTGGTCTTGTTTCAGTGTGCTTTGAAAGATGAAGCAAATAAATTTCCATTCAATTTGTTGACAAATTTTCAAATTTTACAAATTTTACAAATTTTCTTAAATCTCTGAGCTGTATGAGCTAATGCATGAACTAACTCTGCCTTTGAATGTGATTTAAATTTTGGCACAGTAATAAATAAATGGGCCATCAGAGAGACTCTATATGGGTTAGGGTTAGGGTCAGTTTGATGAAATTAAAATGATAATTGTTTTTATTCAGTCTAAACTTTCATACGTTTTTACCACCATAACCTTAAGAAAAAAGTAGAAGTAGCTTATGTAAAAAAAAGGGGTACTGACAAGCTGATAGAAACAACCCAATAATAATAACAATAAAACATACCAATAACCTTTACTGTTGTTAACACTCAGTTCTACATTTTCTGTGCCTTACCTTTCCACACATTTGCGGGTGCTGCATGCAGAGTGTCAGTGAGATACTCAGGTCTCCATCATCACTGCGAATACCTGCCAGACAACTCACTCTGTGAAAGGCTGCTTGGTCTCTAAAGAGCAGATCTGTCTTCCTCAATTAGGATCCTCCAGAGTTCAGTACAGTTACTTAGCGTAATGGCATGATTCAGCACAGGCATTGCTGGGATTTTGAAAATACACTCAGAAAATTGTGTTTTATCTGACAGTTGTGTTATTGCAGAAGAGCTTGAGGCAGTCAAACATGCTGAGATACTGCATTATCCTAACTTGGATGACCCTGAATCAAACCCTTGACTATAGTGCATTTAGAACTACTTCAATATTAATAATGTACAGCGCGTCAGAGAATATTTATACTATTGATTGCAATGTGGATGCAATGATGAATCATTCATTTATTTTAGCAGGATACATGGTCAATAAGAGAAACCTGAATAACACTGGAGAGATTATTTATTGTTTACATTTGTCCAGTTTCTAGATTGCAAAAAGGTGCTTTAAGTTATAGGAAGAAATTATCATTAGTTAGAGTTTTTCAATTAGGTTTAGAAAACTGTATTGTAAATCCCACAGAAGATATGTATAATAGTCACTATACTATAGCAATTATTATTTTAACTCTCAATATATCGCTCCCCTTTCCTCAGAGTGTTACATTGTGATCTGTAAAGTGTCAGTAAATACTGACAGATCTCCAAAATGTATGTAAAATGTGTAAATAAGAAATAACTTAACCAATTGCTTGATTATTAATTGAATTATTTGCTGTAAATTGAATTGTTGTAAAACATATAAACTCAACTTGCTTTGCAGAAAACATTTTTATATTATATTGTGAGAAAACCCTGAACCAGTTGCTCCCTTAACTCCTTGCTCCTTTTCTCTAATCCAGCAGAGCAAGCATGTGCCGCTGTTTTACTTTACCTTCCCTCTTCTGTCTTCAGTTTTAAGGGCCTATTGTGTGTGCAGGTGTCTCAGATGGGGTTTGATAAACAGTTGCTTTGAAATGCTGTGTGGAGCCCTGGGAAATATCCCAAGCTATACAGGTCTTCAAAAATGAGCTATTCTTCTGCTGCCTTCAAAATCTATGTAGGCAAACACAAAGAAAACTATTGTTGGAGAATGTGAATCAAAGTTGTCTCAGGAATTCCCCATATAATGAGGGACTAGGATTATTTTTTTGCTAATACTGCTCTCCACTCATGAAAAAAGCTACATTTACTCATGATGAAGAAGGAGAATGGTGGGTAAAGGTATATCTTGTGACCTTCTGTCTCTTTTTCAGTATCTTAACATCATCACCATGTGGATTCAGCTCTCCTGAATGTTTGTTTGTCTCATATCCACATGAAAACAGGCTGTTTAATTGCACCGGTATTTAGTTAGTTTTGCACTACAGTTCCTGGCAGATGGAAGAAAGCTGCATCAAACAGCCACAGCCTATATCAAACAGGAGAACCACGGGGATGCACTTCAGGCTCAGTCATTAGCGATGGCATTTAGCAAGCTTTTCAGCTGACAGACATGTAACTGAAAGAGCAATCTTGTTGTAGCTGGCTTACAGCCTGCACCAATTTTACATACTATATTTATTAAGTCCAAATAGGTATCTGTTTTTACTGCACATACTTTTGAGCTGTGTCAAAGCAGACACATCTATCTGCTGTACCTGCTTGGGCCAAAGCAGTCAGCATCTCAAAGTGTTCCAGTCATTTTTCTCTTCCTCTGAGTGCTATTATTAGCTGTTTTGCTCTGATTATATAATTCATAAAAAAGTAAGATGAGAAATTTTGCCAGGTTTGAGAGCGGTCCAACAAAGAAGGCGGGGAAGTGGATGTAATGGGAGAGAGCAGGGAGAAAAGGATGAGGGACAAAGATCAGGCCTGTCACGTCTATCGAGCCTCAGCTTTGAAAAATGTTACGCTTGCTGAGTTTTGTCACATCCTTGGTGACAATGTATTTTGAACGCAGGTGAGGTGTCACAAGTCAGACAGAAAGGTTCACCCTGAAAACTTTGTAAGGAGTGAAAGCGGAAGGCCATGTTTGTTAGAAGCTGTTTTGATTCAGCAGGTTGATGCTGCGCAGCCTGCGAAGCCTCTCTGACCTGCTGTCTCAATACACATCAGGATTAGAAATTCTGGAGAGCAGTTGGCAAAACAGGCAGTCTGATTATAATGAAGGGAGCTCGGTCTCAGCATGAAATATATACGCCAGGACAAGGCAGGAGGAAAGGAAGAATTGCCCAATGAATCACTTAGGCCTGCCTGGAACGTGACTGGCGGCTGCTGAAAGGATGGGTGGAGTGTTGGGGGGGGGGGGTGACAGCTTTATACAGCAGGCTGTTGCTCAGCTGTAGAGTGGGAAAGCTCGTAGGTGTGGTTGGGGGGGGGGGATTATGTAACAGTGTTACAAACATATGCTTGGTGATGCGACGAAACCCCAGATGAATTAGAAAAGGTGAAAGGGGCAGAGAAGGGTACAAGGGCTGCTGGGAAAATCCACCAAAATGGGAGAAAAATGAAATTCAGCAATGCTGCTTTTTAAATCCTGTGAGCACCCTGTACGCATGCATGAAGCTGGGCTGTATCTGTGTATTTGAACATGACTGAGTTAATTGAACCATGTCACCTCATCAAGCTGCCCCTCTGCTTTCCTATTCCAGCCCATCACAGACCTAATGTGTTCATCCCATCCTAGTGGCTCCTGCCGCCTCTTTGCTCTTCTCTTTGCATGCAAAAATGGTAATGCTAACCAGATGTTTTCCCTGCCTTTTTCCTCTCTCTGTACAGTTTAGCTCTGCATCCAGAGCGTGTGCTGGTGGCCACAGGGCAGGTGGGAAAGGAGCCTTACATCTGTGTGTGGGACTCCTACACTGTGCAGACCGTGTCCATCCTAAAGGATGTGCACACACATGGCATCGCCTGCCTGGCCTTTGACCTTGAGGGACAGGTACTGTTGACGCCCAATGAAACTCATTTTAAATGACTGTCACTGGAAAAGTTCGGTTTGAGCAGCACAGCCGCAGCGGCATCAATTGAAACTCTGCTGAAAAGCTCCGGGCTTTTTACACCTCGCCTGCTGGGCTGACTTTCTAAATGACACATCTGTGATTACTCCAGCTGTATTAGCTGGACAGCTGCACCCAGACATGCTCTGTTGTGGAAATTTGAAGGGAAAACAGTCCTATGAAGTGTTAGCACAGCACCGCAGTGGTTGGCAGCACCTGGTGAGACACGCTTTAGCACATGAGACTCCTTAAAACTCACACAAGATATACACATTGTTTGTTCATCACTATTATATTCAAGAAAATCTCTTTTTCAACCTTTCAACTGCAATATGTTTTTAACTAGCTCTCTGCAGACCTGCCACCATTTACTGTTTACACATTACACCATCCACCTAATAAAAATCAATACTGTGCCAAGCCAACTCAAGGTTTTTATCTTTGCATGTCTCTCTGCTCCTCCCTCAGGAGTCCCACAGTGGAGTTATACCTCCTGTATGATGCAGTGAAAGAGAGGGAGATGACCCTGTGCTATTTTCCTGCTCGAGTGGAGAGCTGGGGATTTAGATGGAATATGACAGTGTTTAAAGCTAGAGGAGGTTCCATCGCTTCTCAGTTTAGCGCCTCTATTTACTCCTTTTTTCTTGATCAGACGAAGTCAAAGCTAAGCCGAGGACAGTCTAGAGGAATCCCTGCCGCTATTACCCCATCCATCTATTAAAGCAATATAAAAAAATACACTGACGTTTGAGACATCTCTTCCAGATATTTCAGTTGGAGATGCAGTTGTGATGTCTAGTACAAAGAGTAAAACTAAGGACCTTTCATTTCTCTTCATACTACTCCTTCTGACTACGCTAACCAGCTCTATATTGCGTTTTTCTGTATTTGTTTGAAAATGCAAGAACATGTATATTCTTATATAGTTGCCAATCTCCGTAAAAACTTGCTCAGAATATTTCTGCATGACAATCACATTAACCTTCAAGACGAGTGTCAACAGCAATGCCAGTGGCTCAGTCAGGCTGAGTTCTGGATTAATTTCCAAGGTTAACATGCCCACAGTGATAATTTAAACATGCTAATGTTTAACTGGTGTAATCTTAACCCTGTGACCAATTTTAATTCAGCATGTTAACATGCCAACATTTATTAATTGCTCGAGAACTGAACCCACAACAGCTGAGGCTCATGCAGGTTTTTTCATGACTACACAATGGGAGCTATTGGCATCTCTTATGCATATCCACTGTATTTGGTTGTAAATGACTATTATAGACAAAATTTCAACCAAAGGATGGTTGATCACCAAGTATAAAATGACAAAATCATCACGATTTCAACCCTCCTTCACATGCAACTAATTTGCTGCACCAAATACACTAACTAATAAACAATTTGTGAGAATACTTCCAATGATTTAATAAGAATATGTTCTTAGTTCAAGTATTTGGCAAGTTGTACATATGTTAATACTGAAAGCACCAAGTATTGAATCAACGGCATTAATCAATGTTATTTAAGTTGTTATTTTTAGCTAAGTTCGTAGTTCATGTTAATGTCAAATGTTGGTTTTTGCCAATGTTAATATCTAGCCTGTTGTGTCTCAGTCATTTCTTTTGTATTGTTGCCTTTCATGCCAAGCACCTCCTCGCTTCCTCCTACTGTATAACTTCATGCATTGAAATTCGCTAAGTAATCAGGAAAACAACTTGGTAGTACATGAAATTGACAGGAATGTTCATTCCGAGGGCATCATGAATGTCAGCACAAAAGTTCATGGCCATTCTTTTGATAGCTCCTGAGAGATCTCAGTCTCGTCCAAAATGTTGAGGCAATGCAACCATAAAGTTGAACTGGATTTCATCACATCCTATCTTTCTTACCATTAGAGCCCAGACTTCTCAACTTTAGTTAAAATAACTCCTCCACAGAGACTTTCATAGCCAAACATTGATTCACGAGTAGATCAAAAGGGACATCCTCCAACATTTAAAGCAAGCTGCAGAATGGAGAGGGGATTCCATAAGAGCTGCTCGCTTCACTTCTGCTCCACTGCTGCTGCCTACTCACTCAGTCAGCTATAGGAGGCTCCTCCAGCAAAAGCACTCATATGTGCTCACTGGAAGTGCCAGGGGCTGGACAACTGTTCTGTTCTGCTCTGTAGCCATTATTAGCCCTTTTCTCCTGGCCTGCCATGCTACAGTGGAGGTAGCTACATTTGTTTTGCAGTTATTAGTGCAACAGAGCAGAGTCTGTTTAATCTGTGACGTCTTTTTCTTTGCTCTCTTTGCAGTGTTTGGTGTCCGTGGGCTTGGACTCTAAAAACACAATCTGTGTGTGGGACTGGAGGAGAGGGAAGGTTCTGGCAGCTGCTCCTGGTCATACAGACAGAGTAAACACTTTCTTCCTCCCCTGTCTCCATCACAACCTCTGTATAAACTGCTTCACTCAGCTATAAATGCAGCACGGACCTCCTGCCCGTAGCAGACATAAATAAGTTAGGGCTGATTGATTGGGAGCTTTTCACAGCCCGTCTGAGTGGATGCACAAGTAATGAAAAGGGATTTTAAAACAATGTAATACAGGCAGCTGTTGCCCACACACATTATAACACAACTGGTCCAAACACACACACTTTTCTCTCTTTATTGCCCTCCTTTTGCAAAAAATGTATTCCTTACAAATAGTCTGCTTGTGGTGTATATGTAATTATAACACAATTTATGTTTTCTTCCCATAGATATTTGACATATCGTGGGATTTGTACCAGCCAAGCAAGCTTGTCAGCTGTGGCGTCAAACATATCAAGGTACAGCCGCTTCCTGGACATTTAAACCATGTGGATTTCAGGTGGATCTTATTAGCTTATTTTACCGTACCACACTAGAATAAATATCTGAAAACAGATTGCAAATTTTAGAAAGTTTGAAGAATCACGTGGCTCTGTGACTATTTCTTCTCTGCTTTCTCACCATGACCATATCAAAGCCTTAAAATAGATATATGCAAATGTACTTTCTTCTGTAGCCCATGGTTATTAGGCACTTAACATTAGTAGAAGAGGCAATGACTCAATCTCTTCCCTCAGTTTTGGACTAATCTCCACTCTAGAGAGGGAAAATTGTCTGGAAAATAGGGGACCGTGACTCTGCTGCTCGGCTCCCCTCATTCAGCTTTGAGAAAAGCTTCCGCTGTACAAACTGCAGCTGTGCTTGCTTCCCTTCATGGGCCTATCTGTATCACTTCTCCTTCACACGAGATTGCTGTTCATAAATCTCCAATGAGTTCAAACAGAGTGTCTTCGCCGAGCCTCCCTTGGGATATTTCGTAGTGTTCCTTGAGTGGCATGGCCATTAGGAAATGATAAGGAATTCAGAGCCACAAAGGAAGCTTATTTCCAAAACACTTGGAGAAGAGTGAATAATGCTCAAATGGGAAATGTGCCCACTGCTCCTGGGAGGCTAAATGTTGCGTCAAACTCAAATGGGCTTGATGCAGTCGGGAGGCTTAGCTTACTGTATGTATTACCCAGTGGTGTAAGATCTCACTGATGACTCCCTCTTCTCAATCCAGCTTGACCTGACTCCTCTCATAGTAATTTCCCCCCTGAACTCTTCCCCCACTGCCGTGGCGCAGCTATACCCAACCCCCAGTTCCCTGCTGAATCCTCCTTCTCCCCTCTTTCCCTCCCTTCTGGTTTTCTGATGTCAAGGCAATCCAGCAATTGTCCCACATAATTCCTTAGCCTTCACCCTGTAGACCACGTGACATCTGCTCCCCGGCTCTGTGCTTGCCCAGCGATTATAGCACTCAGAGCATTCAGTAGATTTAGCCCCAGTAATCCACTCACTAGCAGGCTGAGGAAAACACGGCCTCTATGATGAGGACTGGGGTCTCTGGTAGTGCTCCACTCCTCACAGGCTTCCTCCCAGCTAATCATATAGGCATTTCAGCTTTGATTTGTTTGAGACCACTACGACTTTCATATGCCCCAGGCCCTGGTTCCTGGTTAGGAGTTGATCAAGGTCACCAGTGCCAGTTAATTTCAGTTTTGTTTTTGTTTTTTTGTTTTTTTGTGGTCTGGATTGGCAAGATCATCCTGTAATTAACCCAAAAGCCGGAGGTTGTGAACCGTTTGTCTAGTCCATTTGCTATAAATGATTACCAAGCCATTTACTGAAATATTCTCAAAATCCAATATGATCAAGTGAAATATTCAAATCACAAGAGCTACAGTTCTTGAATAAAGTTTAAATGGTTTACAACAACTCATATCAGTGAGGCTCAAATGTAAAGATGGCCATTAATGAAATTGTGGGTCAGACAGGGTTAGATAGACAATTTACACTTTCCCCAAGATTTACAATGAGCTTCCACAGACTTGACCCCAGTTCGCGTGTAAGAGTCTGGCACCATCCAGGATCATCGTAGTCTGACAGAAAGGATATTATGAGTGAGATTAAGGGGCGAGCGCACAAGTCACAAGTCCTGCAGTCTGGTCGAGGTAACCGATTGGCATCTCTTATATATATATCCACCGAGGTAACTGCCCTGTGCTCTGGGGAATATGTAAGAAAATGTATTCAGAAGAAGCCACAATGTTCAGCAGGTCTTCATTTCAACCCAAAGCAGTCTTATTTCCAGCACATTTCCACTTTTCCAATATGCTTCCCCTCTCCCTCTGTGCCTGGCCTCATTATAAACCCTTGCAGCATGCCGTCTCCTCTCAGTAATTCAGCAGCGAGGGGATTAGCGGGTGCCCACGTCTCACTGCCTTATCAGTTGCGGGCAGGGAGGGCTGTACAGTCACGCCGCATCCATTCCTGCTGCCTCTGCAACAGGCTGGGCAACAGAACCCCTCCCAGCCCTCTTCCTTTTCAGTCTTTACACAGATCCAGCACTTGACACACTTCAATCAATGTATACAGCAGACCTTCCTAGATTAGCCCTCACCTATGC
Source organism: Echeneis naucrates (assembly GCF_900963305.1). NCBI lineage: Eukaryota > Metazoa > Chordata > Actinopteri > Carangiformes > Echeneidae > Echeneis > Echeneis naucrates. The sequence continues at coordinate 10,263,218 of NC_042532.1, forward strand.
TCTTCATTACTTAACCTTCAGCCTTGACCCCAAACAGACGCTCAGCCACACGCAAATGCTCACTCAACAGCTCAGCATCAAAGTCCTGCTCAGCTGATGACGTACTTGTTTCAGATGTTTTAATGGTGGAGCTGTATCTGAGGGCTGTGATGTCTGTCCCTGATAATCGATCCCTCCTGCCAGCACACAGCAGCCCTATCAGTCAGGAGGATAGGTGTTAGTGAGGGTGTGACAGTCTGTCACTATCGACAAGCTCATTTTTTATTTATTGTTATAAGTGTGTTTCAAGCCAGTGCAAGTCTGGGCACGCTTTACCATTTACAATTTCCATCTCTTTGATCAGAAACAAGACAGTTTAAGGGTTCAATTTAAATATATTTTTGCAAAGTGCTAATGTCAGCTAGTGTGGAGGTAAATTCTCCTTAAGGGAGAGCAGAAAAAGGGGCCATTTTCCTGCTGATTGTCAGTGATGAGCGTGTTTCACTTTCATGTGCCGACAGCCGTGTCTCAGCATTCAAGACACCCTGTGTGAGCTTCCACCTGTGCTCTCATCTCCATGCAGACAGACCGTTGTCTCTCTCTTCGCTCTCTCCTCCTTTGTTTGATGGATTTAGCCCTCAGACGAGGCCGTTCCCATGCATGCCAATGACCTTGTTCATAAATAATAAGCCTGTGTGAGTGTGTGTGTCTGTGTCTGTGCATGTTGATCAGGTGGTTACAGCACTGACCCCCAGCAAGAGTTCCCAGTATCACATGCAGAGGAAGAGTGGTTGTGAATTTGACTTTGCTTTTTTCAAGGTCTTTGTGTGTGTGTGTATGTCAAACCATAAATGCCTTGATTTTCACTCTCGTGTATACACATACTACATAATTGTCCATTTTCCCTCTCAGGGTGGGATTACCCAGGGGATTATTAGCCACCATATTCATTCACTCTTCCTGTTTGTATTTGCAGTTTTGGAGCTTATGTGGTAATGCTCTGACACCCAAACGTGGTGTTTTCGGCAAAACAGGGGATCTCCAAACCATCCTCTGCCTTGCATGCGCCAAGGATGAGGTCACATATTCAGGTGCCTTGAATGGGGACATCTATGTGTGGAAAGGGATCAACCTAATGAGGACAGTTCAAGGAGCTCATGGGGTGAGTTGACAAAATATTTTGAGGTTTTGGCTTAGGCTTTTGTACCATTTATAGTAAAGACACAGCCAAAGCATTTGGTCATCATGGTCAAAGCCATGCATACTGGCTTCGTTTGATTTTGTTCACCAGAACAGGATCAGCCTTTTGCTCAACAGGATTAAATGATATCTATGGGATCAACAACTGGGTGAGGGGGATGGGTAGATGGGGGAGGGGATAATAACTACAGTACATGTTCATTCCTGCTCTTTGTACCGCTACATGCCTGACCTGGGCTCCAACACGTTGCCTCCTTGTGCACACAGGTACTCAGAGACAATGAGGCCATCATTGAAGCTTTCCAATAATCATAAAAAAAATATGACACCTCCTGCTACCTAGTTCTTGAGACCCCTGTAGCAGGTTTGTAATTGTGAAAGCCTTGTTAAACAAATGCCCAGCTGAGCAGCAGCAGTGTTCTGTAGCCAGGGCTGGTTCTGTCGTTGCTCATTTATTGCGCAGATCCTCACTGACAGCCTGTCATTTCCTCCAGTCAGGGATTTTCAGCATGAATGGCTGTGAAGAGGGCTTCGCCACCGGGGGCCGAGACGGCTGCGTCCGGCTGTGGGATCTCAACTTCAAACCAATTACTGTCATTGATCTCAGGGAAACAGATCAAGGATATAAAGGTGATGTCAGATAGCTTTCTTTTTACTTTCCTTCAATCTATAGACAGAAAGATTGCTGGCCCAATTTTGGTCTCCCAAGACACTGGAAGAGCTTTATTAATTTACAAGAAGAATATCTAAGTCATTCCTTTTTCCATTTCTGTTCCCTGAACTAACACATTCTGTCTTGTTTTCTATTTTCTCCATCTCCTTTATTTGTAATCTTGGACCTAACAGTAGCTAGAGGTGAAAATAGCCGAGGTGGGTAAAGTCACTGAGGGTGGAGTTTACCATGTGAGTCTGTTTGTAACAGCCCCTGTATTGTTTTGCTGTTCCTTTTGTTGTTAGTCTAAGCTCTGTTGCAGATGTCCTGTTCGCATACATAAACAGCACATGCTTCCTCCATCTTATCCCTGTCAGAGTCAATTGCAGATTGATTTGACAGTTTTCTATCATTGTATTTCCTGCTCAAATCTCTGTCCTAGGCAGTCCGCAGGTGGTTATTATCAACTCCCGTCATTATTCTCCCTGTCATGTCTTATAATAACCGTACAAGCACTGGCAAACGTCTGTCTGCTCTCATGTTTGCATGCGTTTTTTACTATTCAAAATCTGTCTGATTTTCTTTTTTTTTTTGTGTGTGTGTGGTTTTGACAGGGCTGTCTGTACGGAGCGTGTGCTGGAGGGGGGATCACATCCTGGTGGGCACACAAGACAGCGAGATATTTGAGGTGGTCGTCCATGACCGCAACAAGCCCTTCCTTATAATGCAGGGTCACTGTGAGGGCGAGCTGTGGGCGCTAGCTGTGCACCCCACAAAACCTCTGGCCATGACAGGAAGTGACGACAGATCAGTCAGGTAAAGCTTCAGTCAGTTTAAGAGTAGAAGGTTGAAACTTTTCCAAGAACAGATCAGTTATGTTCCATGGATCTTGTTAAATTACAGCTATTTATACTGGATGAGACTGTGTAGCAGGTTATGACTTCTGCATATGTAGTATAATATATGTTACTGCTCTTCAAGGAGTCCCAGATGAGTTTTTTTTTTTTGTTGTTGTTGTTGTTGAGATTTTTTTTTCTTCTATCAACACCAACCTTTCTAACTGCCTAACAGTGTGTAGGCATAAAACACCCATACCAACACCACAAAGATAATCACCTATTCTATTTGTTCTTGAACACATTTTCTCATATTGCATCTCTGGTTTGGGTTTTATGTGCTTGTGTAATCTCATCACGGCTCTGCCTCTTAATTTGTCTTACTCCGCTGTGTCCAAAGGATATGGAGCCTTATAGATCATGCGCTGATAGCCCGCTGTAATATGGAGGAGCCTATCCGCTGTGCCGCGGTGAGCACTGATGGCATTCACTTGGCGCTGGGAATGAAGGATGGCTCATTCACTGTTTTAAGAGTCAGGTAAGGGCATATGGGAAAAATTGATCTCCAGTGAATATTCCATTAAATTAAATTCTCCATTATAGTGGATCCTTTTAAGCTCTCCATTTAAACTACATTTGTCTGCTTCCCTTCAGAGATATGACAGAGGTGGTCCACATCAAGGACAGGAAGGAGGCCATCCATGAGCTGAAGTATTCTCCTGACGGGGCCCATTTGGCTGTTGGCTCCAATGATAACTCAGTGGACATCTATGGTGTGGTGCAGAGGTACAAGAAGGTGGGCGAGTGCATCGGCTCCAACAGCTTCATTACACACATGGACTGGTCCACAGACAGCAAGTACTTGCAAACCAATAACGGCAGCGGAAGGAGGCTTTTCTACAGGATGCCAAGTAAGCACAAGATGGTCTTTTGTGTTTGTTTCCAGCCAAATTTGGATTATTCCAGGTCAAACACTCATACCTAAATAACATCAAATGAGAACTATATTGTGAGATAAAATGTCTGTCTCTGTTGAGGTGGGAAGGAGGTGACCAACAGGGAAGAGCTGAAGCTGGTACAGTGGGCTTCCTGGACATGTGTGTTGGGCCCTGAGGTTAATGGAATATGGCCCAAGTACTCAGATATCAATGACATCAACTCTGTGGATGCCAATTTCAACAATCAAGTCTTAGTAACAGCTGATGACTATGGACTGGTCAAACTTCTGCGGTATCCTTGTGTAAAAAAAGGTAAAAAAAAAAAAATCTTAGTTTTTATTTTCATAATTCAATACAAATATATAGTGACATAATCATCCAGTGTGGAACTGATTTGTTACCTCTTGATTTTAGGTGCAAAATTCAAAAAGTATTTAGGTCATTCGGCCCACATAACCAATGCCAGATGGTCACATGACTACCAGTGGGTGATAACTATCGGTGGTGCAGATCACTCAGTGTTTCAGTGGAAGTTTGTCCCTGAAAGGAAGTCGAAAGAAGCCCTGCATATAGCACCACAAGGTGAGATGAAAACACTTTTTACATAATCTACTGGAATTTAGATCCATCCCCTTTCACCATTAAAATTATAAGATTTAAATTTTGCCTTCTTCCTATATTCCATTTAGGAATATTGCAGAATTACATTTTGACCCATCTGTCTGCGGAGGCTGACAATATGCATCACTGATATTACTTGGTTGGCAAATTCTGTGGCTCCTGCCAACAGGACTTTTTCAAATTTGTCTAAGTGGTGGTGCACTTTGATGGAAATTTTGTCTACTCAGTATCCCACAAAAATAATGCTTTATATTAATGCATTTCCCAACATTTTTGTTTTTTCATACTGAGAGGTGGATAAAAAAACACTTTGTTGTCTTTGTGTTACATATAGAGCTTAGCATCAACACTTGAAAGCATAAAAAATAAATGACATATAAGACTATAACATAAAAATGACTAGTATCGTTAGTATCTGACTGAAACTATGTATACAATATTTGTTAGCTGAACAGTAATAGTTGTAAAGTCGACCCATTAAAATGAATAATGTGTCACAGTTCATTTCTCAGTTACTTACTGAGGGTTGTATGAACGTTTCCACTAGCCTGATGAACTTCATATGCTAAAATCCAAGAAAGAATTGTACTAGATTGTACCCTTCCTGTCCTCTAAATTTACAAAGGCGCGACCATCACATTAATTAAGACAAATACAATAAAAGTGAATGAAGTTGGGAAAGTATAATTGCATTGTCATTCCCAAGTCATATTTCTTCCAGAGACAGAGCTGTGCTTTCTGAAATTAAAGCACATCCTAACTGCCTTTCCTTTTAATTTTCCTAATGGGTCTTGTGAGCAGCCGCCCTTAGCTGCCAGTTCTGCTTATTACCTTGTCTTGGCACTGCTGTACTGTGCTGCATCAGCATTTTTTATAAATTTCTCTTCAGCGATGTCACTGTAAAGCATGGCTAACTGGTAAATAGGAGATGTCATGATTGGCCCTCACTTGGACGTGGAGTGTTTGTTTTTTTTTTAACTGTGTTTGCAGTGGCATATTTGTGTGATTTAAAGGGGAGGATTGTTTCTGCTTGCAGAGACCTTGGCAGATTCTAACAGTGAAGAGTCAGACTCTGATCAGTCAGACGTACCTGAGATGGACTCAGAGATCGAGCAGGAGACGCAGCTCACATATCGACGACAGGTTTGCAGAACAGCAACAATCGTATTTATTAAAATTAGGTCCCTAATTTTAATATAGTAGATGTTTTTCTTTGTTTGTTCAGGTGTATAAAGAAGATCTACCTCAGCTTAAAGAGCAGTGTAAAGAGAAGCATCGTGCGACAGCCATGAAGAAAAGAGAGCGAGCTCCAGGCAGTGGAGTGAAGCTGCACTTCATCCATGGGTAACCAAAAGGCTGATATTAGTAAGATTAATTGAGGCCCTTCTTATCATCCCCTTCATCTCAGTAATTTTACAATGTGTGTATTTGTTGTTATTTTCAGTTACAGAGGCTATGACTGCAGGAGCAACCTGTTCTACACACAAACTGGGGAGATCGTCTACCATGTGGCAGCCGTTGGGGTTGTGTACAACAGGCAACAGAATACCCAGCGTTTCTACATGGGCCATGATGATGACATCCTCTGTCTTGCTATCCACCCCCTGAAAGACTTTGTAGCAACAGGACAGGTAGCTGCTGTCACAACTTGGCATATTTAAAAATAAAAAACATGCCTTCATGGAATGTGAAGCAGAGACCTTAAATGTTTGTGTCCATTCAGGTCGGCAGAGATTCCTCCATCCACATTTGGGACACAGAAATGTTGAAACCCATGTCCGTGCTCAAGGGCTTCCACCAGCTTGGAGTGTGCGCATTGGACTTTTCTGGTAACATACTGCTTTCAGTTCACCTGTTAAGACAGATTCAATATGACACACGTTTTGTATTTGCAAGTGTTTCCCGACTTCCCACTTTCACAGTGAAACAAAAGAAACCCTGTTACATAAAGAAAAATGGGCAAATTCACAAGACAGCCAATTTACAAGCATTACTGCCGTCTGTCAGTCAGTGTGGTCTGACAGGATCAAGGTAGTGCTGTTCATCTTTCATCTTTCCCCCTTTAATTGGCCCCAGACAGACACAGCACAGAGTATGGCAGTATCGGTCTATCACCTGCCGTACATCAAACCCAGCGAGCTGCTTTCATTTTACCAACGAGGGCCAAACTTCTCTGAAACAGGAACTGGCTCCATCTGCGCTGCACTAAATGGTTTTGGTTTTTCCTTCCACAGCGGATGGCAAGCGCCTGGCCTCCGTGGGCCTGGACGACAATCACACTATTGTGCTGTGGGACTGGAGGAAGGGGGAGAAACTGTCTGCCATGCGGTTAGTATAGTCAGTGAGGACCTTTCCGCACGCAGCAGCTACTGCACCCACATCTGAAACACTTTGGCAAATCCTTCCTATTATTCAAAAGATTGTTTGAGCAATCTTAGTTTAAATATGGACATTTATGGATGAGGGTTAAATTGCAGCCACTTTGCTCTACAGAGTTAGACCATGATTGATGGAGGACAGGAACGAGGGGGAATTATCTTTTAGATTAAAAAGCTGCTCCACTGAAGCACTTAACCCAGGCAGTGCCTGAATGGTCACAGTGAGACTTTGCACCACAGCTGAGGAATTAGTATTAATTTACATCTTCTATGGAATTATGGTGAGTTTGGGCTGCTTAACATATCAATTTTATTTTCAAATATTAAGAAAGTAACAGGAACTAATGAAAGCAATTGCACCAATTTGCCCCAATGATTAAAACTAATTGGACTATAAAAGCTGAGTATAAGTCTTCTGCATCTTTGAATGCAATAAAGATATAGGAATATTTACCCAAGCTGCATTTGTTCTGATCCAACTAGTGTCTGTGTGTGACAAACAGTTTCCCTTCACCTTTACCTTTACTGCCCAATAAGACAATGCAGGAAGATGCAAATGAAAACTGCTCAGGTAGAATGTAGCAATGTGAGCAGAAACAGGGGATATGCACCAGGAATATGCATCAGATGCCGATGGATCACTCTACCAGACCTGGAATATGAAACGTTACAAAGCGTGAGAGATGTTAATTGGTTCAGAACATAATGCAGTGCTCAATTTACATAATGATTTTCTGTTTCATGGCAGATGAAGTTATAGAACCGAGAACACAGAAGGACCCAAAAGTATCTCACTGAAAAACATCTTTTTCCCAATTAGTTTTGCTTTTCGCTTTGTTGCTCGATATTCATATCTAGTATCTCCATTGAAACAGCCTGTGGCTAGCGTGGAGTGCAGGTTGCACTCCTGTGCATTGTCGGCCCGGCTCTCACTGTAACTCAGGCACGGATGGGATCAGAGCTGCACTGACCTTCTTTGCAGACCCTGGTGGGCAATGCAGTGAGGCGGGCAGAGGAAAACGGGGCTTGACAGAGCCTGGTTGGTCCACTGCCACTGTCTCATCTTCAGCTGGGCGTAAGAGGGAGAGGCCAAAAGATGGTGTAGCGTAGTAATATGGAGACATGTAAGGCATAATGTCGAAGAAAATATGGATACAAAGAGTGAGGAGAAGGGTGTAATGTTGCTCTGGCTTCACTGTGAGGGGGACTAATGCAGCTGCAAAGGGCGACAATTAGAGAACTCAAAGAATTAGGCACGGCCCATTGCATCAGCCATGACCAGCGACTAGTTCTTAATGTTCATGTAGTGCAAAACAGCGTGCAGAAACAAGGAGACAGAATGCTGGATTCCCCTTCTTATCTGTTTAGTCAGTGCTTCAGTATCACATTCAGTGTAGCTTTTAACAAATATTTCTTTGCTGTTGAACATGTTAAATTAATTAAAAATAAAACCTCATTCCTTCACGTTAAATTGTATACAGATGAATTAGATCGAGCTACTTCACTGTGCTGCCTGTTCCCTGAAAATCAGAGCAACATGTATTTTGATAGTCTAAATCATGCAAGTCAGCATGATTTTTATTACACAGAAACAGATTGAGAGCCATGTTATTGCATTTCATTTCCATGATCAAACTTCCTCAGCGCAGCGTGCTTTGTGTAATTGTTGCTTGAATTGTTGCTAAGGCCGCAGAATTCTTTAAATATTTTATGTGACACTGTGAAGTTAAAAAAATAATGACAAGTCTCAGGCAGGAGAATAAAAAAAAAATGAAAGTTTTTGTACATCAGAAAAATATACAAATTGTTCTATATTTTGTGATGGGCAAAATTTGTTTTTCAGGGGCAGCAAGGACAAGATTTTTGTTGTGAAAATAAACCCATACCTGCCAGACAAGCTCATCACAGCTGGTGTGAAACACATGAAATTTTGGCATAAAGCTGGTAAGACCCTTTCTATTGGCGAGGAACGACTCTAACAAGCACAGCTCTGGCTTAACACTGACATGTCTGACTGTGAGCCGACTCTCTGTTTCGCTCTCAGGTGGTGGACTAATTGGACGCAAGGGGAACATGGGGAAGACAGAGACTATGATGTGTGCTGTCTACGGCTGGTCGGAGGAGATGGTGTTCTCGGGCACATGCACAGGGGACATTTGCATCTGGAGAGACATGTTCCTGATGAAGACTGTCAAAGCTCATGACGGACCTGTCTTCAGCATGCATGCTCTAGAGAAGGTATGTCACAAACCCAGAGAGTGGTGGGTCAACCTTTTTCACTATTGAAAATATATCAGAATATTTATTTTAATCGCTTTTAGTGCTGAATTACAATTTCAATGTAAACCTTGTTTGTAAACAATTTATCAATATCAGTATGACTATTATTCTATTTTCTATAATGATTCTAATGTGCCAGAATCTTTCTTTCTTGTAGATATAGTACCTTTTTGTACTCATGTCTTATTGTGAAGCTGAAGTTACACTGTGAGGGACATGTTCAATCTATACAGAGTATTGCAGCCTTAAATGTGCCAATGTGATGTTCCTGCAGGGATTTGTGACTGGAGGAAAGGATGGTATAGTAGCTTTGTGGGATGACTCTTTTGAGAGATGCCTCAAGACCTATGCCATCAAGAGATCAGTCCTAGCTCCAGGCTCTAAAGGTAAAAAGGTCATTCAGCTCCTTCCTGAATCCTTCTCATGCCTCTGTGGTTCTATAGATATAATATAACTGTCCAGTGTAAATTCCTTTAAAGCAGCCAATGCTTTTAGATGAAATTAAGCTTGCCTCCTGTGTACTGGTTCAAGTTAAGGTCTTTGACTTAGTCCTATAATTAATGGACTGTGCAGGGTTGCTGTTGGAAGACAACCCCTCCATACGTGCCATATCTTTGGGCCATGGCCACATCCTGGTGGGGACCAAAAATGGTGAGATCTTGGAGGTTGATAAGAGTGGCCCGATCACTCTGCTGGTCCAGGTAAGATAAAGATAAAAATAACCCCTTTACTCCTGTCACACAACGACTCTCATGATTTACAGTACACCAGAATGAACCCGTGCTTCGCTGTCTCAGACAGGGTATTGATGAAGAAGTCAGCTCTGCACTATAATGAGCTGGGTGTCCTTAAGGTGAAGAGCAGTAGTTGGTTTAAGGTTTAAAAGGTTGAGGATGAACTGAATGACTGGCGGACATCATAGTTTGTTTTAATGAACCACCGACAAGGTGATGGATTCCTTATCTACAGCAAGTTCAAGTGTGTGTGAATAATGAAAGAATGCAGTGGCTGTCTCTGAAATCTCTGGAAATTTATTTTAAAAATTGCTGTGTTGCTACTGAGACAATGTGAAAGTCACATCTGCCTTTTAAAAATCCTAATCAGTGACCCATTCACATCTATATGATACAAAATGTGAATCAAAATGACCTTGTGGTTTGACTGAGACATGATCGCTGTGATTTTCAAACCAAATCACCAAAGAGGCTCCCATAAACAGTGATGTATTACTGCTGCTGAATTAGTTGAATTAGCCAAACACTTAAGTGTCTTCAAGGCTCCCCAGGTTGCAGGCAGACATTGCAAGTGCTATTGATTGCCCTTTTCAAATGCTTTAAATGTACGTATAAAGGACTTTGTGATGGATGAGATCTATCAATGAGAGACCAAATCTAAAGGCAGTCCTCTTTCACCTTTTCTTTATGTTCCTGTGGAAACTTAGGATATATACAGACTGGGGCACATATGTTCAGTCAATTTGGTTATACACACATCTGCTCCTGCTATTAGAAAGGAGGAAAATATGAATATTATGCAGATGTTGCTACAAAAAAGCCATTTGCTGGAAAAAATAATAGAAATAATATGTTTTGTTAAATTTAGACATGACCATTTTTTTCTTTATTAACTGATGATCACTTAGAATACAAAAATACAAACCAATGAAGAAATATGAAAGAAATGCAGCCACAGAAGAATAAAGTTTTGAACAATCCAGCACATATACGTCAGTATTCTTGAAAGTAGCCATGATTACGTTCACCAATGACAAGATTTCTAATATAAAACGGTTTTGAATTCAAAGAGGTAAGAGTAATACTACACTATAATTTACACTATAATTTAAGGTATGTTAGATATGTTAGGGTTTATAAAAGGAAATCCAAAATATCAACATTAACTACATTCTTTTTCTTCTTTATTGGCCACCTAAGAGTAAGTCAGCCAACTAAAATGTCAAATTCTTGCTATTGTATGTGTCCACAGGGCCACATGGAGGGTGAGGTGTGGGGTCTGGCCACTCATCCCCATCTCCCTCTCTGTGCCACCGTCAGTGATGACAAAACCCTGCGCATATGGGACCTCTCACCGAGTCACTGCATGCTGGCCGTACGCAAACTCAGGAAAGGTGAGTCACTGCTCCATCACAAACACATCAGTATATGTTCTTCATCTGTTTGGCTGTCATCAGGAAGTGCATCAGTCAGAGGGCTTTAACAGTCACCCTGTCCCCCACAGGAGGCCGTTGCTGCTGCTTCTCTCCTGATGGCAAAGCCTTAGCAGTGGGCCTGAATGACGGCAGTTTCCTTATAGTGAACGCAGACACCCTGGAGGATCTGGTGTCCTTCCACCACCGCAAAGACATCATATCTGATATCAAATTCTCTCCAGGTCTGTGTATCACCTGTACATTTTTTCTCTGGTCTTCTCCCTTAAAATCTTGTCCACGGAGTAAGTAGGCCTCCAAAGTCTCTGTGCCCTTCAACGCTTAAAGTTCTGCAGGTATACATATTTCCCCTCCTGCTGTAGATTGGGGAGATATAGCTGCAGGCCTGACCCAAATTAGCGGCTTTCTGTAATAAGGCCAGACAGAGAGACAGCAAGAGAGGAATGGGAACCAGCGGGGGCCGACAAAGTGAGACCAAGAAACTAAACTCTCTTTCACATGGACACTTAACCTGAAATGGAAGCGATCCTGTTTCTCAACCCAACACCTGTGAACCCCTCAGAGCCAACATCTTAGACATGAAGTCACTTTATAAAGAAGGACAACACCCACCAGGAGATAGGTTTTGTCAACCTATCCATCAGCTGTGTAGATGTTTCAGTCTGAATGAAAGTGGTGGACATACCAAACTCCCAGCCAGGAGGCAAACAGACTGCTATGGCATGAAACGTCCTCAGAGCAGTGAATCACTGGTTTAGACTATTTGTGTGGAAAATTAGACTTATCCTGAATCCACTCTCTCTTTGGCTCAGGTGCTGGGAAATACCTGGCTGTGGCATCTGGAGACACTTTTGTAGATATATACAATGTGATGAGCAGCAAAAGAGTTGGAGTCTGCAAAGGATGCCTCAACTACATTACCCATCTGGACTGGGACAGAAGAGGTAAACAATGTTTCCTTAGTATTATCATATTTATTATCGTAAATTAATGCTAAAGAGACAATTATGTGCTCAAAAAGTTCTCATTTTAAAAAACCACTCCTCTCCCAACCCTTTCACAGGAAAACTACTCCAAGTCAACACAGGTGCTAAGGAGCAGTTTTTTTTCGAAGCTCCTCGTGGCAAAAGGCAGACCATCCCTGCTACAGAGGTAAGCAAGGCGAAAAGGCACAGGAGCAGAGGAGCGCCCATGGTTATGGCGCCATTGGCCCACATTTTCCCCTTGGGATTAGGGCAGGCTCGGGGAAGGGCAGTGAAGCATTAACACGCCCCACTTTTCACCAGTATCATTCTAATTTTGGCAGTGGAAGTGGGATAGTGTTTAGGGTCCCTTTAATGCAATCAGACATTCAGGCACCTTGCAAGGCACAAGGCGTAGGGGAGCATGAAGAAAATAAGAGTCAGAGATGATAGATGCTGCTGAGTCTGGGCATGCTGGCGCCTCCGATGTCCTCTATCACATTAGTGCCTGCCTCTGTCTCAACTCGTTGTAATGCATTAATTCTCCTGTGCGCTTGATCACAGAATCCTCATGAAGTGGCTGAGACAGCAGTCTTCTCTGGGAGCTATTTTATTTATCATTTTAATGTGCCCATTTCAGCAGACTGCCTGGACTCTATGGGAACATCAACGTCCCACACCTCTCAGCTTAAATGAGGGGACACTGGTTTTATATTATCGGACAGATCCTGGTGTAGTCTATGGAAGATTGAGTTGAGTTGATGAGAAGCCTGATGAAGTTGTAGGTGGTTTTTCTCACCCTTGTTCAGCCAGTTAACCTGTGACCTCATGTTTAGAGGGAGGAGCAAGGAGAGTGTCACCGCTTGGCCTCATGTAAATTTTAAACATTTTAGCCATTGTTTATCACGCTCTTCATGGTGCAGAACTCCACTGCTATTCCAGCACTTCAGATTTGTGTTGTGAAGAAGTACTGACTTGTTCCAGGTAGAGAAGATTGACTGGAGCACATGGACGTGTGTCCTGGGAACATCTGTTGAGGGCATCTGGCCTGTGATCAATGAGGTGACAGAGGTGACTACTGCCTGCCTTAGTAGTGACAGGAAGGTGCTGGCAACAGGAGATGATTTGGGGTACGTCAAGCTCTTCAGATACCCTGTCAAGGTGAGACTCCATCCGCATTTCTTGGTTGGTATTCTACAGTGTGAACATCTCGTGTTTAAGGCTCATGGCGATGTTGTGTTAATATCCTAAATTTTGTCCCTCTGCCACAGGGGAAGTATGCAAAGTTCAAACGCTATGTGGCCCACAGCGCACATGTGACCAATGTGCGATGGACCCATGACGACAGCCTCTTGGTGACAGTGGGTGGGGGCGACACATGCCTAATGATTTGGGCCCATGAGCCTGAGGGCCGCCGGGAGTTCAAACAGTGTGACAGTGAGGAGTCTGACATTGAGAGCGAGGATGATGGAGGTGAGTGGCTCCTTTCTTGTGAAGTTTTTACTTGATGCACTGCTGCTGAAGCTGAAGTCAGCGTCATTCGCCTTTCTTCAGGTTACGACAGTGACGTTACGAGAGAGAATGAGATCAACTACACCATCAAAGCCTTATCCACCAACATGAGACCCATGACTGGTGTAAAACCCCACTTGCAGCTGAAGGAGCCCTCAGTTGATGAAAGGTATATGAAATGAAGCTGAACTTAGGAGGATTTGAAGATTCTCAGACAGGTGCGCGAAGAACTAGGAATTTAAATAATAGAGCCAATCCTGCCTTCATCAGTCAACGTATCTTTTCCTTTCCTGCGTGTAACTCTGGCCCTGTCCCTGCCCTTTGGAAATAACTCAGCTTTTTCTGCTTTTCTTCTTTCCTTTTAATGGCTGTCCATCTGTCATTATCCTGCTTCGCTCTTTAATTCCACTTGAAGACAAGGTGTGGTCAGGTAAGTTCTCGAGATGTTGATTTTGCACACAACATAAAGGATCAGACAGTAGCAGTTAAAATAATGTAGCATTTTTAAAAAAAGTGAAGTTGCATCTTATTGTAGTAGTTTGTTTTAACCCATGAGCCTTTTTAGACATGGCATCATCACTGTATGAGAAAAACACTCAACATAATTGAGTTATTTATGAATGTATTGAAAACTGGAGGAGAATTTCCACTGTTTCCACTGTTCGTTTTATTAATGTATTTTCGATAATCACTTTTTTGTCCAACAAATGAAGTTGATGTTTTGGTGTCAATTCACTGGCTATTGAGTTAAAGCTGAGCTTGAATTTATTTTACTTAAGTGTCAACATTGCCTGTGACTCTAAGAAAATCTGATAAGCTCATACATAAAGTGTTTTAACTGTCAGGACCTCCACGTAAATGGATGATGTCATGGCTTCATGTATCAAATCAGAATAAATGTGCAGGTCTTCTTTTTTAAGAGTTGGCATTGGCCATGTGGCAGGATGTAAACATTGTCTGCCAGTAATAGCAAAGATTTTACTTTTTTTTTTTTTTTGGAAACAATAATCAAATCATCCACATAGCAGCGTCTGGGCAGCAGTTGTCATAGGAATGGTCTTTGGTTGTCATGGCTACACGTGGTGCTGACTCCTGTATTTTATGTCCTCAGTGGCTGTGGTGTTGTTACGTATGTCCAGCAGGCAGCAGCGAACGCTGCAGGAAATCTTTCTAATTCTTGCTTTTTCTTTATTATTGCTGCCATGAAGAGGGTCAAGGTAAGTCACTCTCTCTGCTGTTCATTTGTATTTTCTCCCCCATGTTTCTTTTTATGTTATTTTTATTTAGATATTTATAGAGTAACTACAAGGAGACAGGAGTCTTGCCTGTTATTGACACCTGATAGTATGTCCCCCTTCGGTCACTGACATGGCAACAGTTGGTCCTTCCAGCCTTTGCATTATTAATTTTTTTAAGTACCATTGAGGTTTAAACATATGGTGATATGTTTTGTCTCACTTCTGAAGGAGTCAGACAAAGCTGTTACTGAGCTAATCTGATAAATAAAAAGGAATCTTTACTTTCTGGTTATTATTCACTTAGAGCAAATGTGACTGTTTTTTAGCCCAAAATCCTGATACATATGTGATATCAATATTAGTGTTGTTTTTAATCATGTGAAAAGGTCGTATTGACCAAAATGTGAGGAAATGACAGACAGAGCAGCAAAGTTTTACTATGTTGTTTTATTTTTAACTTTATCCTCTGCCTTTATTTGAATGATGCCATCACCTTTTTCAGACTTGTGATGAAAGAAGCCTTTGCATTATGTACTGTTTCATCTGTATGTGTGCCAATACTCAAAACCAACACTGAAATATTGTCACCAGTACTGCCATCCTTGTAATTATCAGTACGATAAGCCGTGCTCTTATCCCAGCCTTTCTGTTTCAGGCCTCCTGTCAGCAGAGCACTGCCTCAGCCGGAGAAGCTGCAGACCAACAATGTTGGAAAAAAGAAGAGACCAATCGAGGCAAGTGAGAACTTGACATCGACAAACAACAACAAACGCAGACAGAGCTAAGGAATTTTATGGAAACAGGAGGAAGTTTCAAAATGATGCTGTCTAATGTGATTAGCTGAGTTGAGGATGCTGTATGCTCCAGCTCAGTCCAGACAGCATCCGATGATTCTGTAATCAAATAATGATGTTTCTGCTGCAGCCACCAGCTGGCTCCCAACATTGTAGTTGTCATGGCGCTGACCTTTGTGGATGTCTTCTTCTGACGCTCCCACAGGACTTGGTGTTGGACCTGGTATTTGGTTATCGTGGCAATGACTGCCGCAATAATGTGCATTACCTAAACGAGGGGGCGGACATCATCTACCACACCGCCTCAGTGGGCATCGTGCTCAACCTGACGACCTGTAAGCAGAACACATGGTTATTATTCGCAACTTTAAAGCAACAATAACATATAAGTATTTTATTTTCTACCTGTGTGTGTGTGTGTGTGTGTGTGTGTGTGTGTGTCTATGGTTTGGCTGTGGTTTTCTTACAGCCTGCCAAAGTTTCTATGTAGAACACAGTGATGACATTCTGTGCCTGACAATAAATCAACATCCCAAATTCCCCAATGTGGTGGCAACTGGCCAAGTAGGTATGTTTATGAGAAGTTGACCTCATGTGTCACCTGCAGCCTTTTTTTCTTTCCTCTCTCCTGTGTTGGGCAAAGGGATTGTGGCACTTGACTGACAGCAATGCTCCTACCACATGCTAATCTATAACTCATTATGGTCATATTTGCATTGAAGAATTGTGGGATTGGCCCTCTGTTGTGCATTCTTCTACAAATATTCCACAAAGTGTAAAAAAAACTGAAAAATGGAATTTACAACAGAAAATCAAAAATTTAACGCCTAATTTGTTGGCCCACCAAATGAATCTTATTTTCTTTCATTTTAGGTGACACTGGTGACATGTCAGGTAAGGACATTACAAGATTAATCCTCATTTTCTTTATAAACACAGAAATGTGGTGTTTATCAGAAATCTGTGGTTTTATGTACGAGTTCTTCAAGCCACTGCCACCTTGTGGTCACCCTTTTTGAGACGTGTCTTTCCCCATGCAAGCTTTCTTATATTTACAGTGTAATATATATGGTTCTAAGAAATAACATAACAATATATATGTCTAATCTCTATACTTTAACATTTTATCTTATATTTTGTTTTTGTTTAAATAAAACATTTTGGAAACCTGATGGAAGCAATTTATCAAAGTGACATCTTTGCACTCGTGTGACACTTAAAACCTGCAGCAAATAACTGCATTAGCATCATGGTCATTTCTTCCTCAGCTACATCTCCATCCATCCATGTGTGGGATGCCATGACCAAGCAAACTCTGTCCGTGCTACGCTGTTTCCACTCCGGTGGGGTTTGTTCTGTCAGCTTCAGTGCCACAGGAAAACTGCTGCTGTCTGTGGGCCTGGACCCTGAGCACACTGTCACCATCTGGAAGTGGCAGGAAGGTAAAAGCAACAACAACAAAACTTAAAGATGAATAATCCTTCCTGCAGCTTTAGGGATTGTGGGGATTAGAAAACCTTTCACTGCGCTCTGCTGTGTTTTTCAGGTGCCAAAGTGGCCAGCCGGATAGGCCACACCCAGAGGATCTTTGTAGCTGAGTTTCGGCCAGACTCAGACACACACTTTGTGTCTGTGGGGATCAAACATGTGCGTTTCTGGGCATTAGCTGGTCGAGCTCTGCTAAGCAAGAAAGGTGTGCTGAGCGCCATAGAGGATGCCCGAATGCAGACCATGCTGTCTGTAGCATTTGGAGCTGTAAGTAATTTCCAACCATTCTAATACACTTTGTGTCTTTTGGTTCAAATATTTAATTGACTTTAACTGAAAAACATTTTATAAATCTATAAAATCCATAAAATCTTACTTGTTCTCATTACACATTGCATTTTTCCTCATTATATGAATCTGCCAATATTTAAAGCATCACGTCCCAAACTGTTTTCTTCAGTGTGGGGTCAACTGTTTCTTGATTGCTTGCGCTGCTCTTTTAGGCCACTAGATTAGTGCAGATTTGTTTTCTTTTCAGAATAACTTGACATTTACAGGTACCATAAGTGGGGATGTGTGTGTGTGGAAGGAACACATTCTAGTAAGAATAGTGGCCAAAGCTCATACGGGCCCTGTGTTCACCATGTACACTACACTGAGAGATGGCCTCATTGTCACCGGAGGCAAAGAAAGACCGTAAGTGCTGTTCTTTTGTTCGTTAATGAATGTCATTTCATTTCACATTTTATCATCTAATATTTGAATCTTTGACAGGTGGATATAGTCATATATGTATGATGTTGTAATACCTTTATAACAGTTTACTAACTAAACATGATTTTAGTGATATTATTTTCATTTCACTATGAAATTAAATGGAAATGTCAGAGCAGAAAAACCAGGTTTAACTGATACCTTCGTCTGTCGGGCCTCTTTTAGGAAAAGCTTTGTTTTTCTGTATGTGCTTGTCTGTTTATCTAAATGAGTTTAGCAACTGCAATTTCCCAGCCTGGGATAAATAAAGTATATCTATTTATCTATCTAATGACATTAAATATGAATGAAAGAGAAATGCATACAGCACCTGTGAGTCACTAACCCTATGTTCACATTGACATGTTTATTTTGAAATTACAGACATCCTGTCAACAGTAAAATGCATGAACAGCATGAAAAACATGCATGCTTAAAGCAACAACATATTTCCAAGATATCTGGAGAAACAGATGTTTTCTTCCACAGCTCAAAGGAGGGAGGTGCTCTGAAGCTCTGGGATCAGGAGCTGAAACGCTGCAGAGCCTTTCGATTAGAAACTGGACAGATCATAGACTGTGTTCGCTCTGTATGCAGGGGAAAGGTACTTTACAGATAACTTGCTACTCAATAAACTCCTTCGCTCTCACTTTAGACTTCTGGCTTGACACTTTTTAAATCTGTGCTGTGTTAGGGTAAAATCCTTGTGGGAACCAGAAATGCAGAAATCATTGAAGTAGGGGAGAAGAATGCAGCCTGCAACATCTTGGTGAATGGTCACATGGACGGGCCTATCTGGGGTTTGGGCACACATCCCTCCAGAGATGTATTTCTGTCTGCTGCAGAGGATGGCACTGTTCGCCTGTGGGACATCCCAGAGAAGGTCAGCCATGTTCCAGCCAACCCCTCAGTGTCGCTCAGTCAGACAAAACTATTTTTTAACGATGATTTATAACAATTTGCTGTTTATTTTGGGGAAACAGAAGATGCTGAATAAGGTGAACCTGGGCCACCCAGCACATACCATCAGCTACAGCCCCGAAGGAGACATGGTGGCCATTGGCATGAAGAATGGAGAGTTCATCATCCTGCTAGTTGCTTCTCTCAAAATCTGGGGCAAGAAAAGGGACCGGCGCTCCCCTATCCAGGACATAAGGTATCCTAACAGTAGTGCAGTAGATATATCAGCTTATTGATGCAAATTGATGAGTGAATTTGTTGGCAGCCAAATGGTAGTAGGTTAATCCAAGAAAATAAACCAGGGTGCAATATTTTTGAAGCATTTCTAAGATGAAAAATACCAGCAAAGGCAAACTAGAAAAAATTGTTCTCCAACTCAATTTGGAGCTTAATGTCACAATATTGGCCCAGTGCACGCCATCCAGTTGCATCCCCTTAAATACCCAGCCAAAATGTGCACATTACCTGTGGACATTTTTGCTGCACATTTGGGTGCACATGTCCAGGGTTATTGCTCACATCATGATTTTGGAAACTGTTGTCACTCTAAAAAAGTATCTATTTATGTACACATTCAAATAGAAATTAAAAAAACATTAATATACAGCAAAAAAATCATTGTTAGAAACTGTCAAACTCCAGTCTGTAAAGTAGGTGTGTGTTGTGTGTCTGCAACTCAGGTTCAGTCCAAATTCTCGTTACTTGGCTGTCGGCTCCACTGAGAGTGCTGTTGACTTCTACGATCTGACGCTCGGCCCGCAGCTTAACCGCATCAACTGCTGCAGGGACATCCCCAGCTTTGTGATGCAGATGGACTTTTCAGCTGACAGCACTTACATTCAGGTATGGGAACATTAGGGCGCTCATCAGCTTTGCAGAGAGAGTGCCCGGCTGGTCACCTCTAACCTTCTGATGTCTTGAATCAGATATCCACAGGAGCTTACAAAAGACTCGTGTATGAGGTCCCATCGGGGAAGCAGGTCACAGAGCAGTCCCACATAGACAGGATTACCTGGGCCACCTGGACGAGGTGAAGGACCCATAACATTAATATGGATGTTTGAATAGCGACTGATGAAGTGCTGAATCCTAAATGTTGTACCTCTCTCTCTCTCTTGTCCAGTGTCCTTGGGGACGAGGTCATTGGGATCTGGTCCTGTAACACTGACAAAGCAGATGTCACCTGTGCCTGTGTGTCCCACTCAGGCCTTAACGTTGTCACAGGCGATGACTTTGGAATGGTGAAGCTGTTTGACTTCCCATGTCCAGAGAAGTTTGTAAGTACCATCACATATTTGTACAATGATTGCTTATTTTTTTCTCTGAATATTTTTGATTAATTAAGAAAGTATTGCTTTGGTCTCATGAAAATATGCCATTGAGATCTTGGGACACTATGTGAAGTGACCCTCCAGTGGTCAAATCATAAAACAACATTTTTCTACAAATGAAAACTCATCAGGATAATTTGAAAGATTCAACAGTCATTAAATACTTTAAGGAAAGGACTAAATTCATCATAGAACTACAAGATTGTAATTATTTTCAGTCTGTAACCAATAAGGTTATTTTATTCTGTTAGTGAATCAACCAGAATGCTTTTCAAGAAAATTGTATTTTTGGCAACTGATTTTATAGGATTTTTCCACTGAAACTATTTCTTACTCTGTAAACGTGTCTGTGCTGTAGCACAATAAAACCATGAATGATGTGACGCTCTCTTGTAGGCCAAACACAAACGCTTTTTGGGTCATTCTGCTCACTTGACAAACATACGCTTCACAAATGGGGATCGCTTTGTTGTCAGTGCCGGTGGAGATGACAGGAGGTATGACTGAGGATCCAGTTAAACACTTGAATTTCCAAATGATGTGATAAAGGTTAAATGGTGTGTCCTCTCCTTTGGTTTTATCTCCTATCAGCCTCTTTGTGTGGAGGTGTGTTCATGCTCCTCACTGAAGATCAAACCTGAACCATCTCGCCTCAGAAAGTCCAGGTGTTTGTCAGCTCTGCTCTCCAGAGAAAAGAATTTACTAACAGATGCATCCTAAGAAAGAAAGGGGGGAGGACAGACCTGGCAGCCTGTAAATGAGGAAAAGCAGTAATTACTGCCTCAAAAACTAGGTGCATGCATATTGTGCGATGCTCATTTTCATCATAGCATCAGTCCCAATTATGAACACAGGTGAAGGGCATCCAGCCCTGCTCTCACAGCATCTAATCATCAGTAGAAAAAAAAGATCATCTCTCTAACACAGTGTGTGCACATCATGTCAGTGACAGATCATATTTTATAGAAAGAGCAAATCTGTGTACATTTTCCAAATGGCATATTTGCCACTTGGAAGGCCTATAAAATTGTGTTACTGACAATGCCATTTTTTTAAAACATGTAGCAAACTGAATTAGCCTTAATCAGAGTGTTCAATTTATGAGGGTTTGGATTCTTTTTGTATTATGTTTGTTTTCACTTTTTGGACCACGTAGTCATTCGTTTGTTCTATTTTTACTGGTAATTCCAAATCCTGTGGCCTTCCTCCTGAATGTAACATCCGCTGTTATGTTCTGGATGTCAGCATGCCAAAGCATACTATGCACTGTATACCTGACCTGGTCACTGTGTTACCCTGGTGGTTCCTTTATGGTTTGTTCATGTGGTTGTGTCGTTGACTGGTTGACCTCAAAGTTCCCTCAGCAGTGTTCCCCTCATGACATGTTAACGTGTGCATACTCATTTGAGGATCAGTTTATGGTTAATGAGTGTGCATGGCTTCATGGAAGACAATCTGTCCAAACCAAATTCCTCAGAAAAGAAAAAGAACAGTTGTAAATTGATGTTTCAATGCACTGTTGCCGTTTTCCCGGTCACTTTTCAGTGTGCTGCTACTGTATGATGTGTTACTGTTGCATTTTCATTAATATGAATGGTGTGACTTTTTTCAACAGTAAGTTAATGTTTTGTGTAACCAGATATATTGCTTAAATGGAATGTTTTATCAAAGAAAACATGAAAGGCGCAAAACATTTTACTCCTTGTATTAAGACTAATGACAAAAAACGTTGCTGCATATTTTGATTTACATTACAACAGTGTAAATATCATTTGTAGATATTCTTTTTGTATATTTTTTGTGAGATGTTTCTTAAATTCCACTTTAATAAAAAAGGCAACCATAAACTTGAATTTTGAAATTTTCATTGAAACAAAACAAAGAATATGATACATAATACTGAGGAACCAACATAAAGACACCAGCAGTGCTCAAACTAATCTCTCATCGAGTATTAATAAATAGAAACATTTCCCTGCTGCTTCTTCATCATCATTCATCATTGGGAGGAAGGATTCAAGTAAATTTAAATTACACAACTGCCTCAGCATGACATTCATTCATCTTCAAATTATAAAGAGACTGAAGATAAATATCGGATTTCTTTAATTTTATTTGAAATAGATAAGCTCATTATTGAACAGATATGGCCTATATACATATTTTACATACAAAGGCAAATTCAAATACTGAGTAACCAACACTTCAACTGAGCCTTTGCTCTGCTTTAACACATGATATCTCACAGCTGACTACCATGACCTCAGCTATCCATCAGTAATTTCGACTGTCACTATCCACAATGATAGCTCATACACTCTGGCCTTTACTCAGTTCAAGTCATTCTACACTCAAAAAAGAGCCAACAATTATTTACCAGTTTTACTGTTGTAACAAATTGTAGTTATTAGCAAACTGAATGAGAAACTCAAAATGTAAGATATTGTAATGCAGCATAATACCCTGGGGTAACTGTTTGTACCTATTTACTGAACAATTCAATATAATGCCACTCCAATTAATTCTACCTCTGAGAAACTTATTATGTTCGGTTTTTGTTACCATTGTGTCATTGTGTTGATTTATTCCTATAGCAACTAGATGTACTGTTGTAGGTTGAAATATTTTTTTATTTAACTAAATGATGTATATATGTGCCAAATAAATAGCTAAGTTTTAAGTAATAATGCAGGTGACAGGGTAGCAGGGTCATAGTTTGACGGAGAAGGAACTGCCACAGGAGCAGCCATGATCAGCTTGAGGGTTCTTCAGCACCTGGAAGGTGGAGCGGATCAGCTCCTGGCTGAAGTCCACTGTGGACCCTTTCACAAACTCGAGACTGTCCTGGTCCACGATAATGCCAACTCCTCCTTTCTCAAACACTCTGAGGAATAAGGAAGACAGCATAAAATTAGGAATGGTTTAATGCGACTTTAAGGAAACAATAACTTGAAGGGTAGATAGATAAGATTACCTGTCATCTTCATTCCTGTTACTGTCAACAGAAAATTTATACTGGAAACCAGAGCAGCCTCCGCCTTCAACATGTATTCTCAGGTACTCACCCTTCTCCATGATCTCCCCGAGTCTCTAGATTAAACAGAGTCAGATATAGTGAGGTGAAGAGCAATGATGTTCAAAATGATAATGTGGCATGACTGAGTATTTAGGACCAAAGATTTTGATCTGTGATTGAACATGCACATTGTATATCACTCTTCAGACTCCATCACATATAATACTGTTGTGTGATGTTGATGAAGTGAGGACAGTGTGTGGAGGTCTTTAGCAAATATTTCAGATGCCATTGAGTTGTACTGTGAATACAGCTGCTCGCCGCTGCCTCTGGCTGTTAATTTACATATATATATGTATATATATATACATATATATACACATCCCTGAAGAAATCTATAGTGGATCGTGTTTATCTGCTGACCTTCACACATGACTCAGTGAGGTGGACCTTGTCTTCAGACGGACTGGACACAGCTGGCTTTCCCTCAGCCGAGGAGCTACTGAAGCGCCGGATCCCGGCTGCGGGGTTTGGAGGTAACCGGTGTAACTGTTGGCTCACAGCGGGACTGTTCAGAAGAAAAGATGCCCTGAGGAAAAAAAACTAAACAAAATCAGCTGACGTGTTCAGCTCAGTCGGTGTGAGAGCAAACAGACATCTAACATGACTAGCCTAAGTATTAGCTAGCGAATAAGGCTAGCTTGCTAACTCTAAGACAAAACGATCAACGTTTTAAACCACAAACATTGATATTTAGACAGCGAACATCCCTTGTAACGTATGCCATATTAAAAAAATTAACATTACCTTGCAAGGCTCAACAATTTAGACTTTGACGCAGATATCATTGCTTCTGTCGCGAATGACATCTTCCATAACAAAATATAGATAAGCCCCACCCCCTTGTTGTAGTAGAACGTATGTCTCACTCTCATTGGCTAAAGATTGTGTCTGTGTGTCAGGACCTGCCTATATTGTTAGAAAATCCGCTTTTGATTCGCTACTTCACCTGCCAATCACAAGGCAGTCGGGTGACACTGTAACATGGGCTCTGCTACCTTCGTCCTGCCGCTACGGAGCAGCTCTGCCAGGCAGCAGCCACCTCCACCCCGACAGAAACCACCGTACAAACATTCACATTGAGTTTAGGTTTGCTCAGGTTTGGTGACATGAAGGTTTTGCGGAGCTTGAAGCTTTTATCTGTCCCTGGTGGCAGCACAGGGCTCGGTACCACCACACTGAGGATGATTCCTGTCAGGCAAAATTTCGGGCAGCCAAAATTCCCGATCCGCTGATAAATAGGCGTGATCTCGTGACACAGGGAAGTCAGAAGGGGAACGGTGCTGCCGCTGTGACGCCGGACACGGACTGAGGTTCTCTGAAAGGTACCGTCTGTTTGTTTAAAAAGTTGGTTTATTTGTTTGTTTTGACGCTACTCAGTCTTCTGCTGTTTTGTTTAGTTTGTTTCTATTTTAATGACCGGGCAGTCGAAGAGTGTCTGTTCCTCGTCGTGTTAAACTTTTGAGTCACTGCTACAGTGGAGGCAACAGACGAGTCATCTGTGTGTTCTGCTGGCCAGGTCCAGCAGGATTGACTGTTTTAGAGGATGACTAATGTTCAACGCACCTGCTCACCCTCCTTAAAGATCTTCATAGATCCATCTACCCAAAGAATAGAAAGGCAGTTTAAATTTTCCCATGCCAAAACTAATGCTACAATGCACTTTCACTCGCAATAATTGACAGTACCAAAATACCGACATCACTGGGATTGTGTTGAAATATGAGGGGGGGGTTTAGGAATATAAATATATTCCTATAAACATAAAACGCACCTAACAACGCCCCTGCTGCTGGCTGTTCAGACAAAGTTTATTTAACAGTGCGTCATGGATGTTTCACAGAAAGAGAGAGAGAAACATGGATGTCCGGACTGGTTTCATCGTCTCACTATGCCTGATGGGGCTCACCTGTGCGGAGCCAGTCAAGTACTTGGACTGCGGTAAGTTTCCTCCAGACTCACTCCTGTGTGAGGACAGGACATTTGGATAAACCTTATTATGACCCCAAAATATCAGTAAGGAGACTTAATGTGTTCAACTTTCACACCCAGATCTACATTTTTGTTGTTACTTGTCCAGAACACAATATTCTATGTGGTCATATGGTCAGAAATGACTCTTGTGGAATGAAATACTTCCGCTCTGCAGTGCAACAGTCTTTCCTCACAGTCATACCCACAGAGGAAATGATACTGCAGTGCATGACAAGGGCACTGCTCTTTATGCTTAGCTTTCTGGCTTAACCTGAACCCCACAGTCACAAATGACTTTGGATTTGGACAAATAGTTTTGAAAGGTCCATTAATGGTATATGGTGAGCAACTCGTACCTAAACTTTTTTTTTTTTTTTTTTTTTCCCCTTAATAAATATGTACCCTTTTTCTACCTTGTCAGGCTCCAAGTCTGGCAAAGTTGCAACAGTGGACATTACACC
This sequence comes from Echeneis naucrates, assembly GCF_900963305.1. Lineage (NCBI taxonomy): Eukaryota > Metazoa > Chordata > Actinopteri > Carangiformes > Echeneidae > Echeneis > Echeneis naucrates. The sequence goes on from NC_042532.1 coordinate 10,288,818, forward strand.
TTGTGCAAGTCAGCCATGCCAGTTACACAAAGGCCAGTCCTACAGTGTCAATGTGACATTCAACAGTGGTGAGTAGACTACTTTATATAATTTCACAAATCTTCTACTTGACTTTTTCTTTTTTTTAACCTTTTGATGTCATGTTTGCTCTTGTAGCTGTGGAGAGCCAGACAAGCAAAGCACTGGTTCATGGTATTATTGCTGGTGTTCCTGTCCCCTTTCCTATTCCCATGGAAGATGGCTGCAAGTCTGGAATCCAGTGTCCCATCCAGAAACAGCAGAGCTATCACTATCTCAACTCTCTCCCTGTGAAAACTGAGTATCCTGCAGTGAGTAGTACATCTGACATCAACAAGTCATTTTTTAAATGTCTTTATCTTTCGCTGAAATGGGTCTGCAAAGTCTTTGCAGCTGCAGTCCTATGTATGTGGTATTTCTCATGCAAGTCTTGTGACAAATGTGCTTTAAATGTTAAATGCAAGGTTTCTCTTCCTCTGTTCAAGTGTTAATTTTGTCCTAAGACTTCTTTTTTTTTTTGGGGGGGGGGGTGTTTCATACTTTCACCTTTATCAGAAATGGTCACCTGACTACTCTTTCTGCATTTCTAGATAAAACTGGTTGTGGAATGGGAACTGAGAGATGACGACAAACAAGACCTGTTCTGCATTAGATTCCCAGTTCAAATTGTGAGCTAAGCTGCTGCCAACAATACCTCAACTTTCTTTTTTTTTTTTTTTTTTAATAATAAAGGGATTTAGCTTGGAGTAAAAACAAAGATCTAATTTTATTCCTTCAACTTGATTTTAAGATGCATGTCTTTCACTAGTTTGCAAGACTGCTTCACATGTAAACATCTTAAATCCTTCAAAGAAAACTTTTTTTTTTTTTTCCCCCAGGTATCTGCCAACAGTCAATTTTAAGACTTGATATCAAATATTGCAAGTTAAAGTTTGTCTGACTCTAGCTTAACTACATTCCACTATGATGCAAATGTCTTGGCTTACTGGCTGCTGTGTAGTCAAAGGGTACACCTTGTACTTTAATTCAACAATTTTCTAACATTTCTTACTGATCTTGTGCTGCCATATGGAAAAGTTAATTCTAATAAAGAAACCTAATGTGTATTCAGATTTCACCATCTGAATTTGACCTCAGCTGTCTTTGTTCTGGAAGGTAAATTAGAAGGTCTAACTTCAATAGCTAATGCAAACACTACTCAACCCACTGACACTGATGTAGAACTTGACTAAGTACATTAATGAATCTTTGACATACTTTGAGATTTTTATTTTTTTATTGGTCTGAACAAAGGCCAGCAGCAAGGAATTGCCATATATAAGCAGAAGTTTCCTTAATGTAATTCTCATAAGACTGAAGTGGGATCAAAACAGGTCACATGTACAATGACATCAACTTGAAGCACTTCCAGCAGTCCTTAACTTTCATTAAGGACAAATACTGTTTGAGGACAAGAATAAAGTACTGAAACGTACAAGGACAACTTTATATTTACAGCAAAGGTCTGGAATGCAATTCACTGCAGTATGGAGGAAAAACTATATTGAAACAGTATGATACTGAATATAGTGTCAGTTTAGTCTGCAACATTACAACCTCCAAATAAGTTTTTATGCTTTACTATCCATGTGAATTAACAGTCCCACATGATCCACAAAATATTAAGTTGTCCATTAAGTTTATGGGTTAACTTTTGTACTTTTCTAACCAAAAGTTGGTCATTAAGGCAATATGAGTCACACAGAATACAGCTTTGGCTCTTTCATTGACACCTGCTGAATTATAACTGAGTTACATTCTAGCTGATGTCAGTCCCTAGGTCACAGCTTTAGTGCAAGCACTGCAAAAGGGGAAACTGAATAAGTATCAATACAACTTGCTGTTTTTCCTCAGATTATGAGTAGAAATGTGTAGCTTACTTAAACGATGTTAAGTTTAACGGGGAAGCTGGAAGATCTTCCCACAGTTAAAGTCAGCACAAGGTTGAAACATCCCATACGCTCAATCCCTAGCAGTCACTATATTGAAGTGTCATACATGGCATCATTCAATGATATGAAACTTGGTATGAAGCAAAGTTGATTGGGGCAGTGTGCCTCTCATTGTGGTAGCTAGGCAGGTGGAAGTCACATGATCGGCTAGAATATTTGACCAGACTAGGTTCTTATTGGCTCATAGCCAAACACCCATAGTGTCAGCCACCAGTTACACTTGAATATCTAATACAGCATCTTGGTCGCAAGTTCTATCGTCCGCTTTGTTTCAGATTCTCCAGCCGCTGGAGCAAAGCATTCCCAAAGGCTTCTGTGTAACCTGGACTCAGTGTGTCCAGAAGAGAGTAAACAGTCTCATAATACTGGTCGCTCAAATCCTCGTCCACTTGATCAAAGGCATAGCCCACCACCTGTTTGGGTAGAAAAAAGGGGCTTTACTGTCTGACCGCATGAATTTGGGTCTTCATGAGAGAAACAAAGAAACACAGTGTTGCACTGTTACGGCATCTTACCCTCAGTCCTGCCTCTGTGAGTTCCAGACAATACAGATTTCCTTCTCTGGTCTCCACATTTATGTACGCCACATCCAACTCGCTGTTGAGACTTTGCGACACATGCATTTGCGTGACCGCGAAAAGCACGTCATTAACCACGGCTTCTGCCTCCAGTCTCATGTCCTTGACGTCACCGAGCTCAACGCAGTCCTCATCAAATGAAGGGACGATGGGCTCCTCAGGCTGGCAGTCTATCTCCATCCCCTAAAACACATCATCAATTTATTCAGAGTAAACACAAGACTCAGATGAAGCTCAGATTTTAAGGTGTTAAATCACCATTTTTTGAATAGCAGCATTGCATCCAAGACAACTTCAATAACCCTGTAAATAACTAGGAGTCTGTCAGAAAAAGCTGTTCTTCCCCATCATGGTAACAAGCTATCCTGTTAAGTATTATCCATATTGAGATCATAGTCCATCAAATGAATGTCCTATTCTTGTAAAATCTGTTTATGAAGGGTTAGGGTTAGATATGCAACAGTCAGCATCGTTACAATATTACAAGCGCTGACTCAGCTATAGTCCCGATACAGTCATTGTATCATAACTTGCGTCTGAAGAACACATACGTCGACTCTTCTGTGAGACTTGCAGCTTTGGAGGAACATATGCTCAACCCACTTTAATATTTTGCTGATTTGCTGAATACAGTTTTTATAAGTAAGACACATTACATGAGTGACAAAAAGATATGTGATAATTTGCCAAAACTTTACCTTATTATGGGTAGAATGATGGGCAAAGATTTTCATTATATACATTTTCATATATATACACACACACAATTCAATCTACAAAATATAAGAACGTTTGCAAAAATCAAATGGATCTGTACACTCCACATATACAAACATGCTGTTTTCAGTCACTGAAGAGCGCACTGAGCATGAAAAATAGCTGAATAACAGCTAAAATGTCTGTTGAACAAGCAGAAACATGCCATGACCCATTTATGTCAACAGACATGACACTGTTACTGTTTGTGCCTTTTGACTCTATGTCAGCTGTAGCACTTCGTCTTCTCATTCCTCCGGATGACTTCATTGGAAAACAGCCCTTATCATAAAGTACTGTTATGGTTTATTCTTAATTATTTACTAAGCCATCACAAAATCCAAGCAAAGCCTCCAAGTTCCCATTGTCTCCATTTCAGGGTTTATTTTTTGACGGATGATCGATAGAACCTTTGGCTTACCATCTTTCTGTATATTGCCTTTTGGATAACCATATGCAACATGTTTTACAAGATGTTGTGTAAAATCCTAATTTGCCAATAAACACCTGTCAAAGAAGCTATGGAGTAGAAATTACATTACCCTTTGGCAGTGCATACAGTATAAACTAGTATGAAATACTGAAGAACTTCACCTTTGTACTGAAATGGACTATTTGAGTGAATACACGTCCTGGATTCACGTTTGTTAGCCTTAATGTGGCTTACATGATTATTATATGGACATCAGAGCGACATCTTGATGACTGATTCCTGTTTAGCTAGCTGAGGCGAAATAAGCCCGACCACTGTCTTCCCAGATATCACATTTAGTGTGAGTGTCGTCGGCTGGTTCACGGTGGCCAGTGAACCTGCTCCTCTGAGGCTAACTCACATCCAAACAGTGTCTGTGTTTTCGGCTGAACTCTGGGTGAACTAATGGCTAACTCAGTGCTGTTTAACAGCAGCACAGAAACCTGCCGCTCTGGAGGCCAATAACGCGTTTCGATCACTTGGTTTACAGCAGAAAAGGGCACATGATATTACACATAAAGCATCGCAGTCGATGTAAGTATGTTGCAGAAATCTCTCAAAACAAACTGCGTTCATTTTTCTCACCTCCTCGCTGGTTGTGTTCTTCCGGTTTGCGGAAGCTTCCAGCCCGCTCACGGCTCTGTGGACAAGGTTCAGACAGTACGGCGGACAGACGGCGATTTATCGATAGCCAGAGAGAAATAAAAAGCAAACAAAAACATACACACGGCCGAATAATTTAAACGTGTCTGCTTTTCGGCTGAAATAATGTCCTAAAACTCTTGACCCAAATGTGGTCTAAACTGTTCCGCCATGTTGTGACGTCACTGTCCGCTCCCTCCGCCGGCGTCCGCAGCGCTGTTGGCGACAACTTCGTGCCTTGGGGTCAATATTTAGGGAGTTTTCGGCCATAACGCTAAAAACCCGGAGATATTTCCAGGTCTAAGTGGCGACTTTTGCAGACGTGTAAGTAAGCGGGTCTCATTCTTACTCTTCTCAATGAGCAGCGGCTGCAGCCGTGCGTCCTCCCCCGACCCTCACTTAGAAAGCTATAAACTTTCAGGCAAATACAGTGGTGCATAAAAATAATACATTAGAGAAATCATCTGTAGTCCATTCAGCAGATTGAAAAATTATTCAATAAACAAATACATTTAACGAGTTAACGAGCGCCATCTAGTGAGTTTTGGCACAGCCCATAGTGACTTTCCTCACTGAGGAGCTGGCAACTGTGAATCCAAACTAACAAAAAACTGCTCACAATGCTGACAAAAACCACAAAGGAGCTGGTGTCAAATGTCACATGAACAAGACACAGCAGTGTTGCAGTGGCTTTAAACCTGATCAGTCAGTATTAAAGTCAACTGCACTTTAGAGGATCTTGTGTTTGGTTAGAGAACGTCCACAAAGAAGAAAATGGTTCATTTCCCTTTTGCAAGCAATATTCTTGTGGCAAATTAACAGCTAGTTCACAGGACTGAGTTGCAACCTGCACAAGCTACGCTGTTAGAGAAAAAAAAAAAAAAAGCAGAACAAGCAACTCAAATCAGATGACCTGAATCTACTGTTTCAGTACACAAAGAAAGGCTGCTTTGCATATCATTAAAGGGCGATGAGTCACAGATATGAGATATAAGGTAGTCATTTTCATACAGCAAACAAATGGTGAAATGAAAATCACAAAAATCTTATCAAGAGCCTTCTTAAATGTTGTATGTTGGCACAAGTCATGAATAAACATGGAATATTTCACTTCATGAAATTGTAATATTAATTTGCCATAATGTCCATATTCTCTCAAAACAAATAAATTTTAGGTGTTTGTGAAAACCCTGCACCCCCTGAAAGCCGATATACAAGCATTGGTGCGTGTCACACCAAGATCAATGAACCTGACATAAAAAAAAATGGGCCATCAAAAGACAAAAGCATCATGAGTCACTTTAATTGTTTTTCTTTTTCATAACAAATCATAAAAATTATTCAGTGAGGCTGAAATACAAAATATGAGCTATTAATAGTGTCCATACGTTGGTGTGGAACTGGTTACTTTCCTAGCACAGTCCTTTTCAGTATGCGTGTATAAGTAAGAATAAGAGTAAGGGTCCAGCATGGGGCTATCACTGAAAACTGAACAAAATCAGAAAAGTGATTATGAATAAATAAGATATCAGATACCAATTTTACATGGTTGAAAAATTCAGTGTCTGAGGAAAAGATCTGCTACATGCACATTTAATTTTTCCCTCCTTATGAGGAAGCTGCAGCTGAGAGCATGCACTTGGTGTTTCGATCAATGAAGTGTCCACATGACTGACTTTTGTCCCAACTCTGCTTTAAAGCTTCTCTGTCCAGCTTGTTGAGACCCTGAGAGCAAAGACGCAGATCTTTGACCAGCTCTGTCAGATCATCCAGTCCTGCACTGTCCCAGGGGCCCGATAACTGACAACCTGAGTGAAACAACAAACTGTATTTCAGAGACATTTCAAATTTTTCATACAAATGTCAGTTTCCAGATCTGGCCTCAGTCAGGGTAAAGACAACAGACATGCAAGTTTGAAAGAATTTTTAAAAAGCAGCTCTGCAAATGCTTTTTGGAGAAGAAAACACATTCAACTCAGTTATTGAACTCTTGAGCCTTATAAACACAGTACATACCTTGAAGGTTTAGAAGGGTCAGAGGTCGAGAGGCCTCTCTGAGCGAGCTTAAGATGCTGTGAAGTCCTGCTGAAGTGACAGATGGATTTCCTGACAAGTTCAAACTCACCAGAGATGGAAATGAAGGCAGCCACCTAAAAGGGAATGTAAAAAAAAAATAAAATAAAATAAAAAAAGGCAGCAACAACACATCAAACCTGAGAAATTATAGTTTTGATTATGAATCGTGCAAGTGAGAAATGGTCCAGAACAACCACACACACCTGGCCAAGGTGTCTACACTGCTGTCTGTCAACCCATTTGCTGCCAGACTCAGGTGGGTCAGTGAACAGTGCTCCTATGACCAAAGATAGACACCCTCATTAGCCTGAAATGTACAGAGGTTTCAAAACATTTGCAGATTACACTGCATGATTTACATTTATGCACCTGTGACACTACTTTGGTGAGGTGTTCGAGTGCTGGGAAATCAGCAGGACCCCTGCCGACAGCAGACAGGTCCAGGTGGGCCAGGGAGTGGAGCGGCAGAGTCTTTAACACCAACTCAAAGCCAGTGGAGCCCAGTGCATTGTGGGATAGACACACAGATTTCAGGTGGCCAGTACCTTAAAGATCAAAAATATAGTAATGAAACTTGATAAAAATCACTCTTTTTAACCCTTTCATCAGCTTTTTCCCCCACTTACCTATCAGAGCATCTGCTAGCAGCAGTCGATGCTGCTGTAGGAAACGACTGGTGAGGCCACAGGCCTGCAAAGACAGCTTGGCTAACAAAGGGCAGCAGGACAGCAGACAGGACAGGGACTCTGACACACCGTCACCAAGGGGGTTCATACTGAGATCAAGCTCCTCCAGGCACTTTGGAGAAGAATACCAAGCATCACCAAGTATCACTGCACTCTGACATTTGTAACACTGTAGTTCATTTTGGCATCACATTCCTCCTTCAGTTCTCTCACAGTAGCAGGTAGGTCACGTGAGAACAGTGAAATGCTTTGACCCCGACCGGATTTGGCTTGGCAAAGTCGAGGGCCACACATGTGTAATCTTTTCCATCTGTCACTTTTAAACCAGTAAAAAGAAAGCTGTCTGTACTTGGCATTCATGTCATAAATATGTCTTGTCATGATCTCTTACCCAGGCTGCATGAAATCCCAGGACAGCTAATTAGATATAAACACTCATCCAGCTGAGTTCATTACCGGAAATGGCTGACTCTGTCCTGCTAAAGCATTCGCTGCCTTTCCCAGTCCTTCCCCAGTAATGTGATTGGCAGAAATGTCCAACAGTCGAAGCCGAGGCATGGTAATGGTTGTGGCAACAAGCTCTGGCAGTAGGTTGTCGTGGAGACGATTGCCAGAAATACGCAGCTCAGTGAGGGTGGCCTGAAGCTTCAAAGCACGGAGCAAAGGGTTGAGGGAAGTGGGGGCCAAACTGAGGCCACACACTGACACAGAGGAGCTCCCATCCTGTACCTCACACAATCGAGTCACACGCTTGTTCTCATCTGCATGGAGACAATGAGACACTTTGTTTTATAAGATATTACCAAAACATGTTTGTGTTAATGAATCTATTTTCTTGTGTTCCTCACCCACTGCCAGGCTTTGACAGGCCTTTTTGTAACGCTCTGGGAGTGGAGGGAGATCCCATGAGCACACCTCAGCCAAGACCTGAAACATACAAAATATTACAATTCTTTCTGAAAAACAGCCTTTATGTAAGACATTTTTCCCCTCAATGCTCAAATTGGCCTCACCTCTTCATTGGTGTGCAGGACAGCCAGCAGCAGGTCCTGCGGGGAGAGGAGAGCACCTTCTTTCTGCAGTGACAGACGGGGCAGGAGGCCACATTTCTGGTAATAGCGCTGTGCTGCCTGTTCACACAGCCACAACACAGTGCAGGAGTCGGCCTCACTAAATCAAATGGATATGGGTATAGGAGAATACATCAGTATTAAAACCAAACTTCAATGTTAAATCCAAACATTGCAAAAAAACAAAAAACAAAAAAAAAACAAACTTAATATTCATTTTGGAACTAAATAAAAAACCTTTGTGGAACTGGGATGAGGAAAACATCTTCTTGAACTCTGACCCTCATTCTTATTGGTGGAGGCAGCGATGAGGGCATAGGAGCAGCGAATGTTTGAGCAGGTGGCTGAAATATAAAAATTGAAAATAAATAAAAAATAATAAATCAATAAATAAACAAAAACATGGCACATAAAATTAAATACACTTAAGATGCACATTTGGAGAGAGAAACTGGAAACACTAAAAGTCACGTTAGATCCCTGCTAAAACTGTGCTCAAGACACATTAGTATTTTAAAATGGCTTCACTTTCCATTCTCTCCTTTCAGAGAAACAAAGCAAATTATGTTCCATCGTCATGTTGAAACAATAATAGACTGACTGAAGTCAGTCCTGAAGCAGTAATGTGAAATCTGTGTCAGTGCCGAACAGGTTGGAGGGACACCTGTCTAGGATTGTGAGGAGCTGGTGGAGGTGTCTCAGGTCTCATGTCATCCTCATCTGTCATGGTGGGGCTCTGTGACCTGTTCACCTCTCGTCTGCCCAATCTCACCATCCCAGGCATCTGAGTCATCTTGACCTGATGAGGCCTCCGAGAGCTGTTCTTCTTTTGAGAGAGATTTCTGCTGGAGGAGGGAAGTCCAGAATCTGGGAAGAAAAGGAGCACAGTGAAGGTGAAATAAGCATTAAATGAGGAGCACAGTAAAATGAAATAAAAACTGAAATAGAAGTCTTTACCTCTGCAGGTCGCGCCAGGGTTTACATGGCTGTTGTGAGTTCTGGTGGCTGAAAACGAGGTCAGGTCCTCCCTCGCCATCCCATCCTGCTCCGCTCGAAGCCTCCTCTTCTTCTTTGGCTGAATGTCCCCCAAATCATCCTCCAGCCAGTTATCAGCCAGATACTCTTCCTCTGGAACCAGAGCGGATTTAGGGCTGGATGATGCAGCGGGTGTGCTGGAGAACTGCGGCTGTGACAGACCCTGAAGGAGAGTTTTTGCGCTGCCCAAGCCTCGTATGGCACTGTGATACTCTGCTCGTGCAAAGACAGATGGCGCAGGCGCCTCTCTGCTACTTTCTCGAGCTGAGCTAGGGATAGAACTGGTTTCTTTGTGAGCTGGTGGAACTTCCTTTTGACTCTGGACTCCTGGGAAAGCATGTCTGGGTCGGACGGGACGGAGAGGACTGATGGGCCTGTCAGAGTCGCTGTCATCATCGGAGCTGCTCTTATTCTGAGAATACATATACAAATCAAATTCAATCCAGTTTGTATAATGTCAATACACCAAAACATGTGCAGGAAGTAATTATATAGGAGTTTGCACAGAGAAAGCATTCCCGTTCCAATAACATTACCCCGTAAAGAACAGAAGCCTCTGTTCCTCTGGCTCTGTGCCGCTGTGTTGAACCATTGCTCTGCCGACGTTTGGGGCTGGCAGGTGTCGCCTTCACATCTGAGTTCCTGCTGTTTCGAGGCCAGTCCTGGCTGGCAGAACAGCCCCCTCCAGAGGACGACAGGGGCTCTGAATTCTCAGCATCAAACAGCTGGCTGTCCTGCAGGGCATCGAAAGGCTTGGCTGGGGCCAGAGCAGTGGGAACTGTGTTAGACAGAGATAAGTGGGAAAGAGAAGCGCTTAGGGGGACATTTAAGAATCAAGCTGAGGCAAACATGGCAAAATCTCATGAGAGACTGACCTCCTCCTGCAAGGGCCTTTTTCAGCAGTTTCTCAGTAATGACACACTCATCTTTGGTCTCTCTGTCCAGCTCTCGACTGTATGTCCTCTGCCACTGACGCAGGGTGTCTGCAGCTGTTTGACCCTGAGGGGGGGGGGGGGGGGGGGGGGGGGGGGGGGGGGGGGGGGCAAGCAGCTTTACACACTAATTTTAGCACAGACTGGAATATTCTGACTGCTAACTGTAAGAATTAGCGTAATACAGACGAGACAATTCTAAGTAGATAGCAATTGTCTGAGATAGTATTTTAATCTTATACCTGTCAGAACTGAATTATAAAAAAAAAAAAAAAAAAAAAAAAAAAAAAAAAAACCCACACCTACCTTTGAATTCCGCAGTGTGACAGAGGCTCCTCTTTCCACCAGGAGCCTTGCCACATTTAAATTGCCACAAGCAAGGGCATCATGAAGAGGAGTCACATTTTCACATAAAGGGCCACCAGGGTCATTAACGTTCGCGCCATGGTCCAGCAGCACAGCTACAATGTCTGCATGAAAGAAAGAAAGAAAGAAAGAGAGACGATGAAATTCACAACTATGGGAGAGTGGGTTTTAAAATTTTTTTTAAAATATATAATTGGTTACCATAGTGGCCATGGTTGCAGGCCTCGTGCAGGGGAGTCCAACCACAGTAGTCTCTGGGGTTCACAGGGTGACCCTGAAATACAGAAAAAAGGAAAACAACTATCAAAACAATCCAAATTGGTAGAGCTACAGCATTTCTGAATGAAGACTTTGTTTACTAATTGATCTTCTGCTCCTATAAATGAATCAAAGTTGAGCAGAGACCGTCTATGAGGTGAAGTTTTGGATATTTCCATCAAGAACCTTATATCCAAGAAGTTTGTTACTTTTAACAGTTTCTTAAAGATTTTACGGTAATCTGTCTTTTCGATCGTCTTGATTTTGCTTTTTTTGCTATGATTTTGTGGAAATCACAGAAATGCAAAATTTTGTTTTTCCCCTCACCTGTTCTACCAGATACAGGACCTGCTTCAAGTTTCCATCAATACATGCTCTGTGCAGAGACGTTTCACCCTTCTCATTCCTCTTGTTCCACTAAAGCAAGAAAACAGATGAAGAAACGGCAGGTGACGTAAGAGGGTGTGTCACAAAGATGTTAAGATGGGAAGTATAAAAGACTGTGCAAAGTCAGAACTGATAAATCCCTCACCCTTCCTGCCTTCCTTCTTCCTGTCACTAGCTTGTCATAACCCTCCAAATCATCATCTAGAGAACAAATGAAAAGGCCATTAGTTCACTCTCTTTTAATCCGAAAACATCACATGGTAACTCAACAGCACGTAGCGCACCTGAATCTGAGAGCACAACGTCGCTGTCATCCAGAGGTTCACTGTTGTCCATCTCCTCCTCTTCATCCTCCTCGCCATCGCTTCCATCGGGACTCCAACCTTCTGCAGCACACAGCTCCTGCAACATTGCCTGAGTGTCATCAGCATCTGATGAGCCCTTGCGCTTCTGGTAAGCCAACCAGTGTCTCAGCACACGTTTCTATAGGATGGTTTTAAAAAAAAAAAAAAAAAGTCCAAAAATCTCAGTTATAGTTCACAGGATAACAGATTTGCAATAGTGAGTTCATATGATTGTGAGTTCTAGGGAAGGGTGTTAGGAAAACAAATAAAATTAGCTTTAACCTGTAGTCTGGACTTCCCAGACGTCTGAGCACAGGATAAAGCTGTTCTGTAGCTGCTGTCTATGTCCTGAGAGGCACAGTCGCTCTCCTCCTGAGATGTAGCAATGTTCAGCCAGGTGTTACAGTCCTAGCGGAGGCATAAACGTAAGAGTTCAACGACAGGCATTTTCCACATACAAATCAAGATACACCTTATATAATATGTCAAAGCCATTATGAGAGAAAAAGCATATAAATTAAAAAAAGAAGTAACAAATTGATCCTAATGTATATTTCTTGGTACATTGTGCGCTCTGTGCGTTTACCTCTGAGGAGCTTCCCTGTCGTAAGGCCAGCTCCTGTCTGTAGTGCTCCACTGCCTTGCTGTGCTGTCTCAGGTCTGTGTATGTGGCAGCCAGGGATACATGAATGACAGCCAACTCCCGCGCAGCCTTTCCAAGTACCTCTGCACCCTTAAGCTACACTCCAATCACAACATCGACAATTCAATGCTCTGACAATGTACTGTAGAGTTGTTCAAGAGATGAGAGGTTAAAATGAGCTGGATGCTAAAATATAATACAGCTGAACATGGTCCATGCAAATCTTTTATTATTACTCACTTGAGTTTGATAGGCATCCAGAGCTTTTCTGTAGCAGCCAACTTTACAGTACAGGTCCCCCAACTGCTCTGCCAGCTCCACAGCCTTATGGGAGGTGAGGGTTTTACCTTGATCATTCTCCTGCTCTTCCTCTAATTTACAGCCACGGTCAGCTACGAACACAGACAGAAGCAAATTGTGTGATCGAATCAAGTATCCCCCCCCAGGGTGGGAAAATTTAAACAACAAGGTTTGGTGAATGAAAACTTGCTATGTCACCATATTTGAAAACTTTCTTCACCGCCTGCCTGTCTAGGGGCTGCTGAGAACCCAGCAAGAGCGCTTTCTTCAGAGACCGTCTAGCTGCTACAAAATCTCCAAGAGACAGCTGCACCTGTGGATAATCATCATGGTTACACAAACAGAGATAAATTACACTGTACAACTGTTGCATCAGTGACAGAAAACAGGAGAGTTTAGTTGAGTTTGTACCTTCCCAATGCAGTGGAAGCACTCGCTCTCACTGAACTTGTCTTTAATCTTTCTGGCACACTCTTTCGCTTGTTCAAGGCTGCGCACAGCATTCGAATGCTGACCGTTACGAAAGTAGATGTTGCCAAGATTAAAGTTTGCACGATAGAGATCTTCCAGCAGCTGGCTCTTCCTTTAAAAGATAAAAATGGAGGATGACGCAACCATGAAATTCTTACCTTACTTGATTTATAGACAAAGTGAATTTGCTGTGATTCCCTCACTGCCAGTCAACAACAAGAAAAAGAATGAATATGCCTGCAAATTTGCCAGTTTTCTTTCGAGTCTTTACATTCAAATTTGGTGTAGTTTAAACTTTCTTACTCAGCGATGAAGACACTTCGGCAGATGAACTCGCTGCAGCGTTTGGGCTCCCCCATATGATCATAGACAAGACCAAGATTGAGGAACAGACGAGCCTTCATCTCACTAATCTCTCGTGCCGGCACTTTCCCTAGAGTTTAAAAACAAATGAAACAAATAATCAATTTCACTACATTCCCTGCAAATCCCTAATTATACACAGAAGCCTGTTTTTTTTTTGTTTTTTTTTTTAAACAGTACAAACCTTCCAGACGATCATCGACAATAGCCAGGCTCTTCCTGAAAGCCTCCTCTGCTTGATCTAAACTGTCCCTCGACTGGTCTGACTCATAACGGAAGAGGTATGTTCGACCAATAGTTGCCAGCGCCCTTTGTTCCTCTGCGTGATCTCTCACAGAACGAGCCAAGTCCAGATGATGCTGCTGATGCTGACGAAGACAAATACGAACAAGCCTTTGTATGCTTCCTTGGCGTTGTCTGCCATCATCATAATAATGAGGTAAACCTGAGATGCTGCCTTGACAAATCTGATGTACAAGTATTTTTGCAGGTATTTTTTGAAACCACTCACTTTCAAAGCAGCCACAATGTTTCCCAACTCTGCATAGCACTCTCCTATCTTGCGATTGGCCACTGCTAGTCCAATCACGTCATTCAGCACATCAGAAAGTGCCAACTCCTGCTGATGCTCCCTAATGGCAGCCTCATAATCACCTGAGGAGGAGGATGCATTCACATTGAATCCAGGAGAGTTGGTATGATAGAAAGTGGAGAAAGAGGATGATAAAGGACTTTGGTGTTGGTGTCATCATCATCACCACCATTATTGTGACTGTTAAAGCACATACCGTTTTTGGACAGCAGCTCTCCCAGCTGGTTGCAGATGTTCGCCTCCTCCCTGAGGTTTTGGCTGCTCTGGGCTTTGCTCTTTGCTTTCTGCAGCTCTGCGGAGCGACCACACGTTCAACATCAGCTCGTTACAGAGTAAAAGGCATTTCCGCATTCACGTGGATTGAAAACGATGTAAACCTTACGCTTTATCTCCCGTGAAGAGCTCATCTCTATTCAGCAGTGAAGTCGGTAGCGAAGGAAATCACAGCTAGCGTCGCCGTAGCTGGTTGGGCAGGGCGGAAGTTAACAGATAACTTATGAAGTCACTCTGTGCACCGCCTTTTCACTTTACTTCCACCGAGACGACTCTCCGCTTGGTCCATGAATATCCCCGGTGTCATTTATAAACACGATCGCGGCCAAAGTATGAAAACAGGCGCCACACATAAGACGTATCTCTGCTCCGGTGTTCAGCACTTACAAAGCCCCGCCATTATTGTCAGCCAATGACTGCGCGGCAACGTCCGTTGTTTTATTTTGACCTGTGCGAGTGTTTCCAGGCACAAGTATCACTTCGATAACCACAATTTTGTCCAACTTTGTCCCCGTTTGCAATCCCAAACCCTGAAAAACAACGATTAAAATGTTTTGACATCTCCGTGTGTGTTTATAAACCCAGAACAGCTAATGTCAACCTGCCTGGCAGATTTTACTTCGGGCTAAAAATTGAACTAGGCTCTTACTGACGGCTGCTGATTGGCTAACGCCAGCTGTTAACCCAGGAAACCCGGAAAGAGCCGGAGCTTCTCTGTGTGCGGTCTGACATCCAGCGACCATGTCCACAACAGAAACACACAGTAACACATTCAGTCTATAAATACTGTATGTTAAACGTTGGGAGCCTATCGCTGTCAGAGAAACATGTATATAGTTAAAAAAAAAAAAAAAAAAAAAAAGATTTAATCAGTAAATAAATATAACAATGACAGAAGAGGAGAGCAAAATGCTAATAATATTTCTTAATTATTACAGCTGACCCATGTATCATTATGACTAGTATTATCAACTAAGTTAGGGATATCAGCTCTATTTCAGGTGGATATGATATGGGTTATTAAATATGAAGAGATAGGAGTTTAGACGAACCAATAAAAAAAGCACGGGCCAGCTTGTTTTTCTAAATGTCTCATTCAGTACATAATACTTAGGTCACAATGTCTTTTTACCAAGTAAATTCTAAGATACCTCTCTTTTTCTATGTACTGCGTGAGTGTGACAACTGCAAAATCAATATACAGGAGGGCCAGAATGCAGGTAATTTAGCACTGAATCATGTAAACGCTAATAATGAACAGATAATATTGGAACTGCATTTTTTCATGCAGCACTTTTAATATGAAACTTTTCACTTAGTCATGCCTTCCCATTTAAAACTTGGCCAAGAGATCCCTTTTTAAAAAGCTTAAAGAGTCTAATGCCTAATCATGCCTTTCCAATCAATTCCTTTCTTCCTGAAACTGTGATACCACATCATATCAGAGTGTTTATAACTTTTCCCATCTATGAAACTTACTGTTTATCTTTCATCCCAAAGATGCCAGTGCAGCTATGATTTCCCTCTTTTCAAAAGCTAATGTGGACAAACACATTAAAAATCCAGCATTGCTCAGGCTATAATATCTTTGACCTAAGTGAATGAAAATTATGACACATTCTTGAGAACTTTCATGGTTTATTTGCTCAATATTTTCTTTATTTATTTGCTAACTGTTTTTTGCTACTGATTTCAAATTCAATCCACAATGTCTATAGCATGGCACCACCATGAATCTGACTGAGTGTTTCTTCCCCTTGTTGTGGGCTCTTACTGACTGTAAACAAGGAGCCACAAATCTGGAATACAACCATTACTTAACATTACTTACACTAGTTTTCAAACTGGTGTCCATAGCAATAACCCAAGTTCATGATTTTATAATCTTGCTAAAAATCTGCTAAAAAAAAGAGGGTTAACACATAGTTTGATGTTTATAATGTCAGTGCTGAGATGTTTTTCCTTTTTTTCTTCTTTTGGCTTATTCAGGTGGGCAGAATGCCTTGAAAGACAGTGTGTTGCTGATTTGAAAGACCATTGTGTTTCCCTGTTCAGTTTTATTGATCACTATGTGAAGCTCTGACTGGTTTAATGTTTTTTATCTATCATTCAAGAAAAGGTTAGGGTCAGTTGCTTTATTAGCTTAATATATATGCATATGAGTTAATATTATATATCAACTATTTTTATTTGCAGGTTTCTTGTATAAAAATAGTGTTGACCTTATTTCTACTTGATCTGTTGATACATCATCCTTTGAAATCCTATTTGGAGCATCCAAAAGTATTCCCCTAAATATGAGTCCCTTGAGAAGAAATGGTGAAAAACACTACAGCAGGCACAAAGAAATGCTAATCAAATCAAGAAAAAAAGAAGCATTCACGCTTATTGTTTAAGTTTGCATAAAGGAACAACTCCCTGCTGAAATCCTGCAAGCGCACATAATGCAGCTTTTCCCATTTTTGGCTTGGTGTCAAAACATTTTTGACATTACAAATGCAAGACTGCAAGCATCAGAAGGAATCGCTCCCATTAGACACTGAGCTTCCTGTCAGCGCCTGCGAGTCTATAGCTCTAAACCATTGACCTTACAAATGAGCACGCTGCATCATTGTGAGAATTTGTGTTTCTGGGCGGTGCAAAGTGGAGTAGAGCACACAAGAGTGCAGGATATCTGAGCACAGCAGAGCACAGAGAAGCAGGCGCATCCGCTGCTGGAGGGATCAAATCTGTACCATCTGACGCTCAAGGATTTATGGGTTTAGTCAAAATTGCTTTTCCCACTGTGGAGATTAAGCACCGTAGGATGTTTTCCACTCAGGCCGTAGAATAGCCCAGTGTAACCGCTGCTGCTGTTGCTGTGTTTCTCCCCTTTTGTTGGCTCCGGCGCTGGAGGAGGGCATGTCTCAGGGAGATAGAGTGCTCCAAACCCTGGAAGGGAGTAGATTCTGATTGACAGGAGAGGTCCGTCCTCTGGGGAATGTGAACCATGCAGGTGGATGCTGTTTTTTTGCTCTTCTGTGTTTGGCTGGCAAGCACGGCTGGGAAGATGGCCCAGTCAAGGGGTCACAAGCTGGAGACGTACAAACAGAGCAGGTAATGTCATGTCAAGGAGTCATAAGCCAACAAACACAGGAGTATGTGGTTTTATTTTCTTAACAGGATGTATGACAATTTAAAAAAAAAAACATTTAGAGTATTTAAACTCTCTTCTTGATGTTATTATTTTCTTACAGATGTTTTATTTTGAGTTCACACAATGTTGGGCACTGTTTCCTGTGTCACCCGTGCTGCTCCCTCCCCTTCTGAAAACAGACTTATTCAGACAACAGATTGGAGAGTAGAGAGAGAGGGAGACCTAAATCCCCACATCTATTTATGTACTATTGGCGAATGCTGTGTTCTTTTGCCCCACAGTGGCTGCTGGCCATTTAATGACTGTTTTCCCAAAAGACAGCAGTTGTAGTCAATGTCAGGTTATTCAGGTTATTATTTAGGCTAATTGCTCCTCTGTTAATGCATCCATTGGATTTAATGTTTTACTCTAAGCATTTAGTCCAGCAGCCTCAAACTTGGCTTGGACATTGGAGGTGCTAAAAATTAAAGTATTGAATTTGCATAATAGATATTGAAGTAAAAAGTTTTATCATACACAGAGAGTAGCATTTGGAGCAGCAATCCTCATCCAGCTGTGGACAATGAGGATCAGTCATTTTACATTCACATTCAAAATGCCAACAACTCGACTCAAAGTCCAAACCGATCTTTTTAAATTATTCAGATGATTTTGGGGCACATACTGAAACACAGAGATTTTTTAATTTCCTTCATCAGATATTTAAAACCATGTTTATCTTCAGAGCACTTTCAGACTGCACCTGTTGAGCACAAGATCAGATCTGACAACTACTGAACATTGTTATTCATTACTTCCTTAGGAATCAGATATTAATTTTGTCTATTAAATTCAAAATTATAAAAATACCCACCCATAATTGAGATTCCTTTTTTTTTCATTATTCCCTTGTAGATATATTAGCTCAGACTTTGCCTAAATGTCTGCAGCCCACAAACAAGAAACTGTATTGCATTAAATTCTGATGAAGATGAGAAGATTTTGCTAAGCAGCAAAAGTACAGCCCCCCCCCCCCAATAACACTATCAGCACTGAATGATTTGCATCTACTTAATACATCCAACAAACCCTGTCAAGTCATAATCCCCCAGCCTTTAGATACAGTATCACTTTTAATGCTACAACGGCTGTTATTCCTAGATCAGAGATGGCATCAAGCAGCAGTGTACTCAATGTTCAAATATCTGTCTACAGAGTTAAATAAATGTATTTGAATTAACATACATCTGCTGAAAAACTGTCGTGATGCATGACATGGTGAGTCTGGTCTCGCTGAAGGGATGTGTGCGTTAAAGAATGCAGAGTTAAAGCTCCTTCTCTAAATCAAAAACAATCCTCCATGAAATTACAGTTATTTAAAGTGATCATTTCTGCCCTAAGGTGATTAAGATAATCATTAAATATGAGAAGAGCACTATCATAATCATCTGTGGAAAATCAGCAAAAGACAAAGCACAAGTGGCTCAAAGCTGCGCTATAATCTCTAAACGCTGCCGTCGACTTGTTATCAAATCCGTGCTTCACTTTCTCTCTTCTTCACAGCTCGTTAAGAGTCCTCTCACATCAGTCTCCTCTCTGCTTACACACACAGCCTGTGAATACAAATCTGATTCTTCCTCTAGCACGGGGAAAAATCTGATATACATATGTAGCAGCCAATTTCGTCTTCTTGCTGTTTCTCATCACTCCACTCCTCCTCCCATGAGTGTGAAACTGCAAAAGCGCTGGATGTTGCTACAGTGTGGGTTGTGGGAGTTTTCACTAAATCACTGGGAAAAAAAAATGTTCCCTGCAGCCTTGAAGGAGGATGAGCGGAGTTGCGGGTTTGTGTGGGACATAAGAGACCCACACAAGAACACATCTGAGGAGAAAACCCTCAGGGGGTTTACAAGATAATATGGAGCAGTAGCTGGATGATTGTTTGCACAAAAAATATGTTTTGATAACTGTGATCACTACACTTATCTCCTCCTATTTCCATACATTACTTTAGCTTTTGGGACAAATTTTGTATGAAGATCTGCGTGCAAACCAAAACGTGGTTAGGCCCAGAACAACTTGACATTTATTTTTCTGTGCATTTTCTTTATTCAAAAACAGCATGTAAAATATGAAATTATCACCATATCCTAAAAACCAAACCAAACAATCAACTACACAGGGAATCAGGACGTTCGCAAGTTAGCTGGTGGAAGATTCTTGGCTAACTGTAACTAAAGCTAAATTGATCCCCCTGCCCTGTAAATAACATATTTACTTTGGCTTCACAAGCATATTGGTACTTCAGCTATACCAAAGCAGCTGCTGATCATGGAGCGTGCATAAGTGCATAACAGAGTAGCTCTCCAACCTGAAAATCCCTTTTCACAAATTCATTTATACTACAATTGAACGGTGTAAAGAAAAAATAATGTTTGTTTTTCTTTTTAGCCTCGTTGATAATTGTGACAGTTTAAAATCTGAACATTGACATAATTGTGACATCATATCCCAGTGATTTTTTTTTTTTACCACCTACTCAGTGAACTTCACTTGGTCTCTGGATTCAGCATGAATCTGTTCATAAAGACTTTTGCAGCAATCTGGCCATTTAACAGCTGCAGCTGCTGCAGCCATGCATGCAGGCGATCCACTGTAGAAAACAGCAGGAACAGCATCAGGCCACACAGGGCACAGCAGTGTGCAGACCGAAAGTCTGCTCTGTGGTGGGGATTGGAGAGGCATTTCTGCCAAGAGGATTAGGAACCAGCTGCTGGATGAACACAGACAAGCAGCACCCATCACATGGCCATCACATCATAGCAGTTAGCACCCAGAGAAACACCCCTCCTACTGTTTCATGTTGTGTTTTTCTGTTTTTGTGCAGTCTCTTCATTTGCCCCGCTCACTCTTCCTCTGCGGTATTTCCTTAATGCATCTCTGTGGTTGCCACAGGGATTTGGGCCTGTCTGTCAGCATGCTCTACTCTATTAATCCATTTTGGGGTTTTGGTATTCATCTCTCTCTCTGTCTCTCTTTCTCTGTGTCTATGTCTCTTGAGGCCTCAACTGATGCCCAAAAGACATGTATACAAGGGAAAGTCTCTGGAAAAGTGATTCCATGCAGGGGCCTGCGTGTGATGAGGAAATGCTCTTTGACCCTTTGTGTGATTTGTGGATAAAATGTGTGATCTAACTGCACATTTTACATCTCTGGAAGAGAGGCATCACACTAAAAGTTCTTGGAAAATGTTCCCTCTCACGCTCTAACTCTAATACTCTGTATACCATGATTGCTATATGGTATGCAAAACTGAAGGGACAAATTATTATTTTCATTATTGATTGATCAGAGGGAATATTTTTCAATTAATTATTAACTGTGCAGTCTATTAGTTGCCACATCTCTGTTTAAAATGCATAAAAAGGAAAACAGTAGGGGCTCTGCTTTTTGCTGCCATAGGTGACAGATTATTTTCATTTAATTTCTTTTCTATTTTTCTTAATTAACAGGTTGAGAAGAGAGACCAGAATGGACGGCAGTGGAGGCCAAAAATCTGGGAGGTACACTTTAAAACTCCTAGGTTGAAAGATTTCCTAATATCAGTCAGGTGTATCACATAGCTGAAGGCCCCTTTGGGATCACATGTGTTTTTTTACAGCCCGATTTACAAACGAAGTCCTGACATGACAAAATCTCCGATGACAAAATCCGAACAGCTCCTGAGAATAGATGACCACGATTTCACCATGAGGCCGGCATTCGGAGGTCAGAAAACCAAGTTCAAGTATTTTTAAGTGAAAGTGTTTTCTTTCATTAACAAAATCTGCAGCTCAGACATGCTGATTGCATCACAGGCTGCGTGGCCAGTCATCAAGTGCTGCGGGATAAATTCGGCCTGTGGTCATTGGTTTGAACCAAACTGTCCTATAGGCATTAAGCTCTCTGAGACCGTAATGACACCATCCATGCAAGCTGTGTCGGAGTTTCCAATTGCAGCTCAGTTCTTTACATCACAAATCTTATTACATGTCTTTTGCCTCTCTGTCAGTTAGAGGGAGTTGGTGTCATCTTTTTTTCAAATCAAATCTGTCGGATTACACTAAGATATAAAGACACATAAGCTTTTGTTTTTACAAGATCATAATAGAATATCATCTTTTTAGCGGCTTTCATATTTTTATTTGTGTTTTAGGGAAAATGACCACATACACAAGAATAGCATTTAACAACAAAAGGATTTAATGCGGTGGACAGAGGCATGTTGTTTTCATCAGACCACAACTAGTTTTAAAAACACAACAAACTTGCTGAAAAGACACAGAGTGACCTTTTGCAGAATCTCTTTGTTATGTCTCATTTCCACCACCGAGTGCTTCTCAGCTGACAGTGGAAGAGAGCGCTGGATTTCATCCACTGCGACATCTACTTTGATCCATTATTGTGACCTCATTGTGTTTGTGTACTATTGCAGGATGATGTTGCAGAGTAAAAAGGCTGAAATAGGTCATAAGTAGTCCCAGCCAGACCGACACAGTCATGGCACAAGACTGTGTTGTTGCTCTATATTTGTGTGATTCATTGTTGTTTTTAAACGCATGATTTCCCCAGGCTGAAACAGTCTGTGTAACAGTCAAGTTGACCTTTTACTCTCAGCAACAATCATGATGAAGCAGACACAAACGTTTAAACGGCTTCCATAGAGAATAACATCATCTCTGAATTTACTAATGTCCGTCCAATTTATTGCAGGTCCTCCAATTCCTGTTGGAGTAGACGTGCAGGTTGAAAGTCTGGACACCATCTCTGAAGTGGACATGGTAAATACAAAAACAGTGTTTCTCAAGTACAATGGTTTTTGTTTTTGGTTTTTTTTGGCTGCAATCTACTTTTACACCAAATGTATTTCATGAAATAGTCACTCAGAGATTTATGAGATTTCATATTAGAATGCATGATGCTACGATAATAAAATACAACTTAAGCAGTGGTTCCTCTGCAGTGACATCCAGAGAGAGAAAAAAAAAAAACTGTCAATCACAGCTTTTACTTTAAAAAGCTATATTTAAGTGTTCCCACCCCTATTGTTCAACACTCCAGTGTTTATCCTTCCTGTAGGACTTTACTATGACACTGTACCTGCGCCACTACTGGAAGGACGAGCGACTGGCATTCCCCAGCACCAACAACCAAAGCATGACCTTCGACAGTCGCCTGGTGAAGAAGATCTGGGTTCCCGACATGTTTTTTGTCCACTCCAAGCGCTCCTTCATCCACGACACCACCACTGATAATGTCATGCTGAGGGTGTATCCTGATGGCAACGTCCTCTACAGTCTTAGGCAGGCTTTTTTATAATAGTGAAACAGTTTGAAATAAGCAATGGTTTGACAAATAAAGAATTCTGAACATTTACTGTGTGAAAAAACAAGCTGCGCCACATAATAAGCTCTCTTTGCTTTGATGACTCTCACAGTTGGTGAAAGGCCCCAGCGGCATTTTATGGCGCAAGTGATAATTGTTATTAGTTGTGTCTACAAGTGCAAAATTCGAATTAATCAGAGGAGAAATACTCACTACTGTTGCATTTGTAAGCTCATCGTAGGGTCTCTTAACCTGCATTTCATCATAAAGGTTCACAAAGAAAACAGCATAAAGCAATCCGATTAAGAATCAAGGACAGCAAGAGGAATGTGGGATCAAAATGACGCAACACTGCAGGATATAATAAAGAGAAAAACAAAAATGCTCAGAAAAAGGAGAAGGAATGAGAACAAGCATAAGTTTAATATTTAAATACTCATGAAAGCAAATGGCATAGAAAATAATGCAAGGCATGCCACAGTATTGTGCACAAATAATACAGCCTACGCAGACTCTCTGTGCCTTCTATTTGTTTTGACTGACTATTTAATGTAAATACAATGACACAGAATTTACTTTGAGTTTTTGCTGTCTCTGCAGAGTCACTGTCACTGCCATGTGCAACATGGACCTTAGCCGCTTCCCTTTGGACACCCAAACCTGCTCACTGGAGATCGAGAGCTGTGAGTGGATTTATCACTGATGGACATGTCAGCAATATATATATATATATATATATATATATGAAAAAAAAGCTCTAATTTTAATGGCACTTTCCTTTTGCATCCTCACGAATTCTGCAGTTCCTCTTCTGAAATGGTGTTCTAGATTAGTAGGCTTGTCCTGTTTTATCTTTCTCTGTCATGCTGTCCTATGTTCACATTAGGAGCCAAAGACTGATTCACTTGTGCTGACTTCTACATATTTCCCCTACCAGATGCCTACACAGACGATGACCTGATGTTGTACTGGAAAAAAGGGAATGAGTCCCTGAACACGGATGATAGAATATCTCTGTCCCAGTTCCTCATCCAGAAATTTCACACCACCACAAAGCTGGCGTTCTACAGCAGCACAGGTACTGTAATCACCAACGCTGCCACTTCTGCTCCGCACAGTGAACTGCACTGATTACACAAATGTGTTCAACACGCATGGAAGAACTACAACACAATCAAATTACAAATTTGACAAATGTTCTTTCGCTTTAAAAGCCTTCTCCAACTAAAGTATTGGGTTTTCCTCACACCCTTTGAATGTCACATTCAGGATGTCCTAACAGCAGAGGTGGACAGAGTACACAACTTCACCACTGGAGCACAAGTCAAATATTACTCCAACACAAGTAAAAGTAGCTTGGTCAAAATATTACTAAAGTACAAAAGTATTTGCTCAAAAAATTACTTGCGTAAAAGTATTTTTAAAAAAATGCCTACAGCAAATACAAGAAAGGAACGCAGCTTTATTGTCATTATACAATACACTGATGTGATTCTGCTACAGATGTTTATAGCTCAAAAATACCTTCAGTTAAAGAGGCCCTACAGGAACCGGTCCGGTCTAGACCCTCGTCCTTTTATGATCGTACTTCTTGCCATACATGCAGGATGATGGCAGAAATGTAGTGAGTTAGAGTCGCGGCTCTGAACTTTAGCTAGCTCAGCTTATGCTAATGTAGCTAGCTATAAAGCTAAGTGTCGTTCCACCTTAGCTTGGCTCGTTGACGCTGGTAACCATGGTGACTAGGACACACAGAAGAGGAGAGGCGGGGTAGGTGAACACATGGACCGGCTTTACTCAGCTCTTTACCTCCTCCAACATCAGAGAGGGACAAACAAGCTACACACAACGCAACACAACACGGCTACGTGCTGACTACGTCACGTGTAACTGAATTCCCCTCAGGATAAATGAAGTAGAGCGCTATCATGTTTATAATGTTTCTACTACAACATAATATAGCCCCTGTATGTGAACCCGTAAATGAAAAGTACAGATGAAGGTTTCGCCTTCAGCAGCAGGTTCGACCCGGTTAACTGGTGACTTGATGACAAGTGGCGGATGGCAATGGGGCACACACACACACACACACACACACACACACACACACACACACACACACACACACACACGCACAAAAGCTCCTAGACTGCTCCAGTCCTCCCAATAGTTAATCCTAACTGTGAAATGAAGTGAATCAGGCTATTGCCAAAAACCTATGCTCCTGTGTAAAGCCACCCCAAAGCCCCGCAGCTCTCTGCTAACCACATGTCACTTTTCTCACAAGAGCAGCCTGAAGCACAACAGGGATTTAATGTCCTATCTTTCTCTACCAGACGGGTAGGGAACCTCTGCTGCATGTGTTTGTATTGTGTATCACCGGTTAACTTTTGGCAACGTGTGTGCAACTTTTTGTTGAAATTCCTAGGTTGGTACAATCGTTTGTACATCCACTTCACCCTGCGGCGCCACATCTTCTTCTTCCTGCTGCAGACCTACTTCCCTGCCACGTTGATGGTCATGCTGTCCTGGGTGTCCTTCTGGATCGATCGCAGGGCCGTCCCTGCCAGGGTGCCACTAGGTAGGATTAATTCCTCCTCTCTGTGTCTGGCCTTTAGTTTCAGAAATGTGTGTTTATTCTACAAGAATTTGGCTAATTCTTTTATACCAACCATGGATCACAACTTCCAGAGTGCAAGTGTAAAAATATATGTAAAAAAGACTGAGGAGCTAAACCAACGCAAGATTTAAATAGAGTAAAGCAGGTGTCAAAGTAAGTAACAAAGTAATTGGGTTTCATCCTCTGAGGACCATGAATTGTTTGGTTCAAGTTTGTGTGACAATCCATCAGCACAAAAAATAGGTATTTAAATGAATTACTGCACTTTTTAATAAAAGTGTTATCGATCATTTGGTTTTATCATCCCAAAAGATACTATAAATGAAGATCTCTGCTGTGACTGAACTGTTTGTGTGCACCTCTCCAGGCATCACCACAGTGCTGACCATGTCCACCATCATTACCGGGGTCAACGCATCCATGCCGCGAGTCTCCTACATCAAGGCAGTGGACATTTACCTCTGGGTCAGTTTTGTCTTTGTCTTCCTGTCAGTGATAGAGTATGCGGCAGTCAACTACTTATCCACCGTACAGGAAAGGAAAGAGAGGAAGCTAAGGGAGAGAGTAAGTGTGATATTTTATTTATTTTTTTTATATTCATGAAATGTGTTAATTATCTTTTAATGTTTGACCATGACAAGTTGGTTTAGGTGCTGTGTACATGGCCTCATTCAACAAACACAATGTAAAAATTTAATTCTTAGTCCTTGTTTTGGTAAGCAGTAAAGAAGGCATTTATTCTTCACAAGTAAGAGCATGCATCTACACTTATATAAGAAGTGAAAGTGTGGACAAGATGTTCCAATTTTATTTTCAGTTCTGCAAGTACAAAAATAAAGAAGCTCCGATATTTTTCATGAATCATTTATGAAGAAGGTCTTTACTTTGACCCGCACCTCATGGACATGGTGCTCTGCAGAATACATCAGTACAGCTTTAGTAGATACAAATACTTGCAGAGATTCGTGTTTACCACACAGCTGGAATGATTTGAAAAGTCAATATTGGCTGATTTAAATTTAAATTTGCCAAATGTGATGTGGTCTGCTGTAATGGGGAATTAGAGAAAGTCAATTGATGTTGAAGAATCAAAGTCGCACAACATAGACAAGGGTGATCTGATTTAAAATGATAATACTTTATGAAATAAGTAGAGACATTAATAAATAATTATATGAATTTTCAAGTGAAAGCGGCTTGCAATGCTAAGGCAGAATACTTCTGGGTCTCCAGCTTGTGTACTATATTGCTATTCTTCATCTGCCAAATGCTGCAGCATATGGAGCCAAATTGCCCACATACCCTGAGGAAAATTGTCTGCACAAACATCCTTCAATAAATGTTTCATTCCAAAGTTATTTAAAGGGCCTGAGTGTGCAGAAAAAATATGAACATTTAACAAACTAATGGATGCAGATGCTCGTTTCAGTTTGTTTTCTGACTTATCAGAAAGTCGTCAAAGGGTCAAATTACTTTGTGTCACCTCTCTAGCTTCCGTGTACCTGCGGTATTGGCAACCCAGACGAGATGATGATTGACCCCCAGATCACCGGCTACGGGTCTATGGATGTTAACACCACAGGGAATTATGGGATGCCAGAGAATGGTGGCCGCCAGGAGCGAATCTTAGCGCAGGTGGCATTGAATGACCCACAGATTGCAAGCCAAGTGAAGCCATCCAGAGGCTACGTGAACATTTGGATAGACACCCATGCCATAGACAAGTACTCCAGGGTTGTTTTTCCTGGCGCGTACATCCTCTTTAACATCATCTATTGGTCCATCTACTCATAACAGAAGGTGCATCCAGCATCTGTGACAGCCATCCATGATGGTACTCCAGGAAATCAGCTCATTTGTACAAGAACAAGAAACGTGACCTCACACTGAATGCTTTCCAGACAGAGGAACTGCTCATAAGATGCATAGAGATCACTGACAGACTAGTGACCATTGCCTTTTTGACCCAGCCACTTAAAACTGAGGTACTGACAAACAGGACAGACGTTGTTACTGGTTTTGTTAATGCACCTCATCTTTGTGGTTTTATGTTGTAACTATAGTGCTGTGGATGGAAAGATGTTTTGATTGTTTTGCCGCCTGAGGACCAACCCCATACTAAACTGAGTTAAACTGCACAACGATACTGTATATGCTTCACCTTTTGGATGCAGTAACTGACCATAAAACAGCTGTCCTAGCTCAGCCTGGAGGCAGTCTAATAACACATCTGGAGCACACAGATATACAAGTAATAAGTGTAAAAATATAAAATCTGCTGTAAAACTGTCTTTTACACCTTGGATATTGTGTGGATTTGCGACTGAGATATATCACATTAAAAAGCAATCTGTAGAAACGCTGCTAGGCAGATTGTGAAACTGTTAAACAGAGCCAGACTGACTGTTTCCCCATTTCCAGTCTCTGTGTTAAGCTAAGCTAATCAGCTCTTGGCTGTAGCTTCTTTTAGACTTTGGGCATGAAACTGATATTATCCTCTCATCTGAACTATTGCAAGAAGGCAGATTAGCAGAATTTTCCAAAATGTGGAGATATTCCTTTAAAAACCTGACAATCAGATTTTAATTATTCTTGGAGTTCAGTTTTGCTTTGGCAGCATGTTAGTATGACTCATTATATGTTCTAATATTTTGTGATCTTTGTATGGAGTGCAGTTATGCATCTGTGTCATTTGACAAAGTTTAGGAGAAAAGCAAAATATTGCAGTCACAAATGTAAAAATATATGTTTAGTAAATCCCAAATACTGATAATGATACTGACTTTTATTTTCTAAATGTCCTTAGTATTTCTCTTTCTTTTTTTATGCAACAGAAGCTCATTTCCTCTGTTTGGTGTTGTGAGGCATTGAGGTTCACTGTGACCTGTTAGTTGCTAGTGTTATTGTACTTTTCATTTTAAAACATCTTCATACGCTGTTAAACAAAAGATATTACAAATATTTTTGGTTGTTCATAAAAGATTTACTAATCCAAAAACACAGATAGAAAAAGAACTCTTGAATAATGTTATATGTGAGAAAACGTTTAATAAATGTTTTGTTTTCTGAAAATATGAAAATGATATGGGCAGAATTTAGGTGCTGATCAACAAAACCAATGTACATTTTAAATCTCCTGTGTAATTTTCTGACTTGTTCAAACAGAAACGGATTGAGATGCATGGCTTACTTTTAGGCATATTTTTTCTATTTAAATAAAACACAAATAAAATCACATTTTTGTGGCCACAACTTTTGTGCCAGTTGAAGCATTCAACAACATTTTACTGATGCAACTCCTCAAGTCTTCATCCACAAGAAAATCCCATTTTCCTTCTCTCTTAACAGCTTGTTTAAACTTCACTGGGGGATAAGCTTTCACAGTTATTAGACTTTGGACTCTTACCAACTGCAGCATTTCTTTTCCTTCTCTGGCACAGTCCTTATTCTTGATGAGTATTCATAACCAATCATGTAAAAGGATATTATACTGTATATACAGATATATATACAGTTGTGATCAGAAGTTTAAATACACTCTTCATTGGCATGAATGTCATTCATTTTGTGCTTTTCATGATTTATTTTAACCATTCTTTTTTCAGGGTGGAATGATTATACAATGTACATCTTCAATTACTTTTAAAAATAAGAATTGGGTGCACATGTTTGAATTTATTTTGTGTGCGTGTGTGAATAAGCCAAATGCAACCCAATTCCCAAGTCCAAAAAGGTCAAGCTATTTTAAGGTTGTTTCTGTTTTGTGATTTTGTAAAGATTCCAAAGACGTAGGAACAATTAAAACAATAAATACCTTTTTCATCATCAAAAAGTCCATCCAAGCCAAACATTGTGAAAAGTGTAGACCGAACCTCGGTACAGGCACTTTGAGCTTAGTGTGCTAGATGCTAACATTAGTTAATTCCCTCTCAACAGGAACTGCAGCTGAGGCTGATGTAAATGTTCTACAGGGCATAAACTGAAAAGTTGGGATGATGACACAGGAGTCGAAGTGTCTAAGCTAAATTTCATGACTGCCTTCATTAGAATTTATCCTTTGGAGACTTTGTGAGGATCCATGCAGTTGTTCACTATCATTTTACAGGATGAGTGAAAATGAGGGGTCAACATCTTGACATCTTGAATCACTGCAACAGTTGTTTGGACTAAGAGGTCTTTAAATTGATCAGGTTTGAATATTTTAGTATGACATAAGCTATTTTAGCTATTACTTGTTAAAAAGCATGCTGCATAAATGTGGTTGTTATAAATATCTTGCTCCTCACTGAGTTGTAACTTCACAGCTTTATCTCCTCAAACACCTTCATCTGTCTGTGAATTCTTTATTTTTCCTCCGATCATTTTTACAACGATCCTGATTTGAGTGTAAGTATGGAGCTGTCATCATAGTCTTTCTAGTCCTTTCTCCTGTTTTTGTTCGGCCAGCCTGAAGTCTTGTCTCACTTGCTTGAGCAGATCTGGGCAGCACAACACATCAACAGCTGTCATGGCCAGGGCTTTGGCTGTCCTCAGGGTGAACAACTGGGCCTTTTCAGCTCCTGGTGCAGCAAAAAGAGTGGAGCAGAAAAAAAAATCAAATTGAAAAAAATCTAAACAAATTGACCTGGTAAAGGTGTTGGCTGAAAAAAAATCTGCCTGAGCTTAGCACGATTCATTTTCTATTACAGAAAATAATGTGCTTCCTATAGACATGCACTGCAATACCTGCTGCATCAATGAATTCCTCAGTGTGGTTGAATGCGTCAGTGCCGATGTAGAAGAAAGGATGGATACCAGGAAGTATGAATGATACGTTGCCAAAGTTTGTGGACCCTGCAAGACAATAACAAAATCATGTTGATAATGACTGTGTTGGTGCAACAAAATACAATCTGATCACAATTATGCTTTTAAACTGTGATTTTTTTATCTTCACCTACCAGAGAAGTTGGCCAGCTGCTCTGGAAATTCAATCCCTAAAGCTTTTCCGTTTTCTTCATACAGGTTTGCCAGAGTGGCATTAGGCAGAATGTTAAAGTAGGGATTGAATGGGTAGGTTATCTCCACCTACAGGAAACACAAGTTCATCCAAATTTATAAAATGCAATGTGGCAGGCAAGATCACAAATTAGTAAAATATAATTATCATAAATTAACAATATGTGAAGTTGTGTGCACTATGGAGTCTGGGTTCAACCTGCCTAAAGTCAGTGCAGATGGAGAAGAAGTGAAGCCTGAAGATAACAGTGAATTACATAACAGCAACACAGCATTTAGTGCATAATTACAGGAATAATGTTAAAAGCAGCTCTGTCATATAATAGCAGCATCAAATCCAATTTTGAGTTAATTTCTCCACTTTGTGTTCCCCGATCAGTATTTTATTTTGTGAATTTAAATAAATATAGCTGATATGTGTATACAGGACAAAGGAAATCACAATGGAAGAAAGATTTATTTTCAGTAAGCTTACTTGGCAACCAGTCGCCACAGCAGCTGCCCTAAAGCAAGCCTCTGCTTTGAGCTTGAGTTCACAGAAATCCTTAACCAGCGGAGCACGCAGATAAAATGCTAATTCACTGTAGGCAGGTATAATGTTGGGCTTCTCCCCTGCACGTTTGATGATACCTGTGTAGGGAAGACACTGTACAGACAATGAGCAAGATATAATTCTGACAAGATACAGAATTCATATGGGTTTAGATGCCAAATTAGTTTGTTATTTCTGCTTTCCGTGTGAAATTAAACATCCCTCTTCATTTGTAAAGGCTGAAGAAAATGCATTATACAGTTACAGGTAAGCTACAGATTCCTCAAGGCTGCTGCTTAACTGTGCATTGAGGCACAACTTTTCAAAAGCTGGTAGGTGCTTTTTTGTGAGCCTTGAAAGAAAAAAAAATTAAATAAAACTATCTTTTCAGGAAAGGTTCAAAACACAGTTAACTCAAAGCTCTTCCTTTTCTGATCTTTCTGAGGCATTTAACACATTCAGAAAATAAGAAAATATGGAGTAATTCAATTCAACAAACTTCCCTGCAGGACTCCAATCAATCTCACCTTATCAACATTTTCATTTTCATGTTCTCTAGAAATTTTTTACAATGTATTTTATATGTTTGATGGAAATGCATTACTGCGTCGGGAACTAGTGATGATTAGGGCTGTAAATTACTATTGTTTTAATTATCCATTATTTTCTCTGTATTCCACGAACATGCTTGTGTGCAAAGTAAGTAGACTCTGGAGTTACCTTGACAGACACAGGCAGGTCGATGTGGTCTCCTACAGAAGCCTTCAGACCCGCAAGAACAAAGGTAACAAATATACCATTTTGTGTCGCCTTCAATACAAGCTAGGCTAGGACGTTAGCATTAGAGCTGGCCAGTTAGCTTAGTTACAAGCTAACGGCCCTGTTTCTTACCTTGCTCTACGTTTCTCGTCCCAAATTCACCGTCACCACCCTTTTTAAAAAATATTTGTATATGTAATATTTATTTTATTATTCTCTTTTCTTTTCCTTTCTGATCACCGGACTGATGCTGGCTGGACATTTTCCTACCGAACTTCAGACAACAGAAAACAGGCTAGCATAGCAACAGTAACCAAGGGGGCGGGGCTTAGCGAAGGATCGGTGGCCAAACCATTTGTTTGGGGGGGGGTTACAATTAGGAATAAAACAGGTAAGAAGCTTATGGTACTCAAATATTACTTCAAGTAGTTGTGCATTTTTGCATGTCCCCTTTTCCTCCATAAACAAATCATCTCAGTGGGTGATCCGTTCGCTCTTTTACTGGTCTAGTCAGTGGACGCGTCCTGTCTCCGGTCTGGTGCGGCCTAGGTCCTGGGGGGGGCGCCGTATCTGCCTTAGCCCAGTCCATTACTCGCAACCAATGAACTCCGTAGACCACTCAGCAATAGACTACAAGACTTTTAAAAAAAATATATATATATAATCCTGGTTTACCTCTGTTAAACTAAGGACCCTATAGTTTCAGATAAACCTTGAGATTGTTGCTGTAATTTTGTAGGTCTGAGTGTGAGTGGTTGTCTCTGTGTGTTGGCCCTGCGATGGACTGGTGACCTGTCCAGGGTGACCCCACCATCGCCCCATTGTGAGCTCCAGCAGCCCCCACGGCCCAGAAACAGATGAGAAGAAGAGAATATGAATGAATGAATAAGTTACAGAATTTTTGTCTGCCCTTCTCCTGAGGAAAAATGTATCATTGCTTCATTCTCCCTGTTTACTATCAAGTGCTGCAAAAACTTTGGAAGATGCATCACACTCTGATTTCCATCTAGACCTGAATAAACCTTTTCTATTAAAGGTGAAACGTCTTCAAGCATCTACACCCAAGTCAGTTGCCTCTGATATGATTTTTTCAGATAATTACCATCCAATAATAAAAATTCACTCTAAAACATACACCAATTATCTTTTCCACCACCGAAAAACGTTCTGCCTCACTGTTATTCCTTTTATAAATCACATTTCTCCGCTCAGACCTGTTTGATGCTCGTGTTACCTCACTAGAGGGACCCAGAGTGACATACTGTGGTAAAGGGCTGCTTTCAGCTCTGAATTATTTTCTTTTGCAAAAAATATAATTTCGCCTTGAAGAATTTAGACAAATGACAAAAAAGCACATTTGAAAGAAAAATCTTTTCATAACTATTGTGGCCTGTAGCCCCTTGGATGACTCTACACAAGCAGTGGGCAAACAATGCTTTTCCCTGTTGAGGATGAAATCAGGTCTGGCCGCAAAAAAACAAGGTCAATTAGTGTTGAATGAATAAAGACAAAACTCCACAGCTGTCACATGCTCAGTGAGTGTGTGTGTGTGTGTGTGTGTGTGTGAGAGAGAGAGAGAGACAGAGCAGGTGTACATGTACGTGCATTCAGTGTGTTGGAGGTTAATTGGGGGCAGTTTTCACAGGAACAGAACAGCGCTCAGCAAGCTGACACTAGACTGCCTCCTGACATGACCTGTCTGTCAGATTACTTTATGCCCCACCAATGATGCTGACACTGTCTGCTGTGTATCAATTAAGTGACATTGAAGGGACACAACCATGTGTTACCCCATTGTCTTACTAGGAGAGTTGGCTTTCCATCATGTGCATCATTTCACATGATTACACATGTGTTTAGCGTCACAAATTAGCCCGAGTTACCAAAAAAATAAATAAAAAATCAAGAATGTAAGATTTAATGTGTAAATTTTCTTTAAAATTATTATCATTTCAACCCAGATAATATGAAATTGTACATCAAACAGATAGTGATCTTAATAGTAGCTTCAGTGGAAAGAAATTCAATAGTCACTGGTGACAAATGTAAAAGTGAAGCATTTTTTTGAGTGATGCAACAAATAAAACCTCTGCCTACTACAATGATATATACAGTAGGCTAACACACATTTCAAGTACTGCATATTGATATTTTATGTGGAGACACTGGTCAGCCCACAGAGAGGAAGTGATGCATGAGTTTTGATATATGCATGCAGGCATCACAACAGCAGGATGCCCCAGAGGAAGGCCGGCTTGACAGCTACAATGAATGGATCTGCTCCTGATAACAACATGTTTCTGAATTGGGGGATGAAAGGAAAACAGATTCTGCCTGTGTTTGTTTGTGTCCACAGTGTGCTCCACATACTAATGTTTCTCTGCCTCGACTCCAGTCTTAAAATATGGAAGTTCATATCAACCAGACAAAAATCTAAGCTCATGTAAATATGCCTATTTGCAAGTGAACATTTGACCATTCAATCTGCAATTTTGAGACAAGCTTTCAGTGCAGTAGATAAGCATCACAGTAACAACGATAACTGCGTGGTTAAGGAATAACCACAACAACACCAGTAATGACAGTTTGAATCAATATCTGTCCCCATTGCACATTTTGTTTCACTATATCATCATCAAAGCATCTTTTCAGTTTCAAAAGCTTGACTTAACACGCGCGCACACATAACGTGTGCAATTCACTTGCTCATTATATTCTCATACATGAGCTGCATTTCTTTATCAGACAATACAGAGTTGGTTGGGTAAATGAATATTCAGGCGATATATAGAGCGTCTTCCTTTTGTGTGATCTGTGTAGGTGGCCTTCAGCAGCATATGCCAGGGGTCACAATGGCCAAGCAATTTGAGAGGCACTTCAGCCCTTAAATAACAATTGGTGCTTTTTTTTTGTTTTGTTTTGTTTTGTTTTGTTTTTAATTGAAGGATGATTATGGATTCTGCCTGGGTATAGGATGCATGCTGAGAAGACTTCTGGTAACTGGGGAAGTCTTGTAAAATCTCACGCAGAATAAGTGTAAATCCCATCTGCGTGTGGACATCTGCTGGTCTGCAGACCACTTTGTAATCGTTAGTTTGGCTCAAACATTCGTGTTAATATTTAAGTCTGAAAATACTGGCATGATCATATATTTTATCTTTCTTCTGCTCTCTGTTTGAAGATGAGATTAAACATGAGATTCCAGTTGACTGAAGGAAACTGACAATGTGTCAGTCATGCTTGCTCTGCCCTGTCAGCATCACCGTGAGACAAAATGTGCCCTCGGAGAATTCGCTGGAAATCCAGGCTGGGATGTTCGATATTGCACAACAAGCCGCTTGGTAGTTAAAAAATATCCCCTGAGGGCTTCAGAAATGTGTGTATGTGTCTGTGCGTGGGGGTGTACACGTCCAACTTGACAGTCCTGCTTTTTTCATTAATGTCACATCAGTGCACACAGTGAACTCAAAGCTGGAATACATTAACACCTCAGCTCATCAAGTCACCCTGCCATCTTCTTCAGGGGGTGGACTTGGGGTAGGGACACACTGTACAACATTTGGTTGTGGCATTAGTGGTGCTTGACGGCTTATGATTGAATGCAGCTTCACCCAGACTCTGGATTGTGAATATACAACAGATGTGTTTACTCTGTCTGGGTTAATTGATGTAAAAATTCTAATAAAAATCTTCTTTAACCAAAACACATTTTCATATACATTAGGGTCTGCTTTGATGCTTTATGAGCACTTTTGAGTTTGCTGTTCCTGAGACTCTGGCAGGAAAATTTACAAATAGTATAGTAACACGTTTCTCATGCTGGGTTGCAGCAGACTCTGTGGGATTGGCTTGTATAAATGGTGTAAGCTATCATTACTGTGTGAAAAGAAAACACAGAGAGCAGGAAATAGATTGGATTATTTGGGAAAAACACAGCACAGTGTCTTCTATGTCTACAAAACACTGAAGCAATGAAACATGACAAGAAGAAAGTTCCTATATTCTCTCCAGCTTCCTGTCTTCAAGCTTGAATTGTATTTTCTACTCTGTCCTCTCAAAAATTGCACACAGAGCTGCCCTCGTTGCTTCAAGAGGAGGCCCTGCTGCAGCCTTTTTTTGCTTGACAGCGCTGAAAAGGCTGATGTCCCCCCCAATAACATCAGCCTTTGTGGGCAGTGTGCTGAACACTACCATCCCTCTAACCACAGAGGAGCCAAAATCAGCAGGATGTGCGTAAAGTGAAGTTGAAGTGTAAATTTGTCTTCTATAATAATTGCGACGAGATCTGACTGATAACAATGGTGCCTTTGGAATGAGAACAGAAAGGTTTCATTCTTCACATTAGATCTCTTTTCAGTCAGTGGAAGAAAGCAGTTGTTGAAAGAGGCTGTAAAGTATTAACATATTGTTCATTGCAGATACAGTTGACCTGACTTTCATAACTCACAGCTATTGCATTTGAAAAGTTGACACTCTCCACAGTACATTTGTCATCTTTGAAATTCACCTGGTGAGTTCCCAAGGGCCAGGATTAATTCCAGTTTTCTGGGCCAGCGGAGGGAAGATGCGTCTCCCTCTCTTCTCTTTAGAGAAGAGAGGCAGGATCCTCCTGCTCTGATAATTGTGGCGAGCTGGAACAGTTGAAATAGAACATAGACTCAGGGGCAAAGAGTCTACAGGGAAGACAGAGATCAAGCAGGGATCAGTGCTTTAGTCTAACAGAGACAAAGGCGTGAGACAGACAGGGACACATCAGTCTCCTTAATGCTTCACAGGAGACCATGAAAACGTCGAGCAGACCTGGGTAGCTCTGAGAAGCAAAAGCATAAGAAAAAACTGAAAGCAGAATGAGAGACAGATAAAAAAAAAAAACCTGAATGATGGACAGCTTTTTAAAACATATAAAAAAAGAAGAATTTACAATGTCAAGTCTCCCAGTTAAATTATTATTTATTTAATTTTCAGATGAGTAGTCGTAAATCAAAGCATTGAACAAACTGAAAGTTTGGCTTAATGAAACTATTAAAAAAAGTTCTGAAAAAATGTAGAAGAGTAATTGCACAGTTAAATGATGTTGGAGTTAAAAAGAGTATTGCACAGCTGAGATGACGCGTCAGAACACATTATGATTTAAAGTCCTAATGGCTGTTAGTCAGCCTGGTGGTCCCGGTCAACTGTTCAAAAAGGTGATGACTGGGCTGCGTGGAGTCTTTGATGGGGTTTTTAGCTGTGTGAAGGTCACAGGAGCAGGCGATGTCCTTCAGGAAGGGCATGTTGGGCCACGTTGATGACTCTCCTATCTGCAGTGGAGTAGTTTTCATTCATTTTAAAAAGAAGATGAAATTCCCAATGGGGACATCAATTTGTACCTTAATAACTTAATTCATAGACATATTTATCACATATACTAAATAATAGTTTCTCTGTCTGCCTGAACAGACTCTCCGTCTTCCTCTCTTCACATCCTCCAGCCAGCCAACATGTCGGTGAGAAAACTTGAGTGTTAATTGGAAGCTCTCCCAATGGGAGCTCGTAGGCGTCTTCCTTGTCCTCAGTATTTATCGGCTAATGCAACTGCTACAGCTCTCTCAGAATCATAGCTGCTCCTGAATAATGAACATACTTAATATTCATTTCAGATTCCTATGAGCTCTTGTGCATAAATAATACTTGAGCTTCTGAAGGATTAAAGCCCCAGCTGACACAACTGGATTAATTGTGCTACAGCAGAAAATGATGGCAGGGTTAAACAAATCCAGTTTTTGTGACCCCGCCTGACACTTGTAGTGTTACTGTTTTCTAAGATCCTGTGAGAGGATTAAATAACGGCGTTTGGGAGGAATATAAAGGTACAGCTCTGATGAAAAAATTACCCGATACCTGCTCTGGGTTACTCCCTTATATACAGTAAAGTGAAACCACCTCTATGGCCAGTGTACATACAACATACACCAAATTTCAAAGAATAATAATCAGAATGAAATTTATCCTGACATCCTCATGGGTTCTCCTCTGGCCCTGTTCCTCTCTATTTGCACGACATTCATCAAAGAAATATGGCCACACTGCTTTCTTGGGTTTTGAAATATTTACTTTAACTTCAATATAGCCTGACTACATTTCTTCATCCTTTTGAAGAAAATGAAAGGAGAAAGAAATTACAAATGAGTGTGGTAAATTCTTGTTACCTTAGCTTGGCTTAGTTTAATATGAAGACTGGACAAAAGCTAGTTTGGTGCTGTCAATGGTAACAAAATACATGTATTCAAATATGAAAGCGTGTTTTAGTGACTTGATGCTGATGGTGAAGTAGTATCAATTTATCTGTTGACAAGAAAATGAATAACAGTGTTTCTTAAAATATTCAACTATTCCTAGAAAAAAGCCAAACCAGTGTAATTGATCCTGCTTAGAATAATGGAAAGCGCTGGATTAAACTTCAAGATCCAGGCTTTAATCCTGAGTATATGTGTATACACCGTCGATGAAGCTTCCCTGCTTGGCTCAGAGCTGTGATTTGTATTTGAGAGAAACAAATATTAGATTAATTTCACTCTACAAAGCACTGATTTATCTTAACTCAATATAAACCCTGCTTCTACTGCACCACCTTCAAGCCCTTAGGTCATATTCCTGAAGTGAAACACACACCAAGGGGGCGAAGTGAGATGATGTGAACTCATGAAATTGCTTTTGCCTAATTTGATTTTGCATAAGTCACAACAATCCAATTCCTCTCAATTTATCGATTTTTTTTTTTAAATCTTATGTTTGGTAGAGATTAAACAGAGTCTCAACTGAGGAATTAATCTAAATATTATTTCACAGGCTGTGATTTACCCAAACAACGTGACTCAATAGTAGACAAATATTATCATGAGCACTACCACGTTGCACTGTCTTCACAAGCACACCGTAATAAGTGCTGTATCTTATTTTGATACCCATACATGACAGGTGAGCAGTGACAAGTTGAAGTGTTTCATTTTGAACTGTAGAAGCAAAAAAACCTTGCATTATTGAACTTTGTATAATTAGACGGCACTATTTTAATGATGCTGTTTTCATTTGCAATAGATCGTTCTAATCATTATACAACAAGTTACTTTTGCAGTCATTTGCGCAAAGACAGTCATTTGATTAGAATAATGGGTTGAACATTCATCAATCAGAAACAAAGATCATGCAGGATGTGAGGACAGGCTTAATCACCACAGGATGCCATTCACAGACTGATTAAAATGAGAAGCAGAAGCGTCAGATATGGAGCCTGTTGTGAAAGATGTTTCCTGCTTTTCCTGCTGCCATGAGTATCTCTTAAAAAATGTAATTGAAATAAATAATTAAATTAATAACAACAACAACAACAATAATAATAACAACAACATGATGGCCGCTTGATTAAACGTGGACACAAACATTGTTTGGAGATGATAAGCTTTGTATCTGTTTTGTTTTAACAGATGTGTTGTCATGTCATTGGGCTTGGCTCATTTATAATGATGACAGAACTGAGAACGGGGACTTCCTTTTAAGGGTGTTTCATTTAATTTCTCCTTTGTTGTACTTTTCTAGATATTTCTTGCCAGCATTTACGTGTCTTTGTGTCAAATGTATATTCATTTCATAGTATTGCATGTTGCTCTTTTCGAAAATGAGCTGGAGCCTTTGAAATAACTTTTACAACCTAAAATAGATTAGTATGAAGTCAGAGAATGAATTGTATTTTATAATATACTAAAACTTAAGATCCCAAGAGGATGGCTCATATAACACGTTTTTTTTTTTTTTTTTTTGACTTTCCACGAATGTCACCATCAGCTTTTAAAAATCTGAATTTAGGTGAGACTTGACAATATTGTTTATTGTACACATGGTGTCATTAAGAACAGTTTACTTTACTAGAAGATGATGAGGCAAGAAAACATAACAACTAAGAAACTCACAAATAACTGTCAGCTGTTTGAGATTAGCTTATTTGATTTTTAGGAGTTGGTCACTCCCTCAAAATAAACTTCTCTTGCACTATTACCGCCTGTACAACTGACATAAGCATGTTGTTTGTGCTGTCCTGTGGAATAATCCAACATGTGTGGCTTGTTTCTTTAGTTTCTTTCTGATAGTTTGCCTGCATTTTTGTATTTGGCTACCGTGTTTTCCTTTCTATTGTTCTTGTTATCTTACAGCTTCGAGGTCAAACAAATTACCAAACACAAGAGAGACAGAACAAAAAAGAGACGCTTTCAAACTTTACCTTTCATGCAAGTCTGACAGCCAACCTCCCGACACTCTGTGTCAAACTCCCCAGTGCTTATCTCCTTTCAACTCCAACAAGGCAATTTCAAGATAGGCCCGCTCCTCTTCGGGGTCATGTTGCCACAGAGACAAAGTAAAAAAAAGTAAAAGTACTGTTGTTTCCAGCTCTAGCATGCACAGTGTGATTAACAATTACATGATATTAATGCTAGCTTCTCAAACCAGAACCCAGATGGCTGTTTGAACAGCAGTTACACCTCAGAGATAAAATGAAAATGAAATCTGTGCTAATATGTTTATGGTGTGCATTTAGACTTCAGATGAATCCGTTTTCTAATGATTATGGTCAGAAAGTGTCAGCTTTAATACCCTATCTGTCCCAAGATCCCAGAGCTCATACATCAGAGTCATAATTGAGACACCTTCTTTGATGTCACAGGCGTGTTGACACAAACTGTCTCGCACCATCAACGCACACAGTCACACAGACACACAGAGTCGCAAAACGCCACAGATTCAGCGACTCTGACATGGGAATCATCCGTACTAGCAGATAATATGCTGATTTCATTGTGAGAACAGGTGTCGCTGCGTGACACACCATTAATCAATCAAAACTTAACAATGAACTCCTGACTCTGGCGGCCGCGACCTTTGACCTCGTCCATGAACATGTATCTGAGGGAGACTGATGAGGGTTGAACCTGCATGGACCCAAAACTGGGATTGACCATTTAGAGCCTGAAGAAAACACTTTTCACTCATTCAACAGTGGGTGTTAGATTTTTCTCATTCAACAATTTGCTTTCAAATATATTTTATATGTTCGACCAACCCCAACGGTGAATTGAGCCTAGTAACAAATATTGTTGGTGCATTTCAACCCTCTGTTCTTCTTTTTATTTGTTTGTTTAAAATTTCTTGGTCTTGAAATGGGACTAGGTTACAATACCAATATTACCAGTGTAATGTTTTAAATATAAATATGAATAATTGACCAATGTTCTGTATTTACACCCATGTTTCAAAGCAGTTCTGACCTCCATGTTGAATTCAATTTCTAAGTGAGAATTTTTTTTAAGACACTATCATCCTGACCTTAGAAACCACACAATTTCACACAGCAGCAGGTGTATTAATTCAACGTGTCACGTTCATGTAGCTCTTTAAATACTGTGAAAAGAATTCAGGCTGCTGAGAAACAGCAAAAATGGAGCCTCAGTAATAATAATAATAATAATAATATGTTGAGATAAATTCAAGAAAAACAGATTTGAACCTGCTTGTGACAAAGCACAGCAGGCTTATAAATATCAACATCACTGACAGTTCCCAATGCGGCATAATGATGTGAAACAATTTAGTCAGTAATTCTGTACAATAGGCCGAATAAAGAAAAAAGACACGGAGGACTTCTGGGTGGCCGACAGCATCAGTGAGCATAGAAAAAGCAATCTGTCTTAAAGGATCCCAAAAATCATGACATGGAGATGGAGCAAAATATAACACGCTCTGAGAGTAAGACATTCATCCAATGCTTTTCGAACGCTATCATCAAACTCACAGTGGCTCTTTTGTGCCCTGAAAGAGTCTCTGCGCTGTTAAACACTGGAATATGTACACACACAGAAAGCACACACACCCACGGCAGAGTAATCCAGGTGACCTTGAGCCGCTGTGGTGCAGAAGAGTCTCCATGGTGATGTACCTGAAATACTGACAAAGACAAGGGGCAGCTTTCATACTCCTCTCAACTTGTAAATCAGAAATAAGACAGACAATTTCTCTTATCTGGTTTTCTGTAGAGATTCATCACTACTACTTGATGGAGGGATGACAAGTCAAGGGGTAAAATATAAAGACCTTTTAAAAAGCAAAGGCTTTAACTACATATTAGCATTTCAAAGAATCTGCAGGCAAATTATTATTTCCTTTATTATAGCTGGAAGTCCAATTTCTATAAAATTTCTACTAACATAAAAAAAAATTACCCAACTACGTGAATAGTGAAATCCTATGAAAAAGCTTAATCTAAAACAGATCAACATTTTTTTTAACATAGTTATATAATTATTACGCTGATCTTGGTTCTTTAACACAGAGCAGTCTCTGGGAGTTATATCCACAGATGAAGATGATTCAAAGTTTAATGCACATACGTGGAAGCCTGAAGTCAATGAGGCCACAAGCTGTGAAGTGATAAAAGTATGCATATGTGGAGGAGGAAGGGGGGGGGTTATAGGTGTAAAGTGAAAGAATCAGCTGTGTTGGCCAAGTACAGCATGATGGCCACTGGCTGGCTGCCAGCAGGGTTGTTTATGCTCTGCAGCTATCGGTCTATTTTCCAGCCCAGATGGTTGCAATTGCTTTGGGAAGAGGAACTATGAGCCCTACCTGACGAGGATTAAAATCAAATCTGTCTCTATGTGCTGTCAGCTCCTTCACTGATGCTTCACTGATGTATACTGTGTGTGCATATGTATATCTTTATATCTTATATCTGTATATCTTTGTAGAGATGAACATTATTGGTGCTCTGGATATTGGATCTCTCTACCAACATGAAACAAAATGAATGTGTAATGCTGTATGTGCATAAATCTTATATTTGTCTACAAAAATCCCCACAAAATTCTAAATCATATTATTATTAATAAATAATTAGCACATCAACATTTGTGAAAATTCTTAGCAATACCAAATGATTATCAGTTTCAATTGGGAAAATCATCAGCTTTTGTATTGTAGTGAAATTAGCCTACTCTCTTCATTTTCTCTCTATATATTGTTTATATACCTTTATATTAAATAGTTTATTATATATTTATAGCATTTCTGTCAAAGTCTAAAGAATTGTTTGGATCCATGTGCAACAATGCGCAAGCATTGCACTTTACTCCCTTCATTAATTTTCATAAGTGTAATGCTGCCAAACCTCAGGCAATTTACTCGCTGCATACAAAAATAAGAGAAATTTTCCAAAACCCAGCAGAGATTTCATGACTGTCGACCTGGCATGGATGTATTAAACCTTCAACAAGACTCTGCTGCTTAATCCATCATTCTCAACAACACAGCAGTTAAAATGTCACCTGCTAGTCATGTTCATATTTGACTCCAGGCTTTTACTAGGACAGTGAGTGCGATGCGTTGGCCTTTAGTGGACCTCCGGTCCTCACTGCAGAACACAGCGTGTCATAGATTATTGGCCTCAAGGTTTATGCATGATTGGACAAAAGAATTGAAACTTTTATGACAAACAGGAGCAAGAGTGAAGATTTTATTATTTTATGTCATGTGCGTTATTTTAACTATCTTCAGATATTATTATTTTCATTTGGAGTTCATATTTAGCTTTGTTCTCTGAACATTGACCATTTCACACATGACCCACTGACCAGCAGTCAATGCTAATGTGTCATATGCAGCCTATTGATAAGTATTACATCCGTCATTCATCAAGTCAGACCAGTGAAGTGAAACTGTTAGTCACTTATCTGAACAAAGCAGCATGTCAGACCTGAGTCTTCTCTTTTTGTTTTCTCACAACACGCAAAGAAAGACACCACTGCAAATCCATATTTTGCATAACACAACTCTTTTTATTTGACAACTTTGTAGCCATTCAATTCCAACCAATTTTAAGCTGCTTCTTCTTTGATGTCCACTCATTTGAGTCTCTCTGTCTTGCGCACCTCTAAAAGCTGATACATAAAATGTCTGTGTGATGAAAGAACTCTTCTGGGATGTGAGAGCACTCTGACATTGTTAGCTGGATGCATCTGCCCGTAATGGATGAGCTGCCATGATGGAGTGAGCAGAATGAGAATGGATAAGCACTGTGGCTATGAAATGTTTTCATGGAAGCAAAATGTAGGAATCAAATTCCAAGCTGTGATACCTTAACAGGCAGCAGAAGGGGAATGATGCAGCCTTTTTTCAAGTGTTTCGATCAAAAAATAATTTGTTTTCGTGTATTTTATGATTCACTTTGATTATCAAACTACAATGGTGCATTAATGGGTCCACATTTTTCTACCTCTCACGCTTTTATCTCTCTAACTATATCTTTGCTCTGTGTAAGCGTATTTGAAGTAAGCCTGGCTGGTTTGCAATTCTAGCGATAATTTAATTTGTCATATCTTCTGTTCTATTTCGAGAATGATCATTTAACTGCAGGTTCAACCCCAAGTAGCATTTTCATGTCTTGCACGTCATTGTTTAGTTAGAACAGCCAGGAATTTAACTAGTCGGGGTTACTCAGTTTTCACTGCATTATTGTTACATCTTTCACCTAAAAGCTGATTAAAAAAAAGCTCTGAAAATGTAACACCCAGCAATAAAAGTTAGCTGTATGCCAGTGAACAGAGCCAGCTGACAGACACACATAATTCCTGTTGGAATGATATGACTGACAACATGTGGGTCAGTGTATCATGATAAGGTAATCATAATTAATAGTTTTATATTTCGGTAGATGCATAATAGTTATTGCTGTCAGGTCACTCATCCTTCCACTGATAATCCAGAGCAAAAACACTGGAGGTCGACGTAAAAGTGAGCCTTTTAAAAAGCCACTCGTAGAGAATAACACATCAGTTTTTGAAATGAGGGCGTGAATGGCTAAAATTCAATTTAATTTCACAACTCCACTTCCTCCTGACAGAAAAAGGTCATGTGAGATTGTTGATGCC
Source organism: Echeneis naucrates (assembly GCF_900963305.1). Classification (NCBI taxonomy): domain Eukaryota; kingdom Metazoa; phylum Chordata; class Actinopteri; order Carangiformes; family Echeneidae; genus Echeneis; species Echeneis naucrates. The sequence continues at coordinate 10,333,409 of NC_042532.1, forward strand.
ATGGCAGTCAGGTCCATTTGGGCTTGCCATCCGTCTGTGAGGCTCTGCAGCTGGGTGTAGGGCAGACTAATTATTCTCTGGCTGTGAATCAAGTGGCACTGTGGCACTGAAAAGCGATTCCAGATTTTCCTCTTCATTTGGAGTTTCATAAACATCTCATGAGTGGAGCTTTCGAAGGTGACCCACCTCCTGTGATGCTGCGGGGCTACTGCTGCATACAAACAGATTCATGCTTCCTCGTGAAAACCAGGAAGGAAACGGTTCAACAGAGCTACAATGTGAAGCGTTGCACTGCTGCCTGAGTACTTCATCTGAGCCTGTAGCATCCATTTGCATAGCATTTCCACAAGTGAGCACTCACTGAACCCCCTGCTAAGTCTTTGTGATTACCACTGTGTTCTGCTGAGATAAAAAAGGGTCTTTAGATGACTAAATGGTGCATGAAGGAGATTATATCCACTGACCATTATGCTGTTTGTCAGACTGCAGGAAGAAAATGTAAAAAAATCTGTAAATGGAACTCATTCTTTGCCAGCTTATATAGAAGGCACGCACTGAACAAGAAAAACTGTTGATTTTATTCATGCTGTGTTTGGGGAGAACATGCGTTATCTTTCTCTTTGTAGCAGTGTATTAAAAGTTTCTCTGTGGACGATCCGCAGTTTATTTCTCATCTGAGGAAAAAAAATTCAGTCACCGATGACAATAAGTCTCAATTTCGTCATACTTTCTGCTGCTCCTGTCGTTCCCTGTCAGTGAGAGGAATGCAAAAAATTCTGGCAGGAAAAAGAGACCTGACTGGGAACTTTTGCGTGTTTATTTCACTGATGGCGAATCCTGGGTACAGAACAGTTTGTTTAATTTAAAGTCTTTGAAACATCATTCAGCAGACACCTCGGATTTCGCTAATGCAGCCAGGTAGATCACCTGATGACGTGAGTAATGAGGATGGACACCTCTCTCACTTAGTTCAAGAAACGTGAAAGAAAAAGCTGATGAAATTTAGTAAACATTATATTTGAACTTTTTCTCCTTGCTGAATTGACACATCACAATCTTAAGTGTCTCCAGCTGGGGAAGAACAAAATATAGAAGTGGCAGATTAGGAAACATTTAGAGCTCTGTCAGTGTGCAGCCACAATCTCCTCCCCTTCCCTATTTATGCATCGTTTCCTCCTCACCATCCTTCCTTCCTAACTCCCTCCCTGCACCCGCCACACAAACACATTAGTAACAGACAGTCTGCGTCTGATAACTCATGCTTTGTGCGTGACCACTATTTTTTGAGCTGTCTGGTTTCACACAAGGAGTCGCTAGATGAGCAAAGGCTTCAACATATCTGATTAAAATGAAATTTGTTACACGTCTTTGAATGTGCAGCTTAAATGTGCCTATTTTGAAGGACTGTACTCTGTGTGGCCTGCAAGTAATGATGTCATAATGCAGACAGCCACTCAACTGTCTGTAAGTGGAAAATGATCAATATTAGATGCTTTTCATGAGTCCTACATGAATCAATCACTACAAACCACTTCCAATATTCACCATCAGTGACAGATGAGGGCTAAACGGCATCAGCAGCAGCAGCCGTCCATTCCTCCTCTGCCCACATGGCGGAAGAGATTTAGAAAACTTCTACAAATTGCTGTTACAGGCAATATGCAGCCGTTTCTTCATCACAGACAGTTTTGTCTTTGAAATCTGTCCCGCTCTTACTGGAGTGCAGACAAGGATGACAATGAAATAATGATGATAATTATTATGATAGATGTGGATTTCAGTACTCTGCCCCCTGCTAACAGAGATGATAGATGCAGTTTTCAAGCAAATGCCATATTTTATTCAAGACAGACTTTATCCTGATCACAAAGAGAAACACCCGTCGTAAAATACAAATCCATATATCTGAAATGATTACAAAGGGGCTCTGGGATCTCTCTCTCAAAGGAGCTCTGCGATTTCATGAAAAAGACATTTAATTTTCATTGTCTGTCTGTGTAAACTATCTTCACGTAAAAGACATGTTGGATATAGGCCCTTCTGTTCTACCACAAATGATCAATGGCTGCTTGAATCTGCTCGAAGTGCAGCATAACAAGTGTTCAGTAATTGGTTGGATGACTCCTCAGTTTCTTCTTTTCTGCCAGAACTGAAGGCACTGGCATCCCAGGCAGTGTTTTTCATTGTTTTCCCATGATGTTGCATCGCCAAATGTCATGTATTTTCTACAACAAGATACATGTAATTTGGGAGATCGCTCCGGTGGGAGTGCATAGTGGAAATAATTGCGCAGCTGCACAGGACAGGAAAATGACTCTTAATAGAGTGTGCATGTGACCCCGAAACTGCAGGAACTAAACAGATAAATTGTGAAGGATATTCAGAATGGACTTTTAGTTTTGCCACTAATTCAAAATTGTGTTAAGGTGACACTGTATGGATTCTTTTTTCTTTACACATTTATCAATATTAAAGAAGTGCAACATTCATGTTTCAAAAGCAGCAGTAGTGGAAACCTGCTTGTTTCACTAAAAATAGCAACACATCAATTGAAAAACAATATTGTGCAAACAAAATTCAACTTTATATACACAGGTGCAACAATGTAAAAAGCAACACAATGTACTCCAGGTATCAAATGTAAAGGTGCTCTTTTCAGAATTTATAGATTACATAACTGTGTATGTGTTGACACTGTATGATCAGTTTGCAGCTTGTTAAGATGGAGCTGAATTTTTGTGTGACTAAATATTCTTGTGTTTTCTCTAAATAGAGCAGCGTGCCATCATTTAAATACTGCAATAAAAAGTGCATTGCTTGCCTCTAACATGTAGTTGCATACATTATAGAACGGAGAATTGCTCTTGGCATAACACCAGCACCTAAAAGAAACAGTGAAACATTGTTTTATAGCGTTGGTATCTACTTACTTTGATAAAATTGGAATTTGCATGCGTTGGAAGCATTATTTCTGAACATGTTGTTGAACTACAGAAAATAACAGACTCTGAACTAATTACTAACACGTTTTTTCCGTCATTACAACTTCTCTGTCGTGTAATCGACAGTGAGCATTAATAGGATGACTGGGCACATTTATATCAGCCATTTCCTCATGGAAAGCCGAGGGAAATAATGGCAATTGGCAAAAAAAAAAAATGCAGGAATACAGGGTCACAGGCTGAAGTGTGTGTGTTGCGGTCAGCTGCTGGTCTGTTGTTGCTACATTAATTCTGGAGGTGTGGATGATGCTCAGGGATGCGCTTCCCTTCACACACCTCAAACCACGTGACCAGCAGACGCACAAAGCGCAGCCTTAAAACCGCCCGCTCCCACAAACATTGCACATGTACACAAAAACACACGCACACACACACACACACGCCCAAGCGGCTGCCTGTTTGCGCCTACTGTAGTTGACACTGACAGTATCCGGAGATAATCATCAGAACAACAGCTGATATTTCTCACTGGCCTCCAGTTTGCCTGTAAGTGTTGATGAAGACTGAACGGCTTCACTTTTGGTGTTTTTGCGTCATGGATCGATACAAGTGCTGAGGAAATCAAGGTATGTTTTTTTTTTTCCCCACTTCCTAATAATCCTACTTTTAAAACACTTTTCCCTCCGCCATCGAGCAAATTTCTGTTTCAATGTAGCAGTTTTGGTTGTTTGTTTTGTTTTGTTTTTTTCTTTTGCGTTTGTTATTGATAGTATTCTTGCTCCACCTTTGCGTAAAGCTGTAATCCAAACACAATTTGTAAATTGAGCTGTTAAAATTAAGCGTATATTGTACAACATTGTTCTTATGCTTAAAAAAAAAAACATTTTGCTCCATGCATGGATAATGAACATAATGAACATCATTATCAACATCAACATGTAAACGGATCATTGGACATGTATCTGCTCTCTTTACCCTGTTTCTCCCTTGATGCTTAATTAATCCAATGATTATTGAATTAAAAAAAAAAGCTTAATGCTTAATGACCTCCTTTAATTAATAAGAAAGCCCTGGCTGTCCTATATACTTAATGCAGTGATTTCCCCCGAGGCTGGACAGGTCTGTCATCAACTGTTCAGTTTCCCACTATTGTCTGGGATGCATCTGCTCTAGAGTCAGCTGGCTGATGCACAGATTCTTTCCAATACATCCCAGCAACAAATTCGATTCATATTAATAAACATTCATGGCACATAGTGCATGCTGTCATTATTGCATCTGCTGTATATCATTGATTTTTTTGAAGGAAAGATATTTTTTTCTTCGTAGATGTGCTTTTGCGTGGCTGCAGTGCCGTCTCATCACCACACACCTCCCCACTGAGCATCTCCACAGCCACGAACCAGCCATGAAGCCAGCTCTTCACAGGATAGCAGGGACCACAATGAGCACGATAACAACAGGTGTCCAGTATCTCGGCTCCAATGATGCCAGTTATGATGACCCCTCCATCGACTTTAGTCTGACTAAGAACAACTTCCACTCACAGAAACTTCACTCCGCCTCCATAGCTGACTCCCTCCCTGGACTCGTCCCTGGAAACAAGGAGGTCATGTACAGTGGCCTCTCTCCCATATTCCCCACCAACATATCAGACTTTCTGCTGGGTAATGGCACGTCTGTGGAGAGTGGAGAAGTGGCACAGTGTGGAGAAGACTTTGTGGACAACATGGAGTGTTTTATGATTCTGACTCCTGGTCAGCAGCTTGCAGTTGCAATCTTGGCTCTCACTTTGGGAACATTCACGGTGCTGGAGAACCTAATGGTGCTGTGCGTGATCCTGCACTCACAGACACTTAGATCTCGGCCCTCCTACCACTTCATTGGCAGTCTGGCTGTGGCTGATCTAATAGGGAGCATCATTTTTGTCTACAGCTTTCTGGACTTTCATGTCCTCCACAGGAAGGATACCCCTAATGTTTTCCTCTTCAAGCTGGCTGGGGTCATCGCCTCTTTCACTGCCTCTGTGGGAAGTCTGTTTCTCACTGCGATCGACCGCTACATCTCCATCCACAGACCCTTGGCGTACAAACGCATTGTCACAAAGACTAAAGCAGTGATTGCTTTCAGTGTGATGTGGACGATCTCTATCGTCATCTCGTTGATGCCACTGCTGGGTTGGAACTGCAAACGTCTCAACTCTGTCTGCTCAGACATCTTCCCTCTAATTGACCAAAAGTACCTGATGTTCTGGATCGGGATGACCAGCATCTTGGTCCTGTTCATCATCTATGCCTATATGTTCATTCTCTGGAAGTCCCACCACCACGCTGTCCGCATGCTGAGCCGCAGCTCCCAGAGGAGTGTGATTGTCTACACTGCAGAGGGGACAAAAGTTCAGACAGTCAGGCCTGAGCAGGCTCGGATGGACCTCCGTTTGGCCAAGACCCTTGTTCTGATCCTCGTGGCCCTCATCATCTGCTGGGGCCCGCTGCTTGCCATCATGGTGTACGACCTCTTTGGGAAAGTGAACGACTTCATCAAGACTGTGTTTGCCTTCTGCAGCATGTTGTGTCTGCTCAACTCCACTGTGAATCCTGTGATCTACGCCATGAGGAGCAAGGACCTGCGCAGGGCCTTCCTCAACATCTGCCGTGTGTGCCGGGTCGCGACACAGACTCCTGACGCCAGCGCTGAGAGTGACTGGAACAGCAGGAGTCTCAGAGGAACAGTGAGTGGGGCGGGAAAAGATGGAAACAACCGAATAAAAGTAGCACAGGTTACCGTCTCTGGAATGACTGAGACTTCTACTGCAGAGCCAGTTTAAAAACCATGCTGCTCTGGTACAGCTGTGAAGTAGAGATACTGTAGAACAGCGGTCCCCAACCCCCGGGCTGCGGACCAGTACCGGTCTGTGGGTCTTTTGAACCGGGCAGCGCAGAAAGAATAAATAACATACATTATTTATGTTTTATTTATTATCTGAATCTGAGCTATGTTTTATTTTGAAAAATGACCGGATTCTCTCCGTTACATCCGTCTATGACTCACTCTTGAGCTTGTCTCGGTCACGTGATACGTTACCGCTAAAATTAAACCCACAAGCTAGCGAAATTATTAAAAAAGGATAGTTTATTTGTGAAGGGGAAAAGGCCCAGAGGGGACAGAAGAAGAGCCTGTGACTTCCATGAAAAAGAAAGCTGCATTTAGGTTCGGGGTCAGGGGGCAGAGAGGATGTTACGATGACGCTGCTAATAGCTGTAGAACAGCGGTCCCCAACCTTTTTTGTGCCATTGACCGGTTTAATGTCAGACAATATTTCCACGGACCAGCCTTTAAGGTGTGGCGTATAAATGCAACAAAATAAAATGATACGATCGGCATAAAAACTGTGCTATTTTCTAAATGTCATAATAAACGTGAATCCACTGTGCACTCGTATGCAACTTTATTAGCAGCGTCATCGTAACATCCTCTCTGCCCCCTGACCCCGAACCTAAATGCTCAAGAGTGAGTCATAGACGGATGTAACGGAGAGAATCCGGTCATTTTTCAAAATAAAACATAGCTCAGATTCAGATAATAAAAAAAAAAACATAAATAATGTATGTTATTTATTCTTTCTGCGCGGCCCGGTTTAAAAGACCCACGGACCGGTACTGGTCCGCGGCCCGGGGGTTGGGGACCGCTGCTGTAGAATAGCCCCAGTCCTGCTCATCCACTGTTCTGTGACTGTGAAATGTGCCAAAATATGACAAAATATGAAACAAACCTGATAAGAAGCTTGCTTGAGAGCTAAAACCTGTAATATTAACATCAGTTCGTGCTCGTCTGTCTTTACTCTGCAGTTCAGAGGTGGTTTAAGTTGCGCAAGTCTCATCAAAATTCCAACAGTAAATAATATAGTCACATTCCCAACAACCTGCTTTTCTGTGACTGCTGTTAAGAACACTAAATACCTTGTCATCTTCGCTGTAGTTTGAATGTGCAGGATCTTTTTTATTTTAACAGATTTTAAGGTTTTTAAATATGAAATTTTCTGTTGTCCTTCCAGTTTTTTTTTTCTTAACATTATGTCGTAGCAATATTGTGGCAGTAATCTAAGATAAAACTGTATCTGACTTCATGCAATATGTCAGTTTTAAATGACAGTGCAATGCTTGTAAGTAAAATTAGCATCTCATTTGTGATATGGATTAGCTATTGAAGATTTTCTCAGATCATGATATTGTGCAATCGGGCAGTTGTTCAAGTCTATAAAATGTTGTTTTATTTATAAATTTTTTTTATTGTACTTTGCAGAGTGAAATGATGAGTCATACTTTGAAATATGCTATCGATCAAATAAGAGCTATCGTCTACAGTGATTTGGTAATATTATATAGCTGCTAATTGAACATCTGGTTATGAAAGAGTTACGTCATTTTGTGAGAAGCCACACTGCCATCTTATTGTGAGGTATCCATTGTGCCACTGTGCTCTGTAAATCTGTGTGTCCGATAGGACATGAGTTGAATAAATATAACATTTTCCAAAATTTTTTCATTAAAATCATTGTCACCATGCTTGATGTGTTTTTTTTTATGTATATGTATAAATGTATATGTTTGATATGTGTGTGTGTGTGTGTGTGTGTGTGTGTGTGCAAGCTATAAAGTGGCTTAAATAATCCAGTCACAGAGGAATTTTCTGTTATGTGGTTTGGTTTGGGTATTTTTTAGCCCTCAAGAATTCAAAGATTCTTTTTTTTTTTTTTAGTTTTTAAGGGTGCAGAGTTCTGAACATTCATTTAATACTTTGTGATATGGATCAGCTAGCTATTGAAGATTTTCTCAGATCATGATATTGTGCAATCGGGCAGTTGTTCAATTATATAAAATTTTATTTTATTTATTGTGAGGTTATAAAGGTTATAAAGCTTATAAAGCCTCCTCCAGATCTTTGAGCAGATGGTAACCTGAGTTCAACCACACTTGAACACTTTCTTTAGTCGTAATACGGGTTATCTCTTTAATCAGTTTTGTGGCCCACTGAATTGGGAGCAACTGGTTTTCAGAGTGAAATAAACTCTGAGATGTGTGTTTTCTGTGTAACACTGCCCTCGTATGGAGATGTAGACACATTGTTTTTTTTTTATGTCGTGTAATTATCAGACTCATGAATGGATTTGCTGTCGCTAAAACACTAAAGTGATGCTGTAAAGTCAATCCAAAGCGTCATGGAGGTGATGAAGTGAACCCTTCTTTCGCAAATTGGACTTTCATTCCACAACCCAGAATGCGTTGCGCGCACTCTTTCACTCGTGACGTCAGGAGCCGGAGAAGCCGACAGCCTCGTATCAAAAACAAGCAGCTAAGTTGCGTTAGCTAGCAGCCGACATCTAACGGCAGACGGTTGGCCTGCCGCTGCCGATCCTCGCTGCAACTTTGGGGAAACAACTTTTACAGCAAGACGAGTTGTTGAAGGTTGTTTGTTGTTGTTGTTGGAGACACCGACGCTTCCCCCACCTCCGTGAGGTAAGAGGGAGCTTTATGTCAATATAAGCCAGAAGATACTCTCCGACCGGTGGTGGCCAAAGCTAACGTTAGCTTTGTTTTCTTTTTGATAATTGGCTAGCAATCCCCGCTAACGTTAGCCCGCTAGCAAATGTTTAAAGGCTCGCCTGCGCAGTATGACTAGCATGAACCCCCCGAGCCAAAGAAACTAACACTGGAAGGACAATTCACGCTGTAAATATCAAGAAATGCAAATCAAGTAGTAGTGGCTAGCAGTTTGCTGAAATACCTGATGGCATCCGCCTCATTATTGTCTTGTTTCGGCATTTCTGTACCCCCTTTCCTCCTCCTCCTCCCTTAACAAACTAAAGTCATGGCGTGTGGAGCCACCCTGAAGAGGACCATGGATTTCGATCCACTGATGAGTCCTGCTTCACCCAAGAGACGAAGATGCATCCCGGTTTCCCCGTCGTCCTCATCCCCTAGGAAATATCTCAGCATGGAGCCCTCGCCATTTGGGGAGTCATCGTCCAGACTTAGCGCAGGTAATGTTACTGATGTTGTCCAGGTCGGGCCGTGGGGGTGATCAGTCAGGAACGAGCAACATGTTGAGCACCATCAGAGCAAAACGTGAATCAAGTGTGCCTTTAATTTATAGAGTTTAGCAGTGGGACCCTCAGATGTGGAAGCTGTTTAGTCTTTCCTGACAGTCTTTTGTCTTTTTTTTTGGCTTTCTTTTGTCCCTCTAGAACAAATCCTCAACAGCATCAAGCAGGAATACAAACGCATTCAAAAGAGGAAGCATCTAGATGGAGGCTACCAACAGTCAGACTGCTGCTATTCTCCAGAGTCCCCATCACAGTCGTCTACTATGAGTGTTTCCAGCATGCCAGGTTAGCTGTGAAAGGCCCTTCTCACAGGATAGACTATAAAAGAATTACTGTGACATGTATTCAAGTAATTGCAAATACTAGATACACGCTGATTCTTGGTTATTGTTTTTTTTTTTTTTCCCCAACTTGTGCAGGAACGTCCTCTGGAGGTGTCTCTCCTTCTAGAAAAGAACAGCCATTATTCACCCTCAGACAAGTTGGAATGATCTGTGAACGCTTGCTGAAAGAAAGGGAAGAGAAAGTGCGGGAGGAATATGAAGAGACCATGACCTCAAAATTGGCAGGTTTGTACAGTCTCAGTGAAAATTGTGTGTTCTGACTCAGAACACCACCAATCAAAAAACCAGTTTACAGAGGAGATTGATGGATGTATTAAGAAAAGGAGCACATCATCTGTCCCCTACACCTACTGGTGCTGATAAGAAGGGGTTAATAGAAATCTGGATCAAATCATAAAAGTTTGGGTTCAAAAACTCCCAGTGAAGTAGAGAAATAAAAATAGCTTTTCCTTCAGTTAATTACTGTATATTGTCTAATTAAAAACGCTATGAAATGTAAAAATTCTAAGTTTGTTGCATTAAAAAGCAAGTTTTTTATTTTTTTTATTGAAAGGATTGAAAATTGTCCAAGTTCATTAAAGTGAGGAATTATTTCAGCTCTAATATGTAGTTGCCGTATTAATAGTGACTGTAATGGGAATTTGAAACATTCATTTTTATACACAATTAGTGTAGTTAGGCAGTTCAGCCTGTGGGTTAAATGCATTTAAAAAACAGAGCCTCTATATCATTTCTAACATTGAGTTTCTGAAATTTTCAGAACAATATGACACCTTTGTGAAATTCACACATGATCAGTTGATGCGACGATTTGGGGAGCAGCCCGCAAGCTGTGAGTCGTTTTATTTCATTTTAAATTATTTCCACGTTGCTGTTCCATTGGCAAACTGTACGCAAGAATGTCTTGGATCTCAATTTGAGCTCCGCCTTTGAAGTTTAAAGTAACAAGTCTGGTGTCTGTATTTTATTTCATCCCCAGATGTTTCCTGAGTGTGGCACACAAACCTCTGCAAGACAGCCTTTCTCTTGCTGCAAGCTATCATGTGATATGAGGAAAGGAAAAAAAAAAAATCATCATTGTAAGAGATTCAGTTTAGCTAGTTTAAATGAAACTTTTCTTACTGTGCCATATTTCTGTCTTTGGGCAAAGGTTTATATGAAGCTGTTGTCAGTTGTTACCACTCTGTTGTAAGCAACTAGGTCCTAATGTAAATGAATGGACCCTATCTCCAGTGGCCTATGTTCCTCCTGCTGTACATGTATCTACAGTTATCTCACTTTTGTAATGATTCCCGGCATTCCAGGCTTTGTCACACGTTTGTTTGTTACATGTAAATATGATAAAGCAGTGTAGTTTTAAACAAGGTTTGCTGGTCAATCTGAAAGGAAGTGGAAGATGCACAGCTGAACAGAGAATATGTTTGCAGTTTGTCCTCTGTTCATTGCTTTTTAAATTTAGCATAAAGTGGGTGAAATTTTTTTCTTTTTTGAATTTTTCCTCTCTCCCTACCAGTGTTTTATTTATTTTGACTTGTTTTGCTGGTATCACTTTGAAACCAATGTACTTATTGAAAAAAAAAATAATAATAATCTTTTAAGAGTTCAGACTTTGTATGTGGGACATTTTTGAGACTATGTGGCTCAAGTAAAGCCAAATCGTCAAAACGTTGTAGGAATTCAAACTTAACATTGATATGTAACATCAGAGCAAGTACGACCCCCACCCTCAAAAATTTATTTAGATCATTGAGCATATTACCGGATATTGGAAGTATTTGGTTCAGCCAAATGCAACAATAAATGTAAGTCAAATGTGAACCATATCTTTTATTCGAAAATATTGTGAGATACAAATTCATGTCACACCTGATAATTTCTTCAATGAAATGGAGTGCAGATCTTGACTTTCTTGTATCGGTCAGCAGCCTCCCCATGTGAGTCGAGCCACGTGATCAGTCTTTTGCTTGGTGGACTTGATGAAGCCCAGAAATTCAAGCTCTGATACTGCTTGGATGAAACGAGCACTAGAGATAAAGCTGAGGAACAAGAGTTCTCAATTGTGGGTAAAACCATCAAAAAGTGAAAACGAGAGTGTGCGTCAGCAAAACCAAAATGCTTGATGTGTCTTCAGAGCACACACAGCACTTAACAGCAGCATGAGAGCCTGACTACTCTAAAGTTTCCATCCCAAGCACTGTCTACATTTTATATTTGCTTCCAAAGCCTGTATCAGCTTACACTACAAGACACCCTGGGAAATAATCCAATGAAGAAAACAAAGTGAGTATTAAAATGGAGGAATCATGATGGGACAGAAACATGTACGTAGATAAACTTGGGGGAAGGATACTGTTTGACTTCATCCACTTTCCCGAAATTCTCAGACTCTGGACCGTTACCCTCAGCTGCAGAAACCACAGTGGCATAGGCCTGAAACCAAACAAATGTTTCTGTGCATGCTGGCCTGATATTCTATAGTTCAATAACACACATCGACTGTCAAGATCAATTAAGACTTTTCTAACTGAAAAACAAATGCAAAGTTGAAAGGTTGTGTCTGTATGATAACTCACTTCAAGCCAGTCAAAGAGGTTTATCAACCTGCCGCACTCAAGATGAAGCTTGTAAGCGATGCAGATATCAGGAGCAGCATTCGAGACAGATCCATCCTCAGTCTTCAGGTTTTCATTCTGTAAAGGAAAGTCAAAGGCCTAGTACAAACAAAATCTGTTTCAGTGTGATTAAACTCTACTTTTACAAAGACAGTCACATGTACCTGAAGGTAGTAGTAGGGGCTGCTGAGAGCAGCCTGAATGGACATGCGAGGCGTTGCGTTGAGGTGGCGTCTCACTGTGGCAGATGAGCTGTAGTAACAGACTTCATTCAGTGTCTGAGACTCTGGGGGAGACAGGTGATTCCTGCATGGGAGAGAAATGGCTGTGAAATAATTTCTACAATATTTCAGCCGTTCAGCAGAGTGAGAGGGTAATCTGTTCTACCTCACTAAACTATCAATCCATTCAAGGGTTTCATTTCGTAGAACCTCAAATGGACTCAGCTTCTTGGCTCTCCGAGACTCGTTCATCTCCAGCAGTGTCTGGAAGGTGGGACAAAACACAATTTATGTGTCCAAATATTACCAAACACGAAGGAAGAGGAGAAATCTTCCAAGTGAATTTCACACTTCTGTTACCTTCTGTAGCTGGAAGAGATCTGTTTTCTTCTGAAGAGTTTTGACTGGAGAAATGATACTCTCTCCTTCACTTTGGGCCGTTTCACCAGCTGCTGCTGTCAAGAACAGAACAAAAGAATTTGCAAGGAGGGACAGGTATTCATTATGTTTCCATTGCCTTTTCCATCACTGTTAATAATTATCCAAGGCAACAGATTATCTTGAGGTGAATGTTAACTGATGGAAAATGAAGAATCTGTAAACCAAATTCACATTCCCCAGTTTTACTACTTACTATCTAGCTGCTTGAATTTGGTGAGCAGTTCCTCCAGCTGGACATGAGCCTTCTTCATCTTCTTTGACTTGATAGGCTGCAAAATGTCTGCACACCTCTGGAGTAAAGTGACCAGCTCATCTTTCGCCAGCATCCTGGAAGGAAAGCCACAGGAAGTTTACGACTGAGGGGTACTGGAGCGTCTCCAGTGGGTAACCTCAGACAAATGTTCTATTTGGTCCCAATGAGGAGTCACAACAAACCAACATCAAATCAAAGTCACATCAAACTTTAGGGCCCTTTCCATGCGTGCTTATTTGTTTCCAATTTTCTTTTATCACTTAAAGGCTTTCTTTAACGTTACATTGCTATAAATTGTAAGTAAGTCCCTGGAACCAACTCTAATATATTAAAATATGTATACAGGGCAAAAACCGTCTGCATGAGAGCTCTTGTACCTTTAACGATTTGAGAGAGGGACAGCTCTAAGCCCTCAGGGATTTAGCAGGAATGTGCCTCAAAGTCCACAAGTCTGTGAATGTGGAGAGTGGGATTGGGCCTAGGCGGATCTTAAAACAGCGGACGGAGGCCGAAGATTTTGATTTTTCGAGACTTGTGTCTATTTGTTGCTCCAACCTGGAAATGTACAAATTAATTGTCAAGACTTACTTGAGAAGTTTCATGGCTGACTGGTAATCCTCATTCTCCCACACATCTTTCTCAAGGCATATTAAATGTAGCTCCCTGATCTGCAGAAAGACTTCAGTGTCACATCAAGCAATAAATCAAAGTGTCAGAATGTTATATTGTATAGACATGGAGCTCTTGCCTGTTTACCGAGGGGGTACCGAGGTAATGCAGAGGTCAGAGTGTGGAGACATCTCAAGATGGGATAATAGTTTTTGTGGTATTTGTGAAGGTCTTTTATCAGCCTCTGACACACATCCTGAAAACAGAGATGATGACTTCAGGTGTTAGACTGGTTTTAAACAATGTGTTCAGGAGATAAAACAAACAAACAAACAAACAAACAAGTCCACACCTTTAAATGAGTGTTGTCCTGCAACAGCTTGGCCTGTTCCTTAGGTTCCTGCTTCTCTAAATACCTGTGAAACACATAACATAAATTACTCTGGATTTAAAGACATTTGCGAGGGTAAAAAAAAACAAAAAAGGAAACATGAAACATACTGGACCCAGATGGAAAAAAAAAAAAGCTGTGTGTGTGTGTGTGTTTGTACCCCTTGAAGGATGCCAGCTGTCTAATCCTTTCCAAATTGTGGTGGTTGAGCTGCATCACGTTAAGCAGAGACTCCTCCTTGTTACAGCACAAAACACTGAGGGGCTGGGTATGAAAGTGTTCAATCAGGGCCAGCTGCATGGAAGTCAGAAAAGGGATTCTGTCTCACATGTGCACATCACAAATTACATTTTAAGACAAGGTGGCATGCTGATGGACAGTATACCTGCACGCCCTTGATGAAGTTTCTCACTGAAAAATCGTGGTAGAGGAAGATGCTGAGCAGCACCAGCATCACTTTACTGTTGAGCTTAAAAGGTAACCAAGGTGTCAGGATCAACTGGAAACATAAAAAAAACAAACCCCCCAAATTAAGAAATTTAAAACAAAATCAAAGAGTCTAGGAAAAAAAGGTATTATCTGATACTGAAATGTGTTCAACCAACTGTGCTTGAAAATAATAAACAAAAAATTCAAATAAAATAAATAAAGAATCTGTATGTACGATGTTTTTTTGTGTGTGTGTGGGGGGTGAGCATCTACCAACATAAATGGATTCTAATAATTTCTGCACAAACACCTTAAAATAAGACTCATTGTGTTCTTGCTAGCTTAGCAACCTCTATATGTCAACATCAGGGCAGACCCATTCCCCCGGGGAGCACCATGTTGTGGTGTCATGTTTCCACAGTGGCCCTGAACAGACAAAGCAAACACTGACTCTAGAGAGGGCCTTCAGCACTTTTTCCATTACCTGAAGGACACTGCTCTCCTACATATTTTGATAAGGGTTATGTTGGTTGTAATCTGCAACCTCACCACTAGGTGCTACTCAATCTCACACATGTACCGTCACACAACAAAGGTAACAGCACTGATGAGAGGGCTGCTATGCACGTATTTATTGTGTTTTTTGTTTACAGAGGACATAGACTTTAAAGTTGAATGACAAAAAAACTAATTCCGTTTTTGAATCAGGCCACTCTGTATTCAATCTTATAAAATTAACTCTTTATTAAATCTTACAAACTTTCAGCAATAAATTTTGCACTTCACGACAATAGAGGCAAGTGACAAAAGTGAAATATCTCCGCAGGTGAGTTTGTTTTCTCAAGGTCGAGAAAATAAAAAACTTTATCTGACACCAGAAATGCAAACTTTGTACTCAAGACAGCAACTTTGTGATTAAAAGTTAATTATATTCATCTTTAATACTTAAAAAGTATCAGATGAGCTGAAGGAGGAAATCTCTTATCTAGCAAGTTAAATAAGATTAATAAAACACTACTTTTAAAGGTTCATTGTGCACTAAGACATAGCAGTGTGAATCAGCCTTAACAACAGCACCAAACACAAAACCGCTGTCAAGTACACTTGTACTAAGAAACTGTGATGTATTTAAAGATGTATTGTGTGTCTGGGTGACATTACCTTGTCTATAACTGTAGCCAGGTGCTGGGTGCAGGAAAGTGATTGGAAAAGCTCTATACACAGGAGGGAGGATACGGAGTGAGGCAGCATGTGTTGGATGGTACTGGGTGAGGTGGCGATACCAAAGATGAACAACAATGGAAGACGATCAACGTAGCGACTAGGGAGGAGAGATAATCAAAAAGCTGTTTCTGTCCACTGAACTCTCCATTCAGATTCACATATTTTCAAGCAGGTGATAGATCAGTGTTTTCTCGGAAGGCGATTTGTTATACAGCTAGCTTTGGTATACACAGGAAGGTGGCAAGAAAGGGCGACTAGTTTAAGATCATTCATGATTCTGATAAAGTGCAGAGGCACTAATGAAACAAAACTGCTAAATTCAGGAGTATTTACCTGCAGATGAGTATAAAGTCTTGAAGGACACTCGCATTAAAAGCCTCAAAGTCTTTGAAAATAACTACGATCGGAGGCTCCTGTTGATCATCTTTGGCTGGAGAGCTACGCTTTTTTCCAGGAGTACCTGTGCTGGATTTCTGTAACAGAAAAAACAGTTTTATCCAACTTTTTTTGTTGTTTTTCTTTTGGTTAACTAAG
Source organism: Echeneis naucrates (assembly GCF_900963305.1). NCBI lineage: Eukaryota > Metazoa > Chordata > Actinopteri > Carangiformes > Echeneidae > Echeneis > Echeneis naucrates. The sequence continues at coordinate 10,349,512 of NC_042532.1, forward strand.
CTGTAAATGTAAGAGCAAACTGCCTTATGGTCTCACCCTTGTTCTTGTACTGTACCAATCACAGAGCGTGCTCAGGGAACAGTGTGCACTTTTGTGAAGCTGAGCAATGGTCTGCTCAGCTGTCTCCTCTGCCTGTTCCTCATCATCCACGGACACAACTGCGCCCATTAACCTCTCCAGCACCCTCTTCATCAAATGCTTCAGTGCTAAAATGATGAAGAATAAATATGAACATTAAACTTGCACTCGCAATTGTTTTGGGGGTACATGACATGATATTTTCCAAGCCACTCTCTCTACCACTTTAAATCCTAAGCCATGGCAAATACAGCCCTGAGGGTCCCTCACCTCCACACTCCTTGGCCTGCACAGAGGCCACATGAGGAGTAACGGACTGCTGGAGCAGCTCAAACAGACTCTGGAAGGTCATGTCATGATCCGGGACATTCACACCTGTGGGGACATTATAGAAAACAAAAGCAGACAGAGGGAATCAAACCATGACAGATCAGGATTAAAAATGCTCTCAAAGGTAGGCGTGAATAAAGGGAGTGGAAATGTTTTTGGAATCAGCTACTGAACAACAGGAGCCCTGGCATTACCAAGGACAAGGGCTGCTGTGGGAATCTCACTGGCTCTCATCTGCGATGCCCAGTCGCTGTGCTGACGAGCAGAAGAGCACTTTTTGGTGAAGTCCAGCAAACTGTCCAGAATGTTTCTGTTCAGTTCATCCTGTAAGATCTTACCCAAAATAAATATATCATAAATGATCAAATTTACACCTCATAAGAAACAGCAGGTTGTGTGTGTTTTTGTTTTTTTGTGATATAGAGTAGAGATGTGCTGTGTGGCATGTTGACATGTTACCTCTGTCTCAGTTTTAATTTTGTCCCAGAGATCTTGACAGAGTTTGAATCGCACTTCACTGTTTTCAGCTCCCTCACAGCCATCACTGAAATAGTCCTCTGTGGACAAAACATAGTGTGATTGTTTATTATAGGACAGTCTCTGCTCAACACATTCAAGAAACAAAACAACTCACCTAAACTGAGAGTCTTCTTCTTCTTGGCACTTGGCTTGAAAACAAAACAGCCCTGAAATATCAACGGAGATAAGTGTGTGATAGTGTGAGTTGACAACAACAACAACAACAAACAACGATGAACTGTGAGACGGCGGTACCACCCTGAATAATAAAGTAATAATGATAATAAAAGTCAGAATCTAACTGTACCTTTGACACGGAGGAAGTGGCCATGTCAGCATGAGCTTCAGGACGGGGGTCGGTCGGGTTTGTGTCTGGTTTACAGTAACATGATCTGAGAAACGACGCTTGTGTTTGACGGGATAAAGGGGCTGCTGCTTTCCCGCCAACATGACGTTTACGGAAACGGCTGTGTTCAGCCAAGGCACGCAGTTCATGTTAATGCGGGGTTTAAGCTTTAAGTTACCGAAAAGTAAAAATAAGAGATAAAGACTTGGGTAGCCATATTAGAAAATGCCACGCATGGCCGCTGTGATTCTGTGGGTAGTGTTTAACATCGCGTCTGTCCGCAGTTTTAGTCGCGGTTGATTTTTTCTGTGCTTCAGCACGTTGCAGCTCTTAGCCACGCCCCCTCCCGCCGTCTGTCTGTCTGTCATGGAGGACAAACGTGCAGAGGCAGTGAGATTATGAATATTTAAAAACGCAATTACGTTATGTGTATTTGGCCAATATTTGTACTGGACAAAATTAAAAATTTAAGTGCTGAATGTCACAATGAAGAAGAAAAAAAAAAAACGTATTTTCTTAATTATTTAACTCTTTTTTTGGTTCAATTTTCTTGAGACTATTTCCTGTTAAAATAACAATATCGACCAAAAAGTGAAAACTGACTGCTATTTAAAGATTTCCTTTGTAGTATTGGTAAAAAAAAAAAAAAAAAAAAAAAAAAAAAAGTAGAATTTCTCTAATTTGTTTTCAGAAATTTGGCAATGCTCATTTATGGATATGGAAAACTACTTCTACTATACCGAATATTCATATAAAAATGAATAGCATCTGTCCATGTTAAACAAACATATCATGTCACAGCAGGACAGTGCACAAACCTGTGAGTCCTGATGAACAAATGTTAAGCTGTTATGGAAATAATTAAAAAACAAATAAGAGCATTAAAATAAGGAAAAATGTTCGTAACACAAAAGAATCTGCTCACATTGTTTTTATAAAAAAGAACCAGTAACATTTTATTGAACACTTTGTGGAAGACATGTAAATATTACAGATAGGTCTACTAGTGTTGAAAAAGGATAAAATAAATACAAACAGAACTTGAAATCCCATAGGGATATATAAAAACATAGTTTTTCTTTAAAAGTCTCCATTTAGCAAAAAAAACAAACAAACAAAAAAACAAAAACCAAAAAAAAAAAAAAACATCTTCAGTACTAAGCATAAATACAAACATGTTTCTAAAATCTATGCCCTATAGATTACCTGGTTATTATAACTAACATACATACTTAAAATCATCCGAGACATTTTTTCATTAAGTACAAAATAGGCCATTTCATTATCATCTGTGACCATTACTGTTAACAGTTGGAAATCTGATGCATTAACAAACAAACCATTCTGCAGCATAACTTCTCAAATCCTGAGTGAGATTGAGTTGAAAACAAAATATTGGGCTATGATCCACTATAAAGCCATTTTTTTATAATGACTATGGGCCTCATGTCTTGTAGCTGCTTTAATAAAAGATCAGCACCATCTGAAAAAGTTTTATCCATGACAATCTTGACATTGCTCACTGATTTGAGATTTAGGGGATTTCTGAAGTCAACAAGATTTTCACAGCCTCTAAATTCATCTGTAATTTTACCTTTCATAGAAGATTTCTGTTTGTGAGTTTGTTGTCTTTTGGACGGCAGTTCAGCACTAGATTTGTCATTTAATTTCCGTTTGGAAGAGTGCGTTGACTCTGAGGTTTCTAAGAACTTAAGGAAGGAGTCCTCTAGTCCTAAAGGCTTAAAAGATCCTGACATGACCATGTCATCACGTTGTTCTTGGGCTGTAGGGGTACCAGGATTTGAGTTCTCTCTTGAACTGTTAACAGTTGAACGGTTCCTTAGGGTCTGCATCCTTTCCTGACAAGCTGGTGTTGGATGTACAGGTTTCCTGGGACGGCCTCTTTTGGACGCCCCTTCTGGCCCAGTGGAAGCTTGGGATTCTGCACTGTCGTCGTTGGACAGCTTGCTGTCTTCTTGGCCTATTCTGTCCAACACCTCCTCTGTTTTCTGGTCACTGAGCTTTTCACCCTCTTCTGGCTCTGTCTCCTCAGAAGATGAGCTTGATGCGCCCTCTGACTTGTTTGCATCTTTGAATCTGGCACGCGAGTACTTTTTGCAGAAAATGAACTGACTCCGGTGGTCTTCAATGTATCTCTCTGTGAGGCCATGAGTGGTGTAATGCTTAAATATATTTCTCTCGGCCCGCTCCACTGCGTCACAACCTATGATCATGCACGGGTACTGCAGGGCTGACTTCTTGGTGCACATAGCTGATGCCTCCTCGTGGGATTTTAGTGTTGGTTTTCCAAAACTAGTCCAGTGTTCAATGGACTTCCCTTCTTTCTTTTTAGTGTTTTTCTTCTTCATTTTAAATTTGTTTTCTACATTCTCCTTCCCATTACCCCCTGGAAAAAGCCCTACCGATTTAGTCCTCCGCCCATCACTTGTCTTGGGATCATAAACATAATCATGCTTTTTGATCAGGTGACGGAGGAGGTTTGATTTTGTAGTGTAAACGCGATCACATCCGTCATACTCACACCTGAAAGTTGGGTCTACTGAGCCACTCTCAGAGATTGCAATTTCCTTGTGGTAATTCTTTATATGTTCAATGTATTTATCCACAGAGTTGAAGGGGAGCGCACACTCTGGCCGGTCACAGTTGAAAGTCCCTATGGTCATGCTGGCCATCATAGCAGTAGCTTTGTCTCGGGTGAACTTGTGGAGTAAGAGGTAATGCTGCACTAACCTTGTGATTCCCATGAACACCCTTGAACAGTTTTTCACTTGACACCGGACTTCGTTATCTTTTCCTATGCTTGCATCACTCTCTTGTCCATTTTTGACACTGGTCTTCTCTGGATCCGTTTCAGTTTTATTGGTGGGCAGGAATGCCTGATGCATGGCCCTGTAATGCAGAATTAAGTTTTGCTGGATGGTGAAAGCAGCAGTGCATCCTTCATGAACACAGCGATATGGTCTATATGGACTGTAGGCATTGTCTGTATCACACATCTTGAGGCTCAGCCTTTTCTGAAGTTTCTCTTTCCTCTGAGATTCCTCCTTTGTTGGTGTGTTTTTGGAGCTGCTGGGTTTCTCTGGAGAGGACGAAGAAGATGCAGTAGGAGAGCTTGACATTGGGTCTTTTGCTTTGCTCAATGCTGCATCAAATTTTCCTCGCTGTTCCTTATCTTTGCCAACTGGGCTGAGTTTGTCTTTTAAATTAGATTTCTGTTTCACATCTGGACTCTGGTTTACAACTGCCACGTTCGGCTGCTCTGGGATTCCCTCAAGAACTGGCCCCACCTCGGCGTACGACCCGTCACTCAAATAGTTCTGGGGAGATGGTAATCTTGTAACAGTCAGTACCTCAAGTGTTGAGCCCTCTTTCACTACCTCTCCTGGTGATGTAATATGATCAACTCCTGGATTAGTTTCATCATCTGCAATTGCAATGTCAACTGGTTCTTGTTTTATAGGCGGTATTACAACTGCTGATTGTGTTGTGCGATTGGCATTGGGATCGGTGGTTGCACGTTGGTTATTGCATGTGTTATCCTTGTTGAGTCTAAATGCACGCCTGTTTCGAGCACTGATCCTAAGCTTCTGCATTTCTGCTTTTGACAATCGGTGGACTTTTTCATAGTGAATCCTCAATCCTGTCGTCCGGGTGAATGTTTTGGGGCAAATCTGACAAGGATATGGAGACAGTTTGGATGGTGTTCTTTTTAATTCCTCTATCATTTCATTTGAGAAATCGTGCATTTTACACAAGTGTTTGAACAATGCCTCCTTTGTCATGAATGAATACTCACAATCATCCTGGTCACATTTAAAAGGTTTAGGTACCTTTTCAGGTGGTTTGTCATCACTTTTGCTTGGGAGCTTGCCCTTTTCTATTTTAGAGGCTTTATCACAACGACTGGCATTTTGCTCTAAGGACAGTGCATTTCGCATCTTTTCTTGAGCAGCCTCAATCAAATCCAACCTTTGAAAGGCATGCGAAATTTCCATCAGATGATCCTCCTGATAAGGTACAGCAAGACCTGGATTGGCCAACTCGGCTCCCTTCTCTTGTTGGTTTTCAGAGGAAACTGTGAAGGAGTTAGAATAGTCCATTATATTGGTATTTTGGGGCTCTTGCTTCAATGCCATAGGTGAAGTTAAAGTGGTCAAGCTACAAGATTCCTGTGAGAAATCACCATTTGCCATATTATATATTGCTCCATTTGTGTCAGGGACATGAGGATCATTGAGAAAATCAAGAAAAGACGTTGGCAGATCAGCCGTCAGGTCGATCTCATCTAAAGGTCTGCACTGCGAACGTTTAGATAAGTGACCTCCGAGAGATTTGGTGCTAGTGAACTCTCTGAAGCATCTCCTGCAAATGACTTTGCCATCCTTAATGATAGCAGGCCATTTGGTTCGCTTGCTCAACCTGCTGCGCTTTCCTTTCTGCACATCGGTTTCACTACTCTTTTCATCAGTGGGGTTGGTTTCACATTCAGCATTAGGGCAATCCTCTTCATAAGGGAAATCTGTGTGGATTACACTATGTGGGCTGAGCATGCCCTCCCCAGAGTTGTCAATCTGCTCATAAGCTGGAGTTGACATATTCTCTGTTTTAATGATTTCAGTTGAGGGTTTCAAAACAACTTGAGCCTCTGGGCTGAGACATTTCATGGGACTCTCAACTGATGAGCTCTGAGGAAGACACGAGTTCTCACTCTGAGCATACGGAGTATGGTAACTTCTTTCAGGGAGGCTGTCAATTGTTGAGATAGTGTTTCCATTATCCAACTGTCCTGTCATACTCGTACTGTTTTTTCTCACTTCTACACCTTCTCCACTACCCTCAGGATGCATAAGTCCATACTGATGTCCTCCATTATGCATTTGCCCTCCATTATCAAGCATCAGAGAACTAGACACATACTGAGACATCAAACTGGAATCTGAAGGAGCCTGTGACATGGTAGGACTGTGTATAGCTGCCATCGAATGGTCTCTATCTGCTGGGAGAGAAGCTGTGGTCTGATAAGGGTCTGTCTGCCACTGAGGATAGCTGCGGGAGGGGTACTCATTCATGTTGAAGGAATCTGGATAGCAATTATTCATGGGAGGTGAAGACCATGATTGGGACATGTCTGATGGCATCTGCATGCTGGGATTGTTTGGGGTTCCCCATGATGGGTAGAGAGAAGGGTTCACCATTGGAGTGATAGGCACAGGGTCCATTGATCCAGGGTAACACTGGGCAGGTGAGGTTGAACATCCCACTGGGTAATCCATCTGCTGCATCCCGAGTTTGTTGCATAGTACTCCTGGCTGATTTGGTGGCCTGTTTCCCGGGTTCTGAGACTGATTTGGTGAGGATGGCCCACTTGGTGCCTTTTTTGCTGTAATTTTGGCCACTTTGTTATATTTCTTTGCTAACTTCCAGTCTTCAAATATTTCAGGGTGTTGCTTCTTCACATGCCTAGACAGACTTTTGTTTGTACTGTATGCCCTTGTACAGTCATTATATGGGCAGCAATGCAGGTTTTCTTCGTTGCCAACAGTAACAGCAGGCATACAGGAGGGATATCCTTGCAGCAAGGAAGGAATTTCAGTCTTGATTTGACTTGGAGAAATTATCTGTGGCATTGCTTTTGGAAACTCATTACTTTGTGTATTATTTTGCCCCTCTTCCTGCTCACTGGCCACAGGGTTTGTTGCACTGGGAGCAGGATATTCAGGAGGAATCTCACCCTGCCCAGCTATATTTTGATGTACATTAGGAGCCTCTGGTGCTGGTTTCACATCAGCTGAAGCCGCAGTGGGATTTGTCAGTGGAGTGTAGCATTTCTCTGGTTCTTTCATTGCAAGCTCTTCCACTGGGTTCAGCATGCTTTCAATCGAGTGTTTCACTCTAACAGGACCAGACTCATTGGCAATCTGTGGCGATGCGCATGGTGATGTGTTTTCCTTTGATGCTTCCGTCATACAAACGTCTGAATTAATCCTGTCAGGGCAAACAACAATAGCAGATGCATCGTCTTTGGGAGTATTCTCCAGTGGTGGGCCAACATTTGGAGTGACAGGCGGGTTTTGAATTGTGATGGGCAAATTGTTCACAGCCTGATTTGTACAATGATACTCTTGGTGAGACAAGAATTGAGACTGTGAGTAGAATATTTTGCCACAGTTATCTGTTTGGCAGGTATAGGTAAGGTAATGCTGAGCCTCATGGTCATACAGCAAGTAGGCCTCGCTGAAAACTTTACCACAGTTAGGAAACATGCACTGGGCCTTAAATTCTGGATGTGTTTTTCTATGCATGAGGAGCTCAGAATTTGAGTTAAAGTTTGCCTTGCAATCCAGCTGTATGCAGATGTATGGTTTGCTGCCACAGTGCATCTGCAAATGATCATTAAGATGTCTCACATTAACAAACTGCCGTCTGCAGTACTGGCATACCACTTTCTGCTTTTGTATCTCTAAAAACCTCATGGCCTCTTCATCATCCTTGTGAGATCTGACGTGAGCCATGAGGTTACGGAAAAATTTGAAAGCCTTGGAACAGTTTTTAACAGGACAGAAACAGTCCTGACTTATCTGAGGGTCTGATGTTGTTTGTTCTATCTTAACAGGAGATGCCATTTGGTCCCCAGTTTGAGCTTCAACTTTAACTGGGCTCATGTTTGTCTTGGCAGCAACCTTAAAATGTTTGGATGGACTTTTAGGGGACTGAGGTGGTTTGGTTACTTTCCTTGCAGCTTTCATTGCAGCTAGTCTCTCCTTGCAAGATTGCTTTACATGTGATGCTACATGTGGCTCTAAAACCTCCCTACTTTCAAAACTGTCAGCACATATTGGACAAAGATATACTCCATCTTTGAAATGCTTCTGAGCGTGGCGGACGATTCTGTGACCCAAGAACTCCTTGTCACACAAAACGCAATACTGCATGTAGGCTCGCCAATTTCTAAACCGGGCAGACACAAAACCCTGCTCCCGAAGTTTTTTAGCTTCTCTGTTTTTTTCTCTTTCATCTGTGATTTCATTGAGTTCATTTGTAGTGGTTAACAGGAAATCCTCCAGGTCTCTGTATTCAGGGAGCTTACCAAGTGCACTTTCCACCTCTTGTTCATCTGTGTCATTGAGTGTGTCAATAGATGACACAATAGCTGCCTCCTCGCCCATCAGTGCCAAACAGTTGCGTTTCAGTGTTTTCCAGTCCCAGAACTCTGGATCAAAAGGCCACTGTGTCTTCAAGGCCAGCAGTAACTCGCAGCGTAACGAATTGGGCACTGGTAGACTCCCATCCTCCTCAGGCTTTTGGTCAGGTTCGTTGTACAGTGACTCCACAGCGTAATATGAGTCGACGGTAGGCTGGAGGAGAAACTCGGTCAGCTGGCATGCACGTTTAACCTCTAAATCTGTTGGCAATAGGCAGGAAATAGTCTTGCAGATGGTCGATTTGCTGTCCTTATGGTCACTGGAGGTCATTTTTAGAGCTTGAATGCACATTTCCACACACACTGGAAGCCCCACCTCTCCAACCTACACAAGTAAAAGAAAAAATGGGTATGATTTTCAGGACATTTAATCATTTAATCAGTGTCTCATTTAATCAGGAGACACACACTGTAACTCATTGGTGGTGTGAATAATAATGAATAACTGCTGTCATTTAAAAATGTGTGGGCCAGACTATTTTTCTTACCTCATTTTGGATTACTTTGATGAGAAATAAAATGTGACAGACACTTCTGCAGAGAAGAGCCATGTCTTTGCTTTGCCCAAGAAAAGCATCCGCAGATGACTCTAAACGCATGAGTAGCTTACTCCAGAACAGCGTGAGTTCCCTAGGAAAACGCCAAAATTACACAAAGAAAAATAATATTTAGATGAATCGATCATTCTCTCTACAAACCTTAGAAACTAAATAAAATAAAAAGAATGTTAATGTATTAATTCCAAGTGTGTTGTTTTTTCATGTCTATAGCCCAAAAGTAAAAAATATTCACTTTACTATATTGCATCAAAACAAAAAGCAGAAAATCCTGACTTTGGAACATCAAATGTGTGTTTTTTCTCAATTCTCATCCATCAATTTTTCCAGAGACACATACTTGTATTTAACTTGATGTAAAGCAGTTTTTCAGCAATTTAAGCGATTTTTCTGCGATTGTTTCAGTTTGAATAAAAGTCAATGGCATCACAAGTAATAACAACTATACTTGGGTGTTCTAAGAGAGCTCATTTGAAACTTACCAGGCGCAGTAAACATCTCCTTGAAGGAGCTGTCGCTTGAGAAAGGCAGAACATAAGCAGAGAGCTCCTTTCTCATCTCCTTCTGACTCCAGGTTGCAGATCATTTCAAGGGCATCTTTACAGTCTATTGACGCAATCTGAAAGAAACGGTGAATGACACAGTTAGTATTATTACCAATATTGTTATACAGGGTGTCCATGAAGTCTCTTTACAACTTAAAAAGAAATCTTACAAAAGCAAATGAACAGACAAACATGTGGAAATTATTACAAAATGAGGAGAAGCTATTAAAGGTATTTTGCCTCATTTAATACACCTCTACGTGGGCACCATTAGTTGTATGAAGCACAACAGGACGGTACTCGATTTCTTGCCATGATTTCTTGCTATGATCATCAGTGAACTTTTGCTTTAGGTCAGTGATGTCCTGTATCTTTGTTTGATACATATCTTTAACATAACCCCACAGAAATAAGTCCAGGGGCGTGACATCTGGTGAACGAGGTAGTCAGGGAATCGGGCCATCCCTTCCAATCCACCGGTCTGGGATTGTTTGATTTTGGAACCCACGAACATGCAGTCCCCAATGTGGTGGTGCCATGAACGATTAAAAACTTTGATAATCACTGAATACATACAACAAATCTGATTAAGATAGCTCATCAATTGCCTTTGTCAACAGTCCTTTGCTTTAAATGTAATATTTATTTTAAGGCGACCTTTTACTTACAATTATGTTCTATAAAGTACACTAACACTTAACAGCTTAATTATTTTGCTTCCCCTAGGGTTGGTTATTTTAGCACTGTAATACTCATCCAACAACTGTGTTGCAGTGTCATTTCTTCACCTCTTCCATTAGCTGATCTTGACTTTTCGTCATGCAGATGCAGAGCAGGTACGTTGGTTTGAAGTTCCCTTTTCCTTCATATCCCGGATACTCTGAGCACATCTTTGCAAGGACAGCAGCCTTATCAACACTGTTCACTTTGATTAGGTGCTTTATTCTCATGTTAAGAAGTGTGGGACCTTCTAACTCAAGATACTCGTGAACTAAGAGACAGACAGAAAAAAAGAGGACAAAATATGGGAAATGCAATTACAACAGATCACATTAGTTACAATATAATTTGAGTTTTAAGGAACAGACAACTAACCTTGCTCAATTTGAGGAATTTGATTGGACAGGATGCTGCTTAGTGTGGTGTTGGACCAGACGCCATCCTGCTGCGCCAGAACTGCGAGCAGGCAAAGCTGTGTGCTCCCACTTTCTTGCAAAAGGCTGTGTGCCAACTGCAACAGAACACAAATACATATGCAGTCCCTAAATTAATAAAATACCAGTGACTCATGTTTAAAATGTTACAGTTGGGAGTCTGAAATAATTGTTATGACAATGTTGCTAAAGTGAGCAAGTATCATATTCTAGTAAAGAGAGCACACAGACCCTGACACTTCAACCCATATGTTTTTCTTTACTTCAAGCCTGAGAAAAAACAAGTTCTAATTACAAGACAACATTTCATTGCTTATCACTGCAAGGATAAGCCTCCAAAAAAAAGGAGCGGGGGGGAGAGAAAGCACCAACAGCCCTGGGGATACTGACCTTCATGGAGGACTGAAACTCCTCCCATAAGGCACCAGGGACATGGTGGGGCAGTAAGAGCAGCAGCTCTGCACAGCTCCTGTGAATCCAACACAGTCATTTGTTAAAGGCAAATTTAGGTCAAGGATGTGAACACTCTCCACAAATTAAGGGAAGTCATGCAAGAATAAACTATTCACAGAAGGTCGAGCTGTAAAGTCTGAGTGGTGTTTTGGAAATGTAACAGTTGACGACCAGGAAAAGTGATGGTTATAAATCAGCAGCAGCAGCGACACACTAACATCTGTCAGTCTAAGCGTGGGTTTCTTATTAAAGACTCACTGTTCTTAGCAATGCTGGCAGTAATATAAAAAAAACAATAAGCATTTTGCTCATAATCAAAATCAGCATTGATAACTGATATTTATTCAACTTACACCTTACATTAACATATACCTTCCTTGAAACTAATAATTCCTGTGCCTCTCCCTTCATCGTGTTAGTGCAAACTTTACTCTGCATCTCAACCCAAATATGCTGAAGCTCCCCAAGAGGTAGCCTGGATTTTTATCCTTTTCTAGAGCCTTAAGGTCTCTGCCTTCATCCAAGCAAATTGCTCACGTCTGTCCAGCAGACTATTTGTAGAGTATTTACAAACTTTTTACATTGAAATTCCCTTTCAGTTTTCAGTAACTTTTGGTTAATCTTACCGCCAAATATGGCACGTATTTTATTTAATTTACTAAACAGATTAAAGTGAATCTCTGGAAAGCCTCTAGATAAGATAAAACTACATCAGTGAAATTACAAAGCAAACTAAATGTTACCCTAACCCTTTTTTGTCAATATAACTAAAACTTAAGGTAGATGTTTTTATCAACATACAAACTCTGTGTAATGTAATTAAGTTGTAAAATATGCTGCAGAAGATTTTGCTTTAAAAAAGTATTTTAAAAATATAAGAGAATTAATAAGAATGATAATAATAATACATTTTATTTGTAGAATACTTTTCAACAGGACTGCGAGGCGCTTTACAGACAGATAACAAAAAGTGCAAAGGCACAGATAAAAACGTGCTCAAATACAAAAGTTAGGTGCAAAAGAATAACATAAATTAAATAACATTTAAAAAAGCAGTGAGAGTGTAAAGGCAAAGAAAGAATCAGAAAGACGAGATGAATGTTACAAGTTAAATGCGGAGCGGAAGAGGTATATTTTGAGTTGAGTTTTTAAGGAGGAGACGCAGTCACATATATATTGTGGGGGGGGTTAAGGCAGGATTCAAGAACTATTATATTCCTTGATCTTCACTTCAAAATTTCTACTCACAGTGCTAACTTTTCAAGTAGGAGTGGTACGTTTTCACATTCGGAGGAGAGACAGGAGGCAGCCTTAGCAAAGCTGAGAATGGCCACAGTGTAAACCTCCAACAAAGGCAGTGGATCCTCATCAGTTTTCCAACGGCCAGCATGTTCCACAAGGACCTAGAAAAAAGTTTAAATACTAAACTGAGAAACACTGATTATGTACAGGTTTAAATAAAGGACAAGTGCTATAAAAAAAATATACATCAACATTTGTAAAAATATGGTGTGTATATATATCTATGTATATAGATATATATGCAGTTTGTTATTTTTTGGGGGACTTTTAAAATGGGTTAAAGACAAAATGAGACAAGAGTAAACTACATTTCCAGCTAGTCAAAAGTGGGGTTTGCTGCTTTCTATATATTTATTTCCTTCCTTTATATAATTGAAAATTGAATTTTTGAGTTTTTGGGAGTATCTCAAAGGATAAAACTACCTGTCTAGTGCCTTGACTCAGCTTTGACTCTGAGCAATTCGAGTTTTCATTTTCTATAGCACTGGTAGGTGATTCAATAATGAGAGGAAGCATGCTTTTCTTAACTGTGCATTTTTTCCTTCCAATACCATTACAATTTAAACAATTGATCTTTTTCCATAGTTCAGAGTTTATCAATAAAATAGGTCAAACTAATTTTGGCTTCATGAATGAAAGGGAAAAAGGTGTCATGAACAAGGCAGCAGATAGTGCCAAAAATCAAACCTCTTCAGTGAAACAGATTCAACAGATTTAACTCCTCTGTGCTAGAAATAATAATAAAACTATAATAACTTTGGGATGAACGCAATAGTTTAAGGCTTGTGGCTTCTTTCATTTTGGGATTCCACTGCAACTTTTAGTTTAATAAATATACTTTCACCAACTATTGAAACATTTTTGAGAGATAATTACAATGTTGATATACAATGATTATATAAGTTATACAGAGAGCAAGACAGCAACGCAACAAAGTTTCTTCCGCAGCTGCAAAAAAAAAAAAAAAAAAAACAGCCATTTTTTTTTTCTTTCCCCCCTTTTCCCATCACTCAGCTACACTTACACTAAACATGCATCAATGAAAGGTCCCTCCATTTCTTCCACACAGATATCAGTTCATAATACTACACATCCCAAATGCTGTTGTTGGGCTCTTTTGATTAAAAAAAAAAATCTCCACCACGACTTCAGTGCACAAAGCTACCGAGGATCGTCCCCCTTTTTTCCCTTAATAACTTTTAATCACAATGATTTTCTCGCAGGCTGTTAACGTGGTAAAGAAGCGAACCCATCATCTCGCCCTAACGTGGTGCAGTGACAGTAATCTGTGCTGCATCGCAGGTAAATGGAGACCTTGCATGATATTTACGTGGTCAGGGCAAATTAATGAGAAGGATGTGTAATGGAGTCAGTGACCACTGCCACACTTTCCCTTTTAAATCACTGTGTGAGCCAGCTGCTGACACATCGGCCGCAATAACTCTCATTCCCATTTTTTTTCCACTGCTATATGTTTAATACATACATCTCCTGTGACGAGGTTAGCCGGATTAATTAGTGCAAAAGGCCCGGGCTAGCACCTTGGGGGGGAAAAAAAAGCATTGATCTTTCGGTTCAATAAAGCAGCTTTCATGAAAGTAACTCATTTTTATAGCCACACAAAACCTAAACAAGTCTGGAAATGCAGCGTTAGGGCGTCTGGATGATATTTACTCCGGCGAATACAGTCCTTTATTTCAGTGCATATCAATGCAATCGCCCAGGAAAATCTCGCTAACGTAGCTACCCATTTTTTGCACAGCATGACCACTGCACAGGACAGGGGGACCCTGCATACCAGCTAGCAACATTCATCTGCTGCTAGCTATCTGGCCTGGAAAATGCGAGTAATAGATGCATAGTGCGCTTAGGTTGTTGCGACTTCCCGCCGTAGGGACAGTTACACTTTGCATATAAGTGCATGTCACGGACAAACATCACTGAAGGAGAAGCTGAAAACCATCGAGGAGTTTTTTCCCCCCATCTCGAAATGCCAGGCAGCTAGCTAGGCAAGCTAGCTCCTTAGCTACATTGTTGTAGCAAACGTAGACGCGCATCCTCGGCCAGGAAGCCAGAGGGGCTGCAGGCTGCCCGGGATGAGCAGCAGGAGAGCGGGGCTAACCTGGCAAAACTCCTGGCAGAAATGCAACGAAGCCTCCAGCGGAGACTGCGGGCTCTCCTTCAAAGCTGTGGTCAGACCCTGGAACCGCTCTCGGAGCTCCTCGATAGCTTTCCGTGTGTCATATTCCTTCTCTGTCTCCCCCTCCGCCATCTTCACAACAATCACGACCGCGTACGCACAGATGTTACGCTGCCAGACTCGCACACGCGCGCGCACGCAGAGGGGGGGGCCGGGGGTTGGGGGGATGGGAGAGCACACAGTGTGCTCCACATACAGCCCCCCCCCCCACACACACACACCCTCAACCCTGATGTCAACAAAGCATCCATGACCTTACAGTGATACAAAACTGCTCTCTGGATCCCTGTGCTTCATCACCATACACTGACTTGTCCACACAAAGACACTGCAGGATGAGCCACTAAGCACCATCACACAAACCTCACCATAAAGCGGAATCTATCATTGCATATTTTCACAAAAACTCTCCCCAAGCCCCAAATGTTCACATGACAAAATGTTCACCCTGTCTCCAGGGTGGTCAGGGAGTAGGTGGCATCTTCGCAGCAGATCTGATTCAGAATAACTCACTCTCTGACACACCAGCAGCGCAGAAGTTCACAGAGTTTAGTCTGATTGTAAAATAAAAATAAATAAATAAAATAAGACAGAGAAACCCTTGACCTAACTTAAAAGACAGTGTGCAATTTAGTAAGTGAAGTTAAATGGTAATGAATATGTTCCAGAGACATGGAGAGTATAGAGTATGGAAGCTGTTTCAGATTCAGATAATGGCTAAATTACTTATCTTTACCACACATGAATATCCTAAACACACGATAAAAACCATGATGTAACTTGGCATTTAATTTGAGAATTCATTTCCAAAGTTTTTCAGGAGTTTCCAATCATCTCACAAAAGTTTTTCTTTCTTAAAACAAAACTGTAGATGTGCAAACTTTTCTGAGCAGTTTAAAGACCTTTTCTATCCACACTGGCTTAAATTTTAGTCTTCAATTAGTTGTTATTCATTAGCTTTATGAATTATATTATCTGCTTTCTTCTTTCATTCACTCTATTTGTTCACCTGATGATTTTGCACAAAAAACTGTGTGTACACCCACACTCACATTATAATGCATGTAAGAATAAAAATGCAATATCTGGGTACAGATTTTATTTGCTTTCCAATCAGCACATAAACATATACATCTATTAATGCACAATTATAAGCTAAGTAAACATCACTGACACAGAATCGCTGCAAAAATATTATCTGGAAACTCAAGGACATATACTTTTAAATGGAGAAGAGTTTGAGCATATTAAAAGAAACACAGCTTGTTGGCAAGCAGATCACTGTTGAATGGTTTCCAGTTCTCGTTGGTTATATCTCATATCTTGTGAAAATAACAGGTGCTGCAGTGGCAGTCTGTGTGGTTTTTCACTATTATGCCAGCAACCTCTGTCTGAAAGAGGAACACACGAGGAGGAAGGTGTGAATAACAATCACATCAGTCTTAAGCAGCAAGATGTTCTTCTTAGCAGTGTGATGGGTCCAAACATTTGTACTACATGTACTCCTTAATATCATTTAAGAAAGAAGTAAAAATGCCAGTATTGCTCCAAGAGCTGTTCAATTTCAAGTTTTGTTCTCTGAATTTCCTTCATTAGTTAAAATAAAAATCCCAAAACAAAAACGAAAAATTTTAGTCATTTAAATTTCTTCAAAACTCAGTTTTTCAAAATTATTTATTTATTTGTATGCGCTTTATCTGTAGTGGGGAGGCAATTCCACAATACACAGGATGCCCTTAAACCTCTCTAAATACATACACAGTTAAATGAAAGTTAAGCCCGACTTTTCTCTGAAGCTGTACCTTGTAGCTGTGCTTTGCAACACAGCATGTTGCTTCTGAGGTGATGTTCTTTGGGTTGTTCATCGTCTTCATGGCCTTGAGGGGCGTTGGGTATGCTCTGGAGAAGCAGCAACCCATGCACTGGTAGACGTTGGGGAAAAGATTGTTCTTTCTCAGTGTGCATTCCTCACAGCCCACTATGGAAAGATGACACCAAGTAGAATCATGAACAGTTCAGCATTTTCATTAATAGCATACAGTTTATCACTCTTACATTTTATTCATAATATCATCATTGACAAATAAATGCCATAATAATAAATTCTTTGTGTGAGAGACAATTATAATAAATGAATCTTACTGTTCAGTGAGTCAAAGTTTGGGTAAGAATCAGCAATGTAAAGACAAAAATACAACAGAAGGAGAGATACTCCAGTTGATTTCACTGAGCCCATCGTTGTTGCAGCAGTTATCTAGAGACAAAAGCAGATGAAAATCTATGCCATATCAATCAGTTAACTCATGGATAGAAATTATTACAGTATTACCATGTTGAGAGAGCGCTTCTCTGACATATAGCCTCCGTTTAGGACCCCTTTATATCCAGGACATCACTTTTTTATACCAGTGTCTAAAAAAAAAAAAAAACCTTATCAATGATCTCACTGACTCGCTGGACACTTTGCTACCTTCCTCATAACCCCTTCGTAGCACAAAAGATGATAAGAACTAACAGTGGAAAGTCAAACCATACTTCCATCATCCTTCCATTCTGACTATGGATGATACATGTAATCCCTGGGTTTTTGTTACCTGGTAACTGTAGGTTGTTATTATTGGTCAGAACACAACAAACACGGGGTCAACAGTTTAAGACTGTCATTTTGCTGTGTACTTGTAGTTGTATCTCTTTCTGAACAATGATTAATAATGTTCAATATCCCTTTTAAATCAATGTCATCAATCTGGGAGTTGAAATTAACTTGCATTCAGTCTTCCAAAGAACAGCATGCTACATTTTAATAAACGTTTCTTTTAACATTCAACAAAAAATGCATGCCTTAAAATTTTATCTCTGGGATTCCATCTTTCTTTTCCATACACATTTAAACATTGTATACATCAAAACCAAAATCTGTGTGTCAATTGATTTATGAGTAAATTGATGTTCAGATGCTGAGCACTGAAGGTTTTGTCCTTCAAAACCACTGAGTGGCTTCTTCCTGGGAAATTAAGTAAAATAAATGAGATGGAGGTTTCTCCATGCGGAATCTAATTTAACAGATAAATCTGAATCAGAATCAGAAATACTTTATTAATCTCTGGAGGGAAAATTTGCATCATCTGACATCAGCTCCTTACCTCAGTCTGAAGCTTTGCTCTCTTTGTCATATATATGACTGTAGATTTAAAATATTTAGGTTTGAAAATGTAACCTTGGAAAGTGGGAACTGTATTTATCATGATACATTGCTCTTTGCAGACAGCTAAATTCCCATGTTAATCCTAACCCATGTTAGCTTTAGGAACAAAAGCATTTAATATAATCTTGACAATGATCAATTTAATCAAACTTAAATAAAACAACTGGGGATATGTAGTCTTTCTCAATTGTACACTATGCATCCAGGCAAAATTCGTTTTCAGTGAATTGGCAGCTTTAAAACTTGAAGATACATGAATTCAAGAGGATGTGTGAAAATGGAAGGATATTTAATAGCTGTGAAGGAGTTTCCATCTGTCCGCCTCTAGCATCTGAAATGTCAAGGATGAATATGAATTTTTTTTGGTATTTTATCTGTGTGCTTGCTTAAGTACCCATGTCCTACGTCCTTGGTTGTGCTGGTGATAAATCCTTAGCTTAAGACTCACTAAGTGAGGAGGACAACATGTTACATCACAGAGCTGTCAAGAGGATGTCAGAATTTTTTTCCATCCTATTTCAAAACATTTGTATCAATTTTCCAAAATTTTACTCTTATTTTGGCTGTATGCGACATTAATTTTTTATTTTTATTTACTTGATGAGTTACTTGATGAAATGTTGTGTCAATTAAATGTAATTGTCACATATACATACTTAGTTGAATGCATTTTGAAGCATAGGCAC
The DNA here is from genome assembly GCF_900963305.1 of Echeneis naucrates. Lineage (NCBI taxonomy): Eukaryota > Metazoa > Chordata > Actinopteri > Carangiformes > Echeneidae > Echeneis > Echeneis naucrates. Next base: position 10,368,109 of record NC_042532.1, read on the forward strand.
ATAATCTCAAACATCCACCAACAACAACGAGTTACACTCAGATGTTTTAAAGTAGATGGGACGGAGATGTGACAAGATGCTTAAATTAAACAAATAAATTGAGGGCTTGTGTATATTAAGGTAGCTGCAGCTCATTGAAAAAGAAGAGTTGAAATGAAGGTGTCGGCTTCACAGCCTCTTTAAACATAAAACAAAGCGTGTTGCTGTGTTTTTTAAGTTTTGCCAATCCATTAGCAAGGCTAGATATTTCGACTCATAAGTATTAGAAGGCTTGCGATGCATTCTCTTGACATTGCCTCTTTCCTGGGCTCAAACTCTGTATTGATTTGGTAGAATCAAGGACAAGCAACAAAAGGATGATGAGCCCCAGGTGAAGAACAAATGCTGTGGCGGTCATGCTCAATGAAACACACAAACACAAAGTGCACTATATTCTCAGGGGCTCTGGTGTCAAAACAGCACTGTTGCTCCACAGGACAGTGCAGTAGAGTCAAAGTGAAGTCAGTAGGTCATGTGTACAGTCGGCTGGCCTCGGCATAGTTCAAAGCTGTGGTGCACTCCATGGCATCACTATGAAGGCAACCGATATGTCTTCGACACATGAGAGAAGTAGTTAGCTGAGATTTGTGTTGCTCTAGGTCTCCATGCAACTCCAATATTCACTGAAGTAATAGGAATAAGATTGATGACTGAAAAATTTGTATGAGACCCATCAATTACAGACTCTTTCCTACTTTAACACAGCAAAACCAAGGGCTGCCTGAAGGTATTAAATGAAATAATTTAAAGCAGCTGAAACAAACCAGCACATGGAAGCCACATCAAAAGGTCCGGTTTTCCTCATTGTAAATTCCTTATTGGTAGAAATTGGCATTTCATTTCCCAGAGGAAATGGTTATTAAACTTAACAGTCATGTGTGCTTAACTCCTAAAGTTTAAAATGCCACACTTTGGCCCCAGTGTAAGAAATCAGTACCACACCAGTTTATTATGTCATTACTCTTCCAGCCATCTGTATTTTAAATAAACTCCTATATAACATATCCAACCAACAAACAAACAAACAAACAAAAAACAAAAATTAGTTGACCACAGTCAAACATTTGGATCTGTTAATTCAGTTAATTTTATTTGCCATGTCTATATAATGCTGTTTTTTCCTTCAGATTATTCTAAGACATTTTTTACATCAAAAGCAAAGCATCAAGACAATGGTAAAAAATTTAGCATCCATGCACACAGACATGCTCTTGCATCTCTGACATTAGGCTTGTGCATTTCAAAAAAGAAACACAAGACTGAAAGTGAGGGTTCTACTTAAGTGACCAAGGGCCATTTGATTGATAAGGACACACAGAGACACTCCCTCCACGTGGTGGCATGAGAGATCTGCAATGAAGAAATAAATATGACCTTGATAATGATGATGTGTTGTTAACAAAATTTTAACACTATGGAATGCTTTATTTTGTCTGGGTTAAAGAGGTAATTTTATGTAAATAACACTCAACTGAGGTTCTAGGTTATTTTTATCCCTTGAAATAAGGTTTGTCAAATGTTTTGTCACATTTTCCCCTCATCTATACCTTAGAAAACGTTCCTCCATGGACATATTGACTTCAGAAACTGTATCATTAGTTACCTTTCCAGCAAAATAATGTTTTGTTCCACAGTCAAAGTTTGTTTTATAAGCAAACAGCAGAAAAAGGCCACTTTAACAGTATTGGCACTTACTGTCTATTAGTTTTAGAGCTGAATGCAAAGGTGCTTAAATACAAACATGTTTCTGACGGAAAATATCTGCCTGTTAAAGTTATATTCTCAGAGAAATCCAGGGAGGCATGAGTAGTAAACATTTTTCCCATAAATTCAGAGTAGACATTATTATGAATTCCACCTGGAGAGGTGAAATGCAAGATTTGTCTTGGGAGTAATTTACTGTCCTGCTGCATTTTAAAAATACCTCTGTTTTAAATGTAATTTTGTTTATTTGAGAGGTAGGCAAGTTATCTTGCAACACAACTTTGCAACATTCCACACTATAAAACATATTTATTGGTGGAGAAAAAGTGCCAAAATATAAAGGAAATCAAACTGTAGCTCTATACCTGACCACCTGCATAACTCATTTCTCAAACGCTTCCAGCCATTTTTATCCAGCTGTTATTGTTCTGTAACTGTAGGGGTTGTTGGAGTCACTTACCTGCTAAAATTTTAGTACCTCAGCCATGAGCCAAACTTCAAGGCCCTTATTCACTGCTGTGATGAAGATAGCAGATAACCCAATTCTAAAATTATATACTGCATTGTGCTGTCACAGCACGGGCACTGGCAGGCAAATAATTCAAGAATTAACACTGCATTAACCCTTAATAGTCCAAAATCTGAAAACCCACACATCGTAATTTAAGAAGCCACCAATTTGGCATGTAATAACCCTTTTCTTTACAGTTTTAAAACTGACAAACTCACAACAACAACAAAATTTTTTTTATAAATTCATGTAACAAGCAACTTGGTTCATAGTCATTTGTAATAATAGTTTAATATAGATTTTCTTCAACAAACACAAGCTTAAAAACCAAACTCAATTTGGGATACAAGCGTGATGAGAAAATCAACTGTTCATTCTCATGATGTTCTGAAAGCCTTCTACAAAATCACTAAAGCTCATAAATTTTTGTCCCACATAAAAAAAGAAGACCTCAGTCGTGTTGACCTTTGTCCCCTATCTATTTGTTCACTAGACCAAATTATCTTCTCCCACACAAACACACAATATCTTCTGGTATTCTTTTGTTCGTTTCACAACATGAAAATCTGTGAAACACACGAGAAGAGTGACACAGTGTGGTGGAAAATGGGACATACTTCCCTATCACCAGCCAGGCAGTGTGCTCCTCTGGCTGCCACAGCCTTTTACTCTAAGGTGTGTAGAGCTGGTCCAGCATGTGTACTTATAAATTCAAACACGTGGACATTTGAAAACATTAATGGAGGAATACTGATCAAGATTAAAGTATATATATATGTATATATTGTCATTGTTGTGGTTTATTAGTGATTGCATTTGAATATTATTGAATTATTTGTGAAGCATTAAAACAGCTTGCTCGTAGAATATATATATATATATATATATATATATTTTTTTTTTTTTTCTTCTGTAATCTAATAATGATCCAGCTGTGTATGAGTTGTGTGTGGCTGGTGTGGTCCGATCGGTTTGTGTAACGGTGTGTTTCTTTCTTATGGGATGTGTCCCCTAAGCAGAGCGGCTGTAATGGTGATGGATGCAGTGAATGACCTGCTGCTCTACTGTAAAATGCATACAAGGCAAGCCCGTGCAGGGCTGTCCAAGAAACCCCATCGACGAGACAAAACTCGAGGCGTGAACGTGGCAGCCATTTTACATCATCAAGAGTGAATGACTGAAGCCGGACCAGTGCCGGGAGTTTTACACTTTTTCTGTCTTTTAAATATCACATTTATCTTCCTAAATAATCAACACTATACACGTTGGTGAGCCAGCGGCAGGTAGGGCGAATGCAACTAATCGGTCACGTTGTTTATGGCTTCATTGTTTGTTTAAAAAAAAGTGTGAATCGTGCGGTGCTGTTTCAAACAATGTGGAAACTGGTGGTGGCTGGGAACGACTTCTCCAGACCGGCTTTTTGAAAATGGACTCTTCCTATGTGGCGGCACGTTGACAAACCACGCATCTAGCAGGCTACATCTCTAGCTCTCAAGGCCTCGATTGCTCTAATTAAATTTTGAAAGTCGCACTTTGTTAATTTGTGAAGTCTGTGCCGACAAATGACGATATAACAATGGCCTCGCTGAAATTCCGTTCTAATTAGCATGCTAGCCCGAGCTAGCCTATTTTGACAGATCGTGGAATTGACATGCTCATTGTCATTGTACGCTAGGAACAGCTAGCTGGCTAAAGCCACTTATTTAACCAAGAATTGGCGATCCGTCGCTACCACTTCACCAGATGACATTCTTCTTGTCTACCAAAACAATAAACGCAGATGCATTCGTAGAAAATGCGAACTAATGCGTCATGTTATTGTCCCGATGAAGATCCTTAGTTAGCTAGGCTGCTGTAACATTAGCAGTGCAAACTAGCCTGCTAGCTAGCTAGCTAGCTAGCCTCAACGTGTGCGAGTCAGTCCCTCCCCGCTAATTCAAACGCTGGCAGAAACGTTGGATATAATAATTAATTGTTACACATTTATTAACACTACAACTTGAAATGTGTTGGTTTATTTTAATATTTGCTAGATGGGCAAATCTAACGTTGTAGAAGTGTTTTAACCAAAGAGAAAAGCACGTGCTTAGCAATGTAACGTGACTGATTTGCAAGCACTAGGTGGTATCGATTGGACATTACCTTTTAGCATGTGTTAGCCAAGAGTAACGTTTGCAGAGTTAACATTAGACCAAAATACAAATTTGACAACCACGTTTCGCTGAGTCCAGCTCAGTCGGAGTCTGTAATGCTACCAGAGATAGTTATTTTGCTGCCCTGTAAGAGTTGTGGCCTCAGCATCTATCCGAACAATAATGAAGTAATCGTTTAGTTTGTCATGGCTTGATGGCTATAGTATATACCTTATCGTCACAGTGCTCCTATGGTGTCCATAAACAAAATGCTAAAGGGTGAAAACTTAGTCATTGGTCAGCCACCGGAAACCGGGGCTCACTCTTAGATGGAGCACGTGTATCAGCTATCTAGCCTCTGCTGAAGTCAGCACTGAGAAGGTAAGCTAACATGTAATTTTGAGACCAAAGCAAACAAGGCATCTGCACCAGCAGCGATCAAGAGGGCTGAGATGCAGGCGTTAGCAAGTGAGCTTGGCTCCATTTGCACAAACTTCTGAACCCAGACCTAACCACTGCCACATGGACACAAACTTTGTAGTTTCACTCTTCTTACAACATGTCATTTAATTGATTTTTGTGGTGGATTTGGAATGTGCATTTCCAGTCTAGCGTACAATATTGAAACATCTGTGTCATTTGCCTAAATACAGGATTTTGGGCACCTACTTCGGGACTGTTGATAGCTGCAAGTGTTAAGTCAGGATGGATGAAGTCAATTAACTCTAGAGGAGCACACAAGGACTACATAACCACTATAACTTGTTTTTGCACACTGTACCACTCCCTTAAAAAAAAAAAAAAATTTATGCTAAGCAATGTGACAACCACTTGAGTCAAGATAATGAATGGTCAAACCATTTTTTTTTAATTAAAAAAAAAAAAAAAAAAAAAAAAAAAGATTTGACATGTCTGCGATTTTGCATTCTTCTGACACATCCCAAGTATTTCCCTTGACCAAAGATTAATTTGGCTCATTGCATTTACACAGATTTCTGGAGACATGGCCACAGAACATATTAATGGAAATGGTCCAGAAGAACCAATGGACACCTCTGCTGCAGTTACCCATTCTGAGCACTTCCAGACTTTATTAGAGGCTGGTTTACCACAGAAAGTTGCTGAAAAACTAGATGAAATTTACATAGCAGGTAAGGCACGATGAATATACTTGCATATTCAATATGCAAATTTTTATGTTTAACAGTTTCTTGCATGTACTGTCATTTTATCACCTTTTTGAATGGGGGAATTGGGATCCTGAAGCAACTTTTTGTGGTTTCCTACCAAAATGGGTACTGCAGTGCTACAAAATATTAAATTACATATTACTCCTGTGAAAATGTGTACATGATTGCAGCATTTGCATTTCCAACATGGTTGCATGATAACTAGTTACTTAATGAATGCATTGTCTTGTCCTGGGAGTGTCTTGGTGATCCTGTCCAATCCCTCCATTAATTTCTTTGAAATTTCTTTATATCCCCTGTTATTAATGCAGAAGGATGAATAGGTGTAAGTACATTGTCAGTTAGTTTTTATCACACACTTTTAATAGTTTTTTGGAGTTTTATACTGGGGCAAGTGATAAAATTTTGGAGGTCATGTTAGGACTTGTTTGGTTGGTCAGATCTAGAAAAGTACTGGTCTGGCCTTTTCAGCCAGATGGAACTGAGGCAAAAACAATGGAAGCAGCTGTCTGGTGTGTGGCTGCCTGGGACAGGTGACGGCCCCTCCACAGAGGAGAATGCAGACAGACTCATTTGAAACTCCCAGTCACAGTATAGAGGGGCACTGGCATATCAAGTTACACTGTCACATCTGTTGTGATTAGTTCTGCAAAAATGTGCTGGTTGGAGAGTTAAGTGCAGCCTGACTGCACAGTATAGCTCCATTAGATTAAGCTAGTTCCACTCCTCTCTTGATTGTATTATTATTTACTCATTATGCTATTGGAAAGATATGTTACACTAAATGGCTCACATATGATTATTTTTACCTCTAAGCTGTACTGTAATTTCTGTCCCTGGATGGCAAAGCAGGTAGGAGAATTTGCATTTCTCATGGTAGCTCATCATTTTCTTTGTCTTCCTTCCCCTAGGTTTGGTGTCACATAGTGACTTAGATGATCGAGCGATCGAGGCTCTGAAAGAATTCAACGAGGAAGGTGCTCTGCAAGTCCTCTTGCAATTCAAGGACAGCGACCTCTCTCATGTTCAGGTACACACATCGAATTGTCGGTGTATTGTTCGATTCATTTGTGAAGCCTCAACACAAACTGGTTAACTTTTCTTCTTGCAGTGTGGTGTACAACTGCGTCATGTGATTCAACTGTGATTGCACAACACCTCTTAGTTATCTGCAAGATGGACTTGCAGCCTTGCATAACAACTTATTCTTTTTGTGTTGGGCAAATAAATTTCAGGTTGTTGCTATATTAACATTGTAATTCTTATTTGATGGTACTTATTTTCTATTTCAGAACAAAAGTGCCTTTCTTTGTGGTGTGATGAAGACGTACAGGCAGAGAGAGAAACAAGGGACCAAAGTGTCAGACACCAATAAAGGACCAGATGAAGCCAAAATCAAAGTGAGAACTGACACGTTTAAAGATGATAGTGAGACTGATTTTACGCGACAATAATGTGTCATTGTCTTCAAAAAAAAATAAAAAATCTTTAGCCAAGATATAGTTTCAATATCTGACATTCAATGCTCAGTAAACACAGTCCTTTTGCCATGTTTTCCAATGTTCAGGCTTTGCTGGAGAGGACTGGCTACACACTTGATGTGACAACAGGCCAGAGGAAGTATGGGGGTCCCCCACCAGAGTCTGCTCACTCAGGGGCACAGCCAACCATTGGTACAGAGGTACAAACAACTTCACTTTGTACGCTGCAAGAACGGCGTATGTTTTTCATTTGCTATGTTAAGGTTATTTAACCTTTTCAAATTGATGGTATCCTAATGATGAAACTGAAATGTCTTCTGTAGTAACTATTGTTACACTGAGAGTTTACCGCTAAGAGCTGACTGGATACCTTTACCTTAACCCTTTAACACCAAAGATTTCTATTGTCCACTTGGACTTTTTGCTTACTTTAACCATAAGAACTCCAGGAATTGTCCTGTGAGTACACACTTTTGCCCATTTTTCTAGGACACTTAGAACCGTCAAAATATTTGGCAGTTTACAGTATGTCAAGTGTGTATTAACAGTTAACAGGAAAGGAGCCGATTTGCTGACTTCTGGCAACAGAATGAGTGGAATTCCCATAATGACCCTATCTTGTCTGTGAAGCACAACTTCTCAGCTTTAAGAAACTGCTGGAACCTTTCAGATAGTGTGACCTTATGGTAATTAGAAGTGTAGTGGCTGCTGATGCTTGGTTTAAAGGGGTTAATGTCATTTGTCTCTTGCTCTCAGCTTACGTTTAAGACTAAAGAGTTTCTCTCTACTAATTAATCTTTCCTCTCAACCTGGCAGATATTTGTAGGCAAAATCCCCAGAGACCTTTTCGAGGATGAGCTGGTTCCACTGTTTGAGAAAGCTGGCCCCATCTGGGACTTGCGCCTGATGATGGATCCTCTCAGTGGCTTGAACAGAGGCTATGCCTTTGTCACTTTCTGCACTAAAGAAGCTGCACAGCAGGCTGTCAAATTGGTATGTGTTCTTCTGCAATTGTAATTAGAAAGAGCTAGTCTAATGGCGTTTTTATTGTATCTTTAGAGTCTCCTGTTGTTGTTGTTTTTGTTTTTTTGTTTTTTTTTTTTGGTTGGGTTTTTTGTTTTGTTTGTTTGTTTTTTTTTGCTGGCGAGTGATCCCTTTTCTTAAACTATCCTTCATCCTTCTGCAGTGCAACAACAATGAAATTCGGCCGGGTAAACATATCGGTGTGTGCATCTCTGTGGCCAATAATAGGCTGTTTGTTGGCTCCATCCCTAAGAGTAAAACAAAAGAGCAGATCGTTGAAGAATTTGCAAAAGTTACAGGTGAGTCATTGTTGTACTTCTGAGCTTTTTTCATTTGTTCACCAGCTTAATAACCAGCCATTTAATATAGATTCACCTTGTCACAGAGATTTGATGCAAAAATCAGTGGGTGAAGCTTTTTTTTTTTTTTCCCCCCTCCTCCTCTCTTCTTCCTATTTGTGTCCAAATGATGACCTCATTACTGTGCTGGAGTGACTCATGTTACTATGATGGCTTACCGCTAAGATCTGACTGGGCACTAAACGTAGCTAACATAGTTTTGTTTTTTTTTTTTTTGTTTTTTTTTTTTGTTTGGTGAGGGGTGGTCTCGTGATTGGTTATCTCTAAATGAGAAACAATCAACTTATTTTCTGCTTTTGTCAATGTAAAGTATATAAATGGTTTTTCTTATCCAACTGTATTTTAGACTTTCTAACAGTAGATTATTTCTTGTTTGATGGTTATGCAAGTGGATTTTTTTTTACTAAAGCCACTTAACTATCTGCCATTTCCCCCTCTCCTCTTCTGTTTCTGCAGAGGGTCTAAATGATGTCATATTGTACCACCAGCCAGATGACAAGAAGAAAAATAGGGGCTTTTGCTTCTTAGAGTATGAAGACCACAAGACAGCAGCTCAAGCCCGTCGCCGGCTGATGAGTGGCAAGGTGAAAGTGTGGGGAAATGTGGTCACCGTGGAATGGGCCGATCCTATTGAGGATCCAGATCCAGAAGTTATGGCCAAGGTAAAGCATGGGGCAAAAATGTATACACAGTTCCTTTTTTTTTTTTTCTCTCTCTCTCTGTTATCATCTATTTGTAATTTTTTTTGCTAAGATACCTAAAACTTTGATTTGCTTTTCCCAGGTCAAGGTGCTTTTTGTCAGGAACTTAGCAAGCACTGTTACTGAGGAGATACTTGAAAAGGCCTTCAGTCAGTTTGGCAAGTTGGAGCGTGTGAAAAAATTGAAAGACTATGCCTTCATCCACTTTGAGGAAAGAGATGGTGCTGTGAAGGTATGGGAAAGAATATTGTCACACAAGACATACATTGTTGATAAAATCAATGTCATTGCAGGAAAATTTATCTTCAAACCTTGTCGTTTTAAATTTCACAGGCTTTGGCTGATCTCAATGGCAAAGACCTTGAAGGAGAGCATATTGAAATTGTCTTTGCCAAGCCTCCAGACCAGAAGAGGAAAGAGCGCAAAGCCCAGAGACAAGCAGCTAAAACACAAATGTAAGAAAACATATGACTTAAACCCACAACCATTTAGCCAATTTAAATATTGACATAAAATACAAAGCCATATTAATATTGCATCTGATCATCCTCCTTCAGGTATGATGAATACTATTACTACGCACCTCCTCACATGCCGCCGCCCACAAGAGGCAGAGGCCGAGGTGGACGTGGAGGCTATTCCTACCCTCCTGATTATTATGGCTATGAAGACTATTATGATTACTATGGATACGATTACCACAACTACCGTGGCGGCTATGATGACCCTTACTACGGCTATGATGACTTCCAAGGGTCTGGGAGAGGGCGGGGAGTGAGAGGAGGAGTCCGTGGCGGTGCTAGTCAGACCAGAGGCAGAGGTGCTATTACACCAAGGGGCCGGCTCGGTTTCTCCCAGCGAGGAGGTCCAGGAACAAGCAGGGGTAAATGACCTTTATTTCACTGAGAGACTGAATTTCAAAATGAGTAAAATCAGATTAGTCACACAGTGATGACTAATAAAGTTCAGCTTTGCTGTTCCAGACTTTTGCTGCTCATTAGTAAAGGAAGTTGCGTGTGTCTCTGAGTCAGTGAGGGGTTTTGTGTTTTTTATTTATTTATTTATATATATATATATATATATATATATATATATATATATATATATATATATAGACACACACACACACACACACGGTTCAGTTTTGGTGTCAGTGCATTTTCAATGCCCAGGGTCAAGTATCAGAACACAAAGGTCAGAGGAGTGGCATGTTTGGCTGGGCTGGAGTACATTCAAAAAGCAGCTACAGTTTGGGGAAATATTGATGCTGACTACCAGTGATTGAGGCCCAGGCAGTTTTGAGCTGATGTCACCAATTATGATCAAAGGACTGCACTAAAAAGTGCCCTCACCTTGCTTTTAGATATGAAGAGTTACACCTGCTTATTGGCCTCATAACTAATCCCTGACAGGTGTCATCTTTCAGGGCAGCCAGTCAGCTTGTTGCTGCCAGCAGACAAAGGTCATTCAGAACATAGTATATTTTTAAGTAGACCGGCAGATTCACACACAAGTAGGAGAACTTCAGTCTACACTTATTAATATGCTGATGGCATAGTGCATCTAACATGGGTTTGTTAGAGTAATTTTATTTTACCCTTTTTGGTCCAGCAGGGAAACGAGGCCGAGGACGGTCCTGACCTGTCACAGTGGATACTGACTTGACGTGTGGGCTTAACACCGTAAGCTGCAATGGATGGTGAAACAAAAAAGCACGACAAAGGTCCAATGATATTCCAGCCTTACAGAGGAAGCATCACCCCCTCCATGTTTTATTTTTATTTTCTTCTTTTGTGTTTTTTCTGAAACTGCCACCTTAAAAAGGATAAGCGGAGGATTCTGAATACTCTACGATGCCTCTTTGCCCAGAGCTTGTACGTAACCCTGGTATACAGGGATTTATGTATTGCCCTTACAATCTACCCCTTCCCTTTCCCTGAACATACCATTTTTAAAATAATTATTGAAAAAATTTGCACTTTTTTAAGTTCTTAGGTTTGAAGTGGCTCAAAGGAGCTTGATGCTAATGTATATTTTTGTGCTTATCGCAATTTTTATTGTCGGAATATCCATGTAAATCTTAATCGTTTGATCTGGATGTTTGAAAGAGAACATTTGCAGGTTTTTAGGGTGTACCCACCTGGCATGGATAAGTCAGGCATTCCAGGAAAGTGGTTCTTTTCAGAACTTGTCTTTAAAGGGTTGGTTGACTACCTCAGTACAGAGGATTAAACTACCCGGCCTGTACTGTAAATAGGGAAACTATATTGATGAAAGCAGGGCTTGTTTTCATACAAAATATGCACAAGAGCTGCAGCGCAAAAACGATGTACTTAATGTAATATAGTCATTTTAGCTGCAGCTCTGACACTGCAAACAGTCAAACTGGGCATGCAAAACAATCTCATATGATGAGTCTGAACAAGCCTTGCTTTTATCCTATTTTGAACTGAATTAGCCGCCTTGCTTCTTCAGAGTATGTAGTTACTGGTTGTATAGTTTTTTTGGAAGAAATGTTACTTTTGTAAAGGCTTCAATATCACAGGCATCAAACTGCCTTTGATTAAAAAAAAACAAAAAAAAAACAAACAACAAAAAAAACAAAACAAAATAAAGCCCTGCAGTGTCCCTTTTGTGCCACTGTATTATTCCAGTGGGTTTGTTTTTATATTGATAGTACATTTTCAGACAACTTCAGAATAATGTTGAACAACCTAATCCAGTGCTCTATCTTTCAAATCATGTTAATCTTAAATGATCCCTTTCCAGCTCCCAGAACAGCTACTATGTAGAAAATCTTTCAAGTTAACCTTGATAGATGACTGAATTGCCATATTGCCCAGCCAGTGAGCATGTGTGCCTAATGTTAGCTGCTACGATTTGGTGAGGGATCATAGTCACATATTGGTAGAAGGGATACTGCAGTGAATGATTTCTATTTCCAGGTATAGCAAAAAGGAAACTGTGCTCATCAATCCCAGTTTTCTATACAGTTAACTCCCTCAATAAAATCATAACAACCACCTTTTGAAAAAAAGATGTTAGCAGTTTTAAACTATTGTTGGTGGCCAACAACATTTTTTGCATTCCTGCAAATAAATTGTTTTATACTGTAAAATGGAGGTGAGTGTAACTTATTTTTGTAATAAAGTTTTTGATTTCTATCTGTGTCTTACTCTTTGGATAAAATACTCACAAGATGTAAATGCTGTGGTGTTCATTGGCAGTTTGGTTCCATTGTTCAAACTACCTATTTTTTAATCTGATTTTGGGTACTTTGAAATAGCTTCTTATTTGAGTGGTTTATATTATTTCCTTTTTTCCCGCTGTCATTTTAACTTTGAGTATGACTTAATAGCACCAGAAAAATCAAACCGTAAAGAATTATGCTGGAAAGTGAAACACATTTTGAAAAGGAATGAGACCTTGAAAGGGAAAGAATGATTATTGCTTGATTACACTTTTTTTTTTATTAGTAATTAATGTATCACGCATCATCTCTTAAGTCAATATACAATGGTCAATATAAGGGTAATAATAGCCAAAAAACACTTTGGTAACTTAGCTTTCCATTGTTTGTGTGAACGTAGAGCGGGGAATAAAGCCTTCGTTAGGAACACCTCCACGAGCTCGAGAGCAATGAATGACACTCACGATTGCACTTTATTTCTTCAGAGTGAACCGCCACAGTTAAGCTGTCGAGATTTTATCACATTGAAGTCGGAGATGGCACATTTGTCAAATAATTATTGCTATAAACGCAGCTGGTTAAATTTCCTTTCAGGACCAAACGCTCAGCAGTGGCGGAGCGGAGGAACTCTCCAAGTAACCATGGCAACAGTAGGGATGAAGCTGCTGAACTAAATAATTAACCACTAGCTCGGAGATTATAATTTTAGACGACAAAATAAATAAGTAATATTAACCTTCTTACTTTTAATGTATAGTTTTCTGTGCTAAAATGTTACGGCCAGTCATAGGAGTGATTTTAACGCAGCCGGTTCGTTATTTTGGGGCGCTTTAATAAAAGCCCTGCAGTGAAGTGGAGCGCCACTTCTGTCGCCACCTCGTCGTTTCCCATCGCTAATTGTTGAAATATATGGCTGAAACACATATCGGCTCTGAAAACGGAGCCAACATTTCCCCCCCCCCTCCGCTGCCTCTGGAAACGCGGCGGAGGTGACATCACGTGCCTCCGGCGCTGACAAGTCAGCCAGGCTGCGAGCGTCGCTCCTCTGCGGACAGACATGACAGCTGGAGCGCCGCAGCCATTAGCTAAACATTAGCCCGTCACAGTCTCAGGACGGCCTGTGCGCGGTTGATGCTGTGTGATTAATCTAATCCTGTGAGAATTTGAATTTGCAGCTGTGTGCCGCATCTCGCCGATCGTAGGCTGAATCCCACAAAAACAAACAAACAAACAAACAAAAAGAAAGGAAAACAGTCATCCTCTATGTATTTTGCAAATTCATGATGGTGTCGCTGCTGGACTTCGGTGAAAAATGGACCATGATATTCACCGCACTCGCACAGTAAGTAAGTGATGGTTTCGCTTGCTTTGCTTGCTGTCTGAACTAAAAATGACACGACTTTGATGAGCTGATGCTGCACTGTTCTCGCTGCTAGACGCCATTGTTATATTTATGCAGTCACTCCATAATTTATTTTGCAGTAATACGCAATAGGCTACACATGCACAGAGGAAAATGGGCTGCATCAGGGCTTATGTGCAGAAAATGAGACGAAGGATAAAGCTGGGCCGTCTCAGAGAGCTGGGCCGACAGTATCCAGTCTTCTGTTTTCTTCTGCTGGTCCTGCTGCTGTCAACTGTGCTTTTAAACAGGTGACTACAGAGTACTTTAATTACTTAATATATGACACCCCCAGCGATATTCCCTAATAGTGCTGTGATGTTTATGCTCAGTTTAATGTCTTCTGTTTTTACAGATACATTCACATTATAATGGTGTTTTGGTCCTTCCTGGCTGGAGTTGTCACTTTTTACTGCTCTTTGGGACCTGAGTCCTTGCTCCCAAACATCTTTGTGTCCATCAAACCGAAGATCAAGGTGCCCTCAGATGCTGACAAAATAGACTCTGTGCCTTGATTCTAACAATTTGGTCCCTTTTGGATTGTATAGAATGGTTTTAACTTGGAAATGATTTTTATTTTTCATGAATTGATTTGAGCATGTTCAGCCATATGGAAGTATTATACAGATAATTGGCATCTCTCCACTTTGTCAAAAAAATGCACACAGACAATTCACTGCAGTTGTTACCGAATATAGGAGTTGATATTTAGTCTATATGGCACAAATTCCCAATGATTGAAGAACTTTTGCAGCTGAAGTGAATCATAATCACCGTACAATTACAATCACCGTAATTGCTGTTAATCTCATGCAGACTTACCAGCAGGAGCTGTTTCCACTGGGGCACAGCTGTGCTGTTTGTGGAAAAATCAAATGCAAAAGGCATAGGTGAGTGAACTGTCTCCTTATCATTTAAAAGATAATCTCAAACACTCACAGAAATCTGGATATTCTTGTGACAAAATATCATATCATGCTACTTCATCAGCTGGTTTGCTCATGTAAGGAGGGAGAAAAACAAAATTAAACTGATAGGAGAGTAATTTAAGGGACATGGAGCTTTTAGGCCGTAAAATTTAGCTTGAATCATTTTGCATTTGATTTGTTAACAGTTTGCTAATATTGCACTGGTTTTTATCCAGTTTTGGAAGATGTTACTTCTCCCTCTAGTGGTTAGAGAATATTTTTTAGACTTTTTTTCAATATCTGATACTGGATGTACGTTTTGTCAATATATTGATAGACCAACTCTATTACTTGAAAACTATCAGCCATGGCTTGACCTGAAAATTCCTTCAAAAGTTGATGCTTCTCTTTCAGAGGTAATACTTGAATCAATATATTTATTTTAAAAAGGAATATTGAATTAAGCCACCAATTTATATCTCATTCAACTATTGTTTTTTTTTTCTCTAAGATTCTGGAACTTGTTCTGGAAAACTTTGTGTATCCTTGGTATAGGTACGATATTTTTCAGTATTTTCTCTTCTGCCATAATGTAAGTTGAAGAAGTACAATGAATTATGTGGAGTAATCGGAGTGACTTTAAGTGTTTGTTTTCTAGAGACATCACAGATGATGAGGCATTTGTTGACGAGCTGAGAGTGACTTTACGTTTCTTTGCAGCTGTGTTAGTCCGCCGAACTCAGAAGGTAACACATCGGTCTCTTTGAAGTTAAAATCTTGAGATATTGATTAACTGCAATATTTAAAAAAACATTTCTCCCCTCAGGTGGATGTGGCTTCGCTCATTACGCAAAAGCTTCTTAAAGTTTCCTTGAAACACATTGAAATAATAAGCAAAGCCAGGCAGAAAGGTAGTGGTGACATGTATTACCCGCTGGCTTGTGTTATTTGCATTTTCCCTAAAAATGGCTGACTCTTTTTGCTGTCCTCTATAGTAAAGAACACAGAGTATCTTCAACAAGCTGCCCTGGAAGAGTATGGTCCTGACCTTCATGTAGCCCTTCGAAGCCGCAGAGATGAGCTTCTTTACCTCAGGAAGCTGACAGAGATGCTCTTCCCCTACATTCTGCCACCCAAGGCCACAGACTGCAGGTAACTCATAACTGTGACATTAAAGACTATGCAGCGCCACCATATATTTGGCAAAACACCTCACAAACCATCACAGCGTCAGTGTACTTAAATGTTCCCCAAAGATGAAATCTGGCAGTATGGACACTACAAAAGTAGTTCAGGATTATTCTTTACTCTTTCGCTTTCTTGTTTCCTGCTACCTTTTCTCGTCACTCCTCTCAGATCTCTTACTCTGCTAATAAGAGAAGTCTTGGCTGGTTCTGTCTTCCTTCCTTCAATGGACTACTTGGCTGATCCTGTGAGTGTAGACACCACTTAAGGCTCAGTTTGATTTGTGTTTGCCAACTTGCCAGTTGGCGAGCATGCCAACTGATCTTATTTATCATGAGCATGCAAATGGTAGACAAAAATGTGTCTGAGTAGCTAAAGTGCTTCCAATGTTATGCAGGATTTTTGAAAATTTACTGTGTCGTTTTTTTTATCCTTTATTTTTAGGACACTGTGAATCATTTAATCTTGATATTCATTGATAACTCCCCTGTAAGTATGTGTTCAACATACTGCAGAGTGTATACCATTTTTATAGGTGAATTAGATAAACACGTCCTTCCTATCCTTTTATCCCCCAAGCCTGAAGAGGCTGCAGAGCCGACTTCAACAATGGTTCCTTTCCTGCAGAAGTACTCTGATACTCGCAACAAAAAGTCCACAGTGAGTATCATAATGAAGTAAGTTATAAACAATTTTAACTGCGTGTAAGCTCTTAAACTGAAACATCATGAACAAGCCACTGCATCTTGTGTATGCAGCACTGTAATCACAGCATGCAGTCTCACTGTGTTTGTTTTAAGCCCATAAATCACAGAGACGCGTCACATAAGAAGCTGAAGAAACTCTTGTCTGTGATCTCTCTGCCTCACCAGGTCTTGAAGCTAGAGTTGAAAGAAATTAGAGAACAGCAAGACCTTCTATTTCGTTTCATGAACTTTTTAAAGCAAGAGGGGGCTGTTCATGTGCTGCAGTTCTGCCTCGCAGTTGGTAAGTGTGTCACAAAATGTTTTTAAAAGAGTTCATTTCCCTGCATGGAGTACCCTGTGTCTTACCTAAAATCACCTGAAATCTATGTATTAAACTATAGATTTTGAATTCTAAATGCTTCATCATGCATTTTATTTAAAACAGAGACATTTACTCAACACACATCTCTTTTGTAGCGCTTCTCATACCTCTAAGTTATGAAACCAGTCTGGATTTATTAGCTAAATTATACTGGATGCATAGGTTGAAGTTTGATATGCCCAACTTTCTTAAATCCTCAGAGGAATTCAACGATAGGATACTTTGCCCAGAGCTGTCAGACTCAGAGAAGATGATGCTTCATGAGGAGGTGAAGAAGATCTATGAGACCTACTGTTTGGATGAGAGCATTGACAAGATCCGCTTTGACCCCTTTATTGTGGAAGAAATCCGCAACAGTGTGTGATTAGATCTGAATTTTTACATTTAATCATTACCTACATATTCTATGCACTGTTATTAACATGAAGAGTGCTTGTTTTTAATTTGTTGTTTTTTGATTATATTTCCCAGTTGCAGAGGGTCCATATGCAGAGGTGGTGAAACTGCAGACCATGAGGTGTTTGTTTGAAGCGTATGAGCACGTACTGTCCCTCTTGGAGAATGTTTTCACCCCTATGTTCTGTCACAGTGATGAGGTTAGCATCTTTTCAAAGAAATATATCACTCAACTCACTGTTACCTAGTCTGTCAATATCTGTCTGAGGCTCAGAATCTATTGACCACATCATTTACATCTACATCTTATATCTCAACGCAGCCATCACAAATTTTTTTTTTCTTTTTTTAAATAATATTCTGCAGCATTTGAATTTAGTCTTTGTCAGACAGAACAAGGCTATATCTTTCAAATACTGAAATTAAAGCAGATTTGGAATTCTCTCTTGCGATCTCCCGATCTCCCAGCCACCAACCGCCATTGCCTGTGTCATCAATACCAGACACAGAACTGACCAATGAGCCGGCACTGGCATTGTGCCAAGCCGAATTTCACCCCTCAGAGGCTGTTTCATTGAATACAGCTGGGTGGAGCAGTGCTCGGCTATTGTCCACCGCAGGCCACTGCCCTGTATGAATAGTGTGTCTGGAAAATAATATAATAAATAAATAAATAATATTACATTATTTGACTTTTTAGTTTCCACCTTTTTTCCTGCTTGAAAATAAACATTGCTGTCATGATTATTATTAAGAAGTGAGGAAGCTGAACGTGACTCTACTTATTAACATATGTATCTTATATACAGTTTTTAAGCAGAATTTGCAAATGCAGTGTTTAACTGACCTGTATGCTGTTTTTCTCTTCCCATGTCACTCTCTAGTACTTTCGCCAGCTGCTGCGAGGGGCCGAGTCCCCTGCTAGGAATTCTAAGATGAGCAGGTAAGACTGTTTATATTTACCAGTATATTGATGCATAGGTGACTTGAAATAATTTAGTTTGTCACTTAGGGCAAAATAAAACACAAACCTCTTCAACAGTAGTTTATTCTTTTCTCTCAGAATTTTATTTATGTATGTTGATATATACATACATGTCTGTGTTCTCACCTGTGCATTGCAATGGCCACTGCAGTGTGATAAAAGAATATAGCATAAGGCAGCTGAGTCATTGTCAAAGAGCAATAAAAATAAGATGTATTTATCTATTTTTTTTTTCATAGTGTGTTGAAACTTAAACATAAATTTTGTTGAGCCCAGCGATCATATGTCATGATTCACAAGGTGTGGTGTGTATGTGGCCGCGGGGCCCTACCACTAACTCCTTGTGCATATTGTTCCAGAAATAGCCTCAGTTTGGATGACATTCGGTGAGTATATGGCATCAGTGTGCTGATCAGAACAGTGGCTGGCTGAACAGTGCTGCTGCACGCAAGATACAAAAGATACTTCATTCTTGCCTAAATGGACTACAGAGGAAGATGTGGTGCCTTTTTAACAAATTCACTGTTCCCTGGGCCCACTGAAATCAGGGAATCAGTTCAGTAATAATATACAATTTATAAATATATTTATATCTTATCTCGCCCTGAAATGTGTGTTTTATTTGGTGCTTGTGCTGTACATGCAAATGAGAGAGGATTTAGAAAAGTGACTTTAATCAGCCAATCATGATAATTGTGGCATTAGTCATTATTAATCACATGTTAATCTATTTAATCAAAACTCATGCTGCTGAATGCATGAACTATTAATGCTTACTTTTAGGAGATCTAAGATTTAGTTTTTGTGATCGTCTTTGCAAATATAGTTAGTAAAATTTTAAATTAAAAGGAGAACTTATGGAAGTTGACTTTTTTTTTTTTTTTTTTTTTTTATATTTCCTTATTTTTGAATGAAAGCTATCTTATTATGAGGGCTGTTTTCAAAGCAGCATTAACCATGCTACTGAAAGGAGACAGACAACATAGTGGATAATGTCCATCACTGGCACTACATCTGTAAATACCGACGAAATAGTAGCCTAATCTCCCTCCACACCTGCAGTAACCTGCCCCTTCCACTTTGCCTGTCCGTCCACCTAATACTTCATCAATGTATTGCCACCACCGTGCTGTGTCTGTGATTGTATGTCCACTCTTGATTCTTGTAACCACCATACTGCCTGCTCTGGTATGATCCATGGTCCTTTAACTCCTCTTGCCTGAGGGGACATGACCCTGTTCTGCTTATAGTTCCTGGGACTGGAGCCCTGAGTCCCCATCCTCACTGTTCACCGCCTCTGGCAGCTCTTCACCTGCATCTTTTAACTCCCTCCATGCCCAGTCCACGTTCACAACCTTCCCATATGGCTCACTATCCCACCGCCACTCATCACCAAAGTAAGTCAGGATCCATTGCTGTGTCAGAGGTCACTCAGTGTGATGTCATGCTGTCCACGTTCCCCCATGTGACCCCAGTCTCAGCCGGAGGAATGCATGATGAGACAGCTGCATGGGATCCAGTTATGTTTTTTTTTGTTTTTTTTGTCATGTGTCCCTCCAACTCAGTTATATTCTTTAGATAAAAGACTCCCTGAGGTTTTTGACAATGCAGTGTTCAGCTTATGCAGTCGGCATGTCACCATGGTGATTACAATTTTACGTAGTCGAATGGTCACTCCCAAAAATCACCTGTAATGTTGTGTGTATTTTCTGGTTGACTGGTAACTTTCATTTCCCTTATGATTTGTGATTCCCATCAAAGTAGACATCTGTTCATGAAACCACTGTTCACTGGTGTGTGCTGTGTTTGCTTTTGGCACGGCAGCGCTTTTAACATCAACCAAGACATTATATTATTATATGTTGCTCTGAAGTGACATATTGGCTTTGGGTTTGGCTACCATTGCATCTTCCCATATACAATCATCATTCTGATGCAACATGCTGCTACTTCCTCCCTCTTCTCAATTCTATATTTCCTTCCATATCACCTCTTTCATGCTGCATGGGCTTTGCTGAAGCCATGCGCACCACTTTGGATGCGCATTGAATAATAACCTTTGTCTGGTCTGCAGGAACACGTCAAAGAGGGGAGAGTCCTTTGGGATCAGCCGCATTGGCAGTAAGATTAAAGGGGTGTTCAAGAGCACAACAATGGAGGGAGCCATGCTGCCATCCTACGGGCTGGTAGAGGGAGAGGATGACATGGTAAGGCTAATGTAAAAATAAGCCTAGGACAAATTTTAGCATATGCCAATTGTTTATTATTGTTCAGGATAATAGTTGTGTGTGACTTTAGAGTTTCGATTTAAACACATTGCTCATTTCGGATATGTGCATAGTTCTTTGATTTATCTTGTATGTAGAAGTCAAGCAATTCTTAAAAATGACAAATAGTAATTCAAGGGAAAAAATCTAAGAATTCATTTTTAAACCAATCAAGGTACTGCAGAAAGTACAAGTGAAAAAGGCACTTTTTTTTTTTTTTTTTACAATATCACAACAGTTGACCACTCGATGGCGTTGGTGAGTAAAGAAAAGAAAGCCACCAAGTTTAAGCAGTCTGTCTGAGGTGAATAGTGTATCTTTTTTATAGCATGACAGATTTTAGTCTTGGTTCCGAAGATATTCAATCTGTTGTGCTGAAGAAATAATCAAACTTTGATTTTCCTAGTTAGTCCTTACCCTTTTTTGCCTCTACAGCATGATTTTGATAAGATCCCCCAAAATAGGATTTTGAGGTTTTTAAGGAGCAAGTGACTTATACTGTTTCTGTACACAGTACCCTACTCGGGATTATTTTTCAAATTTTCAAACTGCAAAATAAACCATGTACTTTATATAATAATTGACTTCCATATGCATGATTGAGTGAAACAGGACCTGTTGGCTGAATGCACATGCCAACCTTTCTAAAATGGCCCATCCTGTACATAGTGTTAAAGGACTTCCTGTGTTTATTTTTCAGTTTCCCTTATGTGCAGCTCAATAAAAAGGCTTTCCTTCCTATTAAAAAGTCACTGTTACTTTACATGGTAAATTTGAAAGATGTTTACTGTCTGTTAAATAAGATACAGAAGAAAGACTAACAGGTTTAGGCAGGTGAACATAATTGTATTAATTATTCAGGATAAAATAAATACATCTTGAACTCAAAGAGTAAGAACAAGAAATTTTACAATTAAAGCTCTGTATTTAAATCAGGTATGGCTACTTTCTTTGTCCTGTGTTTACCTTTAATGTTCATCTTTTGCATGTCAGCAATTGCAGTTTTGACCTGTTTTGTCAGAGAAGACCTCTTCTTGAGGTCAAGCTTTTGTCGCTTCCTTCCATTCAAGGTGGAGGAAGCTATGATGGTGCTCGAGGACGATTCCCCCATGGAGGTAGCATCTACCCCCAGCACACCTAGAAATCTCTCAGCCTGGAACATTACGATCCCTTACATTGATTTCTATGATGATGATGTGAAGAGGGAAAGGATTCCTGTATTCTGTATTGATGTGGAGCGTAATGATAGGAAGGCAGGTGAGGCTGAAAGGACCACTTCTTCTGTCTCAGTTAATCTAATCAGAGTGAGACCACTCTGCTTTGCTGCTTTGGTATCAATTTAACATCCTTTACTGCAGGATAACATTAAGCACTCACAGTCATTCACAGAAAAAAATCAACTCAATTATATGTGGTATTACAGTTATTTATAGAAATGTTTAAATCCATTTGAAGCTACAATCAGATTTTTTGCAATGTCAATAATATTCAGTAAATCATCAGAAGTTATCAAAAAAGGGTCTATATTGAATGTTCAATATTACATTTATTATCATATATTAACATATCATAAAGTCAGCCACCAAATTTCACAAAAATCTGTGAATCTCTAGAAAAAGCTTAGCCAGAAAGCAGCATCTGATAAATTTCATATCCACTGCTTTCAGTTGTCTGTTGTGAAATGAATGAATTGGTTGTTGGGAGTATTACATTGATGTGGCAGGAGGTGTCAGCATGCATTTCGTCTGCAGTGATTGTAGCTGAGATTAAAGTAATTTGGTGGTTTACACTGAACTGTCTCTGTTTTGTTTACTTGTAGTGGGACATGAGACTGAGCACTGGTCTGTATACAGAAGATATCTGGAGTTTTATGTGCTAGAATCAAAGCTCACTGAGTTTCATGGTAAGTTTTCTTCATGTAGTTGCTCCAGTTTGTGTTAGTTTTTTATTTTTTATTTTTTTGTTTGTTTTTGTTTTTTTAATTTGGAGGCCTGAGTAAATTTGTTGAGGTGACCTCAAGGGATCCAGAGAATTTGCAGAACATTGCTCCCAATTGTGTCAGATGACTGTTTTACACAGTAATGATGCTCAAATTGAGTTCATGTTATTCAGTTTTTATTAAGCATTTTTTATTCGTGTTTTTTTTGTGTTGGTTTTCTATGAAATTCTCTCTGTGAAACCCCCAATAGGCTCATTTCCAGATGCACAGTTGCCTTCAAAAAGAATCATCGGTCCAAAGAACTATGAGTTCCTAACATCAAAACGTGAAGAGTTCCAGGAGTACCTCCAGGTAGATGTTTGACAAGACTCTATGTTTCTGAAGACAGATCAATACACACTGATAGATACGAATTTTTAAGAAATTTCTTCATAGATTCTTGGATCAAAAGTTCCTTTTATTATGTAACCTTCCACTCAACAAACACTGTTCAAAGTAAATATTATGAAAACTTAAACTTTGCTAGATTATAATCATTTAGCAGCACAATAGCCATAATACAATGTCAATACTTAGAAAATGGATTTACGGGCCATTTAAATGTTAGATTTGATTGCTTAGGTTTTTGAGCCTGAATGGGTGTATTCAGCACATCTGTGCTGGCTTAGTTTTTCTGTGGTTGAGGTTCCTACTTAGGTTGAACAAGCAGGTTTGAAGTAACCAGACATCAAGATTAACTTGAAAGGATTTCAGGTTTCGAGCATTTGCTTTTGTGCTCTGACAGCGACACTCTTCGTCCCTTCTCATTTTCACATCCTTTCAAATAAAATCCATTTGAAACAATGAAGAACAGTTGTGAAAAAAACACGTTGGCAAGATGGATGGAGGAAGTTAGATCACTGCTCTGGACAGATAAGATATGATCAGTCTGTCTGTTTTATTTGGATGCCATGAACGTAGCTGCAGATTTTCAAAACACAGAAAAGGGCAGACAGAGTTCAGACTCGGAAGTTGTGAACAGGCGGTTGTGTGCTCCATCAGACTCAGTGTCACCAGTGTTTTATCAGTGCATTCAAAGTTAATCAGATTTGGAACCTTGCTGCTCAAATGCAATTATGAGATTTAAAGAACTACTGTGAAGGCTTAAATTTTTTTTTTTTTTCATAATACTCTAGTAATAATCAGTAGTCAGAAAATTTTGTTGTATGCTATAAAATGTGCAAAATCAAAGAAGATTCTGTTTCATTACAAAATGAGTAAGATATCTGTGATTGATTTTTATTAAAAAAAATTTTTTGGAACCTGAATAATATAATAATAATACTGGATGTGCTTTAACTCAGCTTTGCTTAGTGTCAAACATTTAAAAGCCATCTATGTGTTCCTCTCTACGGTTTTACACTTAGAACATTGTGTATTACATATGTTTTCTTAACAGAAACTTCTCCAACATCCAGAGCTGAGCAACAGCCAACTCCTGGCTGACTTCCTGTCTCCTCACAGCATGGAGTCCCAGTTCCTGGACAAAATGCTGCCTGACGTGAACCTGGGTACATTACAACATATATTCTTGCTGATTGGGACCTAAGGGGATGGATTTATGTTTGTACAGCAGACCATGTGAAAAAGTTTGATCAGTTTGACCTTGTGTTGCTGTGACAGCATAAACTTGTCAATAAACTCTGTTTCACAGGGAAAATCATTAAGTCAGTTCCCAGCAAACTGATAAAAGAGGTAAGAAATGCATCCTGTGTGCGTGTATACATAAGTTTGAATTTGTATGTATGTGTGAGTATAACAGTTTTCTCTAACATTAGAAATGATTAGCATCACATCACTGTAAATTTAAGTGGTGTCATTTGTATTTCTCTAATTCTTGATTTGGTGTTTAACATTGCACATGACAAATACTTCTTTAAGAGAATTAACTTATCATAATTTATACAGATTCAACAGTGATTTTTCTTTTTTTCTTTTTTTTTGGTCAGAAAGGACAGCATCTGGAGCCTTTTATCCAGTCATTCTTCAACTCCTGTGAATCTCCCAAACCCAAACCCAGTCGCCCTGAGCTCACTATCCTCAGCCCTACCTCAGAAAACGATAAAAAGGTTGGGAATCTAAGTACTTCAATGTTTCAAAAAAGCAGTGTTTCCTGATTTAAGTTGCCACGGATCATTTTTGGGTATAAAACACGATATAGTGTAATGTTCTCCAGTTTTCTAAGTTTTGGTTTTCATATTCTAAGACATAGGTATCATACAAATCATAATCAATCATAAAAACTAATATCAATCCCTCTCTTCTAGCTCTTTAATGACCTTTTCAAAAACAATGCCAACCGATCAGAAATGACAGAGAAGAGACACAATCAGAACTACTTCATGGAGATGATCACTGTTGAAGGCGTGTATGATTACTTAATGTATGTCGGTAAGTGGAGTCTGCCCACTACACCCTATTCAAAGATTACTACTGATTATTGTATTCTATTATTTATAATCGAGTATTATAAAACATTTTTTAGTTAGGGCTGGAATATAATTTGATATAAATATATATCAAGTGTATCAATAATGATGATATGATTTTAAAACACATTTCACATATTTCGATATGCATTATTTACAGCTTCTGTAAGGGAGGTTAATTACAGGGCGCTGCTGTAAGTTATTAATTAGCTGCTAAATGTGAAACTCTGACCACAATACAAATGTGACCAAACGAGCTCCCACAGCTTATAATAAACCAGGAAGAGTTGATAAGGGAGGAAAGACTAACTGGGTGGGGTAGAAGAGGTTTGCTGTCAAAGGTCAGATAAACTTCAGGTTTCAATCTGCTGCTAAATGTACAGGAAAGGAGCCGACTAGCAGCATGAACAAATCCAATTTGTCCAGCATCTGAACCAGTACACCACCAGAAAAATCTGAGAGCCTGAAGATGAGTCTGTAGCAACTCTGAGCACTTTCATTTTCCTTATCATGGCTGAAGGAATTTTGGTACTAATCAGCCTATTTTATTGTTTATAGTTAATTTAAAGTTATTAATATTGACAAAGCAGATGCTTTTGTTTAATTGATGGTGAGCTCATGTTTCTTGTTTATATATGAAGGCTAAAAATACAAATACAGTAAATAGGATATGATAGAGAGGCAGAGATTGATTTACCAGGAGAATGTTTCCTGGACTTGGCAAACTCATTGCTAAGAAGTTTGTAGGTACAGACATCTTGCAGATATTCTCAGCAGTCTTTCTGTGACTTTTTTAATGTTCCTATTGATATCAGAATTATATTGCATTGCCTGAAATTAAGAAGATGTCGTCCAGCCCTGCATGTAATGTAGATTATTTTTAGTATAAGAACCATTTGTGTAAGGACATCTTAATCTAAATTATTTAGAGGAAAGATATTTGAAGATCAATTTGTGTTGGAATAATGCAGATGTGAGATTGCTGCTAAATATTGTTTCTCTTGCTTCTACGGCAATTTACCAGGTACCCATTGGGATAATTTGGCAGCCAAATTATCTGCAGAATTCTCCCATCCATAACAAACCAGGATATTTACAATAAGAACAATAAGAACAGTCTTGTTTTAAAAATCTGAGATTTGCTGTGATATGAATACAATTCCTTCATCCAATTCCATCCAAATAAACAATATAATAAAAAAACAACTGAAGTATATAAGTTTTATATTGAAATTGTGGTTTAAAAGTGGTTAAAATAAAATTTTTGCATAAGATTACAAAAGTAAAGGGATGTGGATAATTTCTGAAAGTATATAGGGCATATTTTCCCTTTTATTGTTTTGTTTTTATTTTCCTTCTGTACTCATAAATTTGTTTATCTATATTCATGAACTGGGGTGCTCCGTTCCCTAAGATTAAAGCATTTAACATGTGAAAAATGTTTTAGCTGGCATAGAAAACATTTTGAACAAACCATTACAAATGTTAATAAAATCCAAATGTAGATGAAAGTTGTGGTGGCATTATAATATGAAAACAAAAATTAGTTGAATGGTATTTAGACCTGTTAGTTATATCATATCCATGCTTAGTAGTATTACAGTAAAAATTTCATTTATCATTTCACATATCATTTATCAAAAAACTGAATGCTTCTCTTTCTCTGCATGGTTGTCAGGACGAGTTGTCTTCCACATCCCTGATTGGCTGCACCACCTACTGATGGGGGGCAGGATCCTGTTTAAGAACACTCTGGAGGCCTATTCAGATTACTACCTTCAGTGTAAACTGAACCAGGTAGTCCAGGAGCACCGGCTAGTCTCACTCATCACCTTGCTGAGAGGTACACAGCAGCTAAATCACATATTTATATGACTCTGAGAGTCGCATGCTGTCGCAACAATTCTCTGTGCTGCCTTTGTAAACATGAGAAAAAAGCTGTAAATTGGATTTACGTACCAGCTGGGAGTAATTAATGACATTTTGGGAGAGTGAGATGAGTTCATGTAAACAGGTTGAAACTTGCAGCTTTATGCTCTGTTATCACCTCCTGCTTTATCCCTGCACTTCATACAGTCTTCTTATATAAAGTACTGTATCTTGAATGGACTCATTAAATAAGGCGTGAAAAGTAGTCAGACTGATATCCCACAATGATGAATCATCGTACTGGTGTGGGGAGAATAGGATTTTAGGAGGAGTAGCTGCCCCCTCTGACATTTATCAATGGAGCTGCTGTAGAAATGGTCCACAACTTGAAGTACCATGGAGTCCACACTTCCATCATTATAGAGAGGCCCACCAACACCTCGACTTCATCAGGAAGCTGAGGAAGGCTGACCTTGATATCTCAGTGCTGGCAGCAGTGTGATGGAGAGTATGAGAATTGCTCTGCTGCTGACAGGAAGGCACTGCAGAGGGTGGTGAAAGCTGGCCAGAAGATCACCTGCGTATCAGTAGGTATAGGAGTAGTGAGGCCCACATCATGGGGGGTCTTACCCAGAAGAATACTAAGAACAGAACAATTAGGCTCAAATGCAGCTTTTACCCAGAGGCTGTCAGATTGGTGAACTCCATTTGACACTAAGTATACACTAATTATTACGGATTATTTAATAGAACAGAATTTTGTCAACTTATTGAACTTTGATTATTATTTGCTTTTCCAGACACAGTTTTCTGCGAGAGTACTCCACCGCGCTCAGCCCAAGACAAGCAGAGGAGGGCAAAGAAGACTTTTGAAGAGATGATGAGCTACATTCCAGGTATTCTCAGTTTTAAAGGTTCTTTCCACCGACAAGACAAATAGACAAATCTCATAACAAGCAGACAATTGCATCCCTTTGTTGGGAAATTCAAAAAACTATTTGTCTTTAGACTTTCTGGGTAAATGTATTGGAGAGGAGGCCAAATATGAAGGAGTACGCCTAC
The DNA here is from genome assembly GCF_900963305.1 of Echeneis naucrates. Classification (NCBI taxonomy): domain Eukaryota; kingdom Metazoa; phylum Chordata; class Actinopteri; order Carangiformes; family Echeneidae; genus Echeneis; species Echeneis naucrates. The sequence goes on from NC_042532.1 coordinate 10,395,988, forward strand.
TCTTCGATGGCTTGCAGCAGCCAGTTCTCAACAAACAGGTAACACTGCTGCACACAGATTGAGTTTACACTGAGTTGCTTTCTTAGATCGCTTGTACAAGTAAATCTTAGCCTAGTTTTAAATTTGGTTTGATGCTTTAAGGTTATTTAAAGGCCACTAGTCTGCTTTTCATTAAGGCTCGTGGCCTTAATTTCATTGTTTGTTTGTTTGGTTGTTTTTTTTTTTGTCTTCCACAGCTAACATATGTTCTACTAGACATTGCCATTCAAGAACTGTTCCCTGAGCTTAACAAGGTAAATGTATAGTCTTGGTTTCTAAATGAATAGAATGTGAATATGCATCTATAATCTTTTGGTATGAATATATCTGGACAGAAAATGTATTTATTAAATTTTGTCATAATCTGTAATCACAGTTTGGTAGAAAGTAACAAGTTAAACTTGACTGTATAAAAACCAACTGAAACTGAGTGTATATTTATATTGGACAAATGAAAGATCACTGGAAATAAAGAAATACATTTCAGAGATACTTTATCACAGTGTTATGTCCAGTTCCAGGACACAACAACAATATAAGCAATAATAAACCAATAAACATAAAAACTGCATTACACGAGTCCTTAAAAATGAACCTATAACCACACTGTTGAGGATTTTATGTTTTTTGAGTTTGATTGATCACAGTTTGCAAAATGGACAAATTTGATTGGTTTTATTTCTGTTACCTGTGGAGTTTGCATGTTCTCCCTTTGTGTGAGTTCCCTCCAGACATCCCAGCTTCCTCCTGTGACTGAGTTCACAGGAGGAACACTGGAGGAACTTGTGTTCTCATTAAGACACAAGTTCGAAATTGAAAGTGTTTGAATTTAATTTATTTTATTAACAAGATACATTTTTCACAAATCAATCCAAACATTGCACAATTAACATGTATATATGTGTATATATGTGCATTGTTATTTCGTTACATTTTCAAACCAAAAAAAGGAGGTTAATTATAGGGACCGTATAACTACAGTTCCGGAAATGACTTATTATCTAGACCCATAAGTGATAAATTATTCTTAATATGTGACACAACACTTGTTTTGATTTCTCTATATTTTTGTTTTCCCAGCAGGTACAGAAGGAGACCTCTGTGATGGCTCCATGGATGTAAAAGGAGCATGAGTGGACATGAGCAAACATGGCACACATACTCATCCTACACTACTGCAAAGACTTCTGTTGGTCAGGTTACCCTGAACAAACATGTAGCAAACATGTGCAGTATCTGGAAAGATGAAGTATTTATGAAAAAGAAGTATTTCCTTTGTTTTATAAATGATGTAAATAAATGATAAAACAGTGTTCCTTTTGTATCCTTCTGAGTAAAAATGTATTTGTTTGGGATCTGCGTGTGTGATAAAACTCTCTATTTAACACTGAGATTTTTTCACTTTTCATGAGTATTTTTAAGTTTTTTTTAAGTTTTTTTTTGCTTTTGGCTCACACGAAGCAGGGAGTGAGAGAGCAGAATGAAATGCAGCATAGGTCCGCAGATCAGGGTTGAACCTGGGATGCTGTGACACATGGAGTAAGCACTTAAAGTGTCATCAGGAATGAGTTTTTTTCTTATCAAGTACATAAATCGTAAATGAATATATAATATATCGCGTTCATCTTTCCTGTATACAAGATCTTAGTATACAGCATTATCTGCAATATGTTTAATTAGTCGTGGGATAAATCAGATACTGATCCTACCCTGAGGCTTAGCCCATATTTGATGTTTTATTTGTGTTGTCTCTTAGTTACCCATGACGACAGTATAAGATGGAAAGGCAGTGAAGCGAGTCCTGGAAGAGTTTCCAAGTAGCCACACTTGGCCTTCAGTTTATCAAAGCTTTCCAGACCATGAGAAGGCAATCAGACAGTCAGGGAGAGACATAAACTCAGTAGCAACAATCCAATGCCTTGGGATGTGAAAAAGGCTGAGTTCCTGAATGTGATCCGGCCTTCCACGGCAGGATACACGCGCTTCATATCTGAGATGTATTGGGATAACACAGCCATATCCATATCACCTGCAATAGGTGAAAAACAATATCTCAATTAGTCATTGTTTTGGTATTTTATGATATACAAAAAAAACACATAACTAATGTTTAAAAGTATTTGTTCTCATTGTTTATCGTGCCATAAGTTCTGAGAGTGTTAACGTTCCAAGCCAAACAGTACTAACAGTTAGTCGGCAGTGCCTGCTTTATTTTGACATTAATTACCTGATTTTTTTTTTTTTTGTCTGTTTGGCTAATAATTTTTCCTCTGGCATATGTCTAGTTTCCTCGCTTTTGTGATTGTCTGCCCCGCCCTGATGTGATTCAGCTGTTATCCCTGCTTCGATTGTGCCCTTTGTCCATGTCCATCCAGTCCGCTACGTCAATTTTTCACCTGCATTTGAATTTCTGCTTCTCTTTTTTTCCAGTTTAGCTCCTCTGTGTTGCCTTGTGAATGCACATGTGCAGCTTCCTCGTTGTTCTCCCTCATTTTCCTAATGTGGAAAATCCTGTATTTGTTCTTGTCTGGTTCGTGTTCCCATTTGCCAGTTTTGCCCAGTGACTATGGCTGCCTGTAAATTTTCCTCTTTTTTTGTGACTGTTTAATCACTACCTCAAAACTACAACAAAATGAGGGGAAACCAATAGAAAGAAATTACTACTAAATAGTTTTTACTTTTCTTTGGCAATGCCAACTGCTCCAGGAGGCTCTATTTGAGTTAAATGCTAATGTTAACATGCCTTCTTGTGCTCAGTAACAATGCCGGCATGCAAATGTTAAGCACATATAATATTTACCATATTCACCATCATTGTTTAGGGTGTTAGTGCGCTAATAATGGAAAGGTAGAAAAGTGCAATAGAGGCTGATGGGATTGTTGTTGGTTTTAGCATTAGACAAACAGAAATGTTGCTGTGATGATGGCACTATATATACAGTTATGTGTTGACTGCAGATGTAAAATCAATGTGGCAAGCCATCCAGAAATTGTAGAGATGTGTCAGTATTGAGCAGTGTGGTGAACCATCTGACTGACATATCATTGGTCTTACAAATAGCCTCATGCTGGAAATGGCAGTATCTGGAGTGTGATGTTTCAAACTCTTTCTCATATAAAAATATACTCATATTTTTGCTTTTCCCCACTTTTTTTTTTGCTTTTGGCATCAGTTCATTTCTATATATATTTAAATGAGTCATGTCATGTCTGATGGCACATTAGGGCAGAAATGTGAGCCAAAGAACCAACTTGTTGCAGTAAAACAGTATGAGCTCAGGGCTTGCTTTCGTCCCTTGTTCTCAGGCTAGCGCATGTAAGGAATTAATTCTTCCATATATCAGAGCCATGCTCCTCCCAGAGTTCCTAAGAAGCAATTAAAAGCCTGTGAACACACTGTTTCCATTCATTCATTCATTCATCTTATCCATTCCACTTATCCATTTCCAGATTGCGGGGGTGCTAGAGTCGATCCCAGCTCACCCTGGACAGGTCACGGGGCCGACACACAACCACTCACACTCACACTCAGACCTACGGACAATTTAGAGTCACCAGTTAACCCAAACATGATGTGTTTGGACGGTGGGAGGAAACCGGAGTACACGGAGGCACTGTTTCCATGTGTACATCACCCTGACTGACGATATCTAATCAATGAAGAGTGCTTTCCAGCCCAACAAGAAGAAATAGTACAGCCAAGCACTTTAAAGACATGACCAAGCTAAAGAAAACTTTATAAACATCTGATCTTTTTAATCCAAACACTGGTTAGTAAAAGGACTGAAACTGACTGAGTTTTCTTTCTGGCTGTTTTTATTCATGCAACTAAAGAAATTCACTGTATTTGAACCGTATACGAACTAACAAATAAATCATGATTTCATTCATGAAATGTGTATATCATACTATTCTCAGGTGCCCACCTGTATTATGCTTCAGCAGCTCCTCTTTAATCATGGTGAAGCTGTCACCTCCGGCCACAATGTATGAAGGCATGACCACTGTGTACGTCTTCTGCGGGTCTAACGGTTCGTACTTGGGCACACGGCACTTGGTGCAGAGCACAGACAAAGACACCACACGCTGGTTCACTGGCTTCGAGACGTCATACACTACGTGAATGCCTGGAAAATACAGACACAAACAAACAGAGGACGCATTATTTTGTACAGTCATTGTGCCATGATTGAACTGGAAAATCCACTTGAAGAGTACTTTAACATTTAAAGAAAATTTCTTGTTTGGTTTCTTTTGATTTAGGGATAATTCACTTCATACAAAACGTACCAGGATAAATTCATGATTAATATTATTCTACGAGACCCTGCAGCCCGAGGACAGACCTGACATCTGAAGAAATTCTCCAGACTTGCTTCCATATCTGTGAATAGAGTGTTCAAATGCCTTTTTCATTGTGGATCCTTTTATCTGGACGAGGTCAAAGGTTCCTCCGAATGGTAAAACAGTGAGGATCTCCTCTATCGTTATGGATCCTGTGGAAAGCAAAATACCTGTAAGTACCAAAAATGCAGCCTGTGCTAAATGGAAATGGCCTATGTTAAAGGAACACTACCATTTTTGTAGCGTTCGTCAATAGCTGTCCGAATGGCGCCACTATTCAGCATACATAAGCCCACGTGATTCCACTGCTGCTCATTTGAATACTTTAGGTTGTGATAAATCTGGCAACAAAAAGTAAAAAAAAAAAAAAAAAGGGCTAGGGAATTAAATTCTTCTCGGCATTAGTTTTCGTGTAGCTGTTGAGACTGAACTTTTAACTATGTAGTTGCTTAAACAGGGCTAAGTTTTTTTGTGTCACTTTCCTCAAAATGTCTGCAGTTCTTTCAATTCTGGAACTCCCCATTTAGTGAAAACAGTGAACAAGCACATGCAGGATGTGATGTGACAGTCAGGGTCCTGTGCTTAACAAAGCCCATTCATGAGTGATGAAAAGAAAATACCTTTTGGAACAAAGGGGTAAGGGAGTAACTGCTGCTTTCTCTCTCTACTGTAAATGAAAAAGTGCACGTTGTGATTACCATGGCATCACAGATTAGGTTTCCAAGATTACACTCCCGAAATCGACACTCTTCAAATGTGCCGTTGAGGTAGACTAAGGTTTGTCCGACGTACTGTGATGAGTAATGAGCTAAGTCTTTCTCCCAGTTTTCAATGTCAGCGAGCACGTCTGGGTCTGATATTGACAAAATAAAGACAGAGTCACACATTTATTGAACATAATCCTAAATATTCAGGTGGCTGCAGTCAAGCATGGCAAATCACTCAATCTGAGATCATATCAAGCCACTTTATCAAAGCAAAACTGTATTTAGTTCAGTGAAATGTTTCAACTTTTGAAAGACTGGGAGCTAACTGAAAAAGTGGGTTATGTCTAATCACTGAAGCACTGGCAGTTACTGCTTCCTACCTTGGCGTATGCTGTTGTCCATCAGGATGGGGTTTCCACTAGCTTTTATCACGTTCCCTGACACATCGAAAGTAATTTTCAGGTATCCGAGGTATTTCCCGAAGGCATAGGCCTGGACCACCGGCACCTTTCTCCCATCATCAGAACTCACCATGAAGGGATATGGACCTGCGGGGACTTCAGTGGATGGAGGCTTTCCTGCAACACAAATGATAAAAGGAAACAGTTAAAGGGTGCTGCTGGTTCTTTGTGCATCCAAGACACTAAAATAGACCTGGATTGGGATTAACATAATATAGAAGTACCATTATAGAGGAACGTGTTGGTGTGTCCTCCAACAACAACATCAACTCCTCTGACTCGCTTGGCGATGTCTCGGTCTACATGAAAACCAGAGTGGCCCAGGGCAATGATTTTATTATAACCCAGCGTTTGCAATTTATCCACCTGAATCTGAAGCGACTCCACCTCATCCTCAAAATTCAGGTGCTGGCCTGACACACATTGGGAGAAACAAAGAGATGGGAATGAATGATCTTGAACAAACCGAGCTTGAGCTCACCCTACCGCTGCGTACGACCATGTGTTTTTACCTGGTGCTGATAAGAAGGGGGTCTCTGCTGTGGTGTAGCCGACCACAGCCACGTTCTCTGAGCCCACACTGAGGACTTTGTAGGGCTGGAAGTATCCACTGAGGTTTGCAGCTAGAGTGTGGTCAGCTTTTATGTTGGCGCTCACCACCGAACAGTTCACTTTCTGGAGGAACGGATGAATGAGACCATCCACTCCATTGTCAAACTCGTGGTTTCCAAGTGCCTGTACACAACAAGTTCAGTAAATATTGAATTCTTTTAATAAAACAGCTACTGCTCTTAGGGAAACATCATCCATATTCAGGCGTGTGGCTGCAAATAAAATAACCCCATAAGTCAATAAAATAAGTATTTACCATAACGTCATAGCCAAGTTTGTTCATGAAGTGCGCCGCTTCAGCACCTTTGTAGTAGTTGAACCACACGGTTCCCTGAAACTGATCTCCGGCGTCCAGAAACAAAACGTTCTTCTCTTTTTTCCGGATCTCTGACACTTTGGTGAACCGGCGGGCGACCCCGCCGAAGCAGGGCTGTCCTGCCCGGCACTTCCCCGAGTCCTCGCCGGTCTCCTCGATCCGTGCGTGGTTGTCGTTGGTGTGGAGCAGAATCAGGTCAAATGTCAGCACCGTGCCGAGACACAGAGGCAGAAGGAGACAGAGCCGGCGCGTCCAGACGCTCATTGTGTCGCCGCTGTGCGTAAAGACGCGCCAGTGGCAGGGATTACGTGGAGTGTGGAAAAAGGCGGTGGCTCCTTATCTGAAGTGGGATGAGTTAAATAACCCAGAAATGATTGCTTGCTGGAAATTTTTTATCTGAAATGTTTTGAAAAATGAAAGCAGTAATGAAAATGACTATGGCAGCTTTCCATTACCAGGTTGTGAAAAATGCAAATGATACAAATGATTATCTGAATTTCTAATTGAATAATAACCAAAGACAGCTGACAAGGACCAGCTGACAAGGACCCACAATCAGACCACGCAGTTTCTGGCTCTGTTTATCTACTGATTGAACTCCCGTGAAGAGCCCTGGCCCCCTCCTCACTTTTCTCCTTACTGCTGTGAAGACATGCTGTAAGACAGCCATCACCATCTGCAAAAACTAAAGACGGATAAACCTCCTGAATCTCATCTTAAAAAGGAGACACCACATTTTAGCATTTATTGTACATATTGCTGCACTTTCCCACAAATAGTGGAGTGTTTTTTGATTTTCGTTATGCACTGAGAACTAGTTTTAGTCATAAAAAAGGGTGGAAATATCATTTTTTTTACTGATATGTTACCTTTCTGTACTTTAATACTTTCTCTAAATAACTTTAGTGAAGCAAACTAGATTTTAACGTGCGTTGTTTTCTCTTTTTTTGTACTCGGTCACTAACAAATATATTTTTTTAGTGAATACTTGGTCTCTCAGAATTTCAGTTCACTAACTAAAAAATATGTGCTGCCACACTAAATGCAATTGTTTTTTCTGAAGATATGTTGATATGAACAGCAATCTCTATTGTCCAGAACATTTAAGCGATTGTTTACACAGACTCTGGGTGTGTATGTCTTGTACTTAAAGCTTCTATTTATAAGCATTGATAAGGATCCCTAATGCAGTTTCCTGCTCTCCACAGCTTCATGAAAGCGTGAGCCTGCTGATATTCTTCACCCAGCAGCACCACTATGTGGACAGGAAAGAACTGCAGCACTTCCAGTAGTTGGTCAGTCTAATCAACACAACAGAAGCATTGTGTTTCCCAAATGTGGAATGAATGATTAACAATTTTGAACAAATGTCCTAAACATGATGTCAACTATATTTTTAGAAACAGAAAGTGGGAATAATGTTTGTAGACACTTTTTCTTGACATGTGTAAGATATTATGCACATAGAATATAAACAGTTATTTCATCATATCCTTGGAAAGGGTGAGAAATGTGAGAAAAACAAACTTGCTGTGACATTTTGTCCCATTTCTATTGTATATTCTATTGTCTGTGTGTATTCTGTTATTATTTTTAACCATTTCAGTCCTTTAAATATGATTGTTTGCACTTGCAAAGAGGTTTGATGACTTATGTAATGCTGTTCAGCTCTCTTTCTAAACCATGTGGCTTGCTTGACCCACCTGCACATCTACTTTATAAAAAAAAAAAACTATGTAGGATGTATTATGAAATATTTTATGTGTGCAAATAAATCGCTAGTTAAGTGCAGAATAACACAACCGTTTCTTTATCTTCACCACACTAATGTTCTGAAAAATTAGATTGAAAACTCAACATATCTTTATTGCTTTTTACTTTTTACTGTCACTGCTGCTCACAGAGAGCACGACACATTTGCAACCCCTCTATGACCTTGCAGTATAAGTAGCCCCAACATAATATTCATCACATGTTCCAAGATCACTGAGCCCCTTTTCCATACAATTTATGCAGCTGAGTAAAATACACACACAAAAAAAAAACTGGGCCTGGTCATATAAGTGTTACTTACCTTGAAGTGCAAAAGCTCTCAGTGCTCAGAGGCTCCGGTTTGACACAGTTAAACAGATGTTGTATTGTGAGATGCTGAAGCATAAACATCCTTGAGATATTGGTTTTCTCCAGCCTTTGAAGAAACACTGACTTTTGTTCAGTCCCTCTTTAAGTGCTCAAACCACTTTACACTACAGACCCTGGCTGCGATAAAGAAAACCTGTTTTGTCCAAAAAAAAAAAAAAAAAAAAAACTTGCATCAAAAGCTCTGATAGTGGCAAGTGTTTATCCAATAAATTGTCTGTATGAGTGCTCTCTTGTACGGCACAGCAGAAGCTGCAATCACTCCCCCATCACAGTCATGTGTTGCTCACAGTGATATTACATGCATCATGGTTTTATTTATCCCCAGGATTCAACTCAGCCCTGATTTTTAGACGCTGCGGACAAAGAGATAAATTTCAGCGATGCGTCATTGACTGTGTCTGTCTTGCTCAATAACCTCTCCTCTTCACACTCCACGAACCGTCACCCACAGCAGCACTGATCTGGGCTATTAGCACCAGTCTGGTCTCTGAGGTTGAGGCTGGAGGTCTGCTCTCACTGTCACTTTGTCTTTTTCAGCGCACAAAGCTCACACATAAAGTACTTAAACAAATCTACAAGCACAATGGCAGACAGTTTATACCACCAGGAGGCAATAAATCTATTCATCTCACACACCCACATAACCAAGTCTTATTCTTCTCCTCATATCTCTAAGCACCATGTCAATTACATTGTTTGCAATCCATACCGCTGGGTAATCTTCCTTTAATTGTTAAAATGAGGCCATCTGTGACACTGTAGTTGTCTGCTTTGAATGTTCAGAGAGAGAGAGAGAATTGCATTATGCAACAAAACCTCATTGATTGACAGTGGTGCCACCATAGCATTGTTGATATGGCTTAAATAAATCACTTTGTGCCTGTTTTGTTTTTGTGTGCACCAGTTGTAGCTCTCAAACGCGCTGATAAAACACGAGACTTCCCGCAGTCAATTTCCCATCTCAACCTTCTTTTCCCAAATGGACTTGGCCACATCCTCTCAGGGCAATACGAAGCTGACCGCAGCGAAACCAGCCTCTTATCGGTAAGCAGACATCACCACCACTTAGCTCATTTCCTGTTTGCCTGCAGAGTGTAAACATCTGCCTTTTACAGTGCATTCAGTGTGCGCCTCCTCCCCTCCCCTTCCTTTTAGCTTCGAGCTAAAATGCTATGAAAGCACCTCAACCCTTTGTTTGAGTCACATATTGGGTGAAAATGGGGCACAGCGCCTCTGAAAAGTATCTCTTTCTTGGCGGCCTCAACTTTTTTAGAAAATCATCTGATTTGGAAAGTTAGAGCCAAAAAACCCCAGATTCAAAGTCCACATCTCTCCCAAAACAGTTTTAGCAAGGGACCTTGGAGAGCAAAAGACACCATATGTCATCGAACCAGCCTGGGACGTGCTGAAGCAGGACGGGTTCTCCAGCCCATCATGTGTCCTATATTCTGATCTCTCATTGTACTTCACATTATACACATCAGTGGAAAAGTCAGCTGGCAGTGAGGGAAAAGCAGCAATCCTACAATACACTATAAAAAATAAACACAAGTCTTACTTGGTGAGGTACGACAAGAACACGCTAATATTAAGCCACAAGATTAACTGCTGAGATATCTCAGGTGTCGCTGTACATGGTAACTGAGAAATATCAAGAATTTTCAGTTCAAAAATTAAAAAATGATTAATTAATAAACTGTGCAAATAAAAAATGAAAAGCTGATCTGTTGATGTCTGTGTGACATATGAAGTAAAATGAATGTTTTAGCATGTTGAAATCGAAACAGCTCCTGTTCAGTCACGAAGCTGTCTCTGAATTTAGTTTTCTCATAGTTGTACAGCCATGCAAATATCTGATGCACTTCTAGGATCCACATTCCAAATGTGGCTGACCGAGCTGCTCAGATTGGTCATTTCTCCCATGTCTCGTCACATCAACATTTGGATAAGAGGGGGTCATTTCCTACAGTCATGGTTTTGGGTTGAATCTCCTAACAACGAGGGATTTGTCCTGATTTGGGTTTGCCCTATTTGGTCTCAGTTGCTGCAGCTGTCAGTCATAGCAAATAAAAAGATACGCCAATCATCACGAGTTACAAACTTACACTTAGAATGAAAGCAGCAAACAGTGTTGAATGGGCCCTCAGGCCCCTGTGCATGTTGGGGTGGTCATGTTAGCCAGTTAAAGCAGCCATTCAGCTTAGCGATTGTTGGATGCCACTTTCACAGGCTAACAGGCCACCGTTTAGCTTGCAGCAGCACTGAATTTACAGTCATATCATTTATTGTGTCCTCTGGGTGGAGCTAGAGGCCACACAACAAACATAGTCAGGTGTCTGTATGTGGGGTGTAGACCAAATTTCGAAAATGCCATTGGGTGGTCTTCAACGTCTGAAGCATTTGTTGGCTAAATGTGATGTGGTTAGACTAAACCTGCCTCGAGGGGCACATCAAAATGTAAAACGTGGCATTTCCTGTCACCACTAGGCGGAGGTATGAGTGTAAGTGAATATGAGCACATAGCTGTGTTCAGGCCACGTTGGAAGGTTTTAGTGCAGTTTGGACATTATATGTTGGATCTACAGTGTTGATTTTTCCTGGTTGGCAGTCCTGGCCCTGGTGAACTGTCCGGCAAAAATGAAAAAGCTTTTCATTTTTAGGCTTACATAAGTTTAAGGAGGAGGCCAACCCAATCTGAAGTCGACCGGATGAATTACCTAAAAGGAATTTGTACGTAACCCTGTTAGAGCAAATCCCGTGGCACTGAAAGTCCCCCCAAACCATATGTTTATTAACCATGTGGTCATTCACGGACTGAGGCAATATAAGTAATGAGGAACGGACAGACAAATGTATTTCAAGACCACTAACCCAACAAGTAATATCATTGCCAGTGAATGAATCCAAATAAAAGTAAATGATAGAATACACATATGCTTAAGCTGATATGTTTTAATGTTCACACAACAGTCTGCTCATCTTAAATAAAAAAAAAAAAAAAATCTCAATGTAATCACATCTTCCTGTGCTTGCATGTGGTATAATGCATTGAGTTACAGGCTTGCTGGATTACCTGGCAAAGCGTGATGTTGGATAGCTGGTCCGGGCTGCCGCAGTGGGCCCAAAGATGATGGCAGATAAGAGACATAGAGAGCAGGAATCGGCCCGTGGTGCTGCTGAAATGGGTCACTCACACCAACTCTTCGTAACACAGGAGACCTAAAATCCAAAGCAAAAGAAATCATCAGTTTAGAACCACTTCAACTATTTATCAGTATCAGTGAGCATGATATAAATCTGTTTTCTTCTACTTTGCCTATACATTTCCAATTTCATTTAGTCTCTGCTTTTCTAATTCCCACTCCAAACTGGATTTAGAGCAGAATGGGCAACATGTTGCTGTGGCAGAGAGAAAAATGATGTGCAAACAGAAACAAGCACCTGCTTCTGTGTGAATTATGGTAATGGCAGCTGTGTTATGGCCAGTGCTCTGTCCATTAGCAGTGCCAGACAGTCATAGCCAGTCAGGGGGGGCAATCATTAAGTCACAGACGGCTTTGTTTCACTGAGTCCTGCCTGACGATCCTCTCTGCTGAACCTGGATACAGAGGAGTTTGTGTTATTTGCCATTGGCTTCAGGGGACTTCAAGGGTATTACACTGATGAGAGAAGGCATAGAGTGACTATAAACATTTATGTTGACTATAACATTAACACATCAGAGCGTCAGAAACAATCTGTATGTATCTGTACAACAAACTCAATTAACAGATGCATCCTCACCAGAAAGAATTCATTAACGTAAAAACCAATTATCTAAAATGTAATTTACAAGGGTGTCAAAGGCATTTATGCATACCTTAATGGATTATTTTAGTGTGAGTCAGTAAAAGCAATATTACCAGGCTCTAATGTGTACTCTCCCTGGAAAAGTACCACACCTGACGCTTCTAACAGATCAAGGCGTGAAACAATTGTAAATGTCTGCTCCTGAGCATGAATGGAAATCCCTAAATCTCCCCTTGCATGAGAGAGTCATCCCACCGTTGTTTCCTGCCATATATTGTGTTAAAGTTGCATGAATGCGTGGTTAATTTACACCTTTGTGTCTTCATGCTACATCAAACTCAAAAAAGGCATTCAGCTGTCTGACTCTTTTATGGGCCAACTGAGAACAGTTATGATCGTTATGTTGTGGTGATTTCTTTTACTACTGAGCATATTATCATTTAGAGAAAACGCTGGTTGTGTCAACGTTAAGAGGATTAAGTTTGCTCATGGTTAATTTCCAGTAAAGATGCTGGAGTGTCCTACTCTGGTGAACTCAGTGTTCAAGGACAGGACAAGATTGATGCTGTTGTACCTGGTGGCTTCTTTCCTCTCCTTTAAATTAAAGTCAGAATAGACCAATGCTCTCTGTGGGTTATTTTTACATTATTCACTGACAGCCTCGTACAAAAATTGCACAAGGGTTTCAACCATTCGAGTACAGCACCATTCATGTCATTCAATTTACAATTACAAATGAATTAGTATTAGTAAGTATTGAAGTGTGACTTAGTTAGTAGTACTTAGCAGTGAGAACACAAAAGATTCAATGTTTGCCACCTGAAAGTCATTCCTCATTCAGTAAAAGGGTGAAAGACCTTTTAATTAAACAATTAACAATATAAAAAATAAAAATGTAAAAATATTAATTAATTCTAAGGTTTAATATTGGTGTTTCGAAGTTCTCTTGAAATGCAGTGCAGCCTCTGTACTTTCCCTCAGTCTTGGTTTAAGGTTCAGGCTGAGCCGGGCTCAGGGCAGAGCGAGCGAGCATGAAGGAGAGGAGGGGAGGGCTCGATAGAGGAATGGAGAGAGAACAAGAACAGGAGGAGAGAAGATGCCATGGGAAATACAAACACACAGGAAGCATACAGTGATTTCAACCTGGTGGATCTAAATGTGCAGCAAATATCAGCAGGAGGGAGAAGAAGAGGTTAGACTGGGAAGTGAGGAGTAGTGTGTAATGACAGCAAAAGGTCTGGCAGCAGCAGGTGCTGAGCAGAGAGAGGGACAGGAGGGACAGATCACAGATTACAGGGCGGAACAAAGTTAGAGGCATGTAATGATGTAATGTACATACATGGGAGAGCCTCAGAGAAACCGAGAGGCAGAAAGGGAAGGAGGGAGAGAGGTGCTCAGTGCCACCCCCAGCAGTCTGCATGATGACAGTGACACGCTGTGTCATGTCACTGTCATCATGAATCGCTGAATTTATATATAAATTCTGCAAATGTCTCACACTCCCAATACATTTCAGTCAATCTGCATAATTTTCTTTGTGAATCCTGATCAACTTGCTCTGCCTCAATTAATACATGAGAGATAGAGGATCACAGCCTTAGACAGGCGAGACTGATGGAGAAATATTTTGTATGGCATAACTGCCAAGTCAATTTCAATTAAAAGTTTCTGATGAGGAAATTAATAAAAGAAAAAGGCGTTATGATTGCTACCATCGCTTGAGATGGGAAAAGACTGATGACACATTCATTTCTGGGTGTCATCTCAGTTCTTCAGTTTGGACAGGAGAGGACATTGTGTGTGTGTTTGTGTGTGTGTGCCAAAGGCACTCAGGGACTGGTTGTATACTTTGTATATGTCCTGACCACAAAAACCATCAGGGTCTTGAAGGGGACTCTCACACGGTGAGTGAGAGTCAGATGTTCACAGCAGTGACAGAAATGTTCACACTAGAAGTGACAAGAGTGTCAGTATTCAGTGCCTGCGAACGCCTCATCTTCAGTCTTCCTTCCATGAAACATCACTGTGTCATATCATTTCTATTCAAAATAATGCTAAGACCTCTTTTCTTTTCATAGAGGGTTTAAAAGTTGTAAATAATGGAGTCATTTAATAAGTCCTCAGGTCAATTATAAACCTATAATAAAGATAAATATACATTTCAATGTTGCTGCATGGTGCGTATGTCGATCTGGTTTTAACCTCTGACCTCCTGTAAAGTGTGTGGTTATGACACAGCAGATGCCAACTGCCAGTGAGCTTGTACGATCACATGTCATCTATATGAAGAGTCCGTATCATCTAATGTTCACATTGTAATTTCTTCCATAGCATGAAAACACTTATTTGCCTTTGCTCCATTTTGTTCTAATTGTAAAGTAACGGCGTCAATATTGAATTGCTCAGTTGATTAACTGGAGGCCAACTCCAGTTAATCAACTGAGCAATAGTCGTGTATTTATTTAGATTTTCACCTGCTGATTCTACATGACTTACTTGTGTTACGTACAAGGCGGGAAGCATTTAACCCTTTAATGAGGGTTCCACTTACGAAAAAAACAGAAAAACAAAACAATATTGTGATTAATCAGATATGTGAATTATATTTCAATTGGAATGAGAATCATTTTCCCTTAGTTAAAAAAAAAAAAGGATGATGGTTTCATTTTGGCCATGAGGGAAGTGTGATTTCCGTCACCTCTGGAAAGAATGATTTGTAGGCCTAGAAGCCTCTGTAGCACCAAAATGCTAATGCTGCTAGCAGTTTTAGCAGTAATGTTGTGACACATTTGACCGTCATCCAAAAGCAGAGCTGCTTCGGTTTGATATCTACATTATCTGTGGAAAGACTGTGGAAACTTATCAGTGGCTGAACGTCCACAGGCAGAGAGCAGCGTTACTGAGCCAACACTGGCCTGTGCAGCATCATTAAAAGCATCAGTTTATTAAAAAGGGACAGTGAGGGAATAAAGGGCAGTTTTCTCATTTTTATTTCTAAGCTCCAGAGAAGCTCAGGGCTCTATGACCCAGCAGACGGTCTACCCCTTCATCCAGGAAAACACACACACAAAACCAAACCAAAAAAATAAAATAAAACAAGGCTGTGATTAGTGGTGCCCGTTTGATGTCAGTGTGTATAAAACGCGGACTTGGAGCTGCTGTAGCATTCAGCCACAGGGGGCCTGGAGAGATACGGCTCTGGAGAACATGTGCCCTACATGCGGATTATCTATGACATCTTCCCAGATGTTGGGGCATGTGGACCGGCTCCTCATCCTTTACACAACCCTCTCCGTCTTATTCGGCGTGTGTTTGCTGTCGGGGAGTTTTATTTTATGGCTGTAAAGGGGAAAAGTTTCAGTTGCAGCTGGGATTGGATGTTTCATTACCCCTTTTGGCATCTGCGCGTCAAAACCTGATGTGTCCAAAGAAAACGAAGAGGACATGAGTCGGTTTTTATTTTTAAGGCAGTTTAATGTGACCAGAGGGCACGGATAGGACGGAGACATAAAACCGGAGAGTGTCTAAAAAAGAAAAAAGTTATGGAGCGCTCTGGTCAAGTCGAGGCAGCTCAGCCGGCGAACAGCACCAACGACAGCTTCGTCACAGCTTCATCCACCGCGGAGGAGAGCGCGGACAGTCTCGCCTATCAGATCGGCCTGGCGGTGATCCTGTCCGTCATCACGCTGGCCACCTCTTTGTCCAACGCGTTCGTCATCGCCACCATCTCCCAGTCCAAGAAGTTGCAGACTCCGGCCAACTTCCTGATCGCCTCCCTGGCGGTCACGGACCTCCTGGTGTCCATCCTGGTGATGCCCATCTGCGTCCTGTACACGGTCATCCACACCTGGACGCTGGGCCAGGTCGTGTGCGACATCTGGCTGTCCTCGGACATAACGTGTTGCACCGCCTCCATCCTCCACCTGTGCGTAATCGCGCTGGACCGGTACTGGGCCATCACGGACGCGGTGGAGTACTCCAAAAAGCGCACGCCGGCTCGGGCGGCCGGAATGGTGGCCACGGCCTGGGTGATCGCCATCTCCATCTCCCTGCCGCCGCTCTTCTGGAGGCAGGTGAAGGCGGAGGAGCCGACCAGCTGCAGCGTCAACACGGACCACATCTTCTACACCATCTACTCCACCTTCGGGGCTTTCTACATCCCCACGTTGCTGCTCATCGTCCTCTACGGGCGGATTTACGTCGAGGCGAGGAAGCGGATCCTGAAGCAGTCGCCCAAGAAGGCGGGGAAGAGGCTCACCTCCGCGCACCTGGTCTCCACCAGCTCCCCCGGATCCGCGGCGTCCACGGCCTCCCTGCAGGGCGCCAGACCCGACACCCAGTCCAGCGACACCGCCTCCTCCACCAGCGAGAGCCAGGTGAAGGTGACGGTGTCCGACGCGCTTCTGGAGAAAAAGCGCATCTCTGCAGCCAGAGAGAGAAAGGCGACCAAGACTTTGGGGATAATCCTCGGCGCCTACATCGTCTGCTGGCTGCCCTTTTTTATCTACACACTGGTGGTGGCAGCTTGTGACACATGTTTGAACCCCGAGCTGTTCGACTTCTTCACCTGGCTGGGATACCTGAACTCCCTCATCAATCCCATAATATACACCATGTCCAACGAGGACTTCAAGAAAGCGTTCCACAAACTTGTGCGCTTCAGATGCTGCGGCTCGTGAACAAACGTTCCTCCATAAGATTGATTTATTTTTGGATATAAATCTCTGAAAATCTGACTGAGAATATAGAATAGTAAGTAATGGACACATTTCCGAGACTCATAATAAGCCATTATACAGTTGTGTCTAAAATTGAACATTCATTCGTTTTCAGTCATGCTTTTTTCCTGAGTCGAGATTTTAAAAAATGAAAAAACCAACAAAAGAACCCTAGATAAATAAATAAGAACTATTTCACACAATTCACTTTTTGCAGAGTGATGGGTAAAAATGTGATTATTTTATATTGAAATCACAGAATCACCTGAAAATATCATACAAGCAGGTTTACACGTGTTGCTGTTCCTGCTGGGTTGTCTTTTCTCCATGGACTCCTGTTTGGAGGGAAGGATGTGCTATATTATGACAAACCCATTAATGTGAGCGAACAACAGACTTCTGATAAGATTTTACATCAAAAATATAACAGCCAAAAAAAAAAAAAAAAAAAAAAAACCCATCCAGGATCCATTTACATTGTGTGTACAAATATGGTGGTTCTGTTTTTAAACTCACAGATCAACAACATGTGTATGTATAAGATTTTTTTTTTCTTTTTTAGAATGATGATTGACTGCTGCCCGATATGGTTATTGTCTTCATTTAGAAATACACACTCATCAGCTGAAAAAAGGAGTCAGAAGTCTGCTTGCTGTACCAGGCAAACAAAGAATCTGTAGCTGATATTTACCCAGCAGAGCCGAACACTGATGATAAGTTCAATTTTACTGAACAAACAGCCCGTCCCTCATTTTACTGTGTGTGCAAGTCTGATTGCTGCCACATTAAATCTCTATCTACAGTATGTTACATTCATGTGTGAAATGGTTTGCCACCTCGAGGCTATAGAGACTGCTCTGCTGCTGGGAAGGATTAAATCTGGCCACGAGCGGTGCAGAGTTAATGCAGATTATAGCTCAGCATTATGTGAAATAAAGGTATGTATCTGTTTACATTCAGAAACGCTGTGCAATAAAAGCTTTTGTTTGGCACTGTTGTTCTATGAGTGAGCGTTGAATACAAGTTACTGTTAAATTCATTTAGTGTTGGGGTGTTGAACACTGCGCAGATAATCTGATCACTTTTTTTGGGAGGGGGGGGCTGTATTAGCCTGCAATCTAATAAGAGATTACAGTCATGGCTTCAGAAGATCGCGATGGCGTGAAAATGAAATCCAACAATCTCTTGAGGCTCTTGCAGACGTGGCAGAGCATTTAACAATACAGATCGGTTTAGAAGAAAGTGCGTCATCTCTTCCTGACTCTCTATTTTCTCTCCCCCAAAGTCAGGGTGAGATTCAGTGTGGGTGAGAGTGTCACTAAATGTGGATTTCCACGCCATTGTCCTGCCCTTTCTCTGTCTCTCTGCTGTCTTTCTGCAGGCAGGAGAAGACCTGAACTGCGTGGTCAATAGCTGCCACAAAAATGGCCACTGAGGGTGTTACAGTGTAGAGCCTTCAAAGACAATGATGTCAATACACATACAAGCTGACGAAGCTTTTAGCTTTCCCATTATACATTTTCAGATGGTTCATTATGCTTGAATCTGCATCTGAGCAGAAATTCAGAGCAAGGCAGGATTTTGTGTGATTGTCACAGTATGTTGGAGGTTTGAAAGGTGACAGTATGTGCATGCTATGATGTAACGAATAGAGTATATCAGTTTATTTTGGTTTCTTTGTTACATATACATATACAGTAAGCAAAGAAAAGGCACAAACTGCATACAGACGCACGTCCACAAGAGTTTGGTGTTTCATATTTAGCCAGAAGACACATTTAGCCTTTGACGGTTTGCAAAAACTGATCTTTTTTACCTTAACCTGACCACCAGTAAAAAGAGTACAAGGATAACACTAACAATATAAATATGCCCCCAAAAAGCAAAGAACCATCTAAGATCCAAGAGACAAAAATTAAGCCAAAGTCTGTGAACCAGACTGAGACCCGATTTGTATTTGTGGTTGCCCTTATTCATGTGAAGTTCATTTTGATTTCATGTGGCCGGACAGAGAGAGAAAATGGTTGTTTGCACACTGGAATTTAAAAGGCAGCCAATTTTGATTGCAACATTTGAAAAACCAAATTTTTCAGGCATCCATTTGGAAAAAAAAAAAACCGGCACACAGACTCTGAACACTAGGCTATTACTGAATCCACTGAATCCACACTGAATGACATTTTTCTGGGATAAAGTCTTTCTGCCACACCTGCAGATTTATTTTCATTTTCGAGCTTGTAGCTTCACTTGAGATGACCAGGAACAGTGGCAACCCACCTTGACCTCAGCCGCCGGTTTGTGAACTGAGAAATTGGAGCTGAGGTGGGGGGGTGCCCTGTACTCTGTCCTGATTGGGAGGTCCCAAATCTGCCAATCTTAGACAGCCACGCTCTGTAGATTTAAAACAAACTATCGAGGTCCTAAATTCATTTGGGAAACATTTTCTGGGGTAATAACTCAGGTGAGAAGTGGGGCCATATGTGAAGTAGTAATCCCTGAGACCTAAAGAGATGTTGATGTGTTAAATTCCCATTTAACATTCTGGGAGATTAAATATTTTTTCACTATACAGACGGATTGTGTAGCACAGGTGCTCATGTTGTTTATCTCTATCGCATCTGAATAAATCCTTCATGCAGGGAGATCACTGATGTTAAATAAACACGGTTTATGATTTTGTGTTCAGAGGAAAGCTGCATGACTCACGTAGGTAACTGCGCTCTACCTCAGGCGGGGAGGACCACACTCTCTCGTTGTTGACACAGGATGATTGTACGTATCGTGCAAACAAACATAATTATACCATCTCTTTTTTTTCCGTGAGCTGAAGTTTCTGCATTATTGCTCAGCCACTGGATCGAACTGGAGTCAAGGACGTTACCGATGTAACACTCAGCGAGGCTGAACACATGGATAATGAACCTATAAAATGTTCTTTTGCTGAATGTAAGTTTGGCCAGCAGCTTTATTGTTTCACCCTTTCTGGTTGATGAAGGTTTGCAAAGTTCATCACTGAAAACAGAGACCCATCTGCTATTCATAGATTACCTCGATATGGTGTTAACAAGTGACCTTGACAGGAAAGAAAACAAGTCAGCAAGTCATCTATTAGGCAACATGGGAAGGTAAAGAAATTGAGGGTGAATAACAATTAGAGTGATGTTTTCATGTTGGTTTGATCCTCATTCTGACACCCGTTTGGTATGCACCCTGGAAAAGGACAATTATGGAAGTAAGTTTGCTTGTAAAAATAAAATTTCAATATAAAATATAACTTAAATATAACTAAGAGCCAATCTGCCCACTTAGAGTCATTCAAAATGTCTACAATAACACAACAGTCTCACAGTCTGTGGGCTTCTGTGGGGAAATTCATCAAATCTAAATAATTGTAAACAACACAGCACAGGAGGTGACATCTGCATTTCACTGTTACTTCTTCATAAATGTGCCTCAGGTTCATCCGTGTGTGTGTGTGTGTGTGTGTCTGCAGGTGCGTGCGTGAAATCACAGCCATCACTCAGGCGTGTTCTTTCTGTGCTTCACAGCCGATCAGTTGCCACAAGCAGATTCAAAGTGAGTTTAAGGCTGACAGCACTTTGCATTAGTCTCCCCTGAGTGCACCTCCACTGGCTAATATGTTCCTCTGCAGCCGAAAGAAAGGCGCTCTGTAGTTGGTCACTTTGTGACGTAAAGTCATTGTAACAAAGGAAAAAAATCTTGTCGGACTGGTGAGGCTTCTGACTGTAGGGCTGCCAACACGTCCCAAAATGGGGCCTGACGTGTGTTTGCTCTGCTCATCACTTGTTTTATTGAGCTTGTTTTGGTATCAAGCCGCCACCTGAGACTTTCAGGGTGCACAAGGTGAAAGTTCAAAGCTGGTGGGAGTGGGTGTTTTGTTCTTGGCTGCCGTTTGATCTGGACTGGAGATAGCTGTGGACAGAGGTCGCACACAGTGTGCTGTACTCAGTGTGTGTTAAAAGGCAGTGTGCATACAGACGATGGCAGCTCAGAAGATGTGGCTATTATTTTCCTCTCTATATCCTTCCTCCACTCAGAGCTCCAAAATATTTGGATCAGCTGTTTTATTAGTTTGGTATGATGGTGTAAGGGATAATCAGTCAAATTCTTGTATCAGATTTATAATTTATGCAATAATAAAGCCTTATAACAGTGAACACACCGATGAATTTCTGTTTTGCCGCGATCCGAGACGAATATAAATGAAGGTTATTCCTCACCTAGGCATCATTTACATATTATTTATTAACCTTTTGATATTAAGCATGAGAAGGTGCATTGGGACGGAAACTTGACTAGCATGTTTGTAATTTTCCATTTTTACATGCAACAGCACAAAATGTCACTGGAGCTATCAGCATGAAATTTGGATGACACAACCTAATTCAGCCTTTCTTCCTGCTCCACAAACCCCCGAGCTTCATGTCACTCTAATAAGCAACTTCTGCTCACACAGCCCCCCAGCTCGTTCTGAGAACCAGCCTGGTCATGTCACATCGTTTAACACGGCTTTGGTATTTATCTTCTCTATCAAGAGGACGTTTCCTCCAAAAGCTGATATTAGCCTATAACCTTAAAGCACCTTTGAGTTCACCTCTGGGATCGCTACGTCTGAATTTAGTGATGGCTCCACACAAACGTTAGAATCAACAAGTTTATTTACCGGTCTCAGATTTCTGCAATAGAATTATTTTTCCAGCAAGCTTGACTTTAATTCAGTCTCTCCTAAAGATGAACCGTTTCTCAAAGGATGTAGTTTAAATACTTCGCTTATAAATACAAAAACCACAGAAATTCTTGTCCAGACTAAACACCTGCCACTGCTGACTATGTGACAGGATGGGAAATGATTAAGGCCATACATGGCCTTAAATTAGTGTCTGTTTATGGCATTATATCAGAGCAGCAGTAGCAGTAGAGGGGAATTGTAAGTTTTCCTTCCTGTCCATTTCCTGAATCCAGCTAAATGATGTTAGTCTACTTAAGCAATGCCATAAAAACTGAAGTGATTCCTGGGAAATCATCAAATGGAGCATGAATTATATCTATCACGGTGAGATCATATGAAAAACATAACATCTACTGAGACAGTACAGACATCAGTGTCTGTGGGGGGGTGGACATGAGAAATGGGGCTTTTTTACCATCAGTTGCTTTTTAGAGTCATCTGTATCTCATTTCTAAGTTGATCCTCTGCAAACTGTCCTCAGCTGGATCTGAATGCGCTCTTCGATTAGAGCGAAGCAGGACATCATACAGAGAAAAGTCAATTCAGCCCAACTGGACTGGCATGGGGCTAATTGGGAGGATGGGAAGTAAAAGAAGAAGGCACATTAAGGCCAACAAAAAAGGATTAAAACTGGAGTGGAAGAAATGTTACGTGTGCCCTAACGGTTTGAAGTTAACTCTCGCTGTGACCCTGATTCAGGGCTCAGACAACGGAACTTTCATATGACCAAGACGAAAAGGTCAAGTAGGCCCAGAGTTCATCTTTGCACGCAGTCTCTTTTGTAACGGAGTCTTTCTCTGAATAATCAGAACGCTGTGATGCCGTATAAAGAGTCTGTGAGAGGTTAAGATTTAGGGCACCTTTAATTTTACATCCTGACAGGTACACGTGTTTCTTTTAACCATCTAAAAAAAATCCAAAAACGAGGAACACCATCCAGGCCATTTCACTGTGCAGAATTTAAATGCAAGGAGAAAGCTTAGCATCTCCAGACAAAGCATGAGCTCCACTCTAAATAAAGCCAAGCTGACATGATTAAAAATGTCTGATCCACCAAATCTTAAAGTAAACACACAGAAATGAGCAAACGCACACATGAATGCGAGCAAAGACAATCTCTGAGCCAGCCATACTGTCCTGATCCGCTGTCTCATCTGACTGTTGGAAAAAATGTGAATGCACCAGTCTCTGAATTTGGTTCCTTTTCAAAGGGAAATTTTGCTTCCATTAATTCAGCGCAGCAGATTAGTGGTTAGCGTTGTTGCCCCGCAGCAAGAAGGTTGCATGTTCGATTCCTGGGACTCTATATTTCCCGCAGGTGTGAGAGGTTGTTGGCCTCTGTGTGTTGGACCTGTGATGGTCTGCGGTGTACCCCACCCTGGGGTTGGCTCCAACACCCCCCACGATCTGGAAACAGATGAGTGAATGAATGAATAATGAAAGTACCACATTCCACTCTGCTATTAGACTTCAAAGTTGCATATTTGGCAATCCATCACAATTGCAGTCAGCCTTTTTTTCAGCCACGCTATCATCATCAGTTTTTACAGACTGACTGACATTTATAACCAACTCTGATATAACAATGGACTTCTGTTTACTTTACAAAACATTGCAGCAAAGTGTGCATGTATCTGTGTATATTGTAATTCCCACAGCATGATTAATATACTTTTCTTTGTTTTTGTTTTTTTTTTAGCACTGATTTATTTATCTATCTGCAGAGGCTGAACTTCTTTCCCTTCTCTCAATCATCAGAAAGTAGCTTTGCTTCCCGAGGGGACAGCCAAATATGCTGCCCTCTGTTGGTGGTTTTATAAACTGGGACACACTGGAGCATAACATCATGGATGGGAAATATGGGACACCGAAAACATTTCCTATCAGCAGGGGTGTAACATCCCCGTCGTTATTTGGATGTATTATATATGTATCGAGTACGAAGAGATTTGACATTATTTTTGAACACTTCACAGGCGCAACATCTTTCAGCCTAATTTGACGCCATATAACTCGGGATTTTAGTATCTATTTTCAAAAATAATAAAAATGAGATGTGCTACTGAGGGGTGGGGCCCATGGCATAGGGGCACGTTCACTGGCTCCGGGTCAGCTAAGTCCACACAGTAGAGGCTGAAAGACACCACCAGCACCAGCCTCAGATATTTTACAGCCAACGTTCTGACGGTTATCCATGAGTACCTGCTGCAAGAACTGACCTTTGGCATTCACTCCTCACACAGCACTCTGTATCTCTCTAAATTATTATGAACCGGTTCAACAGTGTCACACATCCAGTGGCATTAATCTACAGCCTACTACACCTACATTGCATCTCCATCACAGATACCGGAGGATTTAGAGCATCCTCACGTCTGAACTGCGCTGTCAGGTCGTAGAGTTCCTGTTGACACAAGCTTTTAGACTCCACAGCGGCGATGGCACTTTCACTGCTGCAGGTCCAGTAGAGTGGCTCACACTGATAATCAGCCCAGAGTGGATTTTCCCAAAGAGGAGTGTTACGACAAACATGACTAATATTAGCCTGCAGGTGCTCGCATAGGGAAGGTTAAAAGCTGGGACCTTACTGGAAATGAGCCATGTAGGTTATTGTACGTTGTATCGATGTCTTTTCAGGTTGTTTCAAACCCTCCGAAGGGAAGGAGGAAGTAAACACAGAAGCAGTGAGATTACAGCGAGTTATTAAAATATAGGGGCCATGTTTATTTTTAGTTTTTAACTGTACCTAAAACTAAACTTAGTAGCTTTCACTTGGTATTTCTCTACTGCTGTTATTGTTATTGTCTCTCTGACGATGTTGCATGCTAGTTTCAACATTACGGGAAGTTTTTTCTATATCTATATATATATATTTATATATATATATGTATATATATACGGTTAGTTATCATTTGGCAGAGGGGCCAACAGCTAAGGCCACCCGGTACACAAAGCTTTTAAATGGTGTCACAGATGAAAAATGTCAGCTCAGTTCTTTAAATGTAATTATAAAAGCAATAGCTTCCATTTACATTATGAAATAAAACCTCATGTGAACAGAATTTTGCGTCAAAATTGAACGAAATAATATTTTTCTCCTGGATTAAAACAGTCCACATGCATGTACGCATAGTTTACAGTAAGCACTACAAATGATGGGGGAAACTGCAGAAACAGCTTTTGCTGTGGTAGAATCAGACAGTCAGAGATTCTCTGGCTCCATCCTTAATGAAATAACCCTTTCTGACAGATGGCAAGTGCCACTTTCCCTCTGTTGCATAATTTAAACTGACCTCTCTAATTGGACAATAATTCAAATTACCAGCCGCTGGTATAAGGGCAAAATTGTCAGGACAAACTCGTGGCTGACACTGACAAGGATTTGTTTGTGTTTGGAAAAATATCAATGCAACTCATGAATATGAAGCCAAGCTGAAGATACATTATTAATCTACAGAGACTCAGAGACAAAATCAGGCCGTTTTCATGCATACATGAAACTAAAATTCACCAGTGAATTTGCATAAGTGTCAAGTTCTGTTAGACACTTAAATTTCCACCTAATCCTCACTGTGAACTTAAAATCTTTCATTTAAGATTGACCGCTACTTGATTTATGACCCCATCCTGAATCCACCAGGATTAGGGTCACTGGAATAGTCAGGGTTCATTATATAACATATGTGAACTTTAAAAAAGACTCACTGTACTGTAGCTTCTTTCATTTTATGAATATGTCTAATAATTGTAGAATTTTCTCAACCATGATGAAATAAGAATTGGCTGCACCTGATACTCCCCTTTCAACTACGATGAATATCCTGATGAAACGACTTCTTCGTTTTTCTTACAGAAGTTCTGGAAGCTACCATTTGGAGCTTTTCACCACGAGTGTTGCTGTGTCACGCATTTGACCAACTACAGACAAAAGTAACGACAGCAATATCATTTAGGCTGCCTCAGTGATCAAGACGACTACAATGAAAATTGAATCGAATTTTATTCAAAAAAAAAAATAAAAATAACTGTAAAATTTATTTAAAGAGAGCTTTGAGAAACGAGGGGAGCTTTTTGGTGCAAAAATATAGAAAAAATAGAAAAGATATGAGGACACATGAAAGGTGAGAGAAGCACAAAGGTAGAGACGCTTCAAAGAGCACTGAGGAACCTCTCGCTTTTGAATCTGACAGGCGGGGATTGAAGCTCCACTGATACATGTGATCTGAATGTTGCTTGAGATGGAGCCATTGATATGAATCCTCCTGACTGTGTAGCTGCTCTATAGCTCTATATTCCTCTACCTGTCCCAGATTACTGACCCCTCTGTGTCCACCTGACAGGTGTATGGAGAATTGTCTGTCACGACAGCTCCGGCACCCTAGTGGGCAGAACACTCATGAAAAACACTTTAAAGCTGCGTCATAGTTACATTCAGCAACAATCATTAGTTCAGGGGTCAGATTACTGTGTCAGAAAACTGCCCGGATGGATTATGTTGCTCTTGAGTGGGCTTATTTACTGCAGCAAATTGCTAACAAGGAACAAGGACGGCTAATCCTGCTTGCAGGAAGAGCTGAGGGCGGAGACTAACAGCATGGAGCCTTCCCACCCTGAGAGGCCAATCATGCCTCAATTGTGTCTACTTGATTCTTTTTATGCACCCAAACCTGCACAGAGAGCAGAGGTCAATATTTGTCAAGTTCGGAGTAACTTCAGAAGAAGAAGAAGAAGAGACTTCATCACAGTGCAACTGGAATTACTGAGCAGGAAGTACTGCTGGGATCATTTCTCCTGACGAGCTAGATCTAACAGGTGTCGGCACACAGGACAAAAGGGGGAGGGGTTAAAGTGGACTCTGCTCTGCAGTCAGCAGAGAGGCCCAAAAGGCCGAACGTGGCACAGTGTTTGACTGCCAGCTGGGTGAATAAAACCCTGAAATCCACAACCACCGCAGCACCCAGGAAGGAAGGAGGGATGTTTGCAGTCGGATAGTGCCGCACAGAGGCAGGCAGGAACACACAAAGAGGCTGGGTGTCAGTGATAAACCTGCGGAGGAGTAGTTATCTGGTCTGAACTGGCTGGCAGATCCCCAACTTTGTTCAGCTGACAGATGAGGGTCCAGAAGGTGGCTAACAGGATGAGGCCAGGCGGCCACGTGGCCCCGCAGGGATTACACCGAGCAAGGGGAAGGTAAAGAGATTAGACTCCAAACGGAGGCTGCTCTTTTAACCTCATCACTGTTGTCACACTGACAGCGCAGGAGGAAACTCCCGAGCCCAAATTCCATCTCTTCCCCGTTTCTGCTTCCTCCACCGCTCCTCACTCCCTTTGTCCCTCTGCTCGTCCATCCATGCAGCCACTGCCGTTGTCCCTGAGGTACCAACAGCAGTCAGGATCAAGCTGCTGCTGAGGAGCTCAGCTGGAGTGGACGGCACTGCTAATGGACTCACCATAAACAGGCTGGACTTTATTGTTGTGTGCTACAGTCTCTTCACAAATGCCAACTTTGGGCTTGAAAACCACATAAATTAGCCCATCATGCTTTTGAAGTCGGGATTATTCTTCACTTTGTGTCTGTTTACCCTCCAAGCAAGTCAAATCAAAGGTAAGAATCTGGGCTGGGTTTCTAGTTACTTAGTTAATTGCTTTGTTGTTTTTGTTTGTTTGTTTTTTTTTGGAAATGGAGAGCAACCTGCTGTTTCCACAGTCCACTAACTACAATACTTTGAGTTTAAAAGAAACATTTTGATGAAAAATATATCTTCCTTCATGGTTTCTATCATCGCATGGCAGGAGACTTAAAAATCTCATGCGTCACCTGAAGGACAACTGGGTTCTCCAGTTAAGTTTGTGTATAATTTAGGATTTGAAATAATGTAGCAAACCAAGAAAATGCTAACTCATTGTCAAACATAGTTTTTTTTTTTGTTTGTTTTTTTTGTTGTTGTTTTGTTTTGTTTTTTTTTATAGAAAATGTCAAGCAGCCAGGGAGCCACTTTTAAGGTCATGAATATTCACTGTGAATTTAACAGGCAGTGACATATAATAGATGTTCACCGAGAAAGATAGCATCGTTTCAACCATTGATAACATTTGTGTCTGCGCTGGTTGTCTTGTTCAGCGTGATGTGTCGAGTGAGCTCATTATCCTGAAGGAAACAAAAGCCATTCTGTTTGCAGTGGCACAGGACGCTAATCTTTTCTGGCTTGTGATTGTTCTGTGAGGCCTTTCTGTGGCTGCTGCGGGCGGTAAGGCCCGCTCCAACACTCCCTCCCCTCCGCTCCGCTCAGGACCTCGTGTCTAAGCATGTGCGAAGTCACTTTTAAAGCTTCCCAAAAACCCATTCAAATGTTGGGTTGCTGGCGTGATTCTTCGTGAAAACACACATGGCCTCGTTAAATTTCAGGCTGACCTGGTGGAATATCCTGAACAGCCTCACAAAACAAGGGGCAGCTTTGCCAAAAATTGCTACAGGCTACAATATCAATGGCGACACATTCTTTGCATGTTCTTGGTGTTGGGCCAAATTTAGATCTGAGGAAAACAATGTTGTTCATTGTAGTGGTCATTATTTATGTGAAATACAAAGATTAACACATTTCTTTTCTTCTTTCTTTTATTTGCCTTAAAAAAATAATTGAATGCATTTTTCTTCTCTCATGACTTAATTAAATCTGATGCAGCAGACCTCAAAGATTGCTGTGATTTTAAACCAACAGGCCCAAACTGGGAGGATGTTCTTTTACACGGGACTTTCTCTGCTGCACTAAAATCTCCCAATGACAGACAGACATGAGAATGAATGAATATAACTATATAACTAAAATCCGATATGCCCACTGTGAGATAATTCTAATAATTTTTCTGAATATAAAATTAATTCACTAACCTTTCTGTCAGTCAAACAGATTAACAATCAGAACCACACAAAAAAAAACAAAAAATCAAATTTTCAATTTCAAAAGTGTTGAAACTGAAAAAGTCTCTTCAATAGTGTAATTTCAGGAATAATGTGGTTGAGTAAAATGTGTTGCAGGTTTTGTTGGAGCGCTCTCCCACTCAGGTGTTTGTGAGTTTGTGTTCACTTATTGCAGATGGTCATACAAACACTTAGAGCTGGAAACCTACTTGGAGTGCCGTGCACAGTTTCTGTGCTGTATGGCCTTGGCGGTTTGGTTCTGGCAATGCAGTGTTGCTGCTGAAAACAGAAGATCAGGTATTTATGTACAGAGGTGGTCGTCTTGTTCACGTCGAGCTAAAAGCTCCGTCTCTGTTTGTACTGTTTGTTCTGTGTTTGTTCTGTTTGTGTACTGTTTGTTATCTGACCTCCAGCCTGTGTTTTGGGGCTCACAAATCTTGGCTTATTGTCTTAAAAAGTCCTCACAATGAGTGCTTTTCTTCTAAAATAGCTGAATTCAATGGGGTGACTGTTGGAGAGAGGAGACTGGCACACCGGCTTGTGTAATGGTGCAGAATTACCCTTCAGTAATACCTCTGCAGGGTGGCTGAGCTTTGTTTTCTTTACTTAGGTGATCAGAAAATTGATCAGGAATTTGGGGCAGTTTGTGTCAACATTCGACTTGACAGTTGTGTGGCGGGAGATATATAATTTTTTTTTTTTTTTTTTTTTTTAAAGCCTGGAATCACCTGTAGCTCATATTTATCTTGTAAAAGTTAGAATGTGTGCAAACTTTCTTTTTAAGATGTAATCTGCATGCATGCAGTCCTGCACATTCACACCTGGATGCCACTCAGTACCAATTCATCCTCACACTGCAGGCTACTGAGCAGCTTCAGCGAGGCCGCGTACAGATGAATGGAGTCGCCTCAGGGCGTCCCAGCTGCTGTTCCTGAGTGAGAATTGAGTGTTACTCTTTCGCTTTCTCTGTCTCTATTAATTTTCTCTTCATTAAAAATCTCATCCTTCCCATTACAAACTAGTTTGACAAAGTGAACTCAAAAGCTGGAAAAAACCGATTGCACCTTAACATGATGCAAAATGGATACAGACACCTTCCATGCAAATATTCTTTTCACTGCAAAGTCAGATACTATTTATAAAGCAGAGGCAGAGAGAGCAGCAGTGACCTTACAGTAAGAAGGCTAAACAGATGCAGTGATGTAACTGCTAAGATTGAGTGTCTGTCAAATCAAAGAGTACTGAGCAGTAGCTGGTGTTTACAAAGATGCACTTGCTTTGGTCATGTCACGGACAATGAAACCTTAAATTCAGGTTGAATAAACAAGTTTTTTGCCAAAATCCAAGATTTTGCCTGAAACATCGAATGCTGTTCATTAAAACTGTGCAGCATACCGTTAACAACAGTGGAGTAATGATGGAGAGTTCAGTTTTGGTTTTGGGATGGCGCCCATCGACCAATACAGTCATGCACGCAAACACTTAATAGCCAACAAAAGTTCAACTAATTATCACAAAGTCCTTGCTTATCTTTAGTAGAACATCATTTATTAAAATGGTAAAAAACCAGTTTATTCTAACTTTCTATGGGCTTTTAACTTCACTAAATGCTTTCGCAGACCTTCATGACCGGGGTTTCTCAGGACTCAGGAATGTGAAATACAGGCACTTTCTTGAAGCCTCTCGACCAATCAGACATGCTACAAATGTCAAACCAGAGCAGGACGGACATCGGACAAAGAGGTCGGCGCTGTTCACCACAGGGGTCAAAGTGTGTCCCCAGGAGACGATGAAAGCTGTTATCGGCAGCCATCGGGCCTATTACAAGCTCAGAGGTAAAAGGATGTTTACGATTCCTTTTTTTTTTTTTTTTTTTAAATGTGCAAGTATCCAGTGACCAAAGTTTTGAAACGCAATAACTCCTTCATGGACTTATGTGACAGACATGGACTCAAGTAATGTTACTCTAATGTTGAATGAATATTTTAATTTGAAAGGATAGCACATAATATCCCAGCCCTCACAAATATATGTGCTTATATAAATTATTGAATGTCGATGTTCAGCGTTTTGTTTTTGATCCAGAGGTGACTTTGGTAAATCACTGGATGACACAACAGAGCTGTTAAGTGTGAGGTTCAGGCATTCACACAGGAAAAACACTTGAGATAATGAAGTTCTATGCAAATATGTTTTGTTGTGGATGATTTAAGAGGCTAGATTGACACCTCGGATGTTACGACTGGTTGATAATAGAAATTGTTCAGCGGCAGCTGCTGTGGTGTATAATTTTAAAATGATGCTGATTAATTTGGTGTATTGGAGGTAATGGCTTTGCTCCAGAAACATGTTTGTTAGAGAATAAATTTCCCACAGGCATCAAGAGATTGGACAATGTGGGTCTTGCTTTCCCTAAAGAGGCAGACGGAGCATGCTGCAGCTTCAGGGGGGGTCTCTGTTTTTATAATTTTAATAGTTACAAAAATGCCATGAGCATGTTATGCTTTTTTTCCTAAACATGCAGTTTGACATTTACTGAGCCAGGCTTTAGTACTGTTTGGCATTGTCCCACTGATATCACATTAAATACATACATTCTGTGTTTTATTGGAACAATATGCCAGTGCAATGTTTCTCTGGAGGAAATCTGAGCAATAAATTGCTAAATTAAAGCAAATTTTCATTTACGTATGAATGCCAAGATCAGAAGAGTGATCTCATTTCTCCATGCTGTTATTTGTCGTCTCTTCAATTTTTGTTGCCAACATATGAAATGTTATGCCCAGCCATCCTTTATTTGGACTGTATTCATAATTATTTCGTGAGTATCATGCATTGTATCTGATATTGTGTAAGAACTGTCAAAATGATACATCTATAAAGTTTTCTGACTCACCCTCAGTTTGTCAGGAAGCAATCTGGGAAGCGTTTCGGATCTTCTTGGACAGGGTGCCAAACTCAGAGGAGTACGGAGCGTGGGTCTACACCTGCCAACATGAAAACCTCTGCATGGACGACCTGGCTCAGAACTTCAGCAGCTCTCAGGAACATCTGGAGATGGTGGCCAGAGTGAGTGCAGCACAAATACGTTTGTTACTGCACATCGGTTTTCCTGTTGATCCCCAGTGTGAATGCGTAATCACCAATATCATGCTTCTTATTTCCAGAGAGTGGTGGAGCAGACTGAAAGTGAAGGGTAGGTGCAAACGTCCCGCTTACAATTAGTGTTAAATGTGCTGAATAATTACAAAATAGCTGGTAAACAATTATCAGTGTTTTCATTTCCAGAGGGAGAGGAAACATCAGAGAAGCTGTTAAAACCTCAAAGGAAACTGAACCTCGGCTAATTTAGCCGGTAAAAAAGGAAGTGGGAATGAAGAGTGATAGAGAAGAGGAACAAAAAATCCCAAATAATTGGTTTTAACATTTATTGAGAAGACAAGGAATTTACTTTGGTGCTTAGACCCCAGCAGGAAGTTGATCATCAAGGGAAGTAGACCCCAGGCCTCAGGTGCCTCCAATTAGAGGAAACCTTGCCATGAGGAGACAGGACATGAATTATGTGTTCATGAGAAGGAGACGTCTGAAGGGGTTTGACTGGAGATGGTCTGGTGTCCACTCATGGAGTTGTACACACCTTACAAATGACTGGCTGGAGGCCAGCATGTAGGCTTGTGATTGGGCGAATGAGCTGCTGGGGCTCAAAGATAACGGGAAATGCTAAAATCAAGCAAAACTAAATATCAACTTGAAGCCCAGGGATTGTTGCTCAATAGTTGCTGTGTGTGTTTCCAGATTCGTCGCTGGGACCCCAGAGCCGGACAGGGAATGTGAGTTGGACACAAACGCATCATTATTCTTCAGTGAAAACAACAACATAACAGATAAACGATAGCTGACCTGGTGAGTTGCTGTTTTGTCGCAGGCACCTGGACGCCCCCTCTGATTGAGCTCCCGACTGATGGCGATGAGGTGACATGACCAACACATTTCCAGAATCACAATCTAAGTCTAGACAACTTCTGCAACAACTTGACTATAGTTCAGATAATGTGCTGTGGATCTCTGTTTGTCAGATCAAGGGCGATCCCAACATGATAAAGGAAAACTATGAGGAGTACATCGTCGAGTTCTCTGTCACTATCGTGGACCCGACGTACAGCGAGCTGCTCAGCGATCCTGCAGCTCCACATTACAATGACATCACGCGAGAGCTCACAGAGAAGGTGAGAACTGACTGCTTCATCTTCCTGTAAACATAGAACATCGTTCTCTGCCATAAAATCTTCCAATAAGCTGTTTGGACACCTCTTTGGTGACAAAACATCAACTCCTGTATTTCTCTCCGATTATTTTTCCCTCTAACAAAACAAACAAAACCTTTTTTTTCCCCCATTCAAACTTGTTGCGTTAACATGAGCTCAGTGTATCTGTCTGTTTCTGTGATAGTGTAAAACTCACCATTTATTGATTTAACAACTTTGAGGTTGCAACCTTAGACTTAGAATAAGGCTTCTAAATGACCACAAGCCTGGAATAGTATGATCGAATCATAGATGACCTCTGAGAAAGGAAGCATTGACTAAGACGCTGAGCACAGATCTTAAGGACGGCTTCAGTGATGACTTTGTGGGAAGCAGCCAGCTTTTGACAGAGGCTGCTGCAGCATGGCCAAAAGTAAACACATCACAGTGTGTGTGGTAATTGGAAATTACACAAATGTTAATTGGGTGGTGCTTTTTCTTCTTTTTTTCTTCATTGTGTGTTTATATCTTTTTGTTTTATAGTTTCCTCATTGTGTGAATGATGCATGTATGTGAGCAGCATATTGTAACTTAACTCGGGATAAATAAAAAAAAAAAATCTAACAATCGATCTTAAAGCTTGACATCAGGTTCACACATTGAAATAGTTTGCCTTATTTTAAAAGCGGCTGCTTTGGCTGAAGCTACTTTAAAGTACCAAGTCTGGTTTCATCTGCATATATCGCTGACATGGCTCTGGCCAATTCTTTGTATTATTTGCCTTTTTGTTTCCACATCTGAACGTCCTCCTTTGGGAATTAATAAAGTTTTTACTGACAGTTTGCAAACCATTAATTCCTCCTGTGATCTGGGAGCCCCCGTCCCCTGAGTCCCACAGCTCCTTCTTCTTGTGTGTTTCAGCCTTTGGGTTATTATGATCATTTGTGCTCTGTTTGGAATTTTCCTACATGTCGTTTGTTCCATCTTACAGTTTATTTGACTTAATTGCTTAGAATTAGGCCAGTGTTTCATAACATGTTCCCCACCCATTTCACTCCCTCCTGTTTTTTTTGTTTTTTTTTTCTTTGTATAGATGCTTCGTGTGTTTGAAAAGGTTCCAGGATTCAAAGAGATTCGTATTCTGGGATTTCGGTGAGTCTCACAAAATGTTTTCTAAGTATGATGGATTGATTTTTCTTAAATACACAGTAAATAAGTCAAAATATTTAATTTAATTTAATTTATGCATTTAAAATCTCTTTACTGGCTTTTTACTACCAAGCTTATCAACCCAGAGAAACTATCTTCCAAAATACCCTTTTTTGGTGGAAATCCATCACAGGTGAAGTCCGTCTGTTTTGAGGGACTCTGACATGATTTGTTGTGTTAATCAGCTCAGAAGACGTGTCTGTGCGCTACGCTGTGGTTTTCAATGGAGAAACAGAGCTCAGTGATGATCCTGAAGGCCTTGAGGAGCCCGAGACAGATGAGGATGTAAACGCTCCTAAACTCAAGAACATTATTGTAAGGGCCTTAAAACAGGAGCCGTCGTTACCGCTGGATATACAGACCCTCAACTTTGAAGCTGGTAAGCATAATTTTGCAGTCAAATTTGATTGGATCAAAGATTAAAGTGATGTAGCTGTACTAAACTGGGTTATCGTATTTCATTTCAGTAACCACGATCTATCCAGTTGCTGAGCTTGGCATAAACCCTGCCATCTTATCTGAGGACAAATCCACAAAGGCCTCGACGGAGGACAGCACTCGCGCTCCAAGTTTCTTCCCCACTGTGGCGGTGATGGAGAACTCTCTGGAAGCTTCTACAGTCAGACCAGACCCACACACCTTTGTGCCTTTCGCCCCCGCCGACCTCACAGAGACCACTTCTGCCATCTCTGAGGAGACTCCACTGATGGCAGCGGTAGAGGAGAACGCCACCGGAGGTCACATGTTAACTCCAGACACAACACTGGAAGCTGCCACACAGCATGAAGAGGAAGGAGCGGGGCAGGAGGAGGAGAAAATACCACCACCTGAACAAGACCAGGGAGGTGAGGATGAACCTGCAGAAGAGGCGACAGATGATCGGGCTCCTTCAGGTGAACCTTCGTCTTTAAAGCAGGGTCTTCAAAGAGACACGATTTGGGATTCAAACCTCTAAACCTCAATTAGATATATGCACAGATAAGAATTTTCACATTTAGATCATGGAGAACAAAAGTAACTGTGTTTTTAAGCTTAAAAATCTTTGTGCGATGGCTGAATTTGGACACAGTCATCTGACATGTAGATACTTCTGATGTTCTATGAAAGAGCAAAATTCTTCCACTTGCTTATAACATGTTTTTCATGATATTTATTTTGATGATGTGATCCAGCTGACGGGCTCAGCGAGGAACATGAAAGGGCGCAGAACAAAGACCTTCTCTTGGATACTTCGGCTTCACAGTCTGAGGACGGGATGAGTGATAAACCTGGTGAAGTCAACATGGAGGTGTCAGAATCTACAGATCCTACCGTTATGGAAATGCCTGTCATAGAGGCCTCAGTCCCAGGCTCCACACCACCAGCACCTCCTGAGGATACAGTCCAAGGCACTGAGCCGGAAATGGATGTGAGGCCTTTGCCATCTCCTGCCGAGAGCGGCGAAGAACCTGAAGACCGAGACGAGTCCGATGGAGGGCACAGTGGAGTGACTCCAATCTCAACTGAACTTCCTGCTGAGAACCTAAACATTCAAGAAGATGTACGACCAGGCCAGAACAGGACAGAGGCAGATGTGACCGACACTGTGGAGGAAGAGAGCGGCAGTGGGTTCCCTTCAGAGTCGGACGAGCGTCCTTATGAATCCACAGCAGCACCAGCCATGAGACAGGCCAGCACCCCTCTGATGACCGCAGCTGACAGAAGCAAAGAGTTAGTGGTTTTCTTTAGCTTGAGGGTCACTAACATGATGTTTTCTGATGACCTGTTCAACAAGAGCTCCCCGGAGTATAAATCCCTGGAGAATACCTTTCTTGAGCTGGTAGGTACACAAGCTTTTGTGCTGGATATCATGCTTCTCCATGCGTCATTTTCATACTTGCTTTTGTAGCCCAAGTTGAGAGATGTGATAAAAGTACATTTTTACAATATTTATGTGATTTGTAGTATAGCTAATGGAAGGACTTTTTAGAATAGCCCCAGGTTGGTGCTCAATCTAAATCTGCACCAGTGAGGATGCGCTTTATCCTCACAGCTGTTTGTTAATCCTAAAATTAACTAAATTATGATAAATGTATATTTTTTTCATGGATTAATAATTTTTTTTTTTATAATTGTTGAAAAAGTGATAAAAGTTTCACCAGTCGCCAAATTCCTGATCAATTCTGCAACTGCATCAAATTCAGAGGGGCCTCTGTGTCAGCAGTATAATGAAAAAGCTGAATTATTCTGTTTCACTTAGACACAGCACCCTGGGTCCAGAAACTCGCCAAACCCTGGAGCTTCCAGTAAATCTGGGCCTAGGAGACAGACGACTTTAGCCTCCATACCGGTATTTTTTTTTTTTCCATATTGGAACTTTATCTCCCATGCCTCAGAGAGAGCATAACCTTTCTATTTCTTAACTAACCTTTCTGACATGCAGTATCGCTCAATCTGAAACACCTAACATTTCTAACCTTTAATACACTCTGCTTTAGCTTTTGACTTTGCTCTTTGTAGTTTTGTGTAATGGCTGAAAGAAATGGTTGGAAGAATTTTTGCCTTAATGTTTTTTTTTTTTTATTGTGCTAACGGTTTGGGGTCTGTTTCCAGGACTGTGGAGATTTATGTCGCAAAATTCATCTCCAAGTGGTTTTTATAAAGGTCTTGAACATTTAAACAATAGATTTCTGCTATTAGTGGGACATTTTAAATCCTAAGCACCATAAACATCCAAACATTAAAAATGATCTAATTTACTAGTTCAGCATTTTGTAAAATGTCTCTTCTCTTTCTTCCTTAGAGTTAAAGTACACTTATTCAAAGAAAAGGGAAATTTTGTCTTACTTTTTGCACTAATTCAAATGCTGAATTGTTTGGGTGTGTACCATATTGTGTGTTTTGTATTGTGAAGTCGTGCAGGTTCGTGCATTTGCTCTCCCTGAACTGTCTTTGTTTATACACAAAAGAGGGCACACTAGCCCGGGGGAGTCTGATTCATGGGACCTGGGTCTGCCTTAGTCATTGCTTTGTGACTCCAGCACTACATGCATTGAGCTATCAGTCAGGTGTGTGTGTGGACATCTGTAATCTGTAACGCTGCACCAGTCCTACTGCATGGGGTACCTGCATGTACCACCAAATGGACAGATTGTTTTAGGCCACTTTGTTTTACAAGATGTTTATATAAATCCAATGTGCATATTAAACGTTACAGAAATGTTTTAAATTAGCATGAGCTGCTGGTGACTAGATGAGGATCACATCTCATACAACCTGCATCTTTTAGCTTACATCGAACAAAGAAGGAGCTCTCGACAACTCTGTAGTATCAATGTTTCCTCTGCGGCTGACAGATAGGACACATTTTAAGGCTTGTTCAGCTATGTCCTATGTCCTATGTCCATGCTAATTCTACTGTCTGATTGATGTTAGGGAGTATGAGGTCCTGGGACAGCTGGCCTTGTACATCATTTCTGTGTGAGCCTTTCGGGTGAAGGAGAATAGATAATAATGTATTATGAAACTCCATCGATAGCCATTGATTTATTTATCATAGTATACATGTAAGAAGATTAACGGTGTGATGAATCGTGCCATGAACTGAATCTGTTTGATTTCTTATCCTTAAACAGAATGGATCATTTCCACTAGAGATCTCCTGCCAATTGTTTTTTTTTTTAAAGACTACTTCATTACAGTAAATATGAAAAATATTGATGTTCTCCTAACATACGATGCTGAGGCAGAGATACACAGCCAGAAATGACGTGGACAGATATTAGTGACAAACAAAAACCCAACCCAACACAACACTCCATCTCCAATCTTTAATGGTTGCCCAAACCGTGGTTTCTGCAGTTTATCTCATTAATCAATACATTTAGCTTCCTGGCAAAACTAATGTGGTCTGCCGTTTTGAACTGGTGAGTATTTTACCAAAATACATCTATTATCAGTGTCTCATTCATATCTTCCTTTAAATGGGCTTATCAGTAGGGAAGGGACACTATGAAACTAAGAATTCAAACTGCTCCTGGTTTAGAAATTCAAAAATAGCAGAAAAGATAATGGAGATGTTGAATTTACATCACATAGCCCATTTAAATGGACAATGTAACGTGTAATGTCATATTGGACACCTTGTTATGATACTGTAGCTTTAACCTCCCCTGTTTTCCCCTTTCCTCCATTACTCCTGTACCTACTGGTTTGTGAAGCAACCAATAAATTTGGACATGGAGGTTGGAATGTTTTGATCTGCTCCAGTAAATCAGAAACATTTTCATGGCAGCATCTTAAAAAAAAAAAAAAAAAAAAAAAAAGTGTGTGTATATATATCAGAGAAGGGATGTTTCACTGAGTTTTTCAAAACAAGAACCAGTAGATACAAGTGTAACCTGTGAGAAGCAAATGTGTTTGTGTCCGAGTATGAAGTTATGGCTGCACTATTTGCTCCATGTTCATAAAAGCTTAGTGTTTATATAGGTGGCAAAGAAACAATCCACAGTACAGATGAGGCTTGTTGTGGAAGGACTTGGCTTTGACCTTGAGCTGCAGATTGCCATCTAATCTACAGTGCACGTGTATAATTTGACATTCTTCACTGAGACAAATTGAAGACCAAACGGCAGTGTGTCCATTCGTTCTGCACCCTGTTGCCTATTTGTTCTGGATGTTGGACAATTCTGTACGTCTCTCAGAGACTATTAGCTGTAGGGGACTAGCCCTCACTAAAGTGTCTGCCAGTGATAAGTGAAGTAACCCGATCAAAGCAGAGCTCCTTAAGGCCTCTTATCTCCTGCTCAACAGCCAGGCCAGCTAAAGCAATGTAATCTCTCCCTCTCACACCGCGGCGGTTTGATGTTTGCCTCATCTGTAGCAAACATGAATTGGTTGGGAGGAGATCGATGAACATTGATGCAGGCCCATTACTTGAGCGGGCTGACTTCCTCCCCCGTCTGAATATCGCCACCATCTTCCCTCCAAGCCCAGAGGCCTAATAGATTGTTCCTTCAGTTACTTGAACTTAAAGTTTAAGTCTCTGGGGGAAAAAAAATAATGAATGCAGCAATGTGGAAAATTTTAAGATGCAAGTAAAGTTAAATGTGTTTCATTGAAAAGATTGATTTTGACTGTGAAGTGGACTGCCTTAAAGTGTCTTAGCTAAACCATGATGCAGATAAATAAGCTGCAAAACTTTAAATGAAATGCTTTCTTTCAGACTCATTAGGATAATAGCCACTATAAAAAGTCACTACGTAAGTTTGCGGCCAAAGGAAAATGCATTGTCTAAATGTGCCGTCAGTCTTTCTCATCCGTTTTTAACAAATGTGTGAGTCAATAAATTAGTTTATAATTGAATTTCATCTAATATCTAATTTAAAGATGGTATAACTCAACCCCATCAAACTAATGTCAGGGCCAGTTAACTTTCTCAGCTTTGCTAAAATAGGCTAATTTACTTTTAGGAGGAATGGGGAGGAAAATGTTGAAGAAATTAGCTTTACCTTAGTTTAGCCAGTGGTTTGTTTCCCCACAAATATTCCAGTCTGCTCTTACCTTAAGTTTTTTTTTTTTTTTTTTTTTTTTTTTTTTTTTAAACTGTGTTTTGACTGATTAGAGCAGTGCGGGCAGAGATGCCTGGCAAAGAGAATTAGCATGTATATATTGAAATGAAAGCCTCCACCAAAGGTCTGATCCTTTGCTCACGTGTTCTGACGCTCCTGTGGCTAGAATTAATATGTTCTGTGTTCTTAAACTAATGCGTATAAACCTAAACTTAATTTTGTTCTGGATCCAATTACACACTCGATGCTGTTATAGCAGGATTTCATGCTTGCATCAAAATTTAATTATGAGCTATTCATAGCATTCGCACTGTAATGTGACCTGAATAATTCAAAGTAAGTCGTGCAGTCGTGTTGTGTGACGAGCTCTGTCCTGTCAGTGTGGTCTCTGCTCCCCTGCTCTTCACAGGCTCTGACACAGACAAAAACATCTGACATGATTTCATTAACCTACTTTAAATAACCAAGTGAAGCTCTTCATCTTCACAGGTTCAGGAATGACAAATTTTTCATCCTCTTAGATAAAATCAATCTTGGTTTTTGGGAACTCTGCGGTCCGAATAAAACAAGTTGTTTCTCTCACTGATCACTAACTTAAACAGTGAAAGAGAATCTGTTTCAGTTGGTAAGAAAGGCACTGACTTCCCTTTTCATTACTCACAGCTTCTGCCGTATCTTCAGTCCAACTTAACTGGATTCAAGCAGCTGGAAATTCTCAACTTCAGGAACGGCAGCGTTGTGGTGAACAGCAGGATGAAGCTGGACAAGCCCGTACCTTATAATGTCACAGAGGCCGTGCA
Source organism: Echeneis naucrates (assembly GCF_900963305.1). Classification (NCBI taxonomy): domain Eukaryota; kingdom Metazoa; phylum Chordata; class Actinopteri; order Carangiformes; family Echeneidae; genus Echeneis; species Echeneis naucrates. The sequence goes on from NC_042532.1 coordinate 10,436,587, forward strand.
CTGCGTGCTGGAGGACTTCTGCAGCGCAGCATCTAAACGGCTTGACATTGAGATCGACAGTCGCTCCTTGGACGTAGAACCAGGTGAAATACCCTTACTTCATTTTGTGTAAATGAAATACACCGATGCGATGACATGATGCGGACACCATCATCCTGAGGAGAAGAAGAAGGGGGGAAAAAAAAAAAAAAAGCCCCAGCATAATCTGTTCTCGCAGTGATTTATGTTTACCCATTCTACAAGGTCACGCTCTGCCCACAACGTGCTTCATCACTCTGCTGTCTCCTGCAGTGTGTAGCTGAGGGGCTGTGTAAATCTATTCACTTGGATGACTTCATGACAGTTTGTGACCTCACCTAACGCACCTTATTGAAAACAGACACCTCCATTCACATCAATCGGAGTGCCCTTTAATTTCCCCTCTGGATCTGTGGACAGTGAGAGACGTTGACACTGCATTAATGTTAATTAGCTCTCTTGTCCATGTTCTGTGTCTGCTGCCGCCTCCCTCTCCTCTCTGTTGGTTTCAGCTGACCAAGCAGATCCCTGTAAGTTCCTGGCCTGCAATGAGTTTTCGCGCTGCGTGGTGAACAGTCGGACCGACGAGGCGGAGTGTCTGTGTGATCCGGGCTACAGCACCGTGGACGGCCTGCCCTGTCAGAGCACCTGCACTCTGCAGCCAAACTACTGTCTAAACGGAGGCCTGTGTGAAATAATCTCGGGGCACGGGGCCACTTGCAGGTGCACAACAACATCTCATCCCACTAGTCAATGAGGCGTAATGCAGATGCCAGACATTTAAAAAATAAATAAATAAATACAGATTTAAATTGGATTTAAAACATCTTCAGTTTTATTCTCTCATCTAGAAGTTCAGGGTGACACAAATATATCAGTGATTTCTAAAATATTGTTGCTGTTTAGAATTGTAATATTGGGATTTTTTTTTTATTGAATGCATAAAACAAGCCTATATATAGTGAGATCGGGCCAGCAGCCTGCACTGACTGATGACCTCTAATCAAAGTAGCATTGTGCTGTTTCAGTATTTCCTCTCTTTTCTAATTTACACTTGAAATTGGCAGCTGATAAATTTATGTTCAAACAGGGAGTTGGGGCAAGATCTAATGCAGGTTATTTAATTGGAAAACTGTAATGGTGAAATAAAATGTAATTAAATGTTTATGAATAATCAGTGTGGCAGTTTTTCAGTAGTCCTTGTAAAAAAAAAAAAAAAAAAGTAATTTAATCTTCTACCTCACTTAGCTATATTAATTTTCTCATCTCTTCCAGATGCCCTGTAGGTAAATACTGGCACTACCATGGTGAGCGCTGCAATGAGCTGGTGTCGATGCCAGTAGACCCTCCACTTATTATAAGCTGCCTCGCGGGAAGTCTCTGCTTCGTTTGTGCTGTCATGGGCATTTTGATTTTCATCAACAAGAAATGTATAAAGACCAGAAAGGCTGTAACTTTGGTGTATGTATGTTTCTATATTTTTGGGCATCCAGAGGGTGTTTCTTTTTGTTCTGAGAGTATTTTCCTTCACTGCCTCATCTCCTTCATATTGTAGGCACACCCTTGCTCCCTATGCCTTTGAGAATACTTTGAGGGTGAACCCAGTATTTGAGAATGATGATGGTGTCTTAACTCAGGTGTCCACATTGCCATGTTCTTCAAGCTCTTCTTCTTCCCAGTCCCAGCAGTCTGAGCAAGAACGTTTTGCCTCAATTGAAAATATACATCTGAGTATTGAGGTATACTGTGCTGTGCGGCACAAAGGACTAACAACTTACAGGAAATGGCTGACTATTGAACTAACAACCAGTTTTACTCTAACAAACTGAAAATCACTAGGAGTCTCTGTTTTGTGTCTTAAGAATTTTAACATCACCATCAAAGTTGGCCAAGTGTCTGTTGAGAAAGTGTCTTTCAAACTGTTTGTGGCTTAAATGGAAAAGAAATGTTGACCAATGTCTTTGTGTACCTGCAGTAGTTGCTCAGAGGCTTTGAACCCAACACATTTTACACAGTTTAAGTACCCAACATCCAGGATACTGATGATTCTTTGTGTCAAACCAAACAAAGTGGCAGTCGTAGCTGTAGGTATACAGTGTGATGTAGTAGAGGATAGATGTTGCTTTTCATGTGCACGGGATTTGTTTGGGACTATAATATATTAATGAAGCACACTGAGTCAGTCTGTTTGTCTGTCTCCATAGATCCCCAGAAAACTCTACACAACAAGATCAGAAAGATTAGTCTCAGAAATGGTGGACTTTCATCACTGCATACCACACAATGAGGTGAGCGCTGAATACTAAACCCTGAATTTGTAGCTCAGTTAAAGACACTCAGTCTCAAAAGTGTAATATTTAAGGAAATGTTGGGATTTTGAGTAAACAAAAACTAGGACTGTGTAAGAAAGCTAATACTTTTGAAGTGTGGATGCCACTGTGATTTCACACAGATGTGCTTCATAAATAACATTTTGTCATGCTTTAAGACAGTTATGGAAATATTCAATAACATTTATAACAAATATTTTGCAGCTCTATGATGCGTTCAAAGGTAAAACATCTGTGCGCACTGCGCCTGCTGATTTATTTATCTTTACTCCCAACCCAAATCATTGACGTTTAAGAACTGACATAAAATAAACCATAAAAACTTCTAACCTTCAGATAATGTCCACATAAGATCACTAGTGCATGACTTGACTGATGCTCCTGCAGTGTACTCAGAGCTGTGAAAAATCGTTTCTCTTGATTGATTTATACAATCAAAGGATCTTACAAGGTTATTCTAGTGCAATTCTTTTGGATAATGGCCTATCAAAAGATGACTCATTCTCTTGTCTATCCTGTAGACGTGGCGACTGCCAACTGAATACAGAACATGTTGTCTATTGAGGGCATCGGACAGCGACTGTTTTGAAGTGACCGTTCTTTGAGACCCGAGGAGAAACCAGCATGACCGCTCAGAGCTGAAACCGATGAAGAGAGGACTACAGTTGCTGTTTAACTGTTTGTGGGATGGTTGCACAAACACAGGTACAGTAGACAAGTGATTGAGGTTATTTGTTCATAGTGATGAAAGGGTCTTTTTAGACAGAGAGCTATGGATGTTCAGGTGGACTTAGGTTGTTTTAAAGTGGAATCTAATATTTATTTTAAATGTTGAATGGTAGGAACATTTCCTGTATACCCTTGGCAAAGGTTGTTCTTTCCTCACAATGAGGTATTTATTATTTACAAACTGATACACATGGTGGTATCTTAACGTTAGACTGTAAATTGTTGTTTATTTTAACGCTTCTCTGTAAACATTGTTGCGTCCCAAAAAGAGAATGAATGTATAAGCTGGTGACTTTGGTCATGATATATTGTGTATAGAAGTACTTGCGGCTGTGTGTATGTTCAAAACAACTGTTAAGACTAATCGTTTATCTTTTTGACATTTTGATTTTATTTTTATTTTTGTTTTGTTTTTACACATTTTACATTTAAAAGCAAAAAAAATTAAATGTATAAAAAAATTTTTGTTTTCTTTGTTTATTGGGTATGTCTTTAGCCATTGTTAAAAAAAATGTATATTTATTGATGTGACTTGACATATTCAGGTCGAGGATATGTTATTCTCAGTAACAGTGATATTATGCACTGGAGGGGCCCTGAAGTTAACACCCTCAGTACACTGGGCTTTGTTGTGTAATTAGCTTCTCTTAGCATTAGGAGGACGGCTCCATTTGCAAATCAATGGACACAAACATCTATGTCAATAGATTTGTGAATTATTGCCAGTAACTTGGCATGAAAGGGGAGAAAATGGGGGCAAACATTTATTTTCTGCATTACTGCAGTCCAAAACACAACAAAGAGGGAACATATGACATTGAATCATTAGGTACAGTTGAGTGTATCATTTCAGTAAATAAGCAAGTCTAAACTAAAGATATTTGCTTGTCCGGGGAGATGACAGGAACGGTAACAACCCAACCAACGCAGTTTCATAAAATATTACACTAATATTACACAATTACACTATTATCTGCAAAAGAAAACCTTAAACACACAAAACTGCAAACAAACTCTACACTTCCCTACTTGAATATCAAATAAACAATACAAAAAGTCTAATTTTTCATGGATTGCGTGCGTGTGTGTGTGTGTGTGTGTGTGTGTGTGTGTGTGTGTGTGTGATCAAGAGAATAAAGGATGGATAAAAAGACAAAACTTCAAAAGTGGTAATAAGCAATAGTTCACTTAAATAATTTTTTTCTAAAAAAGTCATTCTGGAAGAAAGATGCATTCATCAACTACACAAAGGAATTAAGAATTAGCAACATTGTTTTTGTTCCATTTGATGCCGTCAAAAATGTAGTCAGCAGAGGATGATCTATATTGTCAGAATCGTTGTTCTACTTATAAAATGACATAGGTTTTATAAATATATGCTCTTGCTTCTTGTTTTATTTATTAATTATTACCATGTTTTAGGACTTTATGCAAAGTGGAAAAAAATCAAATATATTTGTATATTTAAAAGACACTGAATGCTAATTATGGTCTTAATATTCAAATGATGATAAGGTACACAAAAAGACTGACTCTCTAAAAGGTTTTTTTCTTTTTTGTCCCTATTGCAGACCATAAAGGTTTCAGGTTTCCAGTTTCTATAGATAGGTTACGCACCAGTTAAGACTTTCTTGGTGTTGTGCAGTGTTGTTGCATTTTAAGGCCTCACTGTGAGATATTCCATTCAAGCATAGATTGAAAAGACTAAACACACATGCACTAATAAGGTGTTTCACAGCAACAAAAAAAAAAAAAAAGTCAGGTAGTTAAAAGAGAGATGATTTGGTGATTCAACATTTTTAGCTGTGGGTACTTTTTTTTTTTCTTTCCATCCTGCAGACAACAGGTACACTATGCTCCGCTCCCTGTTTGTGTTTGTGACTGAGTGCATCAAACTGGTGATTGTGTGCTTATCTTGTGCGCTGGGGTTCATTTGAGGAGACTCTGGAGCATGGCAGTGGCATATGTGGGGCGGGCCTGCTTGTTCTCAATAGCTTTTTTGAGGTACTGAATTCCATCACAGCGTTCCCAGATTTCTTCAAACTGCCTGGGCAGGATCTCCGCCCCCCTCTTCCTAGTAAGGCCTGTCTCCTCCAGACTGAGCTCACACATCTCCATGTCATCTTTGCCTGAGTGGTGGAGGAACAACAACATTAGGTTTACTAGTAGAAGATTTTGCAATGAAAGAAAAGCTTAGCTGCAATGTTAAAATAACTGAAATATTTTAGAGCTATCGTCTAGAAAATGAGCAAAATATAAAGTTGCTAACTCACCAGCAACCAGCACGATGGGCTGTTTGTCTGGATGAAGCTCCATCTGTCTGGCTATCCAGGGTCCATCAAAGTGGGCATACCACCACCCCTTCTTTTTATTCTGGGGGTCCTTGTACTGGTCAGCGGGCCGAATGAAAGGGATGCGGAAATAACGCTGCTGGCGGTTCATGGCCACTTCTTGATGCTGGGCCGTCATTGGAGGAGTTGGGTTTTGTTCAGCTACAAAGGAACAAAAAAGCATATTCATTTATTCATTCATCTTCAACCACTTATCCATTTCTGGGTCATGGGGAGTGCTGGAGCCAATCCTAGCTCACACTGGACGAGGGTGGGGTCCACCCTGGGTAGGTCACCAGTCCATCACAGGGCCAACACACAGAGACAGACAGAGACAACAACCAATCACACTCAGACCTACAGACAATTTAGAGTCACCAATTAACCCAAAGATGATGTCTTTGGACGGAGTACCCGGAGGAAACCCATGCAGGCACAGGGAAAACATGCAAACTCTGCACAGAAAGGCCCCCGGCCCGAACCCACAAACTTCTTATTGTGGGGCAACAGTGTTAAGAGCATGCTCAACATTTTCAAATATCTTGACCTGAAATCCTCAAGAGTTGAACACAAGGAGGACGATTCACAACTAAACGTCTGTTTCAAATAAATCTAAATCTTAAAATATCTTATTTTTGTGTGTTTCAAAAGCAACAAATGCAAACTCTGCTGGGCAGACACCAAAATATAAAACTTTAAAAAAATTCAAAAGGATCCAGGAAATGCCCAAATAAATACCACATGGAAAGCAGCTTTTACCCTTTTATGAAATGGCCCTGATAAGACCCAAATTGAGAACAGGATCCAATTATAAAGCGAGGAAAGGGCAGCCAGCCTGGCCTTCAGGAACAATCATACCAAAAAGCGAAAGTAAACAGGTTAAAGTAGAAGCACCTGTTAATCTTAATATTTATCCTTAAAATAAAGGAAATATGGAGTGCTTTAGAGCAGCTAAATAACATATACAAACACTGAACCTGAACTAAACCTGACATGCCAATGCTGCCAGTTACTAATTAGAACAAATATTTCTGGAAGACCAGACAGAAGGAAGCTGTATTTTTACATGATTCATCAGGTAATTGAAGGTTAGAAAATTCAGACAGGTTTGCTTGGTCGCAATATTCTTGTAAGTAAAAGCAAGGCTGAACTGGAGAAAAAACCTGAGAAAAAGACCTAATTTGTCTGAGTCAGAGTGTGTTTAGAAACTGTATATCACACTACGGTATACAAATTTGTGCTCATATTTATAATAGAAATGTAATGAACGTAATCTAGAGCAACAGCAACTTTACTCACCATAGTCAGTAACAGATTTGGGAGCCCTCTGATCATTTCCGTCATCATTGCGTTTCTTGTTCTTGGACTTCCATGCATGATAAACCTTCAGACGACGGTGGAACTCCTCTCTGCAGGCCGCCAACAGCTCAATGTCTGTCCATACAACATAACACCAGTGAGTACTCAAAAAACGACAAGCATAAACTGATGGCAATTCTGTGAAATACTAGCAATACTAGGAGAAACATTACACTAAAAAGTTGTACATATCACTTCTATTCTATCTAGACTGCTCTCCAGATATTATTGTTTTATTTCTCAGACATTTACAGAAAAATGTATATTAAATACAGAAATTAGCTTGCATCCAAAAGAACTGTACAAGAGCACATCTCTTAAAATCACAATATTAATGTAGTCTAGTAACTTGAACTTCTTGAACTGAACGTTTGGGGTGGACTTTGCTACGTTTTGATAAGATTTGGTGTTTTATGTGTAAAGACACAGGGAACAACCTTGGATATCACCCACATTAAGACAAGATAGCTGAAAAGATTCAGGAACTAAAGCATAGCAAATTAGGATTATTGTATGACTTCATTTCATTTTATTTCATTCACTTTCATTTTAGGAATTTACATTTCACAATAATTCAGCAATTGAAGGTGCTTTCTCACCTGTGATGAAAAGTAAAGCAAACATTCAGTACTTTGGAGCAAATTGGGCTATACTCAATCAGACTTCCGCCTTTTGGTATTACCACCAGTATCCCCAAAGCAAATGGGTTGCGCAAATTTACTCACGTCCTTGAAATCCCACAAGGCATATCAGTCCCTGACACTGATCAGCGTACTGTATAGAGTGAAATGTTAAAGGCATCATCAAAGGAGCCAGTAAAAACATCTGCTTTTCATACTGACTGAGGGGAGGGTTGGCTGGGGATCACTAGGAAGAGCAGGGAACTGCCATCTCCCATAATGGTGATAATTTCCTCTCCCCAACACTAAAATGTGTAATGATGAGCTGTAGCAGCTGTGGGAATGTTCACACGCTGCTCTTTTGATTTTCACTTTGATGACTCAAAAAAATGGGGACCAAAACATGACCTGCTCATGCAGCTAAGCTCGGTGACCTTGATCTGTTTGCAGCAGCTAGCTGAGTGTGTACGCCCACTTTGTTTTGCTGATAATGGCAGCACCATACTGAACTTGGGTGTATTTTCTGATTTCTCACCGCAGGAAGTGTTGATGACATCTCGCAGCTCAGCATATTTCCATTTGCTGAGGTCATACTTTTTCACACCAGCAGCAGCTTTGGTTGCCTGCACCTGAGGACCCCTATGGTAAAGTACAGATGAACATGGGTGAGAGAGAGAATAGATAAAAGTGAGTGCGCACATAGGTGCAGCACATGTGACAAGGTGAAACAGATACCTTGTTTCTTTCACGTCCTCGTCATTGTCTCAGCCGATTAAATTCCCTTTAGAGACCAATCAGGAGGGGAGCGTGACAGTAGTCTTTGCTCATAACCTTAAAGCCTACTGCCTCATCTTATGTTACAGCTTGCCAGATGCCAGTTTACATCTGCTGGCATTTTGGGTGCTGTGTTTATTTTCCTGGGTTTTGGTTGCAAATGACTGAAAAAACAAAAAGTAGCCATGCAGTACTTTAGTTTATAAATCAAACTGATGGCACAGAATTACAGCGAGTTAAAAGGTTGCTGCAGCAGGTCTGAGGGCTTGTCTCCAGATTCCCTGCTGAGCTGAAGCTGCTTATTCAATCATACAAAGGATTTACCTCCTCTATTTACAGTCGGCATAGCTGCTAATGTCTCAGTGTAGGGGATTACTAATCTACGAAACATTAGCTACATCTCAATGGCATTTATAATTCATGCTGACTGGTGAGATGAAACTGAATCAGGCTGGGACATGTGCCACAGTGCGCTCATGAAGAAAATGGGCTGTGTGGGTTTACTTCTCCAGGCAAAAAAAAAATGGCAGTGTAGTGATGGCTTTTGGCAGCAGGTGAATAGGATATAGATGGTTGGATGGAAAAGGAAAGTGGAGGGAGTCAGGGGTCTTTGCTACGATGCCAGCAATGGCAGTGTGTCTACATCCCCTGCAGCGTATTTTCATCTGCTTAAGATCTGTAGTGTGCACATGCAACAAATGTGACCTTTGGAGCTGCTCTCTTGCCGAAGATATCTTTTTGATTGCCAGGGGTCAGCTGGCAGAGGGATAGCAGGAGACACATACAAAGTGGCCCCTGGATGCCTGAGCCAACACTGACAAGATTATGGGCTATTGGATCAAATGTAATTCTGTGCTCAGTGGACCTGCAGATAAGGAACACACAGGCGCTAAGAGAACTTCTTGTGACTTTCAACACATTGCCGGGTAGTTTTAATGCCACAGATAATGTGAATGTGTTTGTATTCAAAGCAAAGTTAAGGTAGCTACAATATACTGTATCGGGCTGAGGATTGGCAGACAATCTTGTTGAATATCTGTTAAATATGGTTGATGACAGTTGAACAGTTTAAACAAAGTTTTCAATAACTAGGAGGTGATTAAGGATTAACTTGCTTCTACCTCTCTACATAGAGCACTATTTAGATAAAAAAAAAACTGCCAGTGAAGAATGTAAGTCTGCTCACTGAAGAATTAACTACAAATGTCTCCATTATATATACATTATGTATATTTAATGATTGAATGGTTTTCAACACAGCCAGTGTAAGGTACATTTGCCTTAGGTGGCAAATTATAGGACTGAAAAAAATCAAGGCAACAAGGATTTATGAAAAACTGCAGTTTTTGCTGAAATAATTTTCTACAGCTAATTCCACCTTAATGAAACATGTAAGGAGGCAAATCTTTATATCACTCACTTGTTTTGTAAATTTTATTCAGGCTTAAACTTATGAATAATTGAAGTTGAGGCCACTTTGAGTGAAAGGTTGTAGATGTAGCAGATGGTATTTCTGGATTTTTGATGCAAATAAGATACTAATGGTTTGCTGGGTGGTAAATTGACTAAGAGATCGTGAGCAGCCTGCGCTCACTATACCTGGCATCTTAGCTTAGCTCATTAACAAGCTAATTAGCCAGTAAATGAAATAATCTTGAGTTAACCTTCAAGTAGTGCCCAGATGCCCACCTCTTTAAACAATGCTTACCACAGTTATTAAAATGGTATTAAAGAGTTATATCAGGACATATTCTCTGGTTTGCACATTAAACTCAAGGTTGTCAGTAGAAAATAAATGTACTGTCACTAAAACTTTTACATGTTATATATTTTATCTTAGTGTTACAAAAAATGAATACAACCACTTCCTGATTGGTTATCGCAGAGAAAGTATTCATGAGGGTATCTTCATGAATATCAAAGGTGCCAAACACCTGTTAATTGAAGCCCATTAATATCATTGATATTAACATAGAGATAGAGTGGAGTGAATAAGTGAAGATAAACAACAAATTTGCCTTGAAACTTGTTGTGAATCAGGTACGAAATATATGCGTATATAAGAATATTGGCATACAGTGAAGGACACAAGCTTTACACACTGCTGACTCATGCTGTAAAAATTATGACTACACATTCTGATCCACCTCTCATTATGATTTGCTGTGTTGATTATAAAGCAACCAATAATCATGGATAATTTTCTCCAAATTTCTACACACATCTGAATTTCACAGTTGATTTTTAAAGTCAAACAATTTTCCTGTTGGCTCTGTGTTGCTGGTGTAATCTATCATCTATTTTAAGAAGATGGGAGATTTAGGACTATGATAGAGATTAAGCTAGACAGTGAGAGAGGGAGGAAGTGATTACTGTTGGTGTTAGCTATGCATGGCTATGAGCAGACTCGGAAAGCTGCAATATCTTACATGGCTCTGGCTGAGGATGAGGAGATAGGAAGATCTGAAAAAGGCTCATCACTGGGAGAAAACACAGCAACAGGATAAATACATTTACACACACACAAACACACACACATTCACTCAAATGCTGAGGTCAGCACTGCTTGTTCACTATACAGACAAGCAGTATGTATCATGCAAAGATGTGCAGTGTGCTCACGTATGCAATACCTGCGCAGGCCTGCGTCCATCTGCCCCTCCTCAGTGATCAGCTCTGCCTCACTCTGGGCAATTCTCATGGCTAACTCCCTGTCTCTTCTCTCCTGCTCCAGTATGGCAGCACGCTGGACCTGCTCCTCACGTTCCTGAGCCAGCTGGAACTCCAGCTCCGCCTGTAAATACATAACACAACACTTCTGCTCTTAATATGACTTGCTTGAATCTGGAAAAAAATCTATATCTTCTCTTGATCCCAATGCTGTCATGCATGCCAGAACCTTCATAAGAATTAGAGCTGCTGTATGCTAAAACATGATTTGGCTTATTTATCCAGGTTTTACTGGTATTTTTTCTAGACACAACAGTTAATCAAAAACAACTAATGAATTTATATGCAGTAGCAGTCAAAAGTTTGAACCCACTTTCCAAACTTTTGACTGGTACTGTATGTGCTTGTCTACCGTCTGGATATAAAGATGGTTGATAGTCTTTATATCCATATAGTCCTTATAGAAAGCCACTAATATATTTCATAATCTTCTTTAAGCAGCTTTAAGAGTAACTACTTTTCCCCTTCAGTTTATATTATTCATATGATAAAATGGTCCAACCAGAAGACCAGCAGGAACGTTAATACATAGTCAGAGGGAAACATGAGAACCAAAACTAAAAACTGTGACTTATGTGTGATCTATATAAATGTTCTGCATTTTGTAAAACAGATGTCAACATTGACCTTAAATTCCCAAATGTGTCTTAGTACTGTTTGTCCCAAATCACATTTATTGTTTGCAGGACAACACTTGTGAGCTGCACTGACCGACTCATATGTGGATCTTGGAAATAAAGGACATAATAACAGCTGCACCTGTTGTCATTACATGATAAGGATGAAAGATGGGAAACCTTAAACTGTGTGCCCTCTTTAGGAAAGTAAATAATATAGGTTCAGTCACCAGATTGTGTATCATAACCAAAGTGGGTTAAAGCAGACCAAAGTTTAGAGTGTGCAGTGCTCCAATAACCTTTTCTTATACAGCAGAAACTAGCAGAGAACACTTGAAGTAAAATGCCACCGTCAGTAAAATGCCACTGTCACAGGAGACTCTCTTGGAATGTTTACTGCTGCAGCTTTGAGCCTTAAACCCAGGGATAAACAAACTTTGCAGTGAGTCTCTTGAGAAACTGGCCTATGACAGGTTGCTCTGAACAATCTCACTGCTTGACAGATGACTGCATGTATCGGTTAGAGATGGATAAAAGTGCAAATAAAAGGCACAATAATACAACATAGGATAGCATATGGAACGATGAGGCCATTTAATTCCTCTAAGTGAACGGCTTCATCCCTCCGTATGCTGTCCTGTGTTGTCTTATTGTGCCTTTTATTTGCACTAGACAGACAGGAAGACAAGAAGTGAAATCATTGATCTGGACTCTGCAGATACCCTTTGGGAATCTGATCGATGTCATGACCAGCTGTTGCTGTGTGAGACCAAAGATCGAATTAATGTTTTCCTCAGGGTGGAGATCAGGCAGAGAGGGAACTATACTGATGGGTTTCATGTGATGTTTCTGCTGAACATTAACACCAGATGATTTATACTACACCCTGACAATGATGATGTATAAAATCAACTTGAACAGGAATGACATTTTCTTTAAGTGTTATGCTATTGCATGCAGGGACTGTATAAATAAAATCATAGTAATTTCAGTTCAGGGTGAATTAAAGGTTTTTCAAATGTGTGCCAATTTCAGTCTCCAATGTTTCTCCCTTTAATTCTCCACTTCACTTACTGGTTGTGGCCAGTTTGCTTGCAGGCAATGATTATCATTTATATTCACCGCTAGAGCAGCATGGCGGCATAATGGTTAGCGCTTTTGCCCCACAAGAAAGTTGCGGGTTCAGTTCCCGGCCTGGGGCCTTTCTGTGCGGAGTTCACATGCTCTCCCCATGGGTTTCCTCTCACAGTCCAAAGACATCATATTTAGGTTAACTGGTGACTCTAAATAGGTCTGAATGTGAGTGGTTGTTGGTCTCTGTCTGTCTCTGTGTGGCCCTGTGACGGACTGGCAATCTGTCCAGGGTGCACCCCGCCCTCACCCATTGAGCTGGGATTGGCTCCCTCCCCCGCAACCCAGAGACTGATAAGCGGCAGAAGATGATTGAATGAATTCACAGTCAGTCTAATCTAATTTTCTTGATTAATCACTTAAACTTTTGATCTGTAAAAAAGTCAGTGGACAATTGAAAATTACATGAGTTGCTTAAAAAACTAAACAAAACACTTGCAAACGTAATTACTGTTGATTTGCTATTACATAAATTGTTGTAGGTCGTCATTTTGGCCACACTCTAAAATACATATATATATATATATATATATATATATATTGATTGACCACTGCTGCACAGCAGTGCACTTTATAATATGAAACTGACCAAGTGAAGCTCCCTCTCAGTCTAAGATTAGAATTAAGTCTAGGAAACAATCTTTCTTAAATGTGATCTTACCAGCAGAGATTGAGCAGCGATTCCCTTCAGGGGAGAAGCAGCCAGTTACCTTACTGTGTAGTAAATACAAGGCTCAGGGGAGATCTTGAGTAAATGGCAAGCCTTCGTGACATCACCCATTACTTTTTGAGCAATCATTTTGAAGCCCTGAATTTGCAATTTAGCTGTTGCAATTCTTTTTTTTTTTTTTAAATCTGAAGGAACCATATTTGGAGGAAAAGGTGATGCCGGGGAGAAGTAGTAAATAGTAGATCTTCTGATCTCTTTTACTCTAGATGGGATCATTATTTAAAGAATGGACCTAGACAGTGAGACTGTAAATTCAACAGGGAAACATTTATGAAGGGAATAAATCAAGTAAGAATTAAAGCCATTTTCACATAGACTTCAACACAATCTGACTTATTTGACTTATTTTGACAACCAGCAGAGTCACCCCCTGATAGTCATTAGATAGAATACAGGCTTAAGGCTCTTCACCCTGCTTCACACACACATCACAACCTGAGAGCCTTTGTAATATTTGCTGGATTATTTTCACATGCTTGTGTCCTGGGCATTACAAACATTCAGCAGTAATACACAACGCACAGAATGGAAAGATATAACATTAAAGGTGCAACAAACCTGCATAACTTTCTCTTCTTCCTCTCTTTTTTTTCGGTCCTCTTCCTCCTGTTTCCTCTTCTGCTCCATCTCTGCTTTCCTGAAATTGTTGTAGAGAACAAAGAAAATATCATACGGTATGTAGTTTTAGTTGTCCATGTTATTTACAAATGATCTTTGCTTTTGCCATCACTTACAGCCTTCTGTCCTGTTCCTCCTGTTTGCGCCGTTGTTCTTCCTTTTCCCTCCTCTTCCTCTCTTTCTCCATCTCCTCCTCAATGTGCTTCAGTCTCTCACTTTCCTCTTCCTCTTGCTTCTTCTTTTGCATGGAGGAGAGAAGCTGCTCTGATCGTTTCACTAGCCCCTGGTATTCTGTGTCAATCTCTTTCCAGGTCATAACTGTGGCCTGTGGGTCAACAGAAGGATCAGCGCAGAAAAATTATCACAAAATCAAGTCCTACTTTTCATTCCTTAATCAACCCATTGAATGAAAGATGGGGTTACTCTGAACTTCATCACTTGCTTATCTGGTGGAACTCCCACAGGATGCTTAACAAGTTCCTTTGAGTTTATTTGAATAACATTTTGCCCCATGCCACCTTTTAGGGGAAGTTTTAGGTCGTGACACTGAGTGCACTCCCCCTGACTTGGCATACTCTCCTCTATTTCAACAACACAACCTTCCCATGTGGCATAAAAAAAGAAGGATGACGCTGACTGACACTGAGCCTGTCATTTGCAAACAACAGCCCTGATGCTCAATTCCCCAATATACTTGTCACACAATCAGTAGGGGCATAGGAGGTCACCATATTGTGAAGATTCATTAGAGTAAGCCTCTAACAGTTGCACAGGCAGGGAAGATGACAAGGTCTTGTCCCCAATGCATGGAGGCCTGAATGACAGCCAATGGCATCTCATGCATTATTCACTTGGAGATGTGATGCCATGAGCACTTTCTAAGCACTCACAGCAGCGCGGGTGTCCACAGTAGAGCTGCTAATAGGCTAACAGAGGAGCACAGGAGAGGTGGAGAGGTTGATTGTGATGAAGGGGATAGATCGGGTCAGGAGTCACTTGTTCACTAGTGTGATTCTGGATGCCATGATGAACCTATGTGCACTTCAGTCTTACCTGTTGATTTCATACAACTGATTACAGAATACCAAATTTGAAGGTAAGTTATGCATTTGTCTGAAATTGCTTGTGGATGGGCTAGTGATGATTTATTGTGTCCAGAAGGTCCAATAAGATTGATGCCTACTGCCCTGGGACAGATGGGATTTTCGCTAACCAAGTTTGAGTTTGCAAAACAGTCAGTGTAAATGTAATTATTGGAAGTAAGCAGGATTCTTCTTCTCCTGTATGTTCTTTTCATCTTAAAGTGATTAAATTATTGATGTTGAGAGAAAGAATGAGAAAAGAAGCAGCACAGCAGCATAGTGGTTAGCGCTGCTGCCCCACAATAAGAAGGTTAGTGGGTTCTGTTCCTGGGCCTGGGGCCTTTCTGTGCAGAGTTTACATGTTCTACCTCTGTCTGTGTGGGTTTCCTGCAGGTACTCCTGTTTCCTCCCACCGTCCAAGGACATGCATATTTAGGTTAACTAGTGAATCTAAATTGTCTGTAGGTCTGGGTGTGAGTGTGAGTGGTTGTTCGTCTCTGTCTGTCTCTATGTGTTGGCCCTGTAATGGACTGGTGACCTGGTCCAGTGTAAGCTGGGATTGGCTCCGCCACCCCCGTGTCCCAGAGATGGATAAGTGAATGAATGAATAAATGAGAAAAGTACACAGGGGTAGTGTATAATACAGTAGATGAGTCTTTGTAGCATGCTCTTTGTACAGGTAAATTCAGGGAAGAATACAAATATGAAGCAGTCATGCTTAAAGCCATGTATGTCCTCTGAAAAGTTTTTCCCTGGATAAACAAAAGCAAAATGTTTTATGTATCAACTATTTCTTGGACTGTATCATGCCTAAAGCGTGTGAGAAAGCAAGCAGCTTTAAAATCAGCAGAACAACAGTCTTTGGATGTTGTGAAAGATGTGAACAAAGACAAGCCTGCACACCTGACTCATAATGACTCACCTTTATCTTGGCCAACAGAGCATCGATGGAGGCTGCCAACACTTGGACCTGTTTGGCCATCTCCTGTTTCCCCTCCTTCAGCACATTTACCACCTCATTGATCCGTTCCATATGTTTTTTCAGGTTTCGAACCTTTACCATACCATCAATGCTATGATAGAAGACAGAAATGCACATTTTAGCATATTATTGATAACTTAGATATTTTTCAAATAAAAAGTCTGTTCATTTTTGCGTTGTGTGTTAATTAATTTAAAATAAATGTCAAATTTATCAAGTAACTCGGGGTGACAAACTAAAACTGCCCATAATGTACCATAAAAACATATTTGACCATTCGCTCATAGATGAAAGTGCGGCCAGAGTAATTTCAAAAGTGTGTCTGAATGCCATCTTCCATCTTTTCATCTGACAGTGCGGGTGAGGGAGGTATGAGTAAAGGTCATCAATCCTCTACAGCTCTCTATGCAACTTATTTCTTGCATCTATTCACCATGCAATACTTAATTTTTAAAGTCAAATATGAGGGATTTGAGCAATTTAAAACTCCTTTGTAACTGCATCCATCACACATATTCTGTTCCACTTGAAGAAACATTGCAATACATTATGGTTTCAGTTTAGAAACCCTCTGGCCCTTATAAATACTCCATACATTTTAGCTACACATTAAGTAACGTCATTAGTTTTAAATTGTTTATTTTTGTTGTAAATGACAACCTTCTTACTGAACTGCACATGCATGTTGTTCTTCAAACTACATTCTTTCTCAAACAGTCAGCCACTCATATCTCATACCAAATCTTTTCCCAAAAAACAAAATCCATCATCTGGACAGCTGCTTTCACCACAGTCATGTTTCCAAGTGCAATGCAATACAGCATGCGCTCTTTCCCAGAAAAGTACAATAAGACATAATTTCTCCATAGATGACTTTCTGGATTGATTTGAACTCCTAAGTGCACAATGTGGGAAAGCCATCAAACTCTACCAAGCATGACTCTGGGTAGATAAAAAGCAAATACAGGGAGTAAAAGGGCGAAAAAAATCAAATGAAAGAGCAAAGGGCACCTATAGTAAAAATGTGTGTGTGTGTCTATGTGTGTGTCTATGTGTGCGTGGGTTGTGTTAAAGGCAGACTTACCGTGGCTTATGCTTCTTCTTACACAACCACATGCGGACAGTCTTCTGAATCTTAATACAGGCCAAAGCTCTGTAACTCATCTTGTTCTTGACTGTCGATGATGAGGAAAGAAAAGATAAATGAAATATTTATTTACAATATAATGGCAATTTAATATCCGATTTAATACAGAATATAGCAGTAAAAATTTCATATTTAGAGGTAAAAAACATGGAATAAATGACCTCAGAACTTATGGTATAGCTCCTGTAATGGGTACTGTTCACCATGATCAGGAATGCATAAAAACAAGTTGTGGAGAATATTGTATGTGCACTATGCCTGCATTTATCTTATTCAACCACACACAAATGAAATGACAACAAAACGGTGGTGTGTGGCAGGAAATGAATGACCAGGACCGGGAACATAAATTTCCTCAGGTCTCCTCAGGTTATGCAAGAAATGTGCGGTCAAACTGAACCAATGTTCTTTTATAACTTTATCGTAATTTCAGTCAATGCTTTTCCACAAAAAAGGAGAGGCCAGTCTGCACTTGGTTAAATAGTGGAAATCAATAACTTGGCATAGAGCGTAATGGTTCAAAGAACTGCTTTTAAAGTACTATACCAATTTGTTAGAGGCTGCTGCGTTCGATATGAATAAATGCAAATGTGTGAAATATGATTTAGTATAGCTATCAGAGCTGCATAATAAACTATGAGGATATGGCAAAGCATTTTATAGTAATATCCTGAGGAGTAAAGTAGTTTAACTTACAAGAATATGTGTTAATGCTTCTTCTTGTGTAGAACTGACTTTGTACAGCCATTAAAGCTTAGAAGTACTCAGTGATGTTTGGGTGATCTATAAATGTGGGACTCTTCTGGGAAATTGATTCATCACTAGAGCCACATCTATATCAAATGTCTGATTCAATCCGGGTGGTATGTGGCACCGTGATGACAGATACAAATAGAGCATCAGGGAGTACAAAAGCCCTAAGATCAATAAAATGAAATGAAAGTACATAACCTACAGCAAAAACACATATGATACTGATTTCAATTTTTTCCAGACCAAGCGAGGACCATATCCAGAGTACATGTGGCATATTATCCCTTTTATCACGAGCAAAAATGAGGAGTAATGAAAGAAAAAGAGAATTTTTTAGAATTTAACATACGTTTAATGACAGACAGGGTGCACCACTGCACTTTCTTCCAGAGGCTACACACCAGCCACTTGTTGACTTTCTTCAGCAGCTCAGCAAGGTGGTCTGGATCTGACCTCATTATCTGGTCAAACTCTGCAAACTGATCACACACATGAACAGAGACAAATGAAGCAGCAGTCAGGGGATATTTGCTTTCTCAAGAATTGTACCAGATACTGTTATCAATGACCTTCAAAGCAAAGTGTAATTAACTTTGATAACTTAACTGTACCTTTCCAGGGCGGAAGAACACTTTGGTCAGTCCAAACTTAAAGTCATTATCATTCAGTCCCAGAGCTTTAAACAATGCCTAGAGAAGAACAAGCACATTTGCACTGTACGACACAGATAGAGTTTACACAAGACTTTAGTGCATTACATTGTTCATGTTTATATTTCCCAAAAGGCTCAGTCTATGTGACTGGAGGCTCTTTCAGCTATTTCTTTAGCTTTTAACTAATCACATAACTAATTGGGCAATGTTTTAGGCAAATAATCTTAGCATTTAAACCCAACTAGACATTTTTTTCAATAAATTTAATCTATGCAATCCCACCTTGCAGAAGAGTCGTGGATTCAGTCGTGTAAGTTTATCTGGCATGTACTGTTTATACATGTTGTAGAGTTCATGGAAGGGGGCTCTGGAAGGGAACCCTCCCTGCATTAGGTCTAACACTGACACCATGCCTGATCGTAACAAACACAAAAAGAAAGAAAATTTGATTTGGATATATAATAGGAGACAGAATGACCAGAGGAATCACATTAAACTATAAAACTATAAGACATTTGATGTCTTAATTTATAGCACATACATACATACAGTACATACTACTATACATACTGCATTCACAGCCCACCTGAGCACTGCAGCTGTGACAGAATCAGAGCTCCTTCAAACTGGTGGCTGACCATCTTGAGGTTTGGTTTCACACAGCGAATGAAACTTGAGCCCTGTACATGTAAAGGTTAGTCAAGCCAAATTGATCTGTCTCAGCATGCTACACCTCAGTCTACCACCTAAGTAATTACTCAATCTGAATCTGAATTAAAAAATGTATGCAATTGAGCGCTGTGTTAAAAATTCTACGCACACGGTTCTCATTGTTAAAGGCTAATTAATCTTATATTGATTCAAAGCAGAAAAGCAAATTACTTTTTCAGCAAAACACCTAATGACACGAAGCAAACTTTACTCACAGTGCTGCGAAGCTTCTCCAGCAGCAGGTTTAGTTGAGTCTGTGGGTGCAAGAGGACAAATAAACACTGTTTAATGATGACAAATTACTTTAGTTTTGAAAGGTTTTTGATGAAGGTAGCTAACAAAGGAAGGAAAAGCTGCAAAGAGCAAGTACTATATGGATGAATATGTAGCTCATAAATTGACTGTGAAAAAAAATGCTGTTTTGAGAGAAACATTTTAAAATGAACACATTGAGTCAAACTTGCTATTGGGGCCTTATTGAAACACCCACATTGTCCATGCCTGGTGTATTAACAATGAAAGAAGCTATATTTACAATGAAGGAATGTCATATATGTTTAAAAAGACTGTGAGTGATAGATTATCAAAATAACATCAAAATAATTCAGTTTTGATTGTTGTTGCTGAAGGTTGCATACTTCTGACTCACTCTAAACACTTTTGTGAGAAAGAATGAGACATTCACACTTTCTTCTATTTTTTTCTCTAACTCCATTCTATGATGCTTCAAGCTGACTTTATCCAGCTTTATCCACGAAAAAGGTTTTCAGACGAATGACAAGGGAGACTGCAAGAAAGCAAAGAGAGGAGCCCTGAAAAACGAGGAGGATTGGTTTTGTGAAGAGGAGCGTTACAGTATAGAGCAGGTCTAGAAACTAGAGTTAGAAAAGAAGCTACAGCAGACAATACATCATTGTTAACTATTTCACAGCAGTATTTCCATTACAGTTTTCTCACTACCTCCCACCACTCTCAAAATTACTGGAAAACAAATTCAGTGTGTTCAGGTTTTTTATGCTCCACGATGCATTGCTTGGACAACAACAGATTTTAGGTCTTAGACTTATCCAATAGGATAAAGCTCCTTTATAAAAATTAAATAAGCCTATTCTAATTATAATTTCCATGTCCCTGGCCATAAAATACATTTACATTTTGTGTTTGCAAAATTGTGTTTGCAAAATTGCAGAAAAAAGTATTACAATTCAACAGATTCATTGTGAAAGAATACACATATCCTTTTACTTAATGCATTATTTATTACAGTGAAATTAATAAACATAATAAAATTTACTACTACAAATGACTACAAATAAACTTTTATGTATTCATTCATGTTTGTTATATGTTTTATTACATCAGAGACTTTGGCTTCACATGCATATATGACAAACTTTAACATCCACACTGACCTTGAACTTGTTGCCAACACTGATGAAGCTCAGCTTGCCTGCTTTCTGTTTGGAGTCCTTGGTGGTGCTAGAGTTCTCAAATAGCTCTCGGACAAATTTGTCTTTTGATTCACACACTAAGCTCTCCAGGGACATGTGGAGGGCATCATTATTTTTCTCCACAAAGCGGGTCTGTGGACAAACACATTTCTTTAAGTGGTAGATTTTATACAAATATACAACACGCAAACACAATTAAAAAGTGCCTTGAACTTGAACCTTTTTTTTTTTTTTTTTTTTTAAATAACATTTTACCGTTTCATAGCAGACAGCTCCAGCAAAGTGTCGGACAATGAACCCTTCATCATCTCTGAGATTTCTGTGAATGTTCAACTTTGACTTCCTGGGAACCTAAGTGGAGAAGGTAGAAAGCACATCCTATTTAATGACATTACTAAAAAAAATATATATATATATACATACATAAAAACATAATCCATCACTATCTTTATAGAAGAAACTTGTTTATCCACACCACTCTTTTTTTTAGTTTGTTTCAGTGAAATAAAGTGCATTAAAACACAATAAAAAAGCATATCTTGTTTGGCACAGTTCAATTTGAATGTATTCGACATATTTACTTGCTTTTCAAGGAAATAGCTGCACACAGCCAGCATTTTTAAACTGCATTAGCTTCATAAGCTAAGACAACTGTAATAAGTTATCTTTAAAGGGTGAAAACTGAATCATATTCAGCCACTTTAGATTATTATTAATATGTTTTAACTTATTTAATGCATCTAACATCATTTATTTGATTCACAACACTCCCTGCGTGTGGTTGGAACCAGCCACCTCTAAACTTAAACTTGAACTAGTGTGGAGGCTACACTTCTAAAAGGATTTCATGCTTGCAGAGATACAGGCAGTGACAAACAATAGCAACAAAGACATAGACAAAGGGAAGGAGTGGGACTGTGCATTATTCACAAAACTGCTAGAACAAAACAGGCAGGGTGAAAATAGCCACAATGACAAAACCAATGTGCAGTTACACTGCTCCCTGGTGTCACAAAAGATCTTAATACACAAAGAAAGAGAATAATAGCACTATATATGATAAAAAGCAAACAAATGGAGGGAGAGAACAAGAAAAACAGTAGATGAGGAGAGATGGAGAGTAAGAGAAAGACAGCTTAACTATGAAGTCTGACCGTAAGTCTGAAGTGATCTTTATGTTTGCTGTGAACAGCCAGTGCAAAGTGTTGGTCGCTGGGCTGAGGAAGCCGGTTCTCTTCATCCAAAATGTCCAGGATTCCCACCACCTTTGCTTCCACAAGGTCTGGAAACAACAAATATATTTTTTCACCACAGCATTATGATGTGTGTTTATGTGAAGCTTTAGAATGTCTGTTAAATGTATGTTTGAATATAACACATTGAGGCTTTAACATAACCAAAATGGTAATATTTCCAATCCATATGTTTCACTGCATGCTTAGAAACTTAAGACAAAATTTAAGCAGGTTAACAAATATATTTAATTACATGTAAGGTGGTAGTGGAAACCATTGTGTTAATAAAGTTACGAAATCACTTCACATTAAGTTTCTGAAAATGAGATTTATTATAAATTTCTACTCTTTACTGTTTCTGAATGTGAGCATTCGAAGCACAAAGCATGCTCATCACGATGCTCATTTACTCACACATCTGAATTATTCATGCAGCATGCTGTGTTTGGAATATAATCTGATAGCCAAGGTCCTCAGAAAAAAATTTGCATGAACAAGCACCTGTGCATAAATCCTGAAGACTGATGAGTGAATTAATGGCCAGCCAAAACGGTCATTTGCAAGTCGCAAATATTATTCACGGTTGTCAGTTAACCTGGCACCTGAATAATTACAGTCTTTGAAATACAAATCAAACTGCTTTACCTCGAGACTGACTACTTCATCCCATTGATATGAGGATTTATTTGAGGACAGGAACAACAAAGAAAAGAAAGTTTTATTTTTCCGGCTTCAAAACAAGCTTTAAGACCTACAAATACTCATTACACTTGTTCCCTTCAGACTCATGAAGCTATTTTGATAATGAGAAGTCAGTATTTTTGCCACCCTGAAAGATGTATTTTTGGTTCTCTGATGCCGCACGGGTGAGCTCAAACCAACCTCATTACATTTGTGGTGTGTGGGCTACATCCGTCAGTACATGTGTTGGAGCATAGACCCTCATCTTAATGATATCTCTAAGTGGCACTTGATAAAACTGTGTCCACATCTAACAATCACCCAAGGTTCCAGACACATGGCCCTATCAATACTCATACTCCTACACACATATACCCTTGATTTGATCATTTAAAACTAGCTCAGTCACCTAATCACCTTTAGACAGATATATGTTCAAAGTCCTAATAGATAAAATAAGATGAGACTTTATTGATCCTACTTTGGGAAATTTGCTTGTTACCACAACTCTGCATAGACGAAATGGAAACAGAATAAAATAAAATATAATTACAACCCAAAGAACACTACATACAACAGAGAAAAACAAAAAGAACAGAGATGCTATATACAGAAAAATATGCAGTACTGTATACAGTGGAAAATGTGCATGATATGGTTAAAG
Organism: Echeneis naucrates; assembly: GCF_900963305.1. Lineage (NCBI taxonomy): Eukaryota > Metazoa > Chordata > Actinopteri > Carangiformes > Echeneidae > Echeneis > Echeneis naucrates. Next base: position 10,459,932 of record NC_042532.1, read on the forward strand.
AAGTAAATATATCTATAAAGTGTATCAGTAGTGAAAAGGAATAATTTGAAGAGACTGACACCAGGGTTTACATGTTACAGTCTAACTGCTGTTGGGATGAAGGATCTGTGAAAGAGCTCCTTCCTACAGTACGGATGTATGAATCTCTGACTGAAGGAACTGCTGAGAGCACCCGCAGTTTCATACAGAGGGCGAAAGGTGTTGTCTAAGATGGATGTTAGTTTTTGCAACATCCTCCTCTCACCCACCTCCACCACAGACTCCAGACAACATCCCAGCACAGAGCAAGACCTTTTCACCAATTTGTCAAACCTGTGCCTGTCCCTGTCCCTGTCAGTGCATCCCTCCCTCCCCAGCAGACTACAGCACAAAAGTTGGCAAATGCCACTACAGTGTCATAGAACGTCCTTAACAGAGTCCTGCAGACACCAAAGGACCTCAGTCTCCTCAGGAGGTGGAGTTAAATTTCTTGTATTGGGCATCTATGTTAGTTGTCCAGTCCAGTTTGTTGTTCAGGTGAACATCCAGGTATTTAGTCCATGCTCTCAATGTCTCGTTCCTGGATGTTCACCAGTGTGGCAGGCAGTGACTTCTTACTAAAGTCTATCTTCAACTCCTTAGTCTTACTAGTGTTGATGTGGAGAGCATCTGTCTCCTGCATTACATTTTCATTTAATTTTGAAGGATGCCCTGTGTTGAGACTTTTTTTCAGGGAAATCATGAACTTTGAAATATTTCAGGGACAGGAGGGTAGGTGGGGAACGATTTTAGAGAGGAACTTACCTATGCAGTCCTGGTTGTCAACATAATGTACCTCATTTACTCCCAGCCCTTCCCTTTGATACAGTTCTTGCTCCTGCACAAACATGTCCAGAAACTTATCGTTAAGTAAGAGTATTTTGAGAACATCGAATGTGAGTTTGTATTTTTTTTTTTTTTTTACAGTGGCTTCAGAACACCATCTACCTAAAAAAACCAAAACAACATAAACCCACAATACACAATCCACATAATGAGATAGAGGTTCAAACTGGAATTGCAGTGCATTAATTGGAAACCTTGGAAGAGAATAACGTTAAGAGATCACAGGAGAGAAACAAGCCTCATCATGTCTCTTGAGAAATTAGCATTCTAATGAGCAAGCACACTGGAAAGATGTAGCAAAATATGCAGTGAGAGAGACACAGGAGCTTAGTGTGACAACCACTTCCACCTGGTTCTTGAGAGAGTCAGTAAGTTTAGTCTTTGAGTGACAAGAAATGGCAGGATTCTCAGGATAAGAGTAGTAAACCACACTGAATCACATTAATCCTTACGCTGTTCACTTACCTCTTTGAGAATACGCTCGTTGAAGAACTGCTGCAGTTTCTCATTGCAGTAATTGATACAGAACTGCTCAAAGCTGTTGTGCTCAAAATACTCTAAAAGGAGAAATAAACAGAGAAAGCGTGAGAAACATATTTCAATAAATTAATTCAATTAATTCTAAAATGAAAAAAAAAAAAAAATAATAATAAATAAATAAATATTGCAAAGCCTGTGTTAGTTATGCCAACGAATGAAAACTATTCTGAAGAAATCCTTGTAAGGATGAGTATGTATGCATTATGGTACTTTAATTAGGAACTAAATTTTAGAATATTAATTAAGGATTATATATATATTTCTTCATATTATTTTGACTAAATTATGAACAAACAACTGGGGGGAAAATAGAAACAAAACGTAGTGCATCTAAAAGCTGCACTATGAAAAAAGCTAAACTATGTCCACTATGACAATAATGCTGACTTAAATCTGTCTTAATGGAAAATTCCACATTTTACAAATGACTAATTGCATTTTATTACCAAACCCAGCAATGTCCAGAACCCCAATGAAGTTAGTGGAAGTCTGGAAGGGGAAACACTGGTTTACTCGTTTGACTACATGATCGAAGAGGCGGCTGTACACTGCCTTGGCCAGGGCATCGCGGGCATTGTTTGCTTGTTCCACTTTTAGAGGCACCCTATAGGGACAAACAAAGTGAGGCAGTGAGGGACAAGCTGGAACTGGGACATGCAAGAGTTCAGCTGAACATTGCTAGTCCCCTTCTGATCTGATACTTATTGTCAAGCTAGGAAGTTTTAAAATTATGGATTCAAAGATGAAGAGACGGTATTAACGCCAAGATACGAACCCTGACCTCTACTAGGCTGTATAATGACAACCATTGATTTAAATTATTTAGACAGGTCAAATTTATGGATAAAGTGCTGTTCCACAGTGGCCCAGAGTTCAACTCAGCTGTCCCAGCTGGGAAGATTATTCAAAATAGAAAGATGTCTTTTTTTTGCTTTGCAAGTTGTTACATATCACCCATGCAGACACCATAAAAACCCTCATGCAGGCAATCTTAGAAACTGTACTTAGAATTAACCTCATTGAAAGGCATTTTTATTGTTGCCTTGTTTTGTATGCACACTAGGTAGAGACACAGTCACCCCTGATACTATCATGTCTGCCACCCCTCTGCCTCTGTTACCCTCAGCCTCCCTAGGGTATAGAGTGGATCTGTCTGGGGCATAATAAAAAAAGCCAGCGCCTCTTAGCTCCACCTGCTCCCCAGACACCAGGTCTTTACTGTACTGCTGCCATGCTTGCCTGCCTCTTCAGATATGGGCTGCATTATTTATGTGGAGAAAACACTTCCAGGCCAGGCCAGCATATGGCCCTCTTAAAATATTCATCCACCAAACCTGGCCCCATCACTCAAACACCACATCACCACCAAACTACACAGTAGCAGTGCCAGTACGCCACCATATTCTCCATACAGCCATGCAGAGGTACAGATTACACAGGTTACCCCAGCACAATATGGTTTGTAAAATAAATACTTAATATGTAAACTGGACACTGAAGATGAAGTACTAGTCACATTCTCATAGGGCGTTTTTTTGCATAACATAATCAGAGCATATATCATATATTCTTTTATTCTAAGACCACAATTTAATTTAGGCTTATTCATCAGGCTTAATTTAGTGTAAGGGTTTAATCTTATAATTTTGCACAATACAGACATCTTAATACTTGAAGGATAGGATAGATAAGCACAACAAGTGCCTACCCAGTGCCTGTGTTGACTAAAAATCCGATTGGTTAAATTGTTTCTAACGATTATTAGCTATTTTTAAGAGCCATTTGATCCACCGTGCACTCACTGACTTCACTCAGTACAGTTGATAGATATTTTGTCAGTAAACAATGGCAACAGTTTCAGAATTTTATTTTATTTTTTTAAAGAAAATCAAGATAATTTGTGCTAATGAAATCATTACTACAAGAAGTTTCATTGTCACATCTTCAAACCTGCATGCCACAGTTCTTACTTGATAACTGTTCCTTTGGCGCCCCCTGCTGTGGTGAGCATGACTCTTGTAGTGAGGCTGACACGCAGGTCATCCTGGTCCAAACCAAGCAGATCAGCACAGTACTCAAGAGTTTGGCCTGACTGATTTTTTAGGACACAACCACCTAAAACATAGAGAAAAACAAACAGTCCTTAAAAAAATCTCCTATGGGTTGTTTTCTTTCTTTAAATACAATATTTTTAAAATGATCTTTTTACATAAGCTATTATTTGCATTTCCTCTATTTGGTTAAAGATGTCTAGTAATTAATCACCATGAACTGTAAACGGCTAATTTGGTGTTAAGGATAAGAACCCTGTTTCATGGAGTAGTCATTTTATACTTTAAAAAGCATGAACAAATAAACATCTTAGAAACTATCACGTTATCGCACTAATTTCATTTACCTTTTACTTTCAATGAGAAGTAAAAAGAAAAGGGTGTGTAAACCATATGTCAATGCAGTAATTGATTCTTGTTTACAGCAATGACGTGTTTTAAACTGCACTCAGAAGATTTGAAGCAAATGTATTTAATCCACTGAGCCAAAGAAAAACAAAGAGTCAATGAGAAAGGAGCTGGAGAGATAATTGTTGCCAGGGTAACAGAGGTCTTATTTATCAACATTTAGGAGACAATTTTGGTGACATTCAAGGATATAGGTCTGGCCTTCAAAAATGTTGATTATAAACACACAAGTGTGCTCACAATTATCATTGAATAAACTTACTGACTCTGGAACCTTTGATGGTAATTTCAGGGGAATTTGTGGAATAGCTGAAATAAAATTCATGACCTCAGCTGCATGCATGAATGGAATGATAAAAATGCTAAAAAGATAACCAACAAGACTACAACCCCACCCCCCACCAAAAAAAAGAAAACAAAACAAAACAAAAGTGCAGTTGAAATCCAACTGAGATATCAGTTCTTCAAATATATTTTGCTAGTACCAAAATGTTGATGACAGACTAACTTCAAAAACTGTGTACATATTGTTTGCCTCACCTGAGGAGCTCCCTGTTTCTTCAAAGTCAATATTTCCTAGATGCAAAACACCAGCAACCACTCTGAAAAGGTCCAGCTTCTCTGTGTCATCCAGACCTATCTTCTTCATGGCCACACACATCCTGTTGAAGTCACCTGTGTCATCAAGAAGCGGGTCCTTAAGAGCTCCGACCTTTAAATGCTGCAAAAGAAACAGAGACTTAGAAGCAGAATAAGCAGCATACTCTATTGCTTTACTGAAATAAAATGCAGTCCATGAATGTTTTAAGATTAAAATGGTACAGTATCGAAGAACTGATGATCAGAAAGAACAGACATGCAGAAGAAAATATCACAGCACACCAACATTTCAAGCAAAATGAAGTCAAAATTGTAGCTCAACATACATTCATCCTGTACTATTAAGAGACAATTTGCAGTCAACGTATTGATGGAAACAAAATTCCTTTAACAAATAGTAAAATTTATAAAACTGGCTATGAGAAATGTATAGTAAACATGCAACCTTGTATAATTTGACTGGGAAAAAAAAAAAAGCAGAATAAGCAAACATCCCTTGCATTTTTTGAGCAAAGTGCCACCCAGTCCCAATCAAACCAAATCCTCGCAGACACATGCAGGCAAAGAGGAAGCATGCACTTCAAACACTAGTATGTAAAACCTGAGCATCTCAGAGTTTACAAAAAAAGTGGAGCACAAAAGCTTGATAAGAGAAAAATAAATCACCTTATGGTCCTATATACAGTAATAGGCACACATCATGAAACAGACAGATGTACAACATGATTAGCAGCATGCTAATAATACATTGTGTACTTATGTCACATATCTTACACAGCTTCAGCATAAACTACAGAAAGCATGTTACATTTCATAAATCAGTTGCCAAAAAATAAAAACACTTGAGGCCATTGAACTGAAAGTGTCTCCCTTGTACCACTACCTGAAACTTTGATTACCACAAAAGAAGATACTATTCTATCTAAGAAAACAAAAAGGAAAATGAACAAGTATAATTAGTCCCTGAGAGAGCAACCTGCCACACTTATTCCTCTAATTGTTTCATAATATTAATTACATGTCTCCTGCAGGGTACACAGCACAACTTAACAAGACTCTGGCTCTTTTTCATGGCGTACATAATTCATCAAATGCCTAGACCTGAACTAATTTCTTGGCTTAAAATACTGTGATTGATCATATTTTCATATTATTTCATATTTTTGGCAGATTTTCTTAAATTTGGTTAAGGTCTTTTATTATTGTATATTTAAATGATTTATTGCACAGGAAAGAATTCAATAGACCCGCAATACGTAGTAGGCAAATTTAACCCCAAAAACACATGTTAGCAATAATCATGTATCGGGCTGGATGTGACATTACCTCAGGACTCTTGCGATTCTGCATGATTTGTTTATCTGAGTCCTTGCAGGCAAAGTATCTGGTGCATCCTCGGTTCAGGTACTGCAATGGAGAAAAAAAATCATCTTAGCAAACATTTAATCATAATAAGTATTTTGATCAATTAAATTTAGATGCAGTGTACATGCATATTGAAGATATTTGTATTGATTCTCCATTTCTAAATGATTTACACTGCTAATATTGCTCCACAGCTGACTAGCAGTGAATTGCATGAAGTAATTGCCTTTGTTGATGTGGGTGTCACCTCAGGGACCTGATATAATGTCACTACGATAAACATCAGAGGGAACAGCTTGAGCTACTTGTCTTTCCATTTTGTAGAGCATGTAGAAGAAAACACCTGTTATAAACACCCTTATGCTCTCTGGCTGTGCCCCTGACAAGTGATAATTGCATTTGAACAACACACAACACAATTGAAAAATATTTTGGTATTCAGTTGAGTTTGATTCCACCTGAGAGGACCTTTTAATTTGTGTCACTAAAAATAAACTCTGACATCTAGTGGTCTTCCACAGAACTGCCAACCCAAGCTGAATAAAATACTAACTAAATAATTATAAAGCCTGTTTAATTACATTTAAAAAACAGATTTCAAAATGTTCTTATTCTGAGAAACATCCAAGTACGTTCAGTCACCCTAAAGCTGTCTGGAGAGTTTAAATGCAACTTCTTCTTGATGTCCTCAGATGCCCCAGCACACAGCCTGTAGAATATGTGGTAGTTCCTTTCGTCATTACTCTGCATGCAAATCCTCGACTTCTCCAGCAAGTAATGGGAGACAAATCCACCCACGACTGCGTTCTGGTGGAACAAAAGAAAAATCATTCTTTCAAAGGTGAAATCCAGAGCACATTATAAACCAGCCAATGATCATTTATTACCTTGTCATTAAAGTGGATTTCCACAAACTTCCCAAAGCGACTACTATTATTATTCCGGACTGTTTTTGCATTTCCAAAGGCCTCAAGAAGAGGGTTTGCTGACATTCAAAATAGAAAAACAAACTATAAGGATTCAGTCCAGTCCAGAAAGTACAACATACATATATGAGATTTTAATTAGTATATATATTACCTTCTACAATTCTCTCGTCAATATCTTGACCACTTCCATATGTTGTGGTCAGATATCTAGAGTATGGGGATGAAATAAATACAATGTGATTCAAAACTGTTTAAAAGTATGCACTCACTTAGACAGCTTACTTACCTGAGAACAAACTTGGTATTTTCAGTCTTTCCAGCACCAGATTCACCAGAAACTATGATGGACTGGCTCATCTTTAGGACCTTCATGTCCCTGTAGGCTTTGTCAGCTGTAAAAATATTACTTGTTACTGAACTAAATCAAAAAATGGAAAAATGCTAATTTTAAAAATGTGGCTATTAACTTGTCTTGGCAGAGTTATAATGTTAAAAGAAATGTTGAGAATGTTCCTTATAACAAATGACTCTGAAAACCAACTCTGCTGTACAAATAGATCATACATTGCATTAATAATGCAATTTCATATATTATAGAATAAAAATCCATTATACTTTAACAAAATAAAAAGTTTCAGTTTATTTTCCATTCTGACAAGGTTAACTAAAGATAAAACCAAGGATTTCTCAGAAAGAAACAGTATCTAACTTTACAAACAAAAGTATTTAGCATGGGTGACCTCTTACCTATAGCATAAACATGAGGCGGCAGAGTGCCAAGTGACTTTCCCTGGTATGACTTGATGGTGTCAGGGCTGTACAGTTTGGGGATGTCATAGTAAGGATTCACAGCTATTAAGATATTGGCCACATAAGTCTGTAAGAGATATGCCATGGTTATGGAGTCTGCATTTAGAGAAAGTACATTTAAAAAAACAACAACAACATAAAGAAAACACTAATAAATTACTGAACAATAAGTGAGTCCAAAGGGAAAGAATTAGCCCAATAGAGGTTGGTTAGATGCACCTTAACTTGTTTCCCTGTCTTAATTTTCTCATTTACCAGCTGTCCCTAATTTCCTAAGTGAGTGACTAGGATCAGGCTGACTTTGTGAACCCGTCCGAGCTTCCCTTCTCTCTTTGCCACCTGGTACTTTTCCCCCCAAGGGGAAGCAAGGTTAGAGATCCTCTCTCCTTCCATCATCTAACTTGTTACCGTATCTCCTTAACAACTGGATAGTGCTGAATTAAAGCCATTGTGTGATTTCGCACTAGCTCCAATGCAGACAAGCATAGAAGAGGAGAACGTACATAAATGTGGTCTTTACTGTACCGCACTCTAACATTGTTGAGAAGTGTGGCTTCATTCAAGTACATGAGAGAACCTGAAAACAAGAACAAGCAAGTGAAAACTGAAGTGAAATTATGTTAAAAACAAAAACTTAACAAGAAACTGAGCATTACATTAACAACTTACAGTTGTCATCTACGTGTTTGTTGACATCATCCTCTGCAGGGAAGACTTGGCTTATTGGCGCAAGAAAGGTCTGTAACATATATTTTTTGTTTGTTTTTTTTTTTTTTAAACATCCACATGATGAGATAGACATCCTTCAAGTTGTACTCTCTACAAATTCCTGGTAACTCTAAATGCTAGATTATTTATAGTTTACTTACTGTTATTCAAAAAGCTTAACACAAAACTAATTTTTGTACCATGCTATAAAAGTGAGAAATATTAAGTATCATGAAAAGCTAAGCAGGCATGCATAAACATGAATCATTCATCACGCTTAAAGATCACAGTAATGATGCATGGTGCAACATGTTCCCAGGCTAAATTAGTTACTGATATTTTCACTCTATTGTTTAACAGTCTGAGTTAATGGAAATAAACTCAATGGAACAAGCCAGCTGTGTGAGAAACAAGGGGAGACATGGCAGCATAATGAATAATTTGGTGAGAGAGCAACAGGATCTGAGCACCTGAGCAAATGCGTGTGTGTGTGTGTGTGTGTGTGTGTGTTTGGTGTATGTAGTACCCATCTTGTAAGCAACCAGTCAAGTTAAGGTATTGTTAAAATGACCAAACCTCATCAGTCATGAGTGACTTGAATAAAATGGAACAGTATCTGGTTATATAGCAAATATCAATATAATAAAACATTCTTTACCTCCATTTACATATTCATTACATTGCTTATATCAGCACCACTGCTTGTGTGATCCTGTGTGTGTATGTGTATGTGATTGTCTGAGCTATGATGCATGGTTTATTACCACCAACAGCTTGTTAGCATAAACAGAATCTGCTTTGTGTGCCTGCTACAGTTCCTTGGCTCAATCTCAACATGGCCATCCACAATAACAACCATGTGAGAAATGTCTAGCCAATAAAATTGACAAAGAAGAAGAAGCAACCATGCACAAAGCTGAGGCGCTAATGAGCTCAACACTGCAGTAAAAAACAAAAAAAAAAACCCTCAATCCCTCAACTGGCCTTTCATTATTCGGCTGAATGAAACTGTGTTTTTGCTTTGTAATGGGGAACAAACAAATAAAATTCATTCATTGCTTTTCCAAATATTCCATTCAAACTCATTTAAATCATCTCCAGCTGAGTGTAGCACACCTTAAAGATTTATTTTATCTGTGTATCATTCAGCAGGAGAAACAGCCTTAATACTATGCAGTTATTGGTCAGTGGGGTTAGATGATTGTCTATCTTCAATTCAACTCTGATTGCACAGGTCTTTTGGTTTATCTTGATACATGAATTGGGAAGCATAATCAGTTTTAAAAGTTTCAAAATGACATGTTCTGACAGCTTTTATAGATTCTGTATAGATTCTTCAAGAACTCCAACTTATGAAAGTGATTACCTTCCCCAAAAAGATAAATATATAAAGTTTTGTGACAAACCTTTCACACAAAAGTACAACATATTTCATTAGCTGTATCATGGCTGTAAATGTGATTGTCACTTCTAGACAAAAAATATCCACACATGACATTTTGACATGTTAGAAGACAGGAAAAGTGTAAAAGTTAATTATGACTGAATTTGATTTAGCTTCTTCAGCTTTGGGGTCCAGTTATTGTGCATTTGGGCCCACTGTCAAGCAGCTTTTGAGACACTTGAGTGAAATCCTGTTACCCATGATGTGATGTCAGAAAGCTCTCCCACTCCCACTGATGAGAACCAAACATAACAAATGCAGAAGCAACTGCTACATTGCATGTCTGCAATAAACATCTGAGGCCTGCTTGATAGAGAAATGTGACGGCTCAGGTGTAACAGGTGGACTTTACCTCTTAATGAGCTGCTCTCCCTCTGGGGCAAAACTATCAGCACACCTGCTGCTGCTCTCTTTATTTATTCATGCCACTGTACATGTGGTCTCTCATGTTTCGCTTATTTTACACACTGTCGTACTAACGCCTTTCTAGCTAAAGCAGGCAGCAATGAAATGAGAGAAAATATACATTTAAACTTCATTTACACAGATTCATAAAATGTGTTCTCCATGTACGTGAACTTGTAGTGATCTTCCTTTAAAGCAAACAATAACTAGTTTGTCTGACCGAATGAGTGAATGTGGATGTCTCACTTTCAGAGTCACGTTAAAGAAAAACAAGGACTGTTATTACTACCATCTCAGCCCCACTTCATTTTCTCAGCTGTAATTTGCCTGTAAACATGGGGTGTGTGTAGGTGCCTGTGTGTTTGGATTTGATGACCTACCTTGCCCTTCTGGTTCAGTGGTTCTATGGTGAGCGTGTCAGCTCCTATGTCAACAATAATGCCCAGCTGGAACCCGTCTGTGGGGTGGGGCGCCCATACTGGCTTCCCATCCTCCATGGCTTACTTCTAGGCAGCACGGCTACACAGCCAGGAGCATCATCAGGGGAGTTGAGAAGAGGCAACATAAATGAAAGAAAGTACAACTGAACATATGTGGCTTGGAATAAACTATAAAAAAACTTAACCTGCTTAAAAGTTGCTTCTATTCCAAGTTCCCAAAGGCCTCTATGGCTTTTTTCAAAGCTGCAAAAAGCAGCAATGAAAGACAAAAAAATGTGAGTGTTGGGGGAAAGTGGCACCGTGTGACCACCTAATTCGCATGGCAGCAAGTTTTACCCTATAAGACATAAAAAATATATATTTTAATCTATTTTCATATATCAATTATCTTTTACTTGCAATGGGACTAATTATTGCAGCTTGTAGATATGAGAAATGTCATCTAAATATCCCGCCAAGTCGAGCCAATGAAAATGAAATCACTGTCAAATTGATTGATGACCACTTTAGTTTCGGTCATTTGGTTATTGTGATTGGAAACTGTCTGCTTCATTAACCTATTCCTCCTACTGATCTTTTAAGAAAGGATTTCCCTCTGCAACATGACTGAAGGTGTGGTCTGAAGGATTCCTGCAATCCTCCGTGAGGATAACACGACCTCAAGTGACCTCACATAACCTGCCTAGTAAAGGGTTATGTTCAGCATCTCAGGTCCGTCAGTCAGTCTCAGCTAAAGAGGTGAAACAAGGCTATTTATAATGAATATAAATTGAAAGTGTAATTGTAGAAAAACAATATTGAGGGTAGGTATACTGCAAGTGTTTCTGCTCAAACAGATATGTAACAAAACGTTATTGTCCATTATAAAGTAATAACAGCATCCTGCAAATAATTCTGAAAGAATTTTCTCTTAAAAATGTCTACAAAATGTAAAAGCTATGTGGTTTTTGTGTATCATTGCGTTCTTGACAGGTAATCCTACAGCCAGATTTCTTCAAAGCAAAAGTGCTGACGTTATGCTTAAAGATCCAATAAACTTCAGGGACTGAGGTCAAATGTCGTAGAGGTAGTCACTGGAAACTGCTGATGCAGTCTTCAATGGGGACACAGAGTTCAAGAGGGACAACAAAGCACAACCATGATCCTGCATTACTTACCATTTTCTGTTCGATAATATACATTGTGTTGTTAGTAACTCCACATCTCAGGTGAGTGACAAGCACTAATACAAGGGACAGAAAGTTCTTTTTGAATATTCAGTCTATTTTTGCTTTGTGCTGCATGATAAATGCTTATTGAAATTAGTCAACCATTTCCTTCTTCCTGAACAAAATACTGTTACAGTAATAAAGAACATCAGTTATACTTTTACAGCTACATTATCAAGGTCATGTCAGGTCTGGTCTGTACAGCTATATCTGACAAATGCTTACTGTTGTTTAAACAACACTTGAGTGTTATTTCCCATCAGTCTCTCACTTGAGGGCTGAGATAGTAAACAGTTTAAATTAAAAATATGTGTTGCTTGTTGTTATCTCACTTTAATGATATACAACCAATCCATTGTAGTAATTATCTGTTTACACTAGATTATGTCGCCATATGGAAGCAATCAGCCAAGCTAGAGGAAGCTATCTCACACCAAAGCGCTGACCCATCATCAACCCCACCAAAACTGCAGCAAAAATTACTCAAACAGATGTTTAAGAGGTACATTTCATAGAAAGGTGTAAATTAAATCTATTACGTCCTTTGTAGGCATAAGTGACCTTCTGGAAACTTCTTGATCTTTGCTGCTGATTGTTGAAAGCAGAGTGAAATAGCTGTCTTTATGATGATAGGATCCAATGTACTTTCACTAGAATTCAATACACACATCTGACTACAGAATTTACTAAAGTTGGCAGCAACAAGAGAAAAAGGATCTGTCTGATACTGAGACAGCCATGAGCACAATCCTTGTTCATATATGCAAATTCTCAGTGCTAATTTGATTTACAAACACAAATATGTTGAGGGGTCAGTGGTGAATTTACACAGCACACTCCATCATTCAAACCACATCCAAATATAGTATGCAAGGAAAAGTTGCACTGCAGACTGGATAAGGTTATTTCCCCAGTCTGTTATCGTCAACCTTCAAGTATAAGATCAAGGCTGCTGGTTATCTCAAGACTGCCTCAGTTAGAGGACTAATAATAAAAACTTTACTTTCCTACTTGGAATTTAAATTACGTATACGACATGTAGGCTAGACAGAAAATACACTCAGCTCAAATCCCCACGAAAAACAAATGATTGTACAGATCTGGCAACACTATCAGACGTAATCAGCATACGGTGAAGACAAAATGAATGCTTTTTCAACATACAGTTCATCAGCAGTATCCTGTCTGCACTAGTCTGCTGCAAACCTGGATCCATACACAACACTGATCAGTGAACCAGGGCCTTGGGGATCCACTTTTAATTTTCAAAGCAATCCTCCATCTGCTGTATCACTTAGGGAAAAGACCTTGTACCTTAAAGCCTGCACCACAAAGCAAAGGCATCATTCACTGTTCAACTGAGACCAGTCCCTAACGAGGAACTTTGACTCTGCAGCTTTAAATCCTCTTAGTACTTGACCCTAATCCAGACAAAGAGGTGAGAGACTTCAAGTGAGAGCAAAGCCTTGCAAAGAAAAGTCATTGATCATTTAGCAGACCAAATCAAAAAAATAAAAAAGTGCCAAATGAAGCTCATAGGAAAATACGGTACAGATGAGAAAGCATAAACACACAGACACACACACAAGAATGGACATATGCCTCGTTTCCTGCCTCTTGTTTCCTGTTCTCTACCAGGCTAAAGGGACATGGATATCGACTACAGGGCAACAGGATGAAGACAGATAAACACATAGGTCACCCTTTCAAAGTTGCCCTTTTAAAATTAGAAGACAGAATTTTGATTTCAAAGAAGACATTTTGCCTTTGCTAAGGATTCACAGATTTTAAAATTAGACCTACAAAACACATGGACTAGTTGAATGAAACATAATTAATAAACCAAATGTAACAATGTAAGCACACTACAGAGAGAGCAAAGTAAGCTTACAGGTTAGTAAAGAACAATACATTTATACTTTGATATTCCAGTTGAAAACAGCTTTCTATAGTCAGCTACAGAGCTTATGGTGATAGATATCCACCCTCTTAACAAAAAAATAACGGAGCTAAGCCCTAAGTAGTACAGTGACAGTCTAACAACAAACACTACACAATAAATACAAGATAAAACTTGTTAAACTTGTTAAAATGAGGCGCCCAGATAAAATAAAGCCCCACAAGTTGTCGCTGGGAAGTTGGACAAAAGCGAAGACACTTACATACTCACACAGTGAACAGTAAGTGCTGGCAGACAGGAACGGGTTTCAAGCCCCTCATGCGGATATGTGGCTGTAAATGAAGTCCAGCTTTTCTCCCGGAGCACGACGGGACAGGACAGGACAGGACGGGACGGGATGGGACAGGACGGGACAGGAAGGGACAGGACGGGGAAACAGGATGACAGGGCTGCGCTCGCGCTACGGTAAGCGCAGGTGACGTCAGCCTCCGTCAGGTCCGTTTAAATGCTGCGTCAGGTAGACTACAAAGAAAAGAACTATGGAATTTTATATATCTATTAATTCATTCTGGGACCTAATGTCCAATTTTTAAAGCACACTTTCAGCAAAATCTAGCAGGTAAGACATAAAATGCATACGGACATATGAAGCAACATGTCGCTGGCAATATATTCTTGCACCCTCGGGCGACTGTGTAACTTATATAGTTAATGCATTTTTTTTTTCAGGGAAAAATATACATAATAAAATAAATATGTGTTTGAGCAAGGGAGATCATATTTTACAACTTATGACGATGGGTTTGTTCCCAATCGTCATAAAAGAAGAGTTATGGGATATATTCACACTAGACTATTTCACTGGCAGCAATGAAACGACACCAAATGTTGCCTCGAGTCATAAATATTTGAAAGGCAGGTAATCTAAAACTTTGGGGAGGATTTTCTAAGGAGACATCCAATCCACCATTGAGAGCAGCCACGGGTACGTAAATCTAATTAGGACATTCAATACTGCTGCATTGGACCATATCTGATTACTGACACCAGCTGACAGCATGTAAACATTAATATGCCATTTTTGTTCACAAGCTAAAAGTCCGAGTTGGCAGTTGCACAACTTTCTGATTAATACACAACAAACGCAAGCACCACCCGATCGCATCAGACTGGCATATTTTATTTTCTTTTATCTTACAATGACAAACTGTACGTTTTTCAACTCTGGCTAAAACAAGCAAACCCCGAGAACAACTGCTACATTATTTTTGTTACAAACAGTCGTTGATAATAGGACTGTGTGTACTACTGGTTGATAAATTGCAAATATAAGGTGATTTAAAAAAAAAAAAAAAAAAGTGTGCAGACACATACCCCTTGTCTAGCTTGAATAATGTGCTTGCATGGACAATGGCTCCATCAAGTGGTCATTTTGGAGGATCAGAAGAGCTGCACACCTAAAGTCAGATCTTAAACTGAAACATAGCTCATTTCTAGGGAGGTAGAGAAGAGTAAATAGGAGTAAAGGGATGCAGAATTGAGCATCATGAGGAGCTCATGGAATATGGGGGAAACCCTGTGGCAAAAGCCTAATATACTGGACAACAGGAAAAACCATTGTCATATTCCACTGTATTCCACTGTCACTCTCTGCGCCTTCATACATATCACCACATTTGCAGCTGCAGCCTGCCCACCATTAGAAACCTCCACACCTGCAGGAATCTTAAAAAGACATACATCATGAATGATGCCACACATCCAGCTCACATCCTGTTTGTCCTCCTCCAATGGGGTAAAAGGTTACGCTGCATCTACGCAAAAACCACCATATCCTGAAACAGTGTCCTTCCAGATGCTGTGAGACTGTTGAACAGCACACCATCAGCATGGCTGTAACTTGATCAATTCAATCATGCTGTACCAGAACTAATTAATAATATGCATCTGCTCACCACCACTTTATACAGACATATTTATTTGGTGCTGCTGCTTTAGAGTTTTTGGTGTTTTTTTTTTGTTTGTTTGTTTGTTTGTTTTTTCACAGCTTTCTGTTGTTTAGTTATCCTTGTTGGTTTTCTGTGTGTTTTTATTATTTATGATTCTTTTATTACTCTTTTTTATCTCTTGCTGCTAGCATCCCCAGAGTACTGAATTTAGTTTAGTTTTTTTTTTTTTGGTCAATATCATCTACATTGCTACATATAAATTAGACAGTTTCAAAGTTTAATTAAAAAGAAATAAAACAGGAAGACAGATATGCTGGGTGCCGTTTATGTTGGACAGTATTTATTAGTCACACAGACAGTATGAATACATTAGGGGAGCTAAAACTCATACCATTAATACAGCGTAGTGTATTGCCCTACAATAAAAAGTTTTATAAGTAAGTGGAAAGAGTTAAGGTCATCTATACAAACCAAAGCACAGGAAAAACTATGCAAACATATTAAAATAAACCAGTAATATTTAGCATTTAAAATAAATACTAATAGAGTAATAAATTGTATACTTGACTAAACTAATAATTCTCACCAAATTGCTTAAACAACTAACAATTTTATTTTGCTCTTTGAAATTTCTCAGTTTGGGGTTAAGGCTGTGGGTTTATCAGGCCCCTCCACTCTCAATCACTTGACGACTTTCCCAGCCAATTATCTGTGGAGCCCCAGCTGCCTTGGACTTTATCTGTGAACTGTTTATGAATGTCCTATCACACACACATTCTGTGGTGGCTGTGGAGGAACATGAAATATTTCTGCAGAACCACCAGCTGCTCAAAGCTCCTGCAAGTCTTGGCAAGTTGGCAGTACTCTTTCTTTCTGTATGGAAAGTTCCTCCTCAGGTAGGCCATTCATATTGTGAATTTGATTTTTTGTACTCTTATTTACCCTCTGGAGTTCTAAATATTGCATAATATATCAAAATCCAAACGAATGTTTCCTTGGTCTTGGGCAAATATGACTCAATGCATCTTCCATTTCCTTTGTGAAGCTGTTTGTTTCAGGCATAGACACGTATTAGTTAAAAACAATGATTTTCCCTGACGACAAAGCTACCTTGTATAGCTTTAAATGTATGGTGGATGCTTATGCATTTCTTTGAGATGGGATACTTAAGAGATGAATGCTGAACTCAACTGATAACAGATTTTTGCTTCTGGAACAAATCCCTCCTGATTCAATAAGCCATTGTAATATTCTTTACCTTGTCAAACTTAAATTGTTCTGAGAATATTTCTCACACATTTGTACTTTCCTAATTTTTCTCATCTCTCCAGTTTAGCCTACTAATCAGCATATAGAAGAATGAGAGGAGAGAAGCTGTTACTACCAATGATACTTATGTCTGTGGTGTTGAGTTTTATAATACAGACATCTTATGGACAGCACTTGACAGAGGAAGCCTGCACTGTTCAGATCCTTGTCCCTGGACTTAAAGGCAGGCAAATCCTATATACATATAAAGATATAATTTAAATATGATTAGTATTATTTTCAGATCACTTAAATTATAATATCTTTTCCTGCAAAAGGCGAACCAGGTGAGAAAGGGCAAAAAGGAGTGCCAGGGAGACCGGGAAGAGTTGGCCCTCCTGGAGATATAGGTACAGTTGTTCACACACACACAGCCTCATGCTTCTGACAACAACCACTAAGCTGAAACAAAGAAAAACTAGGGTAAAGATCACATTGCTTGGCCTGATAATGTCCTGTCACCCCCTCCTAACAGGCCATCCAGAGATGGCCAAGTGTTTACATTTCAGTGAGAGGTTGGAGCAGAAACGATGTACAAAATCCACTGCTGCAGACAAGTGTTTACTGAAGACCTTAATGAGGAGCGGAGGGTGTTCTCATACTTTTAAGTGAGATTACACAGACATCATTTTAATGAAGCTACCTTAGTGGAAGTAAATTGTGGTTTTAGAATTTCAATTATGCTGTCCTTAACTTTAATGTGTGCTCTTTTAAGGTGAAATTTTGTCAGGGAAAAGAGATGTATAGCTTTCTTTTTGTAATATTCCTATCACATTGACTTTTCTCAGGTCCACCTGGGCTTAGAGGACAAAAAGGAATTATGGGACGTTATGGAAAAGTGGGCCCAAGTGGAATGAAAGGTTATTATAAAGTACACAATTGTTCTTGGGATGTATTGTTTTGGAATTAATTAAGTGGAGTGTATTTCAAGATTTATGAATAATTTCATTTGATCTCAGGGCTAAAAGGAAACAGGGGTGATCCTGGTCCACAGGGTCCTAATGGGGAGCCAGGTGAGATATTTCAACAATTTATTCAATTTGACAAAACGAATGCTGCAGGTTTATACATACACATTTGGCGAAAGTTATGAATGAATCGCAATGATAATTGCATAATTACCCACATTTTTGTCTTATCAGGGGTCCCATGTGAGTGCACACCAATGAGAAAGATGATTGGAGAAATGGACATTCTTGTGGCCCAACTTTCCTCGGAACTGAAATTCATCAAAAATGGTATGATCTTATCATTCATATTTTTACATCTTAACACTTGTCGGATTTGTAGTCTTGTTGTTGCTGCACTTCTTGTTCTCAAAGTACTGAAAGTGTTGGGCATGTCAATGGGAAATTTATAGAAATACAAGTGCTCATTTTTCAGCACTGCCCTCCCCTGCAGCTGTTGCTGGCATAAAAGAGACAGACAGTAAAGTCTATCTGTTGGTGAAGGAAGAGAAGCGCTACTCTGAAGCTGAAGGCTACTGTCAGACGAGGGGAGGGCACCTGGCCATGCCTAAGGATGAAGGAGCCAACGCAGCCATTGCAGGTTACATTACTGAAGCAGGCCTGAGTCGAGTCTACATTGGCATACATGACCTGGAACGGGAGGGTGTTTTCACTTACGTGGATCGCTCTCCCATGACGACTTTCAGCAAATGGAGGAAAGGAGAGCCCAACAATGCCTATGATGACGAGGACTGTGCTGAGATGGTGGCCTCTGGAGAGTGGACTGATGTGGCGTGCCACCCAACCATGTATTTTGTCTGTGAATTTGACAAGGATACTGTGTAAGCTGCTAAATGATTTGATAAATTTGGCAAAAGTTAAATCCATTCACAGTGTTTGTGTGATACTTTCTACATGTAAATATGGTGACAAAATGACGTGTTGTGCAAACGCTCATGCTTTTTGATGTTTTTTTTTTTTTTTTTTTTTTTTTAAACAAGCTTATGGGCTATTTATTTTCTTAATTCACATAACCATCTGAGGTTGTGTTCTTTTTGTTAGAATTTCACTCATTGGAAGCTCAACCCTTAATCTCACATGATTTATTCATGTTCCAAACAGCATGCAAGGTGATAGACTGAGGTGATATGCAAGTCTTTGTTATGCAAAGTATCCACTGAGCAATTTTTCCTGAAGTGCCAGCAACCAACAAGACACATGAGCAAATGAGGGTAGATTTTTTTTTAGAAAATATTAAATTAAAACAAAGATTTTGGCTCCAGTCAGGTGCTTTTAATAAGAGAAACTGAATACACTATACATTTTATTTCATATTCATATAATAAGTTATGTGGAGCTTGTACAGTAAATATTCACTAATAATTCAAAAAAGAGAGACATGTTTGTGCATTATTTTCTATCAACGAGTTCACTTAACTTATGAGTGGTGCTTTAAGGGTAATCCTGAGCCAGTGATACGGCCTCCACGTGGTGCATAAAAACTGTACAATACTATAACAGTCTCTCCCAATGTGAAGCATATTTTGTGTCTTTGGCTATTGCATGTGCCTTTCAAATCAGATATTTTCACTTGTCACAGAGGGAAAAGCTCAGGTTAATATCAAAGCTTGCAAACGAGAGGCTAAATAAAATAGTGCCAACACTGCTGTTATTATTTACACCTTGTTTTCCCAACAGCGGCATGGCAATTATATGTAGTTTAGGGAGTGTGTTCAATCTGACTGTCTGGGCTAAACACAATGGTATGCTGTGTTAATTGTTATACTAAGTTAAATTAACACTGGATTTTTTTTAATGACACGGCTGTTATTAAAAATTATGTATCTAAACACAAGAAGGTTGACAAAAATAATAAATTAATTACACTTCGTAATTGTTTGACAGTGTAATTGGCAAATGACAAAAACAAGACGTTACACACCATGGGTTGGTATGACATTTTCTTCTGAGAAAACCCTCAATGGTTTAGTTGTGTGATTAATAGACATTGTCTTACAGCCATGGCTGCTATTGTTTTTTGGGATGGGCATCCCAGCTGAGATAATATTGCATCGCTCTAAGAAGAGGAATTTGAATATGCATGATTCAGTTCTCCTAATAAAGCACCGCACTGGTCCCTCTAGAAATGAATAATTAATGCTAGGATGAATTATGCATTTAATCGACCAGGACTTGTCTGGCCTAAACCAATTAGGTGCCATTGTTGGTGCAATCTCTGGTTACCTTTGTGGTAAACAATTTGGACAGCTCTGTCTAACAGTGGACTGGCAGATAATCTGTGTTGAAATAAAGGCCTGTGAATGAAAGATACGGTGACAGTGCATGGAAATAAGGAAAAGGGGCACTCTTCTTTGGATGTGAAAGCCATTTCTATATCCACCATGAAAATATCAAGTAGTAATAATGTTTCTCTACTCATATAATATAAATAAAATATAAAATATAAAGCAATAACTTTGTTAATCCAGAATTTTTTTTTTTTATGACTGCAAAGAATTGGGAGGGGTAAAGTGTTGAAATTGACATTGTCCCTGCGTGTGTGTGTGTGTGTGTGTTTGTGTGTGTATATTATATATATATATATATATATATATAAATGACAAAACACCAAAACTACACATCCAAATCTTGGGGTGAGGATTTTGACACCATGAAAGCAAAGCGAATTAGCTTTTCATATGGGTGTGTATTAATGGCTTGCATTAACATCTGCATGTTTACAAAAATAACTTAAAAGGCCTCCAGCACATATGTAGGACAAAGTTGCCAAAAACACAAACAAATTGTGAGGACTAATAAAACAATTCATCTCTTTCTGTTCCCTGATGGTCTTAATGAATGGTTGCAGCCTCAGAAAAGTAATGCAATAATGCCAAACTTACCCCATGTTACAATACGATGCAAAACGGATCATTTCGGAGGGATGAATATGGTTCTTTAAATATAATTTCAGGGGCCCAGAGATTACAGAAATGTTTACTGCAGGCCACTCACAAAGTCCTGTGAAAATAAAGACATTTGAAAAAAGGAAATAAAACGTTTTCACACAGGTAAAATTGTCTTCACAGTCTGTTGACATGACACAACTCCACGTGAAACTGACAGGCGCCACATTAGCCACCTTTAGGTCAACATTGTTCACGCGGGTGAACACACAAACACAAATAAGATGTTTGTGTGCTTTTCGGGCTGGTTGTCACGGAAACCCAGATTTTGGAATCAAACATTGAGTTAACGTTAGCTACACGGAAACAAACAAACAAGGAGCTAGCAAAGCCAGAGCAGACGTCTCTGTCTCTGGATGAATCACCTCCCATGTGAAGGAATTGGTTTCCATTATCAGGTGCTATCTCCGGTTACCGGAGACTCTCCACTGGCACGCTTTACTATTGACAGCGGGCGCCATTACAGTTTGTTGTTTCCAAAGCTGCACCTGTTAGCTTAGCCAGCTATGACGGGGAGAGGCGAGTTGCCGCCAACAAAAACAATAACGGTTTACCGGAACGGAGACGCCTTTTTCCCCGGAAGGAAAATAGTCATAAATCCGCGGCAGGTGTCCACTTTTGACGGCTTGTTAAATGCTCTGACCCCGAATGTCAGGGCTCCGTTCGGCGCCGTCAGGAAGCTGTACACGCCGGCAGAGGGCCACAAAGTTCAGCGTTTGGACGACCTGGATCACGGCAGTGTGTACGTTGCAGCCGGAAATGAGAAGTTCAAAAAGCTGAAGTGGGTGCCATGTTGGAAAGTGTCCGTGTGTCTGTCCTCTCTTCGTTTTCTTTCTTTGCTCGCTAGCTCTACTGCCCGGATAGTTTATGTTTGCGTAATATCAGCTGTACTAGTGAAACTCTCTCCTTTTCATTCACCTCAGCGGAAAAAGCTTTTACACACCTGTCATACATAAAGTTTATATTTGAGTTTTCTGTGCGGTCCTGTTGGCCTAGATTCTTATAGGTGAGTTAGTATAATTACTATTCAGTTAACTTTAAAATGAAAAACAAAACAAAACATTACAGGTAACATTTATTTTAAGTTCGTTTTTTTTCTTCATGTATGTGTCTGTGCAGGCAGTTTGTATCTATATGTTGTGTTAGTCATTTACATGTTATTTTTTATATATCTTCCAGCTATTGTAGTGCAACAACCAAAAAGCCACAGACTAGGAAAAATGAAATGGTAAAGTTACTCTTTGTGTTGGTTCAATTACACTGAAACTAATTCAACTTCTAAGTTTGAGTTGGACACTTAATCGCGTTAATACTATTTTCAGATCATACCTGTTCCCAGCAGAATAGTAGCTTCTGCTCGCTGGAGGAAAACTAATGATGAGTCTTGCACAATAAAGTGAGTTGTGATTTTAAGCTGGATAAGGGTATCTTTGATGTAAAAAGAATATGGTCTGTTGTGCTGTGCAATTATAAAATGGACAGTTTTACTATTTTTCCTTTTTACAGTGTCTTCACCAATGGCGATGTCTTGGTGCCTCCAGCTCGAATAAGAATCCCAAAGTTCACACTTAGAAAATGGGAAAATGTTTTAGCCATGGTGACAGATAAAGTTCAACTCCGTACTGGTGCTGTGTACAGGTAATCACTTCAGTATGTGGGAAAAGGTTTTCCCACTTTGTGGCAGGTGAAGACCTTACCAGTGTTGTCCCTGCTTTGGAAAGATGCATGTTTTAATGTTTGTACATTCCAATGGTGACATTCTCTTAAAGGATATGATGAATTATGAGAAATAATTTCATTTATCAAATATTCTATATGATTCCATAGAGCCAGCTTCTGGAACAACAGTGACATAAATGTAAGTGGAGGTTTTTCCACTTAGTTTGAATGCATTTGGCAGAGTGGAAGGATTTCCCCAATTAATTACTGATTGGAACCATATTGGGTCGAGACATGCTCACTGTAATTGCTCCTTAAGTGTTTAAAAAGCAATATCTGCTTTGATGGATATTGATATAATTATGCTGATATTTATGAACTTGTATGAAACAACCATAAAACGTTGCTCAAATTGGCAGTATTTCTTTACTTGAGTTCCCAGGCTCTACACATTAGATGGGCATCCTGTCTGTGCCTCCACTGAACTGAAGAACAGCCAACATTATGTTGCAGTTGGTGCAGAAAAGTTTAAACCTCTCCCGTATGATCATTGGGTCCCTATGGATTTCATGAAAGACAATACAACTGAAGAGTAAGAGATTTATGACTTTTTATTCATTAATATAAGTTTTGATTTACACTAATCAAATAAACAGTTGGTTCCTGTGTTGATGTGGAAAGGAAAGAGAAAATTTGTCATTTTTCATTTCCCTTTATTCCCTGCAGCCAAGACAACCTGCCTTCTATTAGAAAGACAAGACATGCAAAGGACGTGGTGAGTACAGCTGCTTCGGTGTTGAATGCAGTTTGCCATCTGGCCATTCACTTTCTTGCAACATGCTGAAATATAAATTTTTTTCTGAATTTCGCACTGGTTTAATGTTGAAACACCTTGCTACTATCACAGTGGAAAAGCATATCTTTGCACACGCAGCATTTCAATTAACATTTCCCACGTGTGAGACTTGTTGTGGGGGTGTAATTCGTTATTTAAACAGCGGTATCATCAATCACTGTCTGCAGGAGGCATTGAGTTACCGTTGCTTTCCACTTTGATGGGTAATCCCCACAGAGACAAACTGGCCCACTTGATCAAGAGCAGTGAGCCTCATAGACAGATCATATGCACCAGGGGGACTTCACTGAAAATGGGGGGGGGAAAAAAAAAAAAATCTCTTATTCAAACCAGAACTGGGACAGTTTGTATTGTGATTAAGTAGATAGTGAAATGCGTTTAATCCGTGTGAGGATTGCACTGCTGTGGGCCTGAGATGAACACCAAATCACACACGAAAGATGAGAATATGCCCACTCAGCAGATTGAGGTAGAGATGGGGCCCCCTGTAAGAGATGTGTATGACATCTGATTTTTCTAACCATGAAGGATGACAATGCCAGGGAATATGCCAATTTTTTTCAATGGAGAAAAATACCCCTAACCTGCAATGGATTGACTTCCATTACATTTAGAAAAAAACAGGAATATTTATACGTAAGTTATTTTAAACTATTAACCGCTGTGGTGTACTTTGATTTTCTGGCATAAAACAACAGATGGAAAACCAGATTATTAGCAAACTTGGCCTAACATAGGTTCGGTCCTGAAACATTATTCAAAGAAACCTGAAACATGACCATAACTTTTGCCATTTCACATAGTACCATAAGGTGGAGACAGAGACAGGGTTACTGGTGTGTTTTGCATCCACCAGTTAATTGTAATATTATTCATTCACAAGACATGATGCTGCCGCATTTTACTCCCCTTGCCTCTTCATCTCATTCCTCATGAATTTGTAAACTTGATTTGACCAGTTAATAAGGACCTTTCAAAGGGGAAAAAGACATGCAACAAATATTGCCCTATCAGTCTTGATCTGTCAGTTGTTTAGCTTACAGATTATACATACATTTATTGGGTCATGTCTGCCATTAATTTCAGTTTGACCTCACAAAACAACAGAAGTCTGGTTAGAAATGCTTGTAAAAAGATCATTTAAACATGCCTAGTGAGGCTGTGTAAAATATAACCTTGCTCTAGCCACCTCAGTGTATTGTAATAGTGTCCCCTGCTATCTGCATTGGCAGCAGAGTATTTCTGCAGTGTTGTGTGGGACATCTGGTCTGCAGCAACTACTGAAGTCTAAATTGACAGCTTTGAAGAGTGTAATATTGAAACTCTCCGACATGTTCCCATTGGAAGCAAGCATATATGCTGAGTTAGGTGTTCATAGACATGATGAGGTAGAACGTACTGAGGTAGACATAGTAGAAAGAGAAGAGTAATAGGGGAGAGAGGAATGTACAGACACAGAGAAAAAAGAATAATGGTGTGTATCAAAGCAAAGCACTTTTATGTTTCAGCAATCACAATGACCAGTGCAATTGTATTCCAAATATGCTTTGCTCAAAGCAGCCTGTGAAAGCAGCCTTGGTAGTCTGACTAAACCTTTAAGAGCTGCTCTCTCTGACATCAGCAATGACTTGCTGCTACTCCCAATTTCTCAGATTTTTTTCTTCGATGATCTCATTGGTTAGGGGAAGTAGCAATGCCCTGTGGAAAACTATACCCCCTCACTGCTGCCAGCATGTCTGCTCAACAGAGGACTCTGCCTTGGGAGTGGCTCCTACTGATACCACAGTCAGTATGGCTGGAGGCTGGTCGGTCCAATTGGTTGGGACCCCTGTTTTCCCCTGGCTATCATATCACAGTGTCCTCTTGTTGACTCCTGTTCTCTGCCACTTGAGAGGGCTATACATTGCTTGCTGCTTGGTCCCCCTGAGCCCCTCTCACACTAACCCTAGCACTCCCTCTCTCTCTCTGGGGCCTCCTGATACACACAGTTGTCTGCTCCCACAGGACATGACTGTAGATATGTAATGCAGAATGAGCGGGGAGATGACCTCAGCTTTTCCACTGCTCTGTTTCCAGTTGTGTTGCTGCTTGTACTGTACTCTCCTGGCTCTGCAGAACCCCTCGTCCTCTGTTTTCTCCTCCCAGAGTGAGCCGGTCTTGATTTAACTTTGTTGATTTAAATAAATTCTATTTGCATCTCACCACTAGGCTGTAAACATGGAAAACAATCTGTTAAATTTTTGACTGCCCAGATTTATTTTGATTCTGAACTTCAGTGTGAAGTTATTTCACGTCACTCACAGATGAATTGAGCTTGTGAAACTGAATTAACAGCTAACCATTGCAACAGTGCCACTGCTCTGTGTTTGATCTTGTGTGGCTGTGGACACCACAGCACTACAGTGTGAACTCTGTTTCAACTCCCCATCGTTGAATACATGAGGCAAACTTCACTCTTCTTTTGTTGTTTTATTTCTCTCCCTCGGCCCACCAACGGCTGTAGAAATTCAAAAGAATACCAACAGAGTTTGCCTCTGCATTAAAGAAATCAAACAAGTGAAGAAACAATGTGGTTATTCCCCAGACTCCATGTTAGTAAGCTTGCAAACACCATTGCCAGAAGTGTATTCTGGTGGAATCCTGAGATCACTACACTATCCCCCGAGCCAGCCCAGGGATCCAGCCAGGCAGCTGCAGTAAAGAGCACTGTAGCTGAAAAGAAACATTAAGTCTGCTCTTTCCCACTCTCTGTGTCTGTGTCTCTCATTCTCTGTAAGGGAGACATACCTCACCTTGCTACCTACAGAGGGGATGAGGAGCCCATGAGGAGAAAATTGCCTTTTGTGGAAGCATTAATTCAGATGTGTACCCTGCTGTCTGAACATCACTCTGAACTCTTTCCACTGCTCTCTCTCTCTCTTTTTCTCTCTTTTCCTCTCTTGCACCTTCACTCTCCCACAATGCAACTAAGTCCCAAGCCTGTTTTTTCCTCCCCTTTCCATCAATAACCTTCTGCTGCCTACTGCTGAAAAATAAGTTATTCCCTACAACTCCCTCCCTTTCCCTTTAAGCTTGTTTGGATTTTCATTGTTTGATCTGGCTTGATAAATAAGACAAATGCAGTTAGAAATTCATGGCTGCCCCATTTCATCAATAAATGATTAGTTTGCCACACTCCCCAGTGATTGATAGGTTGTGCACAGGATGTATTGGAACCAGATGAATTCAATACAGGAGGAGTCACTGGGGAGCTACAAAGCATATCAACTCATGAAAAATTGAGGTCAATGGAAAATGTAAAAAAGCGCTGAAAAGAGGAGACACAAGTTTCGCCCCATCGTGTTTTGTCTTTGTTCTTCCTCTTTACAGAACAACAGCAAATGTCAATGATGAATCACAGAGAAGTCTGAGAAAATATGCCTTAATCTGTGCTCCCATACTCTCTTCTCTTTTGTCTCTCTGTGTAGTTTGCTCACACAGGCTTTAGAAAGGACCTTGAGCACACAGCCAGGGGCCAGATGAAGAAACACACAGCCAAGCCAGAGAGAACCAAACAACAGAGGCAGATGTCCAGAATCCCAGTTCTCCTCCCAACAGGGGGTAGGCAGAGCAATTCTACAGAAATATAATTCTCCAAGACACTATTCTGTCCCTCTGTCCTCATAGTATGGGTTTTGTTTTGTTTTGTTTTGCGTTTTTCTTTTTTCTTTTTTTTTTGGCAGGGGGGTTCCTTCAACTCCTCCTCACTTACTCTCACTCTTACAATATCTAGTAACCTGGAAGCTTTTGAATTCAAACTTATTTTTTATTATATGTGTTTGGAATTTTCACCATTATAAAAGATATGAGAGTCACACTTAAAGAAAGTGTGGCTGGTGGAGTTGTCTTTGATTTTTCAACCTGTTCCTTAACGTCCAAACAGAACACAGCTCTCTGCTCTTTGAAAGAAACATGACTCTTTTCTGTGAATATTAAACAGAACAAGACTTCAAACACCGTCAAGGGGGCTTAAATCATAGATGAATTCAATCAGGCCATTTTGTTGAATTTGAATCCAGAAATCCCCATGAACCATGTGGAGAAGTGGGGGCGGGGGGGTGCAAAATGCTCTAATTTTCTCCTGACATGGGAATGAAATTGATAATAAGTTATTAATTCCAAATAGTGCTGACAAAAGATCATAAAAGTGACAAACTAGTTCTTTAGATTGATTACTTTGAACATTGTAGCAGTCTGGCTGTTTAAAAATGATATTCTATCATTAATAGAGTGTGTCTGTTTGGTTATTCAGTAGGCACTGTTTCATGGGTGTTTGTTTTACCATCTGTGCTCACTAATACCGTGATTCAACTTGAAAGACTCATCCTGGGCCTCGAATAACATGATATTATGTGGTAGAATAAATTGGATAATTGCCACAGTTTGAAAACTGCCATCCTTTCATATTGAAAGAAAAATGTGTTTCTACTTTTGGGCTCATGTCATGTTTTTTTGTTTTGTTTTGTTTTTTTTTTTCATCTATGTTTTGGACACCCGACCAAGTCCTTACCAGAGGCACAGCAGCTAAAAAGATTAAGGTTAAGAATCCTTTCTATAACTGAATCAACTAGTGTTCACAGTCTTCACCAGGTATGGGACCATATCTCTTGGCAGCTTTATAATTTTACTTTTTTTTTTACAAAAGTGAGCCAAGAAGGAGATTAATAAAATAATGCCTGACTGGAAAACATAAACAGCCATCATGTTCTGCAGCTACATAATTTCCTTTCAAGCTAAACCTATAAACCAAATCTATTTCTTTGTACATTGCTTCTCTTGTCACTGATTAATCTACCACGCTTGGTTATTTACTATTTAAAAGAAATAACTTGAGGCTATCGAAGTAGATTCCAGCTCAATTATGTGTTTCATTATTCACATTCCAGATCCAACAGTCACAGACAAAAGGGGGTTTGTTTACAAGGACAGAAACACTGTGAAGTTACCATATAAACTATTCCCCACATGCATCAAGAGCAACCTGTCACTGCTAGGGACTAACCCTGAACTGAAAGTTCACGCTGGCTGGCCATATTTGCTGCATGGCAGCTGTGGCTTTCTGGCCCTTTAGTCTCTGGGACCATTCTAAATAAATAAATGACTTCACAGCAACATTGATCTCTTGTGAAGTTGAACAGGAGAGGACTGGAGGGCAGTGAGGGATGGAGGGTGAGCAAGGGAGAGAGAGAGAGTGCAAAAGAATGACATGGCAACTGCCAACAGATGAGGTAATTGTGATTAATCACTTTTCTCAGAGGGCAGTGTGTTCAGTGCACAAAGCAAAAGAAGCGAGATGGCAGAAGCAGCAGAAGTGCAGGAGGACCATCAGGTGAAGGTAGACCTGCCAATTGATCAGGTAAAACACAATTCTATACAGGTCTTTAAGCCTGCTGAGGTGCCTCTTTATCCAACAGGAATTGAAGGAGTTGAATTCAGTCCAAAAACACAACAACATCAACAAAGACAAACACTGGCCCATCTGCAAATTCCTGCTAAATTAGCAGTATGCTCCTAACTGAATTCATCAGGGATGATTTTACAACCTAAGCAGCACAACACAATCTAACAATTTACAGTTATTTTAGCATTTTGACTGTGAAATGAATGGCATACAGTATATCACCTCTATCCCCACGTTCCTACCAAAAAGCCACAAAAAGAATTAAGAATGTACTTACACAACGCTATGGCATCATTTTCTGCTCAGTATACTGTAAGGCTAATGAATGCTCAATAGAACAAGTTGCATAAATATTTAGTCAAATCAATACAGCAGTAAAGTACGGTGTCAGCCAAGAGGGTCAATTTCTTTCCTTTCTGCAGGTTGAGGCCAAGATAGTGGAAGAAGAGTGTGAAGACAGGAGTTATTCTGCAAGTCCCTGCAAGGCCCCCCTCCATGATTCTGATGGCTTGTGTCTGCATAGATCTTTGTCTCCAGGTTCCAGGAAGGATGTAAGTACCCTTATTTTAAGTTTTATGTAGTTAGTATTTCACATTTAGTTCATTTTTGCTCTATTATTATGTCCAATTTTTTCATTTGCTTTTGGATTAGGTCACATAAAAGTGCTCTAACCAGCAATTATGGTAATCCTTTCCATAATTGCAAGAGCATCACATAGACCTGCTTCCAGCAACTACATGTTAATCTAATGTGTGTATAACCTGTTTTTTCTGTCTCCATGGTTTTCTTTGTTCATTTGTGTTCCACCAGTACAACTCTTCTTCAGGGCAAGGAGAGTCAGTCAAAGGCACAGGGCACAGTTCTGGCACTGGAGACACAGAGTTAAAGACACTTGAGCCCCAGGTACAACTTCATATGGTATAACTTTTGAAAGTTCAGCTTGGCTGCAACCAAAGTTACTGTATGTATTAAGCCGCAAGCTTATAAAATACACAAAAGTTCGTGTTGGTTAACAACTTCCATAACAGAGTGTGGCTATATTTGATGTCTGTCTTTTACTCTGGTTATTGTGTATGTTCACAGTGATGAAGTAGGACTGAGCTGTGCACACAGATGTTTCTCCATGGATCTTTGGTTCCTAGAAATTACACTCATTTGAATATACTTATTTTGCTCTAATAATCCCCAAGGGACAGCAATATGAAGCAGTATAACTGTGATGAATGCACACTGTAGTTGGGTGATATTACTATCCGAGCAATTTCATTCAGCTTTGAAATGAGAAGATATTGAGTCTTATTTAAGCAATCAATAACATTGAACATTTTGTTTTAATGAAAACTATAATTTCAAGCAGTGGCAATTACACCATAGGGGGATGTTTTGGTGTGATGATGATTTTGCTGCCGTATGCACTTTTGCTATAAAGATATTCTTATCGGGATAATTATTGACTTCTGGGGGCCAGTTATGACCCCAGCTAAAGACCTCATCAATAACTTAATTCATTACTTTTCGCTTTTAGTCATTCACGAATGTTGCTGATTCAGATTGGCTATGGATTTCTGGAAATGACCATTAGATGATGGAAAATAATAATAATTATAATAATCCCTTCATAGACTCAGCTACTTTTTGCAATAATTATCTTGTCCAGCAGTTTTTGATTCGCCAGCTAAAAGTGCCTGACATAAGGTGAACGGAAGATTTCTGTTAGAAGCTCTCGAAAGCTTTTCCAGTTGAAAACGTGTATGACAGAACATGGCTTGAGCACAGCTAACTGCAGTTTACAGTCCAGCCGGCAAAATTTTGACATTGCTCAGGACATCATCGTTCACACCTGGAATGTTGTAGTTGACATAATAAAGGAACCTTTTAAATCAGAATACTTTACCCTACTTTACCCAACTCCTTCTTTATTTATTTATTTGTTTTTGTTTTTGTTTTTTGTTTTTTTTTTCACACCAATGCTTATGAAGAATTGCATTATATTTATAAAACTCTTTGTCAGACTGGAAAGAATGATGCTGCAGGTGAGATGTGGCTCACTTAAAGTCTAACCATCATTCATGCATACTCTCCTCTTCTCCCTTTGAGTCCAAACAGACTGTCGCTGTCTCGCTGTCAGCAACCTCATCATTTAGAGGGCTGTGAATAATAATGAGGGATAACTGCACTGCTATGACTCATACTTTGAGCTGAGTTTGGACAGATTTCCTCCCACTACAGTGCTCATATGTGCTTGTGAAATGCCCTGTGGAGTCCCGTATATGTGCATGTATATAGTAGATATTGATGACCAAATTCAATTACATGATTACATTTTCAGCCGAAGCTTTAAATGATTTATTGCATTGAATTTAAATAGTGAATACATTTGCAGACAGTACATGAGTGCAGCGGTGGTGTGCGTGTGATATTGACCTGTGTGGTCTAGGCGAAATAAAGAATAACGAGATTCAGCATCTCTGCCAAGTGGAGATGTCCGCTGGGAGTGAAGGCAGGCTATCTCGGTGTTGGAGAGCAAAGGACGGCGAGTGCGAGCCTGATACACATTTATCAAAGCTTTTCTTATAATCACTTGACTGACTTTTGTTGGGCTTTCTGAAGGTTGGGTTTTCCGTTAGAGTGCACTCTGTTAAGGAGCTGATTGATTTCATGAGGGGGGACTCTGTCTATGTTGTGGATGTCATACACTTTGAGGAAATGTGCACAAGGGTAGACTTGCACTCACTGGCATGGTATCATCTTTACAACTATCATTTGTTTTGATTTAACAATATTGGCTGATTTATCAACCAGTCAGCTAAGCATTTTTTCTTAATTAATATTGTTAGAAATGCCAATACAACTAGGGATGTTTGATCAATTGTCTTCCTCTTCTTAAGAATTTTGTGATAAAAAATCGACTCGTCATTGACCATTATATTGATCCATTCCTTCCCTGTTTCAATGCAAGTCCATTTCATTTGTCTTTCAGCTGGTTTTCTGTGTTTCTATTCCCCAAAGCTTAGGTTAGCCATTTCAAAGGCCGTATTTGCTCCATGCAAGGTCAACTATAATCAACTGTAGACAATGTCACCGCCTTGCTTTTCCTGTGAACTATGCAGAGGAAGACAATTCCTTTGGGCTTTTAAGGACCTGCTGCATTATACCATTCAATTACTGTTCATTAGGCAGTGTACAGCCATTAATCAGACTGAGATGTTCTGCTAGTCCTCAGCAGGGACAATGAACTGGGGAAATTTATTCTGGCTTCCTGTCTGGGCTGCTGTTTAGTGGTAAGGAGAGAAATGACACTTTGTAATGCGCTGAAGATTTCAGTACAGAGACATCCTAAACTGAACTGCTACTCCACTCTGTTTTCAAGTCAAGTTCTTCGCTTCATGCAACGCTGTCTTTGAGTTTCAAGAAACATAGGCTTTGTCATAGATTTACTGCATATGTGGGAGAGTATTATGAATCTGATATATCACTAAAAGGGAGAAAGCTGACAGATTTACTGATTAGAGCTTCATATGCATTGAAAATGACGGGATGATGATATGAGAAACTGATTTATGCTTTCCAGCAGGTTAAAGAGAGGGAGGTGTCTACCAGGCTTGGCAGAATACAGGCACGGGTGTCCTGGTTTTTCAAGGGTAGGTGCATCAAAGCATAAAGTCTGGTAGTAGCTCACAGGCAGCAGCAGCCCCCACATTACTCTCTTCAGCACCTAATGCACCCATAAAGAGACCACTAATACACTCTGCATTACCAGTTCCTCCCTCACATTGCATGTCACTAGATCCGCAAACCACCTCTCGACATCTGGGAGAACTTTACGCCGTGCTTTATGGACACCATCTGGTTTAGTTTTTTTTTTTTTTTTTTTTGTTGTTGTTGTTTTTTTGTTTTTGTTTTTTTTGGGTTTTTTTTTGCCTGCCCAACCTCAGATGACTTATTATAGTATTAAAGGCACCTGCACATTAAGGTGTGCCATGCTGAGAATCTGGGAACCTCCACTTTATTTTTCCAATGTCATTTGTGATGTTGAACCACTCAGACAGAATGAGAATGTTATGTACCTTGTTACTATGACACTCTTTGTTTTTCTCCATGAATTTGTATTCTAAGTAGAATTGCATGGTCTTGCTTTTATTTGATTGATGTAGAGCAGAACATGTGCCCTCCACACATTTCGTTAATGGGAGAAAGAAGATAACATAGTGTTAAAGCACAAACCAATGCAGCGATGTAAACTTGATATTCTTCTTTGTTGAGGGAATATGCCTTTCAGGTGGTTCGAGCAATTTCATTCTAATTGCCTACAAAAATCAGGCTTTAGTAGTGAGGCCCATTCAGTGTTTTCCTGCATCCTCTGTTGTCCCTTGTGGAAATTCCAAAGGTGACTAATGGAACAGGATGTGAATCTCTGCAGGTGGTTATCACTGTCTGCCCTTCAATCTGTGGTTCACTCTGTCAGTGAGACGCTAGGAAACTCATTGGGTCCTGCATTAACAGCAGGCTCCATACCACATGCACGTGCCATTCATGCTATTGTATAAATACTGTGATACACATCCATATGCATGCACATATGTGCTGTTATCAAACAGGCTTCAGCTCACATCAAATGCATCTCATATACATGCAGATGATTTTTACGTGTATGCATGCATTCCCTTTCAATTACGCTCATATTCATAGTACGAGAGGTTGAAATGCAGCCCTGTACAGTCTAGTACTGGCACTGATTTCCTTGCAGAATGTCAATGGGCACAGCAGGGGGTATTTGAAATAAATCACAGCCCATTTTTGCTTGCCGGCTCTAGACCAACATTCTCATTTTTCCTGTCCCTATCACATTATATTGTTGTTGGTGGTTATGAATAGGCCTGAATCATTCATGCCTCATATTCCCTTGCTGTCACAGCGGATCTGAAGATGACTCAGATCTGCAAAGCATGACTGGAGACTCTGAGCCATAGATGTAGGAAGTGGGATGTGAAAGGAAATGCAAGTGATCAAGTGAACAGAATCAAACCTGCCTGCCACTTGATTTGCATCAAAATGTCAATATCTGCAAGTTTTTCTCCTGGAAAGGAATTTTTCAACCGAATGAAAATAGTAGGGATTCTTCTAAAAGCAAATCTACCATCAAAGTTCTTACTCTCCCCTGGCTCCTTCATATAATTCAGTAGGGGTATTCCATCTTGACTTCATGTATAAAAACAGGAGATAGTAAGGGTTCGGTTTGGCAGAGATTCTCCTTCAAAAGTTATTGGCACCATGTACAATGGCCTTGTTATTTATGAGAACTGTTAAGGCCTCTGACAGAAGTTGTAAAGCATCTTGACTGATTGGGGAGATGTGAGATGTGTGCAGTCATGGCATATTGTCGCCTGCATGTGTGCACGACATGCAGAGACTTGCATGGCTTGCTCTGTCACAGATAAATTACTCCACACAGTCAAATTAAGTTGTTGTAAATCACCTTGTGGGCCCGCGACCAGTCCTGAGTGACGACCTTTACGCCTATTTGACTTTAACTCTTATTTATGTTAATCACATCTGTATTATACCGACAGTAAAATTGTGTCATATTCTGAAAGGTCATTGTTTTGCAGCACAGTATATGACAGGGACAGAAAAACATACTAGTTATGTTTATTATTAAGTGTAAGAAGTGTTAACATGATGGTTTGACTCTGAAATCTTATCATTTCTTTAAATCTTCAAATTTTTCCAGAAAAGAGGAAACAACATTCCTTGTTTGGATGCATAAAATTCACTAAAAAGGTATGTAATACACAAAAAATATATTTAAATATCTGATTCAGTCATTTATTGATAATCAAATACAGATGATATACTAAGATACATACCATTTGAACACATTACAGCTTGAGAATGATATTTATTTATTAAATCCTTTTTACAAAAATTGCTTATTTCATGTATATCATGGAATCTGGATGTTTTGAATGTCTTTGGATGTTAGTGCACTATAATATGTTGTATTTTATTATTCCTCTGCCTCACTCACCCATCCTTGTAAACTTTTTATTCAGGCAAAGAGCAAATGGTATCCTTGGGGATTACTTTGCTGAGGGAGAATTCCAGCTATAGCTGCAGGAAAATGTATAGTTTTCTTCTCATTCATCATATACATGTCATGAAAGGCCTTCAAAAGGCAGCAGCTCCCAATAGCAATAAGTCTCTTCTTTTTTTTACATTTACATGATGAAATATAATAAGTTCCAACGTCTGTGTGCTGAAAAATCAGTCACTGTAATGTGGGAGACACGTCTGTGTGTGATCTCAGCTGCACTCGAGACGACAGGCTCTCTGAAATGCACCACTGCCCAGTTACACATTAGCTTTGATTACCAGTTTGTTCTGTGCATTGCCTGTAGCTTTGAACTCCATCTCGAGATGAAAGCCAACCTTGTCCACAGTGTGTCCACTGTAGACTGCTGCTGTTGCTTATTTGCTTCAGGCACCATCAAGGGCTTCAGGACTGTTTTTCCTATAGTTCTTTATCATGCTGAGATGAGCATTATGTATAATTTATCATACAATGCACCCCAAGACAGCACCCAATCTCAGCTCCATTTTAATTTAATGCCCCTTCTTTCTTTCTGCATCTTGTGTTGACTGTAGTCAGTGTATGATACCACTAAGGTATGCCTTTGTTGTGTCCACTAGATAGACTTTCGTAATAATGGGTCCCACTGTAAGACATTCACCACTAAGTGCTCGTTCTTTTTTTCCCCAAACCCTCTTCCTCCTTCTCTCTGTCCATTTCCTTTAACAGCCCGAACCATAGAGCAGTGTCAGACTGCTAAGGACCAGTCGTCCTCGTTCACTTCTGACTCCAGAAGCCAGCTGCTCATGTATAAGATGAAACAGTGTTATAAACCAAATAAAAATGTCTTGCCTCTTGACAGCCCCACCGTGAATATATAGCCTCTTATTTCAGTGAATATATTGCATAATTATGTATGGTTATGAATATTACATGGAGCCTCACACTGAGCGCATGGTAAGATGCCTAATTGCAGAGTTTAATTATTAAGAAGCAAAGGTCCTGAGCGGATTTTGTGAGAAGCACTTTTGATAAATTATTTTTTGCAGTTTTCTGATGAATTATTTTGGGGGCTTGTGTCTAATCAGCAGGCATAGTGGACAGCATAACTGCTCTTTAGAGAGACTTATCTTTCCATGGAGAGGAATTACTATGCTGATTAAATCCACTGAAATCAACTAATAACTTAATGATATTGGAGTGGATCAAAAAAATGAATCATTGCCTCTCATAGTGGTGGCTATAAAGAACACAAGGGCACAGCGATGGGAAGAATGAGGGCTACTGCTGTTGACCTCGGGGCACAGCTTTAATATTTCTATGCAATATGATGGGGGGAAACTGAGTGTGTGTTGGTATGTACTAAAGCAAACCTCTTATAGAACAGTGCTGTACTGCTGTACTTGATACTTCATACAAAGCACTTCAAGGAAAAAGTCCAGAGAGGCTGACTAAACAAGGAATAATAAACTACATCTCCCTCAAGTACTGCGAAAGCCACTAAACGCTGGCACTTGCATAACAACAGTGCTAATTCTGCTGCCACTTCTTCCTCTTCAGCGTGTACCTTAACTGAATCGCCCACACAAAAATATTCCTCCCTACTTATGTATTCAGTTCAAGCACACTCAGTATGTGGAAAAGTTTAAGGCTTGACCTCGGTTTTGTGTCGAAATAAATTTGATAATGAATAAAACAGGCAGCTCTGCATGTTACTGCAAATAAAAAAAACTAGTGCACATGATGTACTCTTCCATAAAGTCTAATGGCTGTAATGCAGACAATAAGAATCACTGACCCACTTAATTGCAGTTCTGTGTCCTGCTGTGACAGTGTGAAAGTTAGTTCACCACAAGGATCAAACGCAGGGGTAATAACTGAACTCCCTCCATTCCCCTCCTACAAAATGCATATCTGGTCCAGCACTTACGAAATGCAGTGAAGCTGCTTTTTGCGCGCCAGCACAAATATGTGAATAATTGATTGATATTGATGTGAGGATCGCCTCGGTGTATCCAGGAGTTGTTTGGTTTAGAAGTCTCTCGTGGAGGGCGAGAGTCTGGCCATCTGTCAATAGCATGTCCGTCGTCTCACATGGCAGGCGCTTTGACCAGCTCCAACGCTTCAGTAACCAGCTGAACAGTTCCCAATGTGATGTTAAATCAGACATTCTGCTCTTAATGGAGGCTTCAAGATAAAGTGTTATAGGCCACAAACGTTATTTAAATGCAGTTATTATAAATGATGGACTGGACTACATAATTGTCTACCATTTAGATGTAGCTTCTTTTCCCAGGCAGATACACAACAAACTACTTTCTGCAGTCTTGTAGAAAAAAAATAGCCAACGTGTGTGAGATTTCCCGCAACAATCTTGTATCACAAGCTATTGAACAGGCTTTGTGCAGTTTAATATTATCAAGGCATTACTAGGGGGCACAATGTGGTTTAAATTGAACCTTTCTGGCAGACTCAGTAGGACAAAGGTGTCAATGAACTTTTCAATCTTGCAGGAGTGAAATGAAAACAGTCAAATTTCATTTTACATAAATGTTCCGAGTGCCTTGAGTTGTGCCTCCTTACAGAGAAGACGGAGAGGTGGTGTTTTGCCACTGACATCATCCAAAGCTACCGGGAGGCCACTTTCTCTCTCTCTCTCTCTCTCGCTCTTTCCTTTCCAGCCTGGTAGCTACCCGCTGTCTGAGGCTAATGGCTGGAAGCACAGCTAAAAGCTCTCAGTGTGATAAGGTAATGTAGAGTCAGAGGGAGAGAGAGAGAGAGAGGGAGGAAGCGAGTCCTATATCAGTGGAACCATATATAATGATTATACAGTGATGAGGAAATGGTCTAAAAATAAAAACAAATGGAGAATGTGAGATGATATCACTGCACCCAGATTGCTGACTGCAGTCTTTAGAGTCATATCCAGATGGTTATGAAGCAGGGATGACGGTGGGAGCCGAGACTTACTGCTGTCCTCTCAACTGACCTTCCTGATGTCATGCTTAGTAAATAAAAGAATAATATTCTGTTTTGCACATACAGGGGTAGATAATGAATATTAAATTAAAAACACTGCATAATGATGATGTTCTTTTCAGAGGGTTCCTGGTGTTGTTCTAAAGTACTTATGCTTTTATCTGTAATGATTTTCAAATGTATGCTCTGTAAGTAAAGTTTAATTCTGACTGCCTATTATTATTCTGTACAGCAGTTGACATCCTCAGCAGGCGTTTCTATGGCTATAAACGATCATTGCAGTATGACACAAAAACCTGCACTAGGTGCTTGTCATTTGTTCAGCTTTTTTTTTTCCCCCCGCTTGTTTGCAGCACCCCCTTACCACGAACACAACTCACAAACGTGTCCGCATTTGCATTTCCATGTTTAGTTTTCTGTTTTGCTTTTTCCTGTTTCTTCCCTTCTGCTTTCTTTTCTGTCCATCTTGGACTTCCTTTTTCCCTGGCTTTCTCCCTCTCTTTCCCTCTCCCCCTGTTGTTTTCCTTTATCTGCTCCCAGACGGGTTGTCCTTAGTAAGATGGATGTGTGCATTCCCAGGGCAGATGGCCCTGTTGTTACTCTGTGTACCCAGCTCACACTTTAACACTCAGCCGGCTTGTCTGGCCTGACGGGCCATTGCCTGGGGAAAGGACTCTACTTCTGCACAGAGCAGCAAACGTGTGTTGTGCAGCTAACTGCATGGGTGCTCACGTCCCTTTTTGTAAGGGAGCAGACTGTAGCAGGCGGCGTGCCAGATACACAGATGGGGTCTTTCTTTAAGGATCACATGTTTTCTTATAGGAAAACTTAAATATATTCTACTGTAGTATGGAGTGCGCTACACTGAGATGTTTTTTTGTGTATTGACCACAGTAAAGGTACTCGTTAAACCCTCTCCTGCTCTACAAGTACTAGAGAGTAGAAAAGGGCAACTTAATTCTCCATTAACTTTCCACATCATTTGTCAGTTTTCCTTTCCATGTTGCAGTGAATACCCGAATACTCTGCTCTGATGAAACTAACCTCAGGTTCTCACCTGTGTTAGCACTTAGTCAGCAATTCAAGAAGGCATATAATTTTTTACATCTTTTACTGTCTCTTTGACCTTGCCCAGTCCCCAGACCTTGTTGCTGGTCTCTCAGTTACAGCTCTATATTGATGTATTTGTTGCCATTACATGTGTATTAATATTAAATTCTGGAGAGATTTTTGACATCCCACCTAAACTACCTATGATTGGGCATCGTTTTGCATGATGGCAACCTGTACCTTTTTGATTGATTCATTCCATTTCATTGTCATGATAAACTTTTATAACAGCTATCATTTACTAGCAGCATGTGTAGGCCTCTTTAGGAGATCTGTGCTAGATTTTTACACGGTAATCTGAGGATGATAAATCACTGGCTACACATAAATTACATCAGTGAAAATCACATGCAGTATGGCCCTTTTGTGGGCACATATGTAAATCCTTCCAGGGGATGTTCAGCTGTGTGAAATTGCAGTCTTTGTCTACCCTCTAACCATACAATTTCTTTCATTTCAATCTCAGCACGCATTTGGAATATTGTCCCTAGCTGCTCCTATCATATGTAATGAATGTGCTGCCCCAAAGGTGAGTGCTATAATTGATTAAAAACCATAATGTTTTTCCATGCCTTGGCATAGTCTGATAAGGATATCTGTGATGTGTGGGTATGTGTGTGTGTTGATCTGGATGTTTGTGTGGACAGGGTGGAACATCAAAAGTCACATGTGCCGTGGCTCCGTTTCATCCTGGCTAATGAAGAAGCTGCGAGTGTGCTTTCGGGTCACAGTGGGAACACGCACAGTGAGGTCACTTCAAAGGCGGGATAATGGCGGATTAAGTCTAAATCATGGCTGCGCTTTAGACGCTGTCTCACATCTAGCCTGTCGCTTTGCATTTTATTAACAAATCATCGCAACATGATCTGGTAAAATGTGCCTGCCTTAATTTCCCTCGTCCATTTTATCCTACGCAAATTCTCTACATCCAGATTAATGGATCTTGGTGAGCGGAGTGGTGGGCCTTTTATAAACCCTTGATGGTGATGAAATATTCTTTCATTAGTGTCCATATATCTCCCATGTATTCATGTTTTAATGCACTGCTCTTTTGCAGTTCCTTATTGCTTTGTGTTGTGTCCCTGACAGTGATGCAGCTTTTCATTTACGCTAGTCTTACAGATTGCAACCATGATATTCTACCCTTGGCTAGTTCTCTTCTGCATTTGGATTGAAACACCCACAGGCCTTAGCACTCAGACGATGAACGAGTGCAATAAAGGAATTTCTGTATTGTGATCCGACCCTTAAAACTGTAAGTGAACATGAAATTGTTGAGGTGAGGACAATACCCCAAGACTATTGCGCTCTTAGCACTCTTATGTCTGCTAGGTTTGCGCATGAATGTACTGCTTTACTGCAATTCATCTTGTTTAATGTATAACACTCACAATCTTAGACCTTAGGCATGCTATGGCTGTGGAATTACAGGTATGTAGGAAGCACTCAGGGAAGTCTAATTGCTACTGGAGTGATTTATCCTCCTGTAGATTCTCTAAGAGCACTCGAACACTCGGGTACTCTGGTCAACAATGCACCCGAGCAGTTATAAGCTGCGGGCTCAGGCACCAACATGCATGTTTATGCATGGAGAGGCGCAGTGTCAGGAAATACTTGATAAATTTCACCAGTAATTTGGATGAAGCGTGTTTTGGTGTCATTCAAGGTTCCATTAACACTTCAGACTGCTGCTGAAAATGAGTTCAGTCAGTTTATTGGATGACAAAAATAATTTAGTAAAACGAAAATGAATTGCCTTCAAATTTTTAGCCAAAGTTGAGTTTACATCTAGTCACATGACATTCAGTCATACAATGTGTACATTCAAACTTTTGCAGCTGCGCAAATGTAACTTTTAAATGTGAGAAAATGTTCTAAAATACAATTTGAATATCATTTCTCTTTTTCTGACTGATGGTTGGACATAAGTGATTTGCTGGAATCACAATTGCCTGTAAGAAATTATAGTCAGCATCATTCACAGCTTTGACAATTCATTTCAGGGCTCTTTACTCAAGAAATGTACACACAGACACACACATTAATGGATAATGAAAATAATCATCTGTTACAGCCTTGATAAAGTCTACTCTCTATGTTAATGCACACATTACTGCTTAAATTAATTCACCCAATACAGAGACTTAATCAAATGTACTGCACATACATTACTAAGATATATATATATATATATATTTAAAAATGTGGAAGTGAATATGTAGGAGGGGATTACTGCAGCTGAACCTGGGTTGTCCAGTTCTTATCCACAGAGGGAATGAGCCAAGCTACAGAGCCTCATTTGTTGGACACTCTGTGGCAGCTCCCATTTCACCTGGGTTCTCCCATGTTTAATTGGCCCCATTATGTGATTAACTTAGTAAATTTACCTCTTACCCTCAAGGCACAGCTTTGAACACTGGCAGACCACAAACCCTTCCCAAAGTCACTCCATCACTGAAACCACAATGTCAGCATTTAGGTTGGCCATCACATTCCACTGGGAAGTTTTCATTTTCCTGCAGAGATGCCAGTTTGCCTGTATTAACCTCTACACCTTTGACTCAACGCACGCTTTTTAAAAATGCAGTAATTCATTCTAAGATGATTAGCAATATATCATTGTTTCCATGGAAATGCTCAGTATGCATATTATGTTGCCTATCATGCTGTCTAGGCTTTGCTGAGATTTCTGCAAGCTCTGTAAATTGTTGTATTATGCACAGCGTGTGATGCTTTGTTTGGATTGATGTTTCCATTGATATCTACAACCCACACTTTTGAAAATTGAGAAGTTTTATATTTGAGGTATAAATCTATTTTATTTCAGGGTACAACAAGCACGTTTTGTAATGCAGCACTGTGGTCATCTTCACTGCATCACTGTAGATTTGGGTATTGGTTTTGCCTTTCAAATCAAGCCCAACCATGGAGTGAGAGGAAAGAAACAGTAGATTGTCCAATCCAACATGTGAAATCTAATATTTGGAAACCTCAAGTTGTTTGTTTGTGGGTTCATAGATATTGGTTTCATTTTGCTGATCTCCTCAGAGAGTAGCATGGAAAATGAAAGGAAGATGAAAAACAAAGTCCATGATGTTAATATAGCCTGTCATCATAGGAAATCTCACAGGTCCTCTGTGGGCTCCCTGACAGTCCGATGAAATGACCAGTAAAATGCCAATTTTACCAGACTACTTGTTATTTGCAAGCACAGTCATAGGTTTGCTTCCTTGTTTAATAACCAATGGTGGAGGAGGTGATGAAGGGGGGAGTGTGTGCGTGTGTCCATGAGCCGGGGTGGAGGAGGAGAGGAGGGGCAGCGTGATAGAAGAGAAGTTTACAAATGGGATCCATCATTTTTCATGCACAGGGGTGACATCCCTCCATCAGCCAATTTCGCTCCGATAGCCCAGTCCCTTGGTTCATTGATATCTGCATTAGGGACCTTTGTTAAAGGTCTCATCTAAATGCATTGAAAAGCGCCTTGCTCCCTCTGTGTACCTCCTACTGTTAAAAGTGTGTGCATGCATGCGTGTTGCTTGGGAAAAGACTTGCCGCCTTGGCTCTGTCTACATTAAGGTTAGTCTTTGTGATGTCGCTGAACCTGGGAAGGGAAAAACACCAATTGAGAAAACCATCAACAAAGCCACAACAAAAGGCGGCTTCTCAGAGGGCTCTCAAAGCCTGAGCTACGAGTGTTTTCTCACTCTGCTCCTACTGAGTAACTCTTCCGTGTCTGTTTAGGTTAGTAATGTAGTGGATTTAATAAAGCAAAATTATCAGGGAAAAAAATGAACACGATCTCTAAACTTTTTTCAAGAATAGGGCAGGAGGCCTTGTTAAGGAGCTCATTTCGCACTGGTATGAATATGACATTGCCTTCTGTAGGAGGTTGGTTTGAGTATGCCCATTAACCAAAACACTTCAAAGCCACTTCATTTTATTCCACTAAAAACATCACCTTTGATATCCTGCACTTGTACAGTTCTGCAGTTCAAACCAACCTAACTGCACATCCCTCGCTACGATTAAGACGATTTAATTTGCTATTTGTGTCCATCTATTTTACAGAGCCATACTGTGATACAGCAGAGGTGCTCGGGGGCTAATGTCACTGTCAATCCACCATCCCCTCAGCTACAATCTCACAGCTTCATTTCCACACAGATCTAAGTACCCTCAGCTTCAAGAGGTCTCATTGATGCTCTTGAATCAAAATTGCTCCAAACTCAACACGCTGGTTATCATCAATGTTGCACTCGGAACAATTTTAGCAGGTGTGCCTTTCGTTTTGGTTCATGAACTTTCAGGTAAAAGGCGAGCCACACACCGCGCCAATCCAGCATTTCATTAATATGTTTAACATAAATGTATGCCGAGCCTTTCCTTTGCAGCTTTTAGGTAGTCAGCCTATATCTGCTGGCAGTCTTACATGATATATTAAGACAAGTCATTAATAAACTTGATAATCTGAAATTGACTAATAATTTG
The DNA here is from genome assembly GCF_900963305.1 of Echeneis naucrates. Taxonomy (NCBI): domain Eukaryota; kingdom Metazoa; phylum Chordata; class Actinopteri; order Carangiformes; family Echeneidae; genus Echeneis; species Echeneis naucrates. Next base: position 10,503,379 of record NC_042532.1, read on the forward strand.
GTGCTGGAGGACGTCCTTGCAGTATGGTCCCATAGGGATCCCATTAAAAGTCCTCCTGACTATAATCTATAGTTGCACAGTTGTGCTCTCGGATTCAGCCATGTTGCCCTTGCAACAATATAGAGAAAACCACTTTCAAATAACCTTGAAATTATGAATTTACAAAAGTTTAAAGACCTTGTGGTACATCACAATATTTGGTTCGACATGAGTGATAGTGTGTCCCAGAATGTTTACAAAGAGAGCTGCTGTGGGAGCATCTGTCACTGGCTGTCACTGGTTTGAAGAAAGAATGTGAGTGTTTGACACATGCTATTACTGTTGTTGTCCCATTTTCAGGTACGGTCTGGAAAAGGACAGGTCCATGTTAATGTTCTTTAGTCAGAGTTAGATTTTTAAAGACAAATTCAAGTGTGATTAGCAGCACCAAAGGCTTTGCCATTACTTGGATAAGATTGTATCAAAGTGAGCAGTACCCATTCTTAGTGCCCCTGGCTCTTTTAAATAAAGTTATTACTGCCATACTCTTCTATCACACGGCAAAAATGTCAGCACTGCCTCAAACAGGCTCAGCCAAACTGCCCAAACATGTCGAGATTGGATGTGAAATCAGTGCAAGGGTCACTGACAAAAGAAATTGGGTTTTATGCAGAACGTGCCTCAATACACAACACTCCCGAACCAAAAGGTAAAAGCAAAGCCCTTACCGGCTATTTTCAACCTATCATTATTTCTCATAAATCCCAAACTAGCCTAGACCAGTGCCTTTGACAGCATGACTGATGAGTTTGCTATTGTGAATGTCAAGAGAAATGGTCTCCTGCACCTTATCTCCCCTATTTCTCATTGTGAGTGAGACTTGGGGTTTTATGGAGAAAAGCCACGGCCGTTGTGATGAGCATTACCTGGTGATAATGAAGGGCGCGCTGCTGTACTGTCAGCCTCTACAGACAGACAGGCAAGGGAAGTAGACAGGGACCTGCTGGCTGCTGAGAGATGTTGTCCGTTCAAGCGTTTATGTGCCCTTATGTCTTTATCTGGAGACCAGAATAAATGAGCATATTTGTATATTTACACTATGTCAGTCCTGTGATTGCCTTATCTACTCCTGCCTTCATTCATGGAGGGAAATGTCAACAGGTAATCAAGTTAAATGTGCATTTGTCAGTTCTATTCATGGATCTCAAATTGTATATTGAAAACAATTTGGTGTCGGGTGTGTAGAATCCTCTTTACCAGTGTGTTTGATTTAACTGGTGAGGTTTCCGTACTGTTTGATTATTTATATGATCCACTTTAGGTTGCATATAGTTCCATACATAATGGAAAAACTAGAAATACTTCATGTTTGGGTTTCCACTCAAACTTACAATTACTGTCCAAGTCTCCATTTGAATTTTAAAAATACCTCTTAAGTAAAGTATAGCTTGTTTGATTTTTTTTTTTTTTTAACTCTCCAACACAGCTTGTTTTTTTAAAGCCTTGTTTATTTAAATCTCTTGTTTATGAGGCGCTTTCAAGTCCCAAAGGTCGGCCACATATTCCACTGAGCCTGATGTTAAATGGGTTTTTAGTGCTCCTGCCTGTAACTTGGCATGCAAACCTGCCACGACAGATGAAGGATAATGAGGTCCCATTCAGGTCTGATCAGTGACTGTTAGGCAGGAAGCTGCATATTTATTATGGCTTTATGATGCATTTATTAGCTATTTACTGTCCGAACATTGTCTGCAGAGACCTGACAGCATCCTCAGAGATAAGAATCCGATACCCCCTGTTAGGTGGCAGTCTGGCCAGATCCCCTTTCTTGCTGGTTCATTCTCTGTTTTTATTTCTACTGCCTTTGTGTCTTCAAGTTTTCCTCTCTGCTCTCACCCCCATTTACTTGCCTTTTCTCATATTTTGCTCATATGTTCTCTATCTGTTCCGCCAACCTTTCTCTGACGTTTGACACACTTGTCATCTGGTTACGCTGATACAAATCAGGGTTAAAACATTTGTTTACTGTGAGGAAAGGAGGAAAGAGAGAAACAGCAATGTGCTAAATGTCAAGGATGATGAGGTGGGTCAGGGTTGGCAGTGCTGTTGCAATTATGGCTTTCTTCGCACGGCGTCATCACAAACTCTGAATCAGCGAATCAACATCAAAAGTCTCCCAGTTGGGCTGCTTCACCAAAGAAATTAAATTCACATCCCGGCCTGGGGCCTTTCTGTGTGAAGTTTGCATGTTCTCCCCATGCCTGCGTGGGTTTCATCCCACAATCCAAAGACATCATGTTTGGGTTAACTGCTGACTCTAAATTGTAGCTCTGAGTGTGAGTGTGAGTGGTTGTTGGTCTCTGTCTGTCTCTGTGTATTCGCCCTGTGATGGACTGGTGACCTGTCCAGGGTGGACCCTGCCCTCACCCAGTGTGAGCTGGGATTGGCTCCAGCACCCCCTGCTACCCAGAAACGGATAAATCATAAAAGATGGATGAATGAATGTTATCTTAAAGAACATTCCTTCTCTTTTCCCTCCAATACCAGGAATGTGTGGTGTCAAACTGCACCATTCAAACCAACCATATCAGGAATATTTTAGTCTTTCTGGGATAAACCACATCCACAAAAGTTGCTAATGTCTATATCATTCAATGGTTAACCAGATGTAGAGGTGCAAACAGGCATTAAAATACAGTTTGATATAATTGTTTGAGGGCTATAGACACACAGAAAATGAAGCGGACTGTCAACTATTTGTCCAGTAATATGGCAAGTTGAAATGTGCTCACACCTACACCCCACGCCTGTATGTTTACTGAGTGCCTTGTGTATGAGCTATATGATTCTTTCATGAGCTGTGTGGCTGGCCTTTCATAGGCGTGCTCTCATTGAACACTTAATCAATACCTGTCATCTTGAACTCATCCTCCGAAGTAGGCCCCAGTTCTTTGTCCCCCCACCCCTCGTAATCCATTTCTGTTCGGCTATTTGAATCCATACTACAAACTAAGAGTGCTTTCCTCATTATCAGACGACTTAACAGATTGTTGAAGGGCCCTCAGTATGTATTTTCATAAGCGCAAGACAGAGTTTATAAAAATCTATATAAGGGGCTGAGGACCCGAGGCACCGTGGCAAGCCAGGTGAGCCTGCAATGTGTGGAGAATTTTAGATTCAGTGCTGAGCAATTTCAGTGTCTCGGGTTTTTTAGATTGTTTTGTTAAAGCTGGTTTTATTGCTGTTTCTCACCTCTTCTATCTTTCTATTTACTTTGGGTTTAAGGAGTCGCCAAAGGTAATTTATCGTATCCCCCCCCAGGAGTATTTGATAAGGCACATCTAAAGCTGCCCGACTATGGGCTCAAAAAGAGGGAGACGTTGGATTCTTCACAAGTAAGGCTGCTTCTTGAAATTACACTTTCGGGAGTCGATCTGTGGTAAAGACTGATAGTACTCTAGGTGCGATGGTAGAGCGACTAGTTTGTGAGTTTTTCTAAAGCAAACATTGATAGTATTAAGGGAACAAAGACACTGTGCTTTCAGGTTTTACTTTTCCCTCTTTTACTCAATCGCTGCCTTCCAGTCCTACAGCTCGGCCCTCTCAGAAATAAGTGTGCACTGATCCATGCTCTAGACACAGTTAAGAAAATAGTCTTTGAAAATTGGACCTTGAAGAATTCAGAGTGGGTGAGTAATTGGAGGTCAATAGAAAGCAATGCTCCACGACAGAGCGAACCCGCAGAGGGAGAGCGAGCAAGATAGACGCGCAGCAAGTGAAAGAGAGAGAGAGGAGCCAGCAGAGTGTCAATCAGCTAGTGTTTTGCCCGCATTGCCCCTTAATTTAATCACTGTTTAATTACTGCTGTCCCCTGAGGGGTGCTCTGCTAGGTTCAGTTACTGAGCCGTTCTTCTTCCTCTGCATCTGTCTCTGGGTGCATATTTAGCCTTCGGACACCCTCTCTAAAGCAGACCACTCTCTCAGAAGCCTCAGCAGTATTTCAACCTTACCTCTGGGCCCTGAGCGCAAATCTGCTGATGATAATGTCAAGGGCAAGCACATATGCATGTGTGATGAAACCTGCCTGCAGGAGGAAGGACATCACAAACACAACTTTATCCAGCAGAGCAAGAGCAGAAAAAGCTGGGAATGTCTTAAAGGGCCTAACTACTCACCCACTGTCCGTTCCTATAGCACCTTCCCTTCCCCGTGTAAGTGTCAGCATGCAGGGTTGGATGTGATGTGAAATCCAAGAGCTGTGAGACTCATCATTAAAAATCACTGCTGGAAGCGATGGTCAGGTTTACTTAAAAGCTCACTGGGGCCGTTTTAAGTCCCCATGTGCGCTGCCATGTCTGTGGCCAAGCACAGTGGACACATTGTGGTTCCTCAGGATTACCAGCAGCCCACCACCGGGGCTGCGTTGGGGGAATAACTCACACTTAGCTCTTAAGCTACAGCGATCAATATAAATTTAGCATGGTAATGATCAGGTGCAGGGGGTGGAAGTCTCTTGTGTCCCCCCCCCACCCCCCAACATTTTCCTGGTACATGCCATGGCACGCAATCTCCCAGAGGCTTGTGGGTAACACAGCGAAGGCTCTGCTCTGCACGTCGAACCTTAACTGAGGATTACAGTTGGGAAACAAACAAACAAGTCTGTCTCAGAGTCTTAGGGACAGGCATTAGCAAAAGCCCGCTCCAGTAATAAAGCAAGCACTGGCACACACTTATGCACACACACAGCCCTTAACTGCACGCAACCCTCCAGGTTCCCCTTCCTGTAGCAGCAGAGGTATTTTACACTGTGATAAGAGTATAATGGGACAAATAGAGAAGATGTGATGAGGGGAGTGTGTGTCTGTGTGTCTGTGAAAGAGAGAGCTTGACTGACAGATGAGTTGCTGTCTCTCAGGAGAGTGTCTGTGATGATGGCTCTCACCATGGGAGGACAGTTGAGACAGTCGTGGCTCCTGGGTATTCAGATTGGAGTGTTGACAGGTTTATTATTGAAGTTTGTTTTTTTTTTTTCCTCATTCCTCATTCCTTCTTTCACTGGACGGATAGTGTCAGGATGCGATAGCCAATGTCTTCTTCTGTAGTTTCCGTCTCAACAGACAAGTCCACTATTTCTCCACCAGCTGGTCTCTTGCCACTCAGCCGTTTGAAGACATCTGGAGGAGGCTCACTGAGGCAATAAGAATGGTAGATGAGTTCAGGTGCATAACTTCATGTTCTGCTGTCTATTTTTAATGTAGTTAGAATTTTACACCGTGAGATGCTGTATTAATGCCAAAACCAAAACGAAACAATGTCAAGGATGGTGCCAAAATTAATCCCCTCATCTGGCTGGCTGGCCTTGTTTGTGTCGAGCAGGATGCCTTGGCCTGTAATGCAATTGACGACCTGCTGCCTCTGACATTAATAAAGATGGAACATGTACAGGAAATTAAACTCTCACTTTCCTATTGTAATGAGATCGTATCCATCACGAGACTGTTTACCTCACAGTCAGATAAAATGATCAAATTGAAGCTCAATGAGGGCCTCACGCAACGCCATTGCTGTAACCTGCTGGCATTAGTCTTCTAAATGGATGGAAAAATGAATGGGATTTAAATAAAGACTCTATATGTTAATGGGCAGGGCTTAGCTCCCCTGGTGATCCACTTTCGACAGAGACAGGAGAGAAGAGGTGGGGGAGTACGTAGCCGATGCTGAAGATGAATGTCAAGAGAGTCGTTGTGCTTTACACATTTCTAATCTTCTTGTCCTTGCTTTAAAAATGATGCAAGTAAACATGTTGACCTCAGGAAGCGTCTCAGAGATCTTGGTGTCCTGGTTGTCCACAAGAGGGAAGTAGCTAGCTACAGAGGAAGAACAGAGGCTGCAGGTTCATAAGCACACTGGAGAGATGTGAGATATATTAACTGGGGTTATTGTCCTTTGCTTTACTTTTATAGATCACTAGATTTTTTTCCCCGTTACGTGAGCCTATGATCTTTGATATGGAAGATGGAGAAAGTACTGTGGACAAGAAGATGAGGCAATGCAAATATAATAGTATTAGCTTTTATTGGTAATAAGAGGGCACTGATCAAAGGTTCACAATACTCAAAAGCAGCTAGGTTGCACTCATGAGGGGGACCAAGTGCTCTCCAGCTAGGCTGAGTAAATTGCCAGATCAGCTAATCAGAATTCAACTGGAAGATGGAAGTTAGTGGGGACTAATTGAAGACAGATTTAAGGGGTATCCATCTGGATATGGCAATATTCGTTCCTGCTCCTTAGTAATTTCTGGTGAATATTAATAATGTTTTTTATAAAATAGTCTATGTGTTGAGTGGGGAGAGGATAAGGGTTCTTCAAATGAAGCCCCTAAAAGCCTCAAACGTACAGGGTGAAATTACTCAGAGGAGATCTCAAGCAGACTCTCTATTTACTTGCCCCCCTTGCTTCTCTTGAGCATGCAGAGGGCAATGATGGAGGAGCTGAGCATATATGAAAAACAGCACATGTGGGACGTTATCAGCACCTGCTCAACATGGCTATATGAACCAATTAAACATCCATGGGTGTATGTTGTCGTCCTGTACGCGATTAGAATCCCAATTCCCGGCTGTGCGGTCCTGTTTGACCTGGCTCATGTTAAGATTGAATATTCCCAGGAAAGAAGGGCTCTAGTAATGAAGAGTATTGAGCTTCAGGCTGATCAAGAAGTAGGCCAGGATGGATGCACCTCCAGACTGGTGAAGTTGTGGAGATGAGAGCACATTGAATTTGCATAACACGCTCAACAAAAATTAACGCTATTGCATATGTAACATAGTGAGTGTAAATCCAGCAGAAAAAGTCAACTCCTTCTTCCAACATACATTAAATGAGCAAATATTTACATTACACCTCTTAGTCGGTCAAACAACGCTATTCTTGTCTTTTCCTACTATTATAGTCATAAAGCTGTTTTTCCTCAAAGGGCCTTCATATGATCCACTTTTTTTTTTTTTTTTTGTGGATTCAATTCTTTGACCTTCCGACATCATTCCTCTCCCGTGCTTTACTGTGGATCCCGATCTGTCAGTGAAAACACAGGGGCAAAGAACATCGTCAATATGGTATTCACAACTGCCGTTATTTCCCTCAGGACCGCGAATCACACATTTGAAACAATCCTCGAGGGACATATTTAGACAATGGGCCAATCCAAACTGCCAGTAAGTCAAATCCCACTGTCGCACTGCTACTTTTAACAGGCTTTTAAAGGAGAAAGATAAGGACAGATGAATAGTTAGATAGATTCAGAGCCTTTAACTGTTGCAGAGCAGAAAAATGAAAAACTAAAAAAAAAACTTGCAGAGCAGAAAAATTAAAAACGAAAAAAAATACTTGCACAGTAGAAAAATGAGAGAAAAAAAAAAAAGCATTTTCACGAAAGGTATGTAACTTCAAACACAACTGATGGCTATAGACAGATTGACTGTGGAGACCACAGTTTGTGCAAAATAATAGTGTATCCACAAATACCGGCCCAGGGACAGCCCATGGACCTTCAGATGAGAAGTGCATTTGAGACGAAATGATACAACATTCACAGGGAGTGATTGCCATAATGATCGATTCCTAACCAGACATTTTTCATAAATTGAAACTCGGATTTACGCCTAAAAAAAAAAAAGAGAGAAAATGTTTTTTGTGCCAAATTGCTGCATCATGTATAATGGCTATGCTTTAAATTAATGGACTTCAGAATCAGTGAACTCGCCGAAGTATGGAAAGCAGGAAAAGTTTGAGCAAGTTTCATCTGGCTTGTCCTAAATGATTTTTTTGATTGATGGGTTAACATTTGACATAATGCACTGCTGAAGCAGGGATAAATGGAACACTTTTTGCATATATATTTAACACTGTTATATCAAGGCTCTCTTCAATGCTATTTTCCACTGGTATGCAAAATGGAAGGTCTAACCTGAGGGTATATATACAATATGATTAGAATGAGAAGTCATTCCCCCTCCTTCCTCACGGCCACTGTGATAAAAATATTAGAAAGTGATTAGGGGAGAAGAAAAAGCTTTAGTTCATGTATATTTTATAACGTATGAAAAAGTAATCTGACCTATAGACACTGACTCACACTGGATATGGAAGTAAGAAGGCCTACATCTGTGTAAGGCTGCTTAATTTCAATGGATTTACTGCATTATTTACGTCATTAAAAACCAGGACCAGTGTATAACCCATAGTCAGGGGACAAACGCATTAATACAAGGTTGGAGATGAAAATAAGGTGACAGCCACATGAGCACTTCCCAAAGAGACATCTTAAATCAATCTGATCAGTCTAGCATAATGTGATGGTTATTACATTTAGGCTGTATATATGGATATCAGTCACTGAGTATGGCACGGCGTTAGTGTGGGATCCCATTAAACGGCGTCTAGACTCCAGGTCAGAGAGTTCGGCATCAGAAAGACATTGGTTGAACTCTATACATTATTACTGTTTGAGAGGTGTCAGTTTCAGTTTTCACTTCACTGCCCTTGGGGCTGATAAATGTTTTGCAAATACTTCCTTCCATCAATTATGAGTAAGCTAAGATCCATGCTTCGATTTTGCTATTTGAATTTTTTTTTTTTTTTTTTTTTTTTTTTTTTCCCCCAAAAAACAGCAGAAACACATCACTGGCATATTATTACAGTTTAAGCTGACACTGCAAAGCTTCCAGAAGGTAGAGAACATTAGCATTCACATGGGATTCTGTTTCTGGCCGTATGGAGTATGTCAGTCCAATATTCCCTCTCCTTTTAGCTCCAGTTTTCATCTCTACCACTTCCTAGGGGAAATATCTGGCTCTTTAGATGCTAAATGCTCCACTATGTTCAACAACCAGGGGCCAGTGTTGCTGTAAGGAGCTTTGAGGTCACTAAAAACAACTGCCTGCTGTGCCAAATAGTGACATGGATGAGAACAGTCAGAGAGGAGCAAAACAACCAGCTTAAAGATAGTAAATTTCTCTCCAGATCTGAGGATAAATCATTTGAAGATAGCATGTTGCAAGCATTTATTTGCTTTCCTATTTTTCGAACCATATCATACACAATGTAGCACTTACTAGTGCATATCAACTCAGCTTTGACACACAATATGACACTGATTTTATGTAACATACTATAAGAGAGTGCACTGTTCTGTTTTATTGTTGCTACCAGCGCACACATTCGGCTTTGCATCACCAAACCAAGGTGAAGCGGGATTCTGACATGCATTAACTTTGACCCTGCCCAAACATTTACATACACAAAACACAAACTACTGTTGATGCCCCCATAAACATGACACATATGTGACACGCCTGTCATACACGCGCCATGTCACTGTGACCGCGTGTGACATTGTGACAGGTCTCGTATGCCTATGTGCTGTTTGTGTACATGTGTGTGGGTGGTTACATTATTTTTGTATTGGGGGGTTGTTACTGTGTGTCATTGCGTGGGCGCATTTATGCTGCCTCACTTTGACAGCGCTGGTCTGGCTCCATCTTGCAGGTCAGCTGGGGTTTAATTGTCAGCCTTAAATATTCATGGGCACATTGAGTAGATAAATGAAGGTATAAGCACACTGTAAAATTTTCAATAGGTCAGGTGTCACTGACTTCACCGGATACAATTTACTGTAAGATTCGACATTCGCTGTAATGCCAATTAATATGTCAAGAGCATGAAAAGAAACCCTAATGGCATTTTCCAGTTATGCATTATGAAGTAATCCAGCATGAGATGGATACCAGTAAGAGTAAAGGTGCACTGCAATAAAATGGTGCACTTTATGAGGGTGTTTTACATAGGTATGAATCTATATAATTTTAACATAGACTTTAACCTTTGATGCTTCCAGTCATTACTTTTTACCTGAACACGTGTTCCCTCTTGATAACCTGAACATCGTGGTCAAATTATTTTGCAGTTCATCATTATACTTGTGCACGAAAAAATAAACTAATAAATAAATAAAGAATAAGCATCTGTACTGCAGGCTGCCGGAAGCCAGTTGCACCAGATCATTATAAGTTCAAACTTTGCAATAATTCAAGTGTTTATTAAGTGCAGATTTAAACATCACAAGATTAAAACCAGCTGCAGCGCAAACTATTTCTAGCATAGAGGTCAGTTGATATTTAACCCTCAGGCCCGGTGAATGCAACGTCTAGCAGTTTTGTATATATATGTATATTGTTTAACACTTGTGCAAATCGGTAATAGTTTCAGTTACATTTCACAAAAGGACACATTATCCTGTACCTTCAAGTAAAAAGTATTATGCAAATGCTAACCGTAATGTTAAAGTTTGGTTAGTCTAGCGTAATCGCTGAATGATCTCTGAAACACAGATATGTATATACCTGTATTTATGAAATGAGTGTTATTTTGTTTGCCTGCCTAAAATGCTGTGGTAGCTTGTCACCTTGTAGGAGCTGTTTCTGTTGTTGGTATCTTTTAATTTGACTGTTCGCGTCCTATCATGTCAGATGGTAGTCATTTTAAGTTTCAAAGTTAATGTTGCGCCCTTCTTTCTAAAGGCGGTACATCGATTTCTGGCCCTGTCACAGAAGCGCACAAATTGGATTTTTGCGCAAACATGACCAAGTTTGCACCTTAACAACACAATCAAAGCCAACTTAACCAATGCCAGCCACCCAGCTGTCCCCCTCTTGCCAAGGTTAGTATTCTTTCATCCTCGGTGTGTCCATCCTTCTCCTTAATGGCTTATTTGATGATAATTAACCCTGAATCCTACAGAGATGGGCCAGTGAGAGATTGATGGCCTCGTCGGCCTGCAACACCTGTTCTGCTACGAGGCTCACAGTTACCAAACCATGGCCAAATATGACTGCCCTGGAGCCCTGCATGTTAATGTCAAAGACAAACACAGGTCCTCCCCAGTGGCCTGGGTGTTCTGTATAGGGCAACACTGTGACCACAACCTCTGATTACGCTCATTATTCCACTCAAGGCTAGTTGCTCCAAGGGGGCATCCCGTGGTCCCTTTTGTCCCAATTAGCTGCGCTGTCCCTTAAAACGTCTATTCATCTGCTGCCACACATCTTCCTGCATACAGATGCTCTGACTTCCTGGAAAGCATATTTTATCAGGCCGGCCCTTTAGTCAGTGAGTCCATTCTGAGGGGCGGAAACAAACCTTAGGAAGTTTTGTTGCACATGAGGACTGCGAAGAAGTGGTGAAAGGTCTTTAATTTATCAGTGGATGCTGTTTTGCAGACCCTGCTATTGTTTCTGCATTGAGTTAGTCTTTTGCTTAGAGCGTTGTTAGAACTATCAATACACATAACCCACTTGATTTTGTTGCCACTGTTTATGAAACTGTTTTGTGGTGGTAGATTACTGCTGTGAAAGCAGATTCCAGGCTTCGCACATGTGCTTGCTATTACCATGAACAGATGTTAATTACTTCTTTTTTTCTTTAACTTTTCTTGAGATGCTCCTTAGTCCCGTAGGTGGAAGCCTTGGTCTTCTTCTCAGCATGTTGGGTGAAGCATGGGCCTCTGTTTTGTTTGCTGCAGAGGGGCTTTCGGGAGTGGAGGAATAATCAAATGCAGAAAAGTGTTTAATTTTTCATAAACAGAGGAACCACTGAATGCACACAACTAACAATGTACCCCAAAGCAGATGTAGAGCGTTTTTAATTTATGGAGAACTGAGCAAAATGGGCAGATGGAGCAAGAGGCGGTGGAGGCATGCTGAGGGACTCCACTTTTCTCTCTTCTCACCTCACAAACAAGAGAAGCCTGTGAGCGTGTGCCACAACACGCACAACGCACACTCCCACACACAGCTCAAAGACACAACACATGCACAGACGCAGACATGTACCACCCCCACCATTTACATGCATGCTTCCCACCGCTACCATCACTTCCACCACAGACACACACTGTTCTCCCCTGTTTTCCAACACAATCCAGCGCAAAGCACAAGAGAACACACTTGTGTACATCTCCGGCCCACACACACACACACACACACACAATACAGCCAGAATTGATCCCATCATAATCAGCCTCTGGCAAATCTTTACGGTCTGACTGGACCCAGTTGAGAACACCTACTAATGAACTGCCTCATGTGCTCTGAGTCTCCAGCAAGTAGACAGGCTTCATTCTGACGGGCCATATGTAGGTATGAATATGCATGGGAATCTGTCATACAGGCAACAAGCACTACATATATATGATGGTAAAGGTCACTAGTGTGAGGAGTGAAATTAGCCCTCTGTTGGGCATTTTGAGACATGTACGACTGTGCTCGGAGGGCGTGGGTGGATTTTGAATTGTGCTAATATGTGAATGTAGCACTTGGCTCACTTTCAGAGAACAACATTGATTGAGAAGTTGGCCGCTGAGTAGTATCTGTTTTCATTAGGTGCAGTCAACGGGTGCATCTTGCATATAGAACAAGGCGACAGTAATGATGCATAGGCCTATTAATGCGTACGAATATTTTTATGTCCCAGCTACAACTCTAAGCTTTTTTATTTGTTTTTTCAAGTCATGGTGATGGAAGTAACAGGGCTACCCAACTTTTGCTCATATGATGAGCATATGCTGAATATGCATTACATTTCATATTTTAGCTTTGCACTGATATGTGACTATCAGGATGTATAACTAATAACTAAATAACTGTGTACAGAGGTTTTTTAAGGTAATATGGCCACAGTGTCAGTGCCACATAGCTTTTCTATGAGGGACAACCTCATCTTATAACTGCGAAACAAGGCACCATCAACCACACTGGGATGTGAAATAGAAAACAATTAATACACTTTTCTAGTCTTTTTTGATGACATTGTATCACATTAACAGCCATTAATGTCAGAGTAATGTAATGCACATGTTCTATTGGCCCTTAAAACACTGATGCCTAAAAAACCTTTCAGTATATGCATCCATCAGCAGCAACCTGGAACACAATATTCGCTTTTCTTAATACAGTGCAGCTGTTTAATGTGCTGCTCAGTCCATGGCCTGGTCAAAATGATTTAAAGAGCTAATTTTAAGTTTTCCTAATGCTTCCTAGCATTAACAGCTCTACAGTTGGGACATCAGCAACCTGCCCTGAAGATAGCACTGCTCAGAGGGTGTGTTAAAGCCCCTTGTTTTTATGGCTGCAGTTCTTGGAAAGGCTAAGTAACTGGCTATAAATCTAATGTTGCAAAACATGCAAAACTTACAAATAGCTTCTAGTAGTAGTAGTAGGTTTCTAGCCTACATATCATTATCAAGTATTTTTAAACTCCTTGCTATCATAAAAATCCAATATTGTTCAAGCTGTGCTGTAATGTTATGTAATTCATGAAAAATGAGATGACTGAAAGTCGGGGCTCTCGGATAATCATGCCCCGTTAATAAACAACAAAACTTTCATAGTTTTTCTTCTTGCAGACATCTGAGCTGCATTGACATGTTGCCAGGAGCCTTACTACTTTTTCTATATATAAAAATGGTTTGGTTTTTGTTTTTGGTTTTTTATTTCGGCTTTTTATTCTTGGTATTTGATCGCACAACTTCTCCCACAGGCTCTGCTACTTGACATGGTTTTGTTAGTGTACGATTTGGCCTTAGTGTAGAATCAGGCTGCAGTTCTAACAAGCACAACTATCTCCAGCTTGTTAACTATTTATTTGCAGCGACATTAGACCAGCATTATGCTTCACCAAAACACATGTGTCCCGAGGCATGGCCCAGACGGCCTCACTGTCCCGCAGGCTTTCTGCTGTAAATTCCCCACTTAAAATTTCATGATCTCCGCTCGGCAGGATACCACTTCCATCATGAAAGAGTTCTCAAACCTAATAACCGTTACTACTCTGGCGGAGCCATCAAAAACCTATTTGTTTCAACAAAAACCCTCTCCCCCATGCAATGCTGCTGGGTAATAATGCCAGATAGGTTTTAAGGGCAATGAATTGTGGAATTACCATTTTCTCCTCTCTCTGTCTCTGTCTCTCGCTTTCTTTCCTCTCTGTGTCTCCCTCTCTCTCTCTTTCTCTCTCAAGATCATTATATTAAACACTTAATTATTCATTGGTAATGCCTGTCATGGTGAAATATTGTCCTCTGCCAATCTGAATGCATCATACTGCATAGGCCTGCCTCTCTTCCTGAGGTTAATGGCACAGCCGTCACTTGCATTAGCTTGGCTAAATGCAGTGCACCTCATAAGTCAAAGTTCCCTAAGTGAGTGGAGAAGTCATCACCTCGAGCGCTCTCTTTTTCTTTCTCCTTCAGCACGTGGGTCAGTGAGATCATCTTCACACAGGAACTGACTTAGAACGTGCACACACACACACACACACACACACACACATGTAGGTGTTCATGCTGGATCTTTATTGTTTTATCTGAAGGATGGTTTGGTCTTGACAGAGCAGTTGCATCTGGATGGGGCTTTCCATCAGGGCTTTTAAAGGTGAGGGGTTGACTGGATCACTATTCTTGCACTGCACTTATGGAGTGAACATCCGTAGATGGCTTCTATAGGCTACAGAGTGTTATGACTAAATTATGAGGCTGACATTAGTCATTCCATACCACATGTTCAATTTGGATGGACATAAACAGTATTAAACAGATTACAGGAGATTGTGGTGACAAGGATCTCTCAGCTCCGATGCAAAGATGCATGGCATCCTCCTCGTGCTAATACACTGGTGCAAGCAATATTCCTTAAGCAAATATGCAGTGCTAACAAAAATGATAGTTTTGTGCACTTAAGCAAATTGCAGGTTGATTACATCACTTCCTGGTAATGCTAAAATGAAATTCATTTTATCACTGATTAACAGGGTATTACTCGTAATAAGACGTCCTTCTGGAATAAGAAAATGCAAACACCTAGCAGTGTGCCAATGACAGAAAATGCTGACATATTGGTAAATATTTCACCAGCTATGCAGCTTTTTTTTCTGTGGCGAATAATAACAAAAACAATTAATTTTATTTGAAGGAAGGTCAATCTGTTTTAACCCTCACTGAATGAAATGTCAAGGAAAAGGAGCAAAAGGATGTTGGAGATTAATACCTTGTCTTAAAAGCCAATATGGATCATTATTTTATAGCCTTCTGTTACCTGGTTAAACATGTATGACTTTATGTCAGCACATTATTAAAGGTGCCAGCGAAAAATGCTTCTTTGCTGCCCTGATGTTTACCTCACCACCGTAGCATCTGGTACACATGGACATGGAAGAAAAAAAAAAAAAAGTTATTGGGAAAGCTTGAGACTTTCTTGGTAGATTGAGTCATGTATAAATTGTTCATTTGAAGATAGCATTTCACTTCAGCTAGAGTTTCTTAAAGATTTGCAGGAATTGAAAACCATTAGATGTGTGACATTACACTGGACACATCTCCACAAATCTATTCTGTTCAAGAAGTGGAACAACTCAAGAGTTTTCTCTTACTTTCATACTTTAGATGCTCATTAAAAACAGCGAGAGGAGAGAGGAAGTCTCAAGTGACCAACAAAAATACCATAGCTGGTTCCTTTAAATCATTTGTTTGTTATTAGTTAATGACTCCTGAAGTCCAACAGCACAGTTGACCGATGAAATTTCTGACCTTCACTTCACAGTTGACTCTCCTCACTGTAGAGCTCATTAGTGAACCATCTAATCTCATTAGGCAATGCTGGGCTAAGATGGCACTGCGACAAAATAACGTCTCTCTCTCTCTCTCTCTCTCTCTCTCTCTCTGCCTTTGGTTTGGACCAGGAGTAGAAACAGGTGTGGGAGCAGGCATGTGAGTCTGGTACAGGCGGAGTCATCGCTAACCCTTCTCCTCTAATTGCTGTGGATGCCAGTATGCTTGCTCTCCACTGCCTTTCATAACAGTTGGTGTTTGGCAAGAGGCTTTTATGTTGATTTTAGCTGACGCTTTGCTACTTATTGTGTCTCTGTCAAAAGAATAATTTTGCATCCTTAGTTGAACTGAAATGTGCACGTCCCTTGTGGATGTGGTTGCCAACTGCTCCAAGACAAACTACAGTGAAAAAGCCACTTTTGGAAACTTCCAGCAACAATCTGATGTTGATTTAATATTTTTTTCTGTAACTATTTACAAAAAACTTCTGCACACAGAAAAAGGGGATGGAGGCACTGCAGGACAGCTGTGCAGATTAAACAGTGTATGAGCAGTCTTACTAGTTTCAACAAATCCTTAGGCCGTAAGCATATAGGGCTAGTTATTTCCATGTTGACAACAAAGATAATCAAATTTTTGCTTGCTGTAACATGTGAAGATTTTAAATTGTTCAATCATTAAGTCACTTCCTGCCTGCTATTCTCCTCAAGCTGTGTTTTGGAGCCTGTTCCCTTGATACACCTCACTAATATTTGTTGTATTGAACCTCCGAGAAGATCAGTACAAAAGTTAAATTGTATTCCTCGGTTTGCACATTTTTGCAGCAAGGCTCATATTCCAGATCATGTGGAGCCATATTTATTGTCACAGCTTATTTAAATAATCACCAGCATGTCAATGCACATTATGGCCCTCTGTCAAGGTAATGACACATTGTCATTGCTGTTGGGAAGCAAATATTAAACCATAGATCAATGTTTAACAATGCATAATGGACTGGATCTGCATGTTCACGCTTTCATTTCAGTTGGCCCTCGGCAATATTAGAATAATTTAATGCTCCAAATGATATGAAAAAAGCTGGTGTTATTATTGCTTTTTTGATAAATAGTTAAGGGAATCAGTGTTACATGTATTATGGAATATGAGGTTGTTTGCATATGACAGTCATTTGATGTTAGTCAGCCTGTGCCTTTGCCTTTTGCTGCAGAAACAGTGGAGTAAAATCTGTGGAACACAAAAGTGCATACATAAACAAAATGAGCATCATTCTCTTTGATTTATTTACACCTGTGTACAGTGAAGAATATTTATAATGAAACAATAAGGTGTTAGGGATTTTACTGCTTGTCTGTGGAGAACATATCAAAGGGTGTCTTATTGGTGATGTCTTATTCAGGCCGTTCTGGCTCCAACTTCACTGGATATTATTATTCTATGTTAAACACATTATTCCAATAGCTGATTTTTTTGTTGTGGTTTTATTGTTTTTTTGGTTTTTGTTTTTTTCTTTTGGTTTCCTTTTGGTCAATTGGTGGAAGTGTGTGTTTACAAGTTGTAAACATAATATGGATACTGAACACACAATACACAATAGTATCGCCACATTGATGGAAAACTGGGCAGCAAGAAGGTGAATGTTTACATCCAGCATTTATGGACAGTTTTAAATTGGTCTTTGAATCTGGAGAATATGGGGAAAAAAATCCAAAGTTCATTCAGGTTATTTTGGTTTCCCTTCTGATAGTCAGTAAATAATTTATGGAAATGTTTGTACTTTAAAACAAACTTCTAGTTCTACTGTAAATGTTTAGCCACAAAGGCATGTTTACTGTACAGCGTGGTGTCTTTTGGCAGGATAGATTGTAAAACGAGTTTTTACAGGTGCATCCTGAAAAAAAAAACCACCTTGACGGCTTGCTGATTCTGCTGAAGGTTTAATGAACCATCAGTTGGAAAATCTCCCCAGCTGATCCTGTATCGGTGTGTACTGGGTGCCAAGGCCTGCAGCTTTTGCCCCCGGGAATCCCTCACGGATCAGCTGTTGCTAGCTGAGCCAGCGGCTAACAGCGCTGGGGAGCTCCAGGTGGGTTTGATTAGCTCTCCATGGAAGAAGAGGGTCAAGGGGAGACAGGTTGGGTTCCCTTCACGCAGGAGGAAAGCCGGGGGGGGGGTGAAAGAGGAAAACGGTGCGTGGTGGACAGGGGAATGAGTGGTTGCAGGGCACCGAGTGGGGAATTAGACACATGTCTGTCGAGGTCTCAATTTTCTCACTATCAGTGCAGCAACTGGTCTCGTCTTAATTGGCCAGGATGCCTCACCTAATCCATCGCCTGTCTTCCTCGGTGCTGGGAGCCCTCTAAGCTCCATTCAGCGCTGTGGCAACTGGACAAAAGCTCAGGATGAAAAAGTGCCTCTCTTTGAGGCCTAATCCAATTACATAACTGTTAGAAGACCATGAGTAGAGTTTCATGTCCCTTAAAAGTAGACACGAACTCTGTGACCTCAGAGAATGACATCTTGTTAGGAGTCGCAGCAGGGACTCCCAGCCCCCTCTCTTGATCTCTCGGACCAGAGTAAGTGTGTGTGTGTGTGTGTGTGTGTGTGTGTTCAAGGAAAGGAGGGAGGGTGGGGGTAAATGATTCTTACTAATATAGCAGCTAGTCTACATCTCATTCTGAATTCTAAAGCAGAGCAGCATCTGAATGGTATCTCCTGGTAGTTGTGCAATGTAGCTTGTGTTTGTTTTTGGTTTAAACTTAATTAACTCTTTAATATTCTTATGTAAACACAACAAACCAAAGTAAAACAAAACAACACAAGAGCCACTGTAGCATATGAAAGTAGAAAAACTGTACTTTGGGGACCTTTCTGATTTATTCATATTTACTGAATCCTGATTTGCCTTAGGTGATATCTGTGTCAGTAAATACATGAATATGTATTCCTGCTTTTTCAGACATGGTATGACTTCCGGATTTCCAACACACCTCAGGTTTTTATTCATGGAAAAGGTTTGAGGCGATGCATTAAAAAGGCAGTGTTTTCCATTTCTGAAACACATCTAAGTATTGTAAACTTCTAAAATGCCCCGCCAAAGTGGCATTGCCTGAGAAACTGCCCCTAAATGTTTGCTAAAGAGGGCCACGGGCCAGTCCTCTGAATACCCCATAATGTCCCTGCATAGTGATCAAACAATGAAATTTAATCAGTGGCCTCCAGTCTACTTCTCATAAAAATGTGTTCTCTAATATAAAGTTCATTTCTATGAATATTAAAGCAGCATATCATCTGTTGAATATTTCATTTGATCTGCACCTTTAATAATGCAAAATGAGGAACTGAACATTCGCCCCCTTTTCCTATAGATGATGACTTTGTCCACTATTGTATTTCTCACATACCGCTTTACAACCTGTGCTGTGATGTGCACGTAGTAAAAATGGCGCCTATTGCAGTGAACGTGACATCACAGCAGTGATTCAGAATGATGTGATGAAGAGACACCTACTCGAAATGAATGTTTATTGGCGCTAACTGTGAATTTGCTAGGTGGCCGGCGACAGCAAGCGCCGCAGACAAATCGAGCAGATTTCTTAAAGATACTGTTGGAAATAAAAACAGTTATGTAAGGGGGGTGCAAACTCCCATCACAGCTTTGCTTATCTAGGATAATTGTGTGACAATATAAGGATGCAAATGAAGTGTGTAGACATGGCAACACTGTTGGAAAAAGCCTTCAGGCTCTCCTTTGTTTCCTTCCCCTCTCAGCCATGTTCTAATTGTATTATCCCCATCATTTTAGTTATTTGCTTCTCTCGTTTTCTGTCTCCCTCCTCTGAATGTCTTTGTACGGCACAGTCATCAAGGTGATAATTGCATTGCCAGTCCCCAGCAAGAGACATTCTTAATTATTTCAGCATTAGGCGGTAGTTATACAGGCAATTAATGCTTGACTTCACGATTATATACTTTGTTTGATTGCCTTTTATCAGCAGGATACAATGGGCTTATTTGCGGCTGACAAGGAGAACACCCCAGTTTTATACAAAAGATAAGTGATGTGACATTTGCTGTATGGCTTCCATTCACATGCAAACATAGCACAACATTTCATGTGTTGAAGTGCTTTCAATCTCACAAATACCCCACACGGGAAAATAGTGGCATGGAAATATCCTGACAATGGATGAGCTATCAAGCTATGGAAAGCAGTTTTGGTCAGTCTTCGCTTTTGTAGCCTCGATAACGGCTTTGCTGGCCTCGTCCTTTTACAGTCTCCGCGCCATTATCCAGTAGGGCTCGCTCTGAATTGTCGACACCTTTCTTGGAACACGTGTTTCTTGCTCATACAGATCGTCGGAGTGCACGGAGCTGTTTGACTCTTTGTTTGTTTTTTTTTGTTTAATTCCTCGAGTGTTTCCAATCTTAGTAAAACTATCACACTCAAAATATGTTGTTAATAAGTGACATTTATTTTATGTGCCATTTTATAATTCGATTCAGGCCTAATTACACTGTGGTATACACCTGGCACTCGCCCCCACTACCATATTCCTCTGTCTTTAAAGTCTTGGCCGGGGCATCAAAGCCGTCTGGTTTTGATGATATTTTGGCACCGGCCTGTGTTGGCTGCAACTTAAATAGGATTAGAGTGTTGCATGTTTTTTTTTTTTTTTTAAAGGCCTCTGCTCTTCATCTCGGCATAACAGGATATTATAAGTATTTTTCAATGTCAAAATTAACTGACAGGAAAGGAAATTGCAAAACAGGAGAGGTCTCTAAATATACGGCATATTATTGTTAGGAAATATTTCAGCGAGTCCTTCATCCTTGCACTCCGCTGATGTTATAGACACGTGCTTCAGGCTAGATTTAGCGCGGCCCCTTTCAGCAGACCAGTCCACTAACAGTGCAGTCAAGTGCACCTCTGGGCAGAGCCTTAACTGAATCCTGTTCGCTTGCCAACATTATTATAAGCTAAATTGGGTTCAGATATTGCTAGTCAGCGCACCAGATGTCGATTTCAATAAAAAGTCTTTTGATGACACCTGATGGTATGGGCAGAACAGACAAGTGAAGGGTAGGAGCCAATATTCAGATAAAAGTCAATTTAGTGCACACTGTTCACAGATGTGCATTTACATTGTTTACTTACTGCCAGTTCATTGCTTTTTCTGTTCCTAATTATTGTCTGTAACTGCCAAGCTGGTCTCATCTTTGGCTGTAATATTGATCCATGATAAGGCTGGAACTGAAAAAGTGACGCAGCATGAGTTGTTCTGGCTACCTCGGTGACTTTTAGAGGTGCGTGGGGAGATTTTTGACCACTAGAAACTTTGAACGCACTTTCTGATGTAGCGATGGCTCGTCGACTTGTTGCTGAAACTAATCCATTATTTAGACAACACTACTGCTGCGAAAAGATATGCTTATTTTAATTGCTAAAAAAACAAAAACAACAAAAAAAATAAAAATTTTTACGGCTGTAATTCCAACCGCTAGAGGGCAGAGTCAACAACAACTATCAAACTTCATGTGCAGGACAAAACAGAACACCATGAACAGCCCAGCAAAATAGAAACAAATACAATCCAAAACCATCCTTATGCGTGGAGTTTGAATAAGAAAAATTACAGGTAGAAGATATCTTCATCTAGCTATCTTACTGTAATCCTATTGTTAATAATTGTCTTGTTACTTTGTCTTTGTTGGTGTTTTGTTGTGACAGTTGACACGCAATTTGTCTTGAGGATCAGTTACAATGAATAAATAAAGGAAATACAGAACAGCCAGGAAGAAACTGACAGAAACTGTAACTACATAAAAAAAAGCCCCAAGCAAGACTGCTTTGCTCAAACATCATTGGTATGATTTATTGTAAAAATCATTTAAAATAAAAGACAACAACCAAACACTTTTAGTTTGTATTCAGCTCTGACTTGTAGTGCAGATAGTCCACATTGAAACAGTGAAGACTGGAATTACTTAATCTTAATTAAGAAGCTGCACATAGTTTATGTATGCAACAATGAATGTGTTTCATTATTAATTACTAGATCAAGTAGCTTTCTGCTCTTTTTGTTCTGTTTTCAAGTCAGAGTCAATAAACGGCTCCAAATATCTCAAATTTAGATGTATCAAAGATGTTTTGCTTTTCTGTGAACATGTTATCCTGAGCGCCGGAGCGACAGTGTGGACGGACTGTGTCTGTCCTGGGATGAGCTCTGTGTGGATCAATGGGTTCACACAACATCAGAGTTTAATGATGGGTTTGGTTTTTTTGACTGAGAGTCATTGCAAGATTTTATAAGAAAATGTGTTAGACATGTGAATCAGAGTTGGCCAAGAGCAAACAGGAACACAAAATACTAATAACAGGGAGCATATATGCATGCACATGTACACAAACACACACACACACACACACACATATAGTAAGGGGAGTACAGGGATCATTTCAATAATAATAATTATGGTTAAAGAAATAACACTATTGATTAAAGAATAAAGTAGAAAAGAGTAAAATAAGGTCAAGCAAAAAGAAATAAAATCACATGCAAGCAAATGTATAAAAATTATTTTGTAGAAGTGTTTTACCATCTCTGCAAATGTGCTGAATTCATTTCCTTCTTAACTGAGCTTTCAAATATCGTGGTTTTTTATAATTGTGGTGATTAAACTGTAAAAACTAACTCACTCAGATTAGCCAGCTAATCTTTACTCAACTCAGGATTATACAAACCGTCCTGTTTCAGGTAACTTTACATTTTACAGAGTGACAATATGGTTAAGTCTTTACTTGGAATAAAGTCGCATGCAAGCATTATTAATAAGTGCATTGTCCTCCTCAGATATATCTCGGTATCACTAATGTACATAGACCTTGCCTGTTACTTCCACAGATACACTTTCCTTCTTTCTTTTTTTTTGTGGCCTGATGCTCGTGGGACTTTCAACAGCTACTTAAAATAATGATCACATCTATTGTTACTAATTACCCATTTGAGGGCCACTGCAGACAGTGGCCTGAACCACAATAACCACAGTAAGCTTCTGCTTCCTTCTTGATATCTACTCCTGGGCAAACTCCATACTCATTGGCATCCACCCACATACACACATGCTGCTGCAACACACATGCTCAGCAGTCATTGCCCATGCAGTGGGACATACATCAAGACGACGGTGTGGACATCAAAGATCAAATTACACCTCCCAGTATGAGACGCATTGATAACCCCAATGTCAGTAGGAATCCAATCAAAATCTAAATTGTGCCCCACTAAAATGGCCCCCTTGATTAGTTCTCCAATAAAATCCATTTCCTGCCCTCATGCCTATTTTAGGCAGTTTATTTCCCCTGTGGTATCAAGCAATAGGCCTTATCCAAGACTCCCATCACACAAGGCCTGGTGTGATGTGTCTGTCTGGCCTGTTTTACAGGAGTTTGATGCCTCTGTTTGCCCCCCCCCCCCCCCCCCAACTCACTGTTCCTCATGATTATAACAGCCCTACTGTTACCTTTACCAATATACACCTCTGGCTTAAGCTTTCCTGTCCGCACGAAGCAGAACTCAATGGAAGTGCTTTCAGATAATTGTTCCACTTTTTGTAAATTAAAAAAAAAAAAAATCTTATTGAATTGAAGAGCTATCTTGGAGAGAGGCAGAGAAATAGCACAGATGTAATACAAAGCCATCTACTCTCTCTATCACAGGAACAGGGCCATGATTCATTCACCTAAAGAAATTCTTATCTCTGGATAAGTAGTCTTAAATTTCAAAAAGTGAAGAGAGGTAATATCTGCTTATGTGTTATCCTATTACCTGCTGCAGGTTTCATGTAAATTCATCTAGAGCACTTAAAGTAATATTTCACTTCGGCTGTTTTCATTTTTTTTTTATCACTCTTTTCTTTCTGTTAGTGTTCTGTTGCCTTTACATGTTTGCCAGTTTTTGCCATTGATGCCTGTCTTTATTCCCATTTCTATAAATGGCTGTTACACACAAATTATGTATTGAAAATGACCCTGCAGAACAGGATTGATTGTTCAATTATCCTTCGTCTTCTAGCAGTGAAAAGCAAGAGTTGGAGTCTTGGAAAAAGAAAAAACTGTTTGCCAATTTCAGGTACATAGAGAGTCGATGGTTGACTTTAGGCACAGATGGCTTCTGTCGCAGTAAGTTTGAAACACACTAACACTGAATGTTGCACTTAAGGTTGTTCTTAAACCAAATGCGTTAGCTTATTGGTACAAGTATAGTTTTGTATAAAATAATTCACAAAAGGTTGGGGGAAAAAAAAGAAAGTTGGGCAACACTTTTCATCATTTAAAATGATTTTCGATTATATGTTTCAGCGATTCAGCCCAGAAAGTAAAAAGTTAGTTATGTTTGGGCTTACACAGACCTCATCTGTAAAACATGGTCAAATACAATTGATTTCCACACGTTCTACAGAAAGAAAAGAAAGAAAATCCCAAATAAATGTGAACACACACGCCATTATATTTGAAATTCTGTTTATGGACTGTTTAGCACAGTTCGCTCTTTATACATAAAATTACACTTTCTAATTGGCCAAACACTGCACATACACTCTGTCACCGTCACAAACTGAAAACAACATTGATTCATGCAAGTCACATCCACAGAAATATCAAAGGGGAATGAAGCCACTGCAAACAAAACCCAGGGTTTAAAAAAAAATAAGAACGGAGAACGAAATGGATTTTCCACCGAACAGAAATGTCCGCCGTTTCTGCACAGGAACACCATTACAAAGTGTCCTATTGAGCCGTATCTTTTTAGAAGCCAGGCAGTAAACGGTTAAATGCCACTAATTCCCCTTTTTTCTATAGAGGAGTGATTTATCATTGGATTCGACAAAAGGTGATTTGTTTACTCATAGATCCGCCCCTTTAAATATACATCCTGCCGCCTGCTCCAGATTCAATCTCCTTCTGTCTGGTGGAAATTTGTGACAACTTGACATGTTGACGTGGACATAATTGTGTGTCACGCATATAAAGTTTACTAAAATGGAAATTGACCATCCTGGGATGTTTTACAGCAGAATTACCTAATTTACAGTATTGACATTATTGACCCCTTCACGGGCTGCAGAAGGGATTCTGGTGACCTCAGCCAGTAAACAAATTGGGGGAGATCAATATGACAAAGTCAGAGTTCACTCAGCTGCCCCGGCCAGGTTGATTGCTGAATGAACTTCATTAAAAGTTTCCAAGGCCCAAAAGTCAAACATCATTTGGCTCAGATGTCAGAAAGCGGCTACAGGAAAACCCGAAGACACGGTGGCAGTAATGGAGTTTGTTTTGGGTGCTTTAATTGCAGGTGCGGCCCTGCCAACAGCTCAAAGACCTCTGCATGGGGAGAATTTGTTAGAGGGAGCCACTGTGTCTGCGATTAAAGTCAAAGGACCAAACTTCACTTGGCCCTGTCCAAAGCACAGATTTCTGCGTCTCCATTGACAGCTGTCTTCTTAGATCTGTGGTTGTGTAGCTGCAGCAGAACGCAGCTGTCTGAACCTGTCACTTCTCTGCAGCCGCAGTGTTTCACTTGTCTTTCACTTAAAAAGAAGTTTTTTGGTGACACCTCTTTATGCGAGGACACCTGCCACAGTCATTACTCTAATTGTTCGTTTTGTCTCGTGAACGAAGGGCATACAGAATGAAATTAGGCACTTGAGTTACCACCACAGTGTTGATTCGATTCAGTAGTCAGACTTGGGAGGTCTCCAGTAATTGCGTTCACAAATTGAGCCCCCACTTCCTCCGCTGCTGCCACACACACACATATACACACTTTGACATCGTCAGAAGGTGGTGTTTCTGGACCTACCCCCCCATCCTGCCACTCTTTACTCTTCTCCCCTCCCCCCCCCCAGCCACAGCTCTGCACCCACCAAATCCGTCACCTCACCCACTTCCTCCCTCTCTCATTCCTCTGTCATCCCTTCATCCCTCCCTCTGCAGCCAAGACTCACTTTACCCGAGCTATTTACAAAGATAAAGCCATAATGGGTCTCCCTTTGTGCCGCTGACGGCCACTCAGCCATGGCAGCCCCGTCAACAGATAAATATTTCATTTCTCTGTGTTCCTTTGTAATGAATTGGCTTCATTTAGCACAAGTTACAGTTGTTTAATGAATGTCCTCTGTGACCTTTGCTGTGCTCACCTCTTTTCAGGGATTTGACTAATTTGAGTTTGTCTGAAAGGTTTGCGCTGCGCTGTGGATGCATGTGTGGGATGGGCTGGTGGGCTTCAGTGCAGCAAGGGGCCTGGACGTGTTTTGTTTGCTGACTGATAAATGGATGTACAATGCTGGCAGATAAAGGTCTGCAAAGTCAACGGGGCAGGAGTTGGAAACAGTCAAGGAGTACATTTATAACCCCTCCCACCGCTGTCCCCCCAGCTTCCCAAAGCTGTGACATGTCAGCCGACACCGTCCCTCTCTTCGTTCCCCTGTCTCTTTCTCCCACCTTCCCTCCCCCTCTTTCTCTAGATAGATATTTTTATTCCTTGGCACCTCACTGTAGATAGGCCATTGGGCTGCTGTCTGCCGGGGCAGCTGGCTGGGGGTTGGAAAGGGATGAAGGATAAGTAGATTCAATCAGGCGTTGCAAATCAACTTTTCCACCAGCATCCTGGGAAGACCTGATAATAAAGGTTTCTAATATCTGACCTGTCTGGCAGGAAAGAGAGAGGGAGTGAGAGGAAGGGCGAGAGAGGGAGGGACAGACTGTGGAAAAAGAAAAAAAAAAAAGAAAGAGAGCATTGAACACTTTGATTTGATGTTGCTAATAGTTCAGCAGCTGATAAGCTCACTGGCGCCGGTCACAAAAATGATAGGTGAGCAACAGACTGAAATGAATTGGCTCCAGCTTTTTTGTCTCAGCACCGTCAGAGTTTTGAACGCTATCAGAGGGGCTGCCCCCCCCCCCCCCCCCCCTTTAGTCTGCATGCTGTTACGTTGCTGTTTCAGAAAACTCAAACACATTCAGGACTGCGTATGGGAGTCAAACTCAGATCTGTAAAAGAGAGGAGCAGAACACAGAGCATGACAGTCTGAATTATGCAGAATGAGCTGCTGAAGTCAATATGGCAACCTGGTGTGTGTGTGCGACAAGTTCAAACTGTGCAGATTAGCAGTTTCGTCAACATCCACATCAAAGTTCACACTGACAACTAGGGCAATATAACACAGATCAAAGTTAAACAATGTTAATATGTCAACTGTGGTTGTATCTCACCTTTTGTGAAGCTGTGAAAAACACGGCACAAGACCCAGGAATGTGTGTAGGAAAGATGCATGCAAAAAGCTAATGAGGTTACCAATGTTATAACTGTACATATGAGCACAGTTTCATCCTCAAAGCTCCTTCTTCTTGTAACCACTTACTAGAATTTTCTTTATAAATTAACAAACTTGATTATGAATTTTTCTTTCTTCAGCTGGCACCATTACACTTAAACCCTACTTGAGCTAATGCAACGCTCCTGTTGACAGACGGGGCAGAATCCATTGTGTCTCAGTGTGACAGTGCAGACGCTGCCACTCTGACCTTTCCTGATGCTAGCATCTACGGCAGAGCCAACAGCAGTGCTAACGAGAAGCTGACATGACTGGACAGCTCGGGGTGGCACGCAATTATTCCACTGAAGAAAACTGCAGGTCCGTGTGTGTGTGTTTGTGTAGGTGAGGCGTATGTGTGTGTGTTTGTGTATGTTTGTGAAGCCAGGGGGAAAGACTCAAAAGAAGTCCATGCTTCTGTTGCGATCTCCTGCAGGTCACTGTGAATCCAGCATCAAGCTGCACTCCTCCCATTAATGATCAATGTGTCCAAATCTCGGCAGAACTGCCCTGTCAGATCTCAGCGCAGGTGAGTTTCATTAACATGAACTCAGTCACCTAGAGTGCCTTCTGCTTGGTTCGGGGTGGTGATCTCAGAAAAGCCTGGCCTCGTCTGCTCCAGGGACTGTCTTCTGTGACCCATTTATTGACTTTGTTGTCAGCTGTGTTGTTTGAAGTCAGGGTTTTGGCCATAAGCAATTTTTTTTTTTTTTTTTTTCAACCCTAGAAAAAGACTCAACCTTGAAGAGAATACCATGTGGCTTCACTGTATCCAAGTGAATGCCCAGATACACGAGGGAGTGAATGTAAGACCAGTGCTCTTTTTGAGTGTGTGTGTGTGTGTGTTTTGTGTGATATCAATATCCTATTTTTGTCAGAGGATTATCTCATAAATAAATGATTAGATTCATCTTCATCTGATTAACGTTGCTTAATTAGCTGGATAAGCTTCACATGCACGGCGGTGGTGTTGATCGTCTGGAACGTTTCAGATGAGGTGACTTTGAGAATAGTGTCAGCAAATCAATTAAGTCCTCAATCAATAAATTAAACTGGAAGAAGATAATAAGAGGTACTGTATATAAACTGGTGCCACTGCTGACTCTTGAATTTGACTTTGACAAATTGATTGAATGATTAAATCCATACCTTTAAACACATGAAGGCTGTAATGTTTGTTTGTATTATGCACTTCTAAGTTGCTTCTAACTCAATATATTCAAGGTTATTAATTGCAGCAGCGGATGATTTGCAGTATTTGCAAGTCAACGCAATGTGGAAAACACAATTGCCTTTGTCCTTTGTCTAAAAATAAGGACAGCTTTAAAATATTTTTTTAATCCATAAATTTTATAAGATAAAAAAGAAGAGAGCACAAAGCACCATGTTTCAACAAAGCCCTTATTAAAAATAGATGCTGGTACAACAAATCTAAAACATGGATACATTTGACACAAACTGTCTGTTGGGCTCTCTCATCTGTCAGGGCATTGCTCCATCAAATTCCACGCCGACTTCTAAGTTGCACATGGTTATAACATCAAAGCAAGTGCATAGAGTATCATAATAATCCAAGAAGGGGGGTGAGGTCGGCATCAAACGTGGTGCAAACTGCAAAAAGGAAGTGGGGTTAGGACCTTATGCTGCTGCCTGGATAGTAAAAGAAGGATTTTTGCTCAGAACAAAGGCGGAGAGGTGGAGAACTTTGGAGTGACATGCAGCAGTCAGTCAGCTGGAGGTGGCAAAGACACAAAATACGCAGCAATGAAAGAGTCAGAGCGAGGAAATTCCAGAATAACACTTAATCTTCCACCGTGTAATAATGTGGAACATCATAAACACTGTCTGTCACTGCCTGCAACACATTTGAAAATGGTTTTGAGGGAATTAAAATCAAATGTTATAATCTATTCTCTAGCCGGTCTCATCATATTCTTTGATCCCTTACTCTTTGTGAATTAAGGATAACAAATTTGCTTAACATCAAGCACTTCAATCAGATTGTAAGACACTCTTTGGTGAGAATGTGCCAACTTTCAAGGCCATCAATCAAAGGAAGAAGGAGAGCCGCCATTCCTTTGTAGCAAAGGCCACTTGGCTCAGATATATAAGTGGTTGAGCTTGCTGCAATGCCTCAGAGGTCTGTGTGCTCGGGCATTGTTATTGATCTGTCTGTGTAAAGTTTTTTGCAGAGCGATTGCATATACAATGGATCTATGCTGGAGTCCAGACTGGACACCTAGCATTTATCTATACCATACACCGTGATTGTAGTAATTCCACGTTTGACATATTGTCTCTTTTTTTTTTTTAGCTCACTTAGCTTATTGGTGTCCTAAGATGTCAACTTTGTGATGCTCTTAATTTGTAGTCATGTGTTTGTGATTGATGGAAATTTCAGCCTGCGAAATGGGTAAGTGTGAAAGGACTGATGGGAAGCAGTCTGTGAATTGTTATTTCAAATATAGCCCGCCATGCTCTTAGCAGCCCCCCCTTCTTTCTATAAGTGCTGTATATCCTTAACAGTGATCCATTGTGGTGGCTATGACAAGAAAATAATGTATTTCCAGCAGAGTCTATCAGAGAAATTACTTTGCAGGTAGAGGGAAGAGGAGCAAGATCAATATGTTTCAGGCAGCTGTGAGTGTTTTTGAAACTGAATTTCCACCTTCCTTTGAGTTGTTTTGACCTTGATCTCTAAGAAGATATGTCTCTGCTCCTCCCCAGCTTTCACCACTCCGTGATTATCCTGTACAGCATGAAAGATAACCTGTACGGTGAGCTCCACTTTTCCTGCCCCCCCACCCGCGGCAGCCCTCGCCATTATCTTGCCAATCCGAAAACAGAACAAAAGATGTCACCGCGCGGCCATTGCACACCTTCATCCTGTGCACACCCCTCATTATTATTATTCCCTTGCTGTCTAACTGTTCTTGGTGATAATTGAATTTAAATGAAGAAAAGGCAAAGGAGAATGTTCTTTTTGTGCTGCGTTAACATGCTGTCATTAATAGCGCTGGTTGTTTTAATGGGCCAGGTCTTAAACTATCAAGACTGCAGAGAACTGTTGAGAGAGGTATGAAATAGCAGTGACAATGAGAGAGAGAGAGAGAGAGAGAGATTAGAAAATTGGATTATAATTAGTTTACTGCAAATTGCTGCAGCTCTTAAAGCTTTTGGGGCTCTTCACATCTTCCTGTTTGTGCGTGGCTCAGGCCTCCATGTGCGCACAGCCTATTTTCAGTCTAGTTTACGATAACATGCAGGGCCACCACTCGGACTGAAGGAAATGGGCATGAACGCATGATGGGATTTCTGCCAAAATAAACATCCAGTGCCGTCCCCTGATGATTGCTCAAAGAGAGGTGCTTGTCGAGGCGTCAGCAGACAGAAACACATGTTGTGACAGTTCACATGGAGTGATTCGATGCATGCAAAAATCAAATGATATGCCACAGCCAGGGAGCCCTCCCAATGAAAACAAAATCAGGGCATTAGCATGTTTCAGCTGTGCCTCAATCAAGGTCGTCTGCGGTCTTTGGTTTTCATGTCCCTCAGTGGGATTGGGAGGCAGACAGAGCAAAAAATACAAATAAAATAAAGAATTAAACAACACAAACCCGGCATGGATATTAGGTATTTGTTTGTTTGGGGCTTTTTATTTTTTTAAGGAAGAATCTAACCCCCAACTGTCCCCACATTTCACACACACACACACACACACACACACGCACTTTTCATCCTGACTGGTAAGCCAAGCTAAAGGAAACATCTAGACTTCCATATGGTCATGCTGTGCCAACATACAGGAATGAGTATTAGTTTGGCACGGACTTTGATGGATGCGTGACTCAAATTGGCTGCAAGGTTGACAGACATTTGGAATATTTAGAGGGGTGGACCTAGTTTTTCAATTTCAGGCTGAAAAAGTGAACCTCCATGATGTCCTTAAAACACACACACACACACACACACACACACAAACAAACCAGTGAAATACAAATGTGCACTCATGTCGAAGAAAACACTGAACCAAGAAGCTCTGAACTAGGTTGAATTGAATTTAAAAAAAGACACCTGGAGAGTAAGTTCATACATAGCAAATGTTGAAATTTCTCTTTTGTATGTCCATCATCTCTGGGAACAAATTGGGTAAGTTTTAAGAGTAATATCAGCAGTGTCAGTTCTTTCTGATGCAGCAGTGATGGCAGCTGGAATCCAAAATGCATTACATTTTCATTATGACCAGAGCAATGTGGCACATAGTAAGGTGCACTCTTGGTGCACCCCATTTATTCTGAATGAAGAGGTGGCTGCTGCAGTTCAATGACCTCTTATCTGATGGTGTGCCGCTGTCATTGAAGCCATCAGAGTGAAAGGATTAAGCCAGGCTTATATCGATATAAGTCCTGAATGGAGCTAAAAACACACATGCACATAAATTGGATACAAACACACACACACACACACATAAGCAATATAGCATGTCCCTCTGAAAAACATTAGAAAGGCATATTAGGTCAGCGCTTCTGGGTAGGAAGATATGGTTTCATCTTGTGAGCAGATGAGGAAAAAAGGAAAGTCAATAGAATTCTCTCAACTAGATATTAAACAAATCGGCCTCAGCCCGCCAGTCCATTCCTGGATGTCAATAGTACAATGACATCACATTAAATGTGCACCACAGAGCATTTACATCATATGTCGGGGAAGAATTGAGCCGCGGCCAGCTTTGCTGCACTGATGGAGAGGTTAAAGTACTGCTAGAATGCATTGATCACTGTTTGCAAGGATGCAAATAACTATCCTACTATCCTTTTTTTCAAGTGCACACATACCAGTGCTTATACATACAGCAGACACTATATTATTGTACAAGGTGGGATGTTTGGATTCTATTGGTGTTTCTCACTGTGCATGACCGAAATGCCCTCCGTCTTTCTTTATTTTCAGTAAACACAAAAATGTGCTGACGACACATACTATACCTTACTATGCCTTCTTATGAACTTTGGGGATTTGTTGCAGCAATGGAGACTTGGTCCATCTGACAATTAGATCTGATGACCTTCAGGAAAGCGTACATGGCCCACCTGGATCACACTGGCAGCATATTAAATTATGTGCCCTGAAATCCTGAAACCCTCCGAAAGCTGTTATTCAAATGATGAGATGAAGGGCTTCCAGTATTCAGTTGAAAACCTGTTTTAACGTTAATCGCTATTATCAGCACATGGTCTAAAAACACAAACAGTTTAATTATTAAAAGCTCAAAATGCCATGCAAAGAAACAAACACCTGAAGCCCCCTTGTTGATCCCTCTGTTTCTCTCGGCATGCGTGGTCACAGTGGCATGAAGACCTGCCTTTGAACATACCGGCTTCAAGGTTCACTAATGCAGAATTTCATCAGATAGGACCAAATTGCTTCTTTTAAATGCATAATGTATTGTTATGTCTTTACACATCTAGCTCAAGATTAAGAGACTATACTTGTGGAAAAGGAACAGTGTCAGGCCTTTTCGCTGATTTCCCTCTGACTGTGACCTGTTGTGTTCCCATCTAGAATCCATTTGTTCCAGTGAAATGACTTGAATTGTTACATGTAGGGGTAATTGTGCAGTATTCTGAATTTGATCTTTTTACTGTTTTGGCATACAAGCACTGTTGTGAGATTTACTTACACAACCATTTGACTTGAGACACTTCCACGATAGAGGTTGTAGCAGGTTTTTCCAGGTACCGCTGTGTCCCAGAGAAATGTTTAAGCTACATCCACATTGTTTTTGTTGTTCTGCTCTTGGTTTTGAACTGTCCATTTCAGGATAGCTTTGGAAATGTTGCTCCCTGACTGGGTCGTATCAACTTCACCTAACGTTACCTTACTGTCTTTTCTGCCAGTGGTCTACCGCATTTTACATGCTAATGCTCCAAAAGCCTTTACTTTTCCCTGTTTGTGGAATTGTGTGGAACCAATCAACTGCAGTAGTAGTGAGCGTGCAAACATGTTGGGTTTTCAGGCATGTTAACATGGACATGGATCATACGTTGTTTAATTTTTGTTTTAAAATGAAACCTTATTAATGTTGCCTCACAGATGGAATGCGTGTGCAGTCTGGATCAGGATAAATTGCTTGAAATGTAGTCATCATTTTCAAAGATTAACACCTGAATTAACAATGATCTGTTTCCCTGATAAATAAATAAAAATAAATAAAATAATAAATAAATAAAAAAGTAATTGCAGGGGTTTGAGGAAAACCCCAGAGAACCTATGACTTTCAATGTGCAAAGCCCATAGAACAAAATTTTTATGCGCACCACTAATGGTGATCTTATACTTTCCTCCATCTAAAATATATTCAGCCTTAAATTCTGGCACAGATTTCCGATTTGCACCTCTGACTAAGCTCATGGGTTTTGTCTGGCTAAGAGCTTTTTTTTTTTTTTTTTTCGTGCCAAGAACAAGATTTCTCTCTTGTCTGCTGGTGATAACATGAACCTGCAGGATTTTTATATTATCCAAGACAGGGGTAATATAGAAAAAACTAAACACACATCTGAAGCCCTTCCACAGATAAGATAAGAACTGTGGCGCAAATTGTCAATTGTCTCAAATCTGAAACTAAAAAGTGTTAGTCAGTTAAAGCTCACACTATGTGCACAACAACCCAAAACACAAATGAATTTTTAGTTGTTTAAATTGAAACCTAAGGCTAAATTTGAACAGTTAAAAACTTTTTTTTCCCCTGATTTTTCAGTGAAGACTGCCTGGTTTCCGGCTGTAACGCATTATTTTTGTTCTCACAAAGGAGTCCCAGAGAGAGAGTTACTGGGCACTGGCCTTGTGGCAAAAAGGAAGGTAATTTTTCAAAAGAAATTTCTCGGTGTGGATGAAGCCTGAAGTCTCCACATATGTCTCTCCTGCAATCTAACACAATGTGCTGCCTCTGTTATGACCTTCCTCGTGGCAAATGAAATCACAGTGGTCATAGTTAACAGTAAATCCTGCCATAATGAATTTTTCTCTTTCACTTTGCTGGGAAGTCAATCTGTTAAATCAGTTGAAAAATCTGACAGCAGACTTAGTTCCGCTTGGCTCGCAGCACACTGAAGCCAACTTTTGATTTCTGTTTTCCTCTTCATATTGCACTGTGGATTGTAGATTAGGTGTAAAGTTGTGTTCCTCAGATCAGGAGTACTCGTCTGCCCGCCAGTTTTACACATTCCCATTAAATGACACCGATGTCAAGGAGAGACATATTGACTAAGAAAGAACCTTATGCTGCCATAACTAATAACTCAGCA
The DNA here is from genome assembly GCF_900963305.1 of Echeneis naucrates. Classification (NCBI taxonomy): domain Eukaryota; kingdom Metazoa; phylum Chordata; class Actinopteri; order Carangiformes; family Echeneidae; genus Echeneis; species Echeneis naucrates. Next base: position 10,537,699 of record NC_042532.1, read on the forward strand.
TCCTGATTTATCATCCATAATTTACTCCAGTAGGGCACTTACTGTCTTCGAATAAATTGGAATATTTAAACAAACAGATATATGCCTGGTGGCATTTAAATAAGTAATAGATCTCCCTCCCAAGTGTTCTCAATTCTGAAAAAGAGTGCAATCCAGTATACAAGTTTGATGCACCGCTCACCAGAATGAGTGTTTTATTTTTCATGCTTTTGCCATCCATTAGCTGTGTTTTTGAAACAGGTTGACACACTTTGAAATGCAGTTTTTCAAAATGTTTGAGTCAAATTGAACATTCATTTGCCATGCTGAGATATAGTACGCAACGATGCGTACAGATGCACGCATCGCGGGCTTCAGGTTTCTGTACATGGAGCAAGTTGGTTTATGGCTCGATGCCGGGTGTTGTGGCGACCACAAAAGCATATGATGGAATCATGTATGTCTGAAAAGCCTCAGTTGAATATAACATTTTCTCAGAGAAGTGTTTTGAGGAGCAGTCCTATCAGTTGAAAAAAGCATTTCCACTGTCAATTCTTTCTTATTCCCTGAAGTCTTTTATAATCGTCTACAATCTTAAAAAGCAGTAATATAGATATGAAATCACAAAATTTTCCATTCAACGGACCTCTGCCTGAAAGGTGGTTAAGGCAAGGGTCTGGGGGTGGGGTGGGGTGGGGTGGGGCGGGGTGGAGGGCTCTTAAGTCACTCTCTTGCTCCAATCCATGAGTTACTCACAGAGCGAGCTTCTGCCTTTTTCAAATGCTAATGATGAGCGGCGCTGAAAGCCTTAAATTGGGCCATGCAATTCAGCCTGTGGTGTCTGGTGAGGCCCTGCTCATGTTGGAGACTGTGGTCTTTTCCCCTGCAGCCCCCCGCCCCCCTTTCCCAGTCTTTTGTGTGCTGCGGTAATAGGCACAGATGTTCCTCTTGCCTCACACAGGGCCACTTTCCCCTAATCGCCACCTTGTATGCGGACGGCTTGCACCTGCCCCAGCAGCTCTCTCCTTTTTCCTCTCTCTCGCCAATTCTCTCTTAGCCCTGCTTTCTCACTCTCTATGTTTTTTTCCCTTTCCATTTCTCTCCAGATTGCTGTTAGAAGGTCTTTTCCTAAGGCCCCCGACGCTGCGTCTCAGGCACCTGATTGTTTAAACATCGTAGAAATGGAGAAAGGGAAGACGAGACCTGGATGGATGGAGGGTACAAAATGAAGCCTTTTTCTATATTGGGGAATGGGTTTAAAAGAGAGAGAGAGAGAGAGACAGAGAGATGGGTGAACCTCTCCTCACTCCAGCGGGAGAGAATTTGGAATATAATACCCCTGTAGCAGCTCAGCCAAACCTCAGCGCTGATGGTGCCTGCCTCCGTCGGGCTAGTGGACTGAGGTGTGAGGAGCGGGGGGGTGGGGGCTGTAGCCAGGCTTAAAAAATTGGACCAGAGTGCAGCTGCTTCGCGGCCCCCGGGGTGCAGTGTGATTTACCATCATCTTCAAATGGTGCTTGCAAACTGAGTGTAGAAATGTGTCAAAATTTGGTCTCTGTAGGCATAAAAAAAAAAAAAAAAAATCACATTCCTCTTACTGATGTGTTTTTTTTTCCCCAGCAAAATAAATTTGATAAGTATCATAATTACCTTAAAATGATAGCATGGCAGGTACCAGTGAGGTGTAATGGTACATTCGCTCCGAGCTGTGTTAGAACTCAAAGTGGGGAAAGATACATTTTGTGGTCGCATTTAATAGCAGCAAGAAGCGGCCTATTACTTCAGAAGATCGCGTTACACCATATGTTCCTACATTTACCTTCCATTTTCTGTCAGTTTTATTCCTTCTCTTTGTGACAACTGCAGATGTCAGATATACATTTGCCTCACAACGCGGGCTTCTTAGTGCAAGAGCTCGGCTTGTACACACAGTGTCTCCAGTGAAAATCAGTTGTTGTCAGTCTACAGAAAGGAGCCGACTTTACTCCGTTTGGTGCATGACTTGCAGCATTAATGCGCCGATAAGGAAGAACTGCATTTGAATAGCCAAGGGATTAAATCAATGAATTCTCTTTGGTGGTTCAGTATAGTGTAGACATCACGCTGTATTGCTGTGAGGAGAGATAGACATCCAAGAAATACCAGCCAGAGACAAAATAATTGATCATTATTGCTCATGGCAGGGGCAAGGGATTTTAAAATCAATGTAGTTTTTCTGTCCTCAAACACATATTCATTTAATGCTAAACTCAGCCGGTCTCAAGTTGAGAAAGTGATGATTGCTTAGAGAGGAGAGTGGCAGAAAGAGTGAGTCTTTTTTGTTGTTGTTGTGCGCGGTGCATCTGACACATTTGTGATGTATTTTGACAGTTTTATGGTTCAGCTGAGACCTCTTTACTGCGAGTCTTCGCCGAGTGCATCACACTGTAATCATAACTTAACCATGACCTTGGTCTAGCTGGGGTTGGGAAAAGGAGGCTGTAACGCCGCACATGATGCAACTCAAGCCGAGATAAGAGCTCATGGAGGTCATTGATTTGGTCTTCCACAAAGATGCGCGGCCCCTTTTCTTTTCTTTTCTCTCTGAATTACAAAGCTAACCAAAACTTTGGAAGAAGGATGCTACACTGTATTTACTCACAAGGCTCCAATGTTTTCACAGACGAAAGGCATCCCACAAATGATGTGAGCTTTACTGGGTTTGATGCACATATTTCAATAACATGCACACACACATACACCTTTGTCGTATGACCAGCACATTGAGCACGGTGTGTTTATTCAGCCTTTCGTCAGCTGTTTGATTGCCTGTTTTAAAGGGCAAAGTCTTGCAGTGGCTTGTGTGCAGGATAATTAGTGTTGTGATTGTACTCAACAACTACGGCTACCTGTCAGCAAGAACCTATAGGCCGCTTTGGTCAGTTTGACTTGATGCACACCAAAGGAGCTCGCACACGCTGCGCCAATCAAGCAAATTATTGCAGGTTATGAGGGTTTTGATAATTTATGCAGCGTATGTATGACAAGACTGCTGATTCTGTTACAGCAACAAGAGCAGCACCTTCCATCTGCTGAATAGTCTGATTGCCGTTCTTATGGAGAAAGGGAGACACTTCCAGGGCTGTTGACACAAAACTCTGTCATCAGATCACTTTTGCACATTCAGTTAATTAGATTCACTTCTCTCATATGTTGTTTTTTTTTTTTTTTTTACAGAATCGTCAACTAAAAATGCATTTCATGAGCTTCTGAGAAAACAAAGCTCTTCCACACACCCTCTCTGCTTGTGCCTATTGACCAAACAGCTTTGTGCGTCAATATTTAAACGTGTTTCTCCTCAAGAAAGGAAAAAGTTTTTAACATCCTGCAGTGTGGCAATTGTTTAACGGTGATAGATTTTCAGAGTCGATGTTGAATCATGAAACATTGCAGCGATTTTTCAGAGCACATGTTTTTCAATGTATGTTAAATATCAATGTTCAGTGCATTTTTAATGTCTAAAAAGAAGACACGTGAATGAAATAGGAATTAATGACAAGAATCTCTAATCCTTTTAGAATGTTAATACATTTTCTTCTCAGAACAGAGTAAAGTATGTGAATACTTACAGGTTACAGAGCTGGTGTCCACTTTGGTGCTCAGAGACAAATTTGCATCGTGTGATTAGGTGATCGACATATTTCTGTGACATCCTTGTGTCAGACAACACATTTGCAAAGTCTTTGCAGGCCTTAATGAATATTGAGTGTTCTATCTCTTTTGCCTTCCAATTAATGAATAGATGTTGGTAATTATTTGACCAATGCCTCTCTTTCATGACATGTCCCATATCCATCACTAAGTTAAAAATAAATTAAAATCAATACAGCCAGCAGACTCTTAGGACAGTGTCGGTGCTTCCTATGGAGAGACCCATGCAGGTCTGAATAACAACTATTGATCCTCCTTGAGGAATATTCTCTTTTATCACCTCCCCTCTTCAGCATGCACGCACATGCACACAGGCACACATATATACACAAGATAAGTGTTTCTTTTCTCTCTTTTCTTGTAGTTACACACATTGGCAGCCGCTGACAAACCCACAACTTGTTTGTTCTTATCACACTATCCCACGATAAAAAGAATGCAAAAGGAATCGGAAAGTAGAAAACAAAAAGGTAGAGCTGTTGCCGATAAAAACCTGGCACAGTTGTGATTTATACTTCAAATGACTCCCTCTCCTGTCCCTTTCCATGTGTCCCCAGTGCGGTAGGTGGCCATTGTGTAAACAGCTTCTTGAAAAACAAATGGCTCCCTAAATCGTTGTAAAGAGCTGTGGCAGCTCGATCCGAGCGGAGGCCCGGGGAGAGAGGGGACGGGAGATAACGTGTGTCAGCAAACATTGACTGGGCTTTATCACAATGAGGTTTCTGTGTTGGAGGAGCTAAAAGGCTGGCCAGCGCACATTCCTACAGGTCAGGGCTCAGGGTTATATGTGTGTGTGTGTGCAGAGGGACTTTTAGTATGTCTGTGCTGAGGACAACCGAGAAAAAAGCTTCAGTTTTGTCATTTTTTTCTTTACGCTCTCCTCTTGTCTTTACACTTTGTATCCTGTGACCTGCGATAAGGCTGACGGAAAAGCAGTGTTTGCAGATATAACTGTGATGACTATTTGTTTACTCTTATCTTAACTGCACGATAAATCACAGACGAAAAGGAACATCTGGTGTGGTAGGAGTCAAAGAGGAGAAGAGGACTGTGGGTTTTCTGTTTTTTTTTTCTTAGGGTGAGAGTTTACTGCTCAAGGACAGAGCAGGGAATTAAATTTCACACAAGCATGAAGGGGTTTACTCTCTTAACAAATGACATCTGAGGAGAAAGGCACACTAAAAGCACTCAGGGTGATTCCGCTTCAGCTGTGAGGTTAGCCTCAAGGCATCTTTTCATCTTGGTTTGTGACTTGGGAGTTTTGCACCCTTGTGTCTCTTTAAGGGTTTTCTGCCTCTCTTCTTCTTGGGCACCGGTTCTGGTCCTCAGTGCAACAAGACCTCGTCTGTCTCCCTGCTGCTTCGCCAGGAGCTGCTCCGCTGCAGTTGCAAATCCAAGCCAACAGATGTCAGCCTTTCCAGCTGCTTTCTTTGAAACGCTGGTCCAAGAGAGCAGTGGTGTTGGTAGATTCATGTCCACAGCCTCAGACGCTGCACACAGGCTGGGAATTAGCAAAGCAGAGCGCATGCTGGTTGGAGATTATCTTTGATATACATCATGTATGTTAATGTGATTCCTTATTAATCCCCCAAGGGAAAAAGTCTTTTTCTTTCGACCCTCAAGAGAGGTCATAGTGCAGGGTCAGATACAGCATACCCCCCCCCCCGCGCCCTAACCCAGAGCTGGTAGGAACCCCCAGTCTTGTTCAATGACACTTCATCAGGGTGAATGTGCCCTGACGTGAGGGTCTGAACCCCGGTCATGTGACTGAAAATAGCCTATGGATTATATCACTTTGCCATCAGTTGCACAGCGAAGCGTGTATGTGAGTGAACACCAAGTTTCCTTACATGCCGGGGGGGGGGGGTCAACTCAGTCCTATCCTTAAAAAAAATATCACAGTTCCCTCTTTGCATTGCATAATGCTAAGCGTTTAATCCTGTTTAGCCGTCAGGCCTGTGATAACTCCTGGGGAATCACTCCTATTCTTATCGTATTTATCCAGTGATGACAGATTAGTGGGTGTTAAATGCACTTCACATACAGTAGACATTGCCCCGGATTGGCGCAGAGTGTTTCAGGGAGGGAGGGCTCAGACTCAGTGTACTTTTTTTTTTGTGTGTGTGTGTGTGTGTGTGTGTGTGTGTTGTTGTTCTTGTTGTCAAAAAAAAAAAAAAGAAAAGATGAATGAAAATCCACTCACTGAATCGGCTGTGTACTGGAACTACATAAAACTTGGCACTAAGTCTCAAAGTGTGCTGTAATAATTTAGCAGCAGATGTAGTGTGCTCGAAACCACTGCATCCCAAACGACCGCTTTAAAAAAACCAATGCATTTTGCAGCATTACACATTTGATTCAGAAATATATGGAACATTTACCTTTAAAATACTTCAAGGGTTGGCATGGCAGCCGTCGGTTTTATATCCTCTGAGGATTTCAAAGGTTCCTGCAGAAGTTGCGTGCTTTTGCTGTTCCGTTACCATGAAGAGCTGTCGGATGTAATGCACATGAGCGCATATGTACACACACACACACACATTCATATACACAGACACACACTAAATAGCTGAGTGTGCAGGGGGAGTCTGTTCCTTCCAGGCAAGGGCTTGTCTGAGAATCTAAGAGGCAGGCAGGAAGGCACAAGGTGGAGACCTCTTCAGATCTGGCTGCTATTAACAGTCTTGTGATCTGCTCATGTTTACCTACTCTCACAACACTGGTACTTGGGGCTGTGTGGAGCATGGGACGCGGGGCCCAGCCTCTTTGAAGTGAAGTTGATCCCTCAGACTATGCTCTTGGTAATTGCACCTTCTCTCTTCTCTCACTCTTCTCCAGCACCCCCCCCCCCCCCCCCCAACACACACACGCATGCTTCTTCACTTCTTTTCATTCCCTTTTTTCATTTTCTTTCTTGCCGAGACAAGGTCTGAAGGATGCAGACGGAGGGTTTTGTCCATGTGATTGTCTGCCTCTTTGCATCTTTACTTTAATCTGGCACAAATCAAACAGTCAAGAGTAAAATATATACATCATTTTTGAAGGTTGCATTTTTTTTTCCTTTCCGTTTTAGTAACAGAAATGTCCTTCTTACAACCACATTAGTTAGAGATTTTCATCTGAGATAGCATTGCTTTGGCTTACCATGGTTATATACTGTTCCTTCCCTCCCTCCTTCTTCTCTGCAATAGAGCGTTAAAAAAAAAATCATGTCTTTCTTGTATAGTTCACTCTACCAGATTTAGATTATCATAATTGAAAAGTGGAAGGAAAGCCACGTGAGCAGACAGAGCATAAAATGTCCATGTTAAGCACCGGATGACGAAAAATGGTTTGTGCACTGACTCTGTGTCGATAAAGTAGCCATAATGACACTTGATTTGAATTCGTTTTGTAGTCTTCCTTATTTTTCTTTTTTTTTTTGTGATGTTCACTCCATCCACTGTTACTGACGTGTGCTGTATTCAGTGGCGTGTGGCGTGGAACACCTGTGTGTTGTTGTAATTACTTTGATTATACCTTCTATGGGGTGTTACAGCAGTCTGGAGAGAGGCTCTAATTTAACCTGCAGTGAATTTCAATTCTAACTGAAAACAAGAGACAGGGAGAGAGAGAGGGGAAAAAAAGCTATCTGGAATATTTGATCAGAAGAGGGATATTCATATGGTTACATGCTGTGAGTGGCTGTGTGTGTGTGTGCAAATATAATAAGCAAAAAGGCAGGCATATTGGACTGTGAAGTTCAAGGTTCTTACTTTCCTTTTCGCTTTTGATCAGTTTGCCATGATGGGTATTGGTCTGCATCCAGACATGTGACAGTCCAGGGGGCCTCGTTGGTGAAGCCTGCTCTCCCAGAAGATGCCAGGTGCCTGATTCGCAACAAATGCTCACAAACAGAAACACAAACACACCAGAGGGACCCCGCGTGCTCACCTCTCTTGGGCTGGGAGGAGGGTAAGGCTGGCAGGTATTGAGCTGCGTTCGAGTAGAACGAGCAGTCGTGGGCATCTCCTGGTTCATGACGCTAGTCAAAAAACTGACAAGCCAAAGCTTCTTTTTATTCTGCAGCTACAGTGTAAATGAAGCTACCTCCCGTCCCTCATGCAATCACCCCGGACCCACAAACTGTTACAGACACTGCTTTGGATTCATTCTCTTTTTCCCCTTCACTTTCTCTCTTTGTGACTGTGTCTGCTAATGTGTATACATCTCTGTCTCACTCTCTATATGCTGCTCCCCTTTGTCTAGTTAGGGGGCAGATAGACCTCTCGCCAGACAGGAGAAACCTATACTTTATCACTGCCACATAGGGGGAGAGGTATTTTCTCCCTCAGGGAAACCTGGCATACAATTATAATGTTCTTGCTGTCCCAAACTCCACAAAATATATAGCATCCTGTTTTTGGCTTACATGAGTTTATGATCCCTTACATGGCACCACAGTGTTGTGTGTCTGTGGGTGTTTCCCTTAACACCTCCTTATGGTTTATTTACTCACTGGGGCAAAGCTCTCAGGCTATTAAAGTTGACCTGGAGGTTGTTGTTTTTTTTTTTTTGTTTGTTTTGTTTTTGCCTCACCAGCTGTAAAAAGTTTGTCATTCGAAGACAAAAAACAGTGGTTCAAAACGAGCGTCAGAATAAGTGCTTCTCCGTGACAAGATGGAATTTGTAATTAAAAATATTTTGCCTTTAGTTTCATGTGTGTTTTATCTATATAAATATTCTCACAGAGATAGCGCAAACACACCTGTGATTAGTTGGAGTAAATTGCAGACAAATAAATTGAACGAGTAAATGCACAAAATTACAGATGACAGCACTTTGAGATGTCTGGAAGCAGTTTCCAAAGCCTGCACAGAGCTGCTGTGTGCCCGTTGTACTCGCTGGCTCTCTACCATCACAGTGGTAAAGTGGGACAGATGTTAAGGGTTAGAGAGGCCCCAGTGGGATATTGAGAATGATGGTTTGGCAGGGAGTACGGGACAATAAAAGGAAGAGACGGAGAGGCCAGGGTTCTTCTTTCACCTGACCTGATCCTGCCCTGGAACCTGTTCAACCTCATCTGAAATGAAAGAAAGGTGCCCTTTGTCGCTGGCCAACACTAATTTACATGTACATTCGAAACAAGGATTCTCACCATGCCTTATGAGCATCAAGAGGGATGAGGCCCGCGAACGCTGCTGAAACCGAGCAGGATCGTGGATTTCAAACATTAAAGAGACACGCTCCCGTGGAACAACATCCCCTGGAAAGATGGTGGTGGAGAGCTTCAAAGTGAGGAGACATAAAAGTGCATTCTGAAGTGTCCATTTACCAATTCCTGATTCATTTAGGGATCGGATCAATAGCTGTCCTCCTAAATTTCAGGACAAGCCTTTGAAGTGAACAGTAGATTTACAGTAGGTATAGAATACTGTATAAGTTGTTTTCCTGAAATTGATGCTCCACAGAATCTATAAACCATGTATCAAACTTCACAGCTTTTTCTTTTTTTTCCTCAAGTCCCAAAAGTCCTTCAAACATATCTAATAAATGCAATATCAGTTAATCCAGTTTGAAAGTGTCTCACTTTTAAGCTCCAGTTTTTAAATTTCAAAAAAAAAAAAAAAATGATGGAGGTCAATGCTCCAGGTTTCGCTGATCTGCTATGCAAGTTTGCTTCCAGAGAAGAAGAAGAAGAAGAAGGGGGAGAAAAGAATCCTGTCTTTTTGTCGGAAAGGCGCTGTTTTATCAGATTGGTATTCAAGTTATCTCCGGAAACAGCCTAATTGTAGGGCTGCAGCTGCCAGAGTACGGCAGGCCTTCCATTGGTTTTACATTTCATGAGAGTTTACATACGCTATGTTTCTTGAAGTGGAAAATTGTTTTCTGCATGATGCCAACAGGTGGACTCATTAGAGAGTCAACATAATCATGGCAATCATTCCTCTCTGCAATTAGAAATATTGATCATTTACATATTATCCCAAGCCATGGATGAATTCATTGTTTTACTCGCTTACATTTCAAAAGCCTAACATCTGTAGTAAACAGCATTCTGCACTGTTACTACAAACCTGTGGCCGATGATGATGAAACATCTGAGTCTGAATATTTGTCTGAAAGTGGTTTGCTCCTGTCACTACAGCAGACTGATACCTGTAATGGTGGTAAAATCTCCTCCAATATGAAAGCCAACCTTTCAAACGTATTAATGTATTCAACTCTTTTATTCTAGTCCTCTAACACTGACACTCAGTCATTCATATATAGATGCTGAGAATATAAAGCAACAATTACAATCCCCTGTAACATCATTCTATTTAAAAATGCATAAATTGCCTCTGCACAGTCCACTTACCCCAGGAATACTGCCCACATTGGAAGATACCACACCTTGTGATTTATGTAAAGTGCCATTGTTCGGTGCCAATTCAAAAAGTAATGAGCCCTAAATATAGTGAGGGAGCAAGTTAGTGTGTGGGCAGCTGGGTGCTTGATCAGTACAGGTCAAGCTTTATTATTAATCCATACTATGGTCCTTCCTTAACCTTAACCTCAGGATGCACAACAATAACTGGGCTTTAATCATATTTCATTTACTTTAATCACAATTTTCTCCATCCCGCACATAAAAGTGTTGTACCTGAACACAGAATCATCCAAAATGTACATTCTCAGGATGCTCAACAACATGGCTCAGGGAAATGTGTCTAACGTGAACCACCATGTCAAGCACTATTGTTGTGGCTTGGACAAGTCAAGGGTTGAGTTTCTGTGTCCACTTGCACCGTTTCTGTTTTTCCAAAGGCTTGCAGATGTCTTCTAAAGCTAAAGGTAGGCTCGGGGCATTTTAGTTCACTGCACCTTGTTGTCTACCTCTCACTTTGTGAAGCAAACCTCTCTGGCCTGTTCTCCCAGGTCAGCCACAACATTGACTTGCTCCTGGCTTGTCAACGTGTCAGGGTGCATGCAGGCGTGCTGTAAAGGCTGAAGCGAGGAGAGAGACACATGAAAGGTTTGCATGTCCTGAAGATGGTGGTTGAAGATGGCCTTCTAAAACATTGTTCACATTATGCCTAGGGAAAAAAGGCAGTCCAGTGGAAATGAAGTGACCCCTCCAGACCTGCTGTCATGTGACATCTTTGTTTTGGAAACCTATGGTTCAGTCCATAGGTAGCTCAGACACAGTGGGAATCAAATTTCTTCTTTTCATCTATTTTTAGTAATTGTTTTGCCGCTAGCATTATACATCATCACATGAGCTCTCCCATAACAGCTCCACAGAGTCTCCTCTATAATCTGTACGTGTCTCAAGTTGACATGTTAAAACTGTTCTCACAGCAACTCCTGTCATTCCGTTTGAACTGAAAACATTTTCAGCATCACATCACATTAGATCACCGAGCAAAAAGAGACACAGCACATTAAAAACGGTCCTTTTTTAACACTTCTCCTTTCGTGGGCTTAAGCAGGGATTTGAATCACGTAACATTTTCACCACATGAGTCTTCTTGAATGGGTTAAAAAAAAAAAAAACAACAATCTGTGCTCTATTGAGTTCTATCCCCTCATTTGCAGCATAGTCACACACATCACAAACAGATGCCGTCCTGCCCAGTAGGGACAGCTGTACTGGTGGACATAACCGATACGTCCCCTATTTCCATAAAGTTTAAGTCACTGTCTAAACAGGATTAGTGCCAGCTTTGAAGTGTCACAACAATTACAACAATGACATCAGCATGGTTTGGGGGTTATGGCTGACGGAGTGTAAATGTCTGCAGACATGAACGCCTACTAGCTCTCAGTTGTCACCGCCCACACTCCACTTCAATCTGCTCCTCTCCTTTTTTTTTATGACAAAACATGCGTCAGTCCACCAGAGTCACGGTAGTTTGGATCCACTGGAAAGATAAAAGATGGCCGTTAATCACCGGAGACCCTTATTTAGAGCTTTATTTCCAGTCTGTATTTTCATCGTTTTCTCTTGTCTGATTTAAGGGACAGATAAATGCTCATATTAAACAAATAGTATTGGTAGGTATGGATTATATGGATGTAAGAAAGGCTTTCAACATCAATCATCGTCAGAGTTTTATACATGTGGTGCACATCATTCTGATATTCTGCCCTATCTTTTTTTTATATATTCTATGCTAATTGAACATACTTGCTGTGTCGAAAAGAATTGAAGCATTCCTTGATGTATTCTGTGGGGGAAGTAAGTTCATCAGCTGATGAAAAATGAATTGATGAAAAACTGTACTTCAGTGTCCTAGACAAATACATCCATAAGCCACTTACATAGATAAGCTAAGTGCCAAACCTTACTCACTCCTTTTAATATGCCTCACTGGTGCTCAAAGAAAGAGGGAAAGCAGTACAGATATGATGTACCCTCTTGCTCCCCCTCATTAATCTTAATAAAACAATTGACCCCTGAATAGCTTATTCCTGCCCTGAACCATTAGGCTGCATGACCGAGGCTTTAAATATTAAGCAGGCTTTGTAAAATTTGATAAAATGTTTAGTAAATGGCATAAGGCACAGAGTGCTCATGGGCTTTTTCTCTCACACTTGTGTTGTAAATGATAGATATGTTTTTATTAGGCAGAATGCTGTTTAAAGTAGCATTGTGGTATTGATATTCGCCTTAAGCTTGCATGATTTAAGATAGCTGATATGTGCAAACCCATCAGGCTTTTACCTCCACTACCTTCCTCTACTAACTACCCTGACATAATCTCATCGTGAATTTTCATGATTAAAAAAAAGAAAAAAAGAAAGAAAGACAAAACATACGAGCTCTACTGTTTGCCTGCAAGAATACTCTTTCTTTCTTGTCTGTGTATTTTTGCCCCTTTGCCCCCACAGACCACAGCGACGGAGCAGAGTACACCACACAATATACAGTAATTTGTCTCTGATTAAAATTTCTGCTGAGCTTTGATGCCCATACTGGTGTTATGTGCTGAAGTGGTCTTCCTCGTCTGGTAAAAATTGAAAGCCTTTTCATCTCAGAGGGCTTAAGGGGTCAAAGGAACACGAAATAACCCTCCCTGTTGTGTTTCTTTCTATTTTTTTCCTTAGACGCTTGTAACAAACTGCACCTTTGTCGGACGCGGCCTCTGTCAGGCCGGGGCTGGGGGGACTGCCCTCAGGTTCAGGCTTTGGAGACCCTGTCAGCTTCAAAATGGGGTCTGCTTTATTTCACCCCCTGACCCCGAGCCCAAAAAGAGCCACGCAGGAAAAACACAGAGATATATGATACATCAAGGCCTAGTGAAAGTCCACGGCTGGGAAATGAGGAAGCAGCAAACTGCAGAGTGAGCAAAAAATGAAGGAGCTTATTGAAGGGGGATTTTTAACACTACATTGTTTGGTGTTCTGTTTGGGGGTGAATCAAGGTTGCTGTATTGTAAGGCTGAAGGCAAGAAGTTTAGCTTTTTGATAGAAATTTCATTGTTGCACACAATAAATAAATGCCATACTGTGATAGCACTTCTTTCCAAACTGTTAGCGCCTTACCTACTTTTAGTCATTTACAAGTAATGAACTGATAAGGCTGAAACACAATTAGGTAAATTCATTAAACAGTCTGGCTGACTAAGTGGGGTCTAATTTGTGTACATTTTAGAATAATGAATGCAATATTTAATTCATTAATTTCCGAGCTACAGAGAAAGAGGATACTTGTTTGGACCAGAATTGAATTGACAAAACCATTACATGGAAGGTTTTCAGTGAGATCCGTGGATGAATCCTCAAGTTTGGCACATCTGCATTAAATGAATGAAATTGATTGACTTGGAAATGTTGCTGCATAGCCAATCAATCTAAAGAAGGCCAACCCAGGGGGCATCCTTGGGGATGCGGTGAGGAAGGGCCTCCTATTGTTTTGGGGCCCGATGTCATCCAGTCCTTGACCTTGGGGGTGTCCGGGCCTGTGCACTCAGGCCTGGGTGAGAATGCTGGGACAAGGTCTCGGATGCTCAATATGGGAGAGCTAGGCTTTCAAGCTCAGGGTCACGGGGTCAGCATCAATGCTCAGGAGTATTAATGAGTGACCTTCAGAAAATGGTGGAGGAGGACAGAAGGATGGAGGGAGGAGGTGGTGTGTGTGTGTGTGTGGGGGGGGTGGGACGAAGGAAAGAGTGGGCGGGGTGAGTGGCAGAGAGAAAACTGTAAAGCCCTGAGAGAATGGAGGCTGAGACCTGTTTCTCCAAGATAACAGAGATTGGCCTATGAAAATGCATCCATCTCAGGGCCACTAAGCCGGAGCCTTCTTTTGTGTGTCCGTGCCGGCTCAGAGCGAGGGCTGGCGGGGGTGGGGGGGGTCAATCTGCAGAGAGGGAAACAGGGGATAGGGGAGGGGGGTGACGGTCGCTGGGTTGGGGTGGAAGAAAGGGTAAGGGAGGGAAGGGTCGCTCAGGCCAGCCTGGCGTGGACAAGTGAAGTGGGAACGCTCCATTGCTTATTCAACAGGGAGCAGCTCTCTAAGACGGCAGAGGCCCACCAATCTTTTGAATGAGGGGTGAAGGCTGGAGGGGGTGAGCTAACAAGCAATGAGGTTTAATTTAGTCAGCGATGTCCAAGCTGAAAGTTCTGTGACGGAGTGAGGTGGAGAGGAAGAGCTAATGCTGTAATACTCTGAGGTTAAAGGCCGCTTAGGTTTCAGAATGTGTTCTGGGGAAAAAAAATAAAAAACATTTAGAGCACGCAACAATGAACTGTCTTTTCATATCACAGTTTCTTTCGTAAAAGATGATTCCTGTAGCCTTTCCTTTTTCTAATGATTTTTTTTTTCCCTCAGCAAGAGTAAACTTCTTCCTCTGCTCTTCTGATGTTTCGTGTCTAAAGCACACTGAGCCTTTTGAAGCACTTTTCCTTTACAGTGTGGAGCTTGTCATTCAAAGTACAGTACAGTGCACCTCCATTTCCTTTTACATCATAGATCAATGCTATCTGCAGGAGTGCAGGAACAGGATTGTCTGTTTTATACCGACTTGTGTTTTCCTCCCATCACCTGCTGTGCTCTCCAGACGTTCCAAGAGAACATCCTTGCTCCCCTCCATGTCACTGTATGTTCAGCTCTCTATGTGAGGAGCAGGTTGACACAGATGAGCAACAGACAAGAGATAAATTGTGCGGAGTGGGGGTGGGGCCGGTGAGCGCTGCGCTTGTTTTGATGACTTCTATTCTGCATTGGAAGTGGCACATTGACGCAGTCAAATTAATGTGACTGCCTTCAACTTTTCGCTTTTTCCTATCCGTCCTTTTTTGCCCTGAGGCTTTTTAATTTTCACTGGTCCTTCCCATGGCTGCGGTCCATCCTGGAGACAGATACACCATAGGCACTTTAAAGCCCCGTAATGTATACATTATTCATATCACTCCACAAAAGGTGCTCATTAAACTTTACATGGCCAATGGAGTAGACAGTCATAGATTGAAAGTGTTGCCCATATCACAAATGTCACCATGGATTGACAGAGAAACGAGAGCGCGCTGCTGGGGGTTTGATTTGAAGATGGCTTTGATTTAACTCCAGGGTTATTTGCATCCAGCTTTATCTATTCTCCCTTTTCACTCCTGTCCCTTCTCTCTGGGGCACATGTCCTGTATATTTAATTGGTATACAAAAGTTAAGGACACTGAAATATAAATGCACATTTTATTTACAAAAACACATTTACTGAGAATTATTACAGATACATTTCTTTGTTTTGCCAAACATGATGCATACAGAATAATAACATACTACATCAAGCCCATACAGTGCAGAAGGTTGATACATTATGTGCTTAGGCATAAACCCCTCATAATTCAACATCAAATGCATCTTTAAATCTGTCTAAACCCCAGCAGCGTTTCTCACAGCACAAACAAGCTGCCATGGAAGGCCCTTTGGGTAAGACCTACACGCTTTCCCTTGCCTTTGCTGGGGTCTCTGCAGAGCGTTCATCCCTTAATAATACAACACTTAACCCTCCTACATTGTCCATAAAAGGCTTGGCTGGCAGGTACAGTAAACTGGTGGGACTAACAAAAGCTTGGTGCCGAGCTGAGAAAAACATCCACACAGGGAAATGAGCTGTCATTACAGTAGCAAGGCAGCACTCAGGCGTTTCTGTGTGCGCGCTCTTCTCTTCTGCTTGCTACCCCCAAGGTCCTCTTCCACTCATAAATACATAATTACACCCGCCGCCCGCCATGATGATTTCTGTTTTCATCAGCTGTCAGAAATGACCTGAATTACCCATCACTGTTTGACCCAAATGCAGCCGTCAGATGTTAATCATGGCTTACATAACCACTCAGTCCTCTTTCCAGCGACTTAAATCGTGGGTATGCGTGTGCCCGGAACTCCTTTAAATAGCACCTGTCACCAACACAGCAAAATAAATAAATAAATGTAAAAACTCCAGATGAAATATATTGCAACCATAAATTTTCCTTAACTTTGACGTCTGTAAGCAAGAGGCGTGCTGAGCTGGACTTTTTCTAATGCTTGACATGACAGAAAAAAACATTAAAGACTGATGTCCCTCAAAGCTGTGACCTGAAGAATGAGGGATAGGAGAACCAGAAAAATGTTATAGTGACTACAGTTTTTTCTTTCTTTACAGAAACTGCTTGACGTTTATAATTGTAGGCAAGAAAGTTGAAATGAAGAAATGGACTATTCTGTTTTTATCGTAAAAGAAATACATTTTAGACTTAAATCTATCCCAGTGGAGTCTGTCTAACACAGACTCCATGCTTGTCTGCTTCATTTAAAAAAATGGCAGAAGCACAGGCAGTGAAGTAGGAAGACCCTTTTGGACTAAGTCTTCCAGCCTTCTCTCTATGTTTCATATCGCTTCTCATGCCCCATCATAACCTTTCTCTAGTGTTTTAAAGTCAAGTGTGTTTGACATTTTAGTGTTTGAACACCTGTTTCTATGAACAACAAGGCTGTTCCCTTCAGTCAAAACATGGCCGAGGTCACAGTGGGATTTGTAGGTACAATCCTCCCGACTAGTGGCATTAATATTTCGCTGCAGCACAGTTATAGAACTAATTGTGAATAAGAATTTACATCAATATATTATGACAAAATTATGTGCCTTTTCAAAGTCCCCATAAATTCATAGCCAGCGGTTATTTGCGTTATGGGGAAGATGTTTGCACAGTGTAACTAACTGATCATTTTATAAAAATCACATTTGTCGGAGTACATTACATTATCTCACTACAACATCTGATGTATTTGGTTGTAATTAGAATTATCAGCTCATCAAGAGTAATGTACAAGTAAGAAATTTGGTTGTCAGCGCAAAAGCATCACAGCAACAGGTTGCAGGGAAGGCTCCTCGAAAATCTTATCTCATTAGCAGTAATTATAACTGATATCATCCTGTATTATTGTGTGAGCCAACATATCCCGAAGCAAAAGTCCTTCCCTAAACCCAACGCCTGTTTCCACAGAACACCGGGTAGATTTCGCTCTGCCGTCTTTTCTTTGCATAAACAGTGCCTGCAGTCAGAGTCTGCTCTGATCAAAGGGACAAATCTATCCAGGAGCAATCAGGTTGCTGCGCTAGCCCAGGCTGCTGACAACTCCAGGCTCTTTGATCAGAAATACATCATCTTCAGCAGGCAGCCTGCCTGGGTGCCTTTGTCTGGGGCCAGGAAATAGGGGAAGTGATAGCTCCCTCTTGGTGCTCTTCTTCACTGCTATGCCTTTTGGCAGGCAAGATGAAAGCTACCCCAATTATAAGTGAAAATACCCCCAGTGAACCGAGCTGAGCTTCTGGGATGCAGCTAGAGCCACCACCACCCTATATCATCACTAAATCTCTATACGCTGGCTATGCATGATGGTACAAAAGATATTGTCAATTTCTCTTTTTTCTTCTACTGTCTTTCTCTGTGAAATGAGACTTTGGTTGAGATAGTGTGCCAGTGCAATTGAGGTCACATCCAAAAGCATTGGTTTCCCTCCTCCCAATTTAGTAACTGCAGTTCTAATAACATGGTCTTGTCGAAAAAAGAAAAGAAAAGTGAATGTCTGGGCCTCTAAGCGCACCTCCTTCGCTCCCCTCCCCTGCTTTCAACCTCTTGACTGTGAGCTAAAGCATTTTTTTTTTTTCACCCATCTTCAAGTGGTGGAACAGGAGATGTTGAATGATGGACAGGTGTGCAGGCATTGTGCTGTTCTGCTCTGCACTGAAGGAGATCATTGATTTGCATTACAGTCGCACACATAAAACACAACCCTCCACACACACACACGCCCCCATCCACATCACACTGTTTCACCCCTATGACTGCACCACCTCCCACATGGCAGCCCACACCCACGCTCCTAATCAGGGAGTGAATGTATATCTCACTTCCTGTCTTTTATAGGGGCACAGTGTTATCTCCAGCTCTCCGAACCAGCTCACCTGGGCTGACCTGAGAGAGAAAGCTATCATGCCA
This sequence comes from Echeneis naucrates, assembly GCF_900963305.1. NCBI lineage: Eukaryota > Metazoa > Chordata > Actinopteri > Carangiformes > Echeneidae > Echeneis > Echeneis naucrates. The sequence continues at coordinate 10,555,816 of NC_042532.1, forward strand.
CAGAGCAGACTTTACAAGGCCACTAAGATGATTTCAGAAACCATACTTTTCCCCCCACAGAGTATACATCTGGATGTATTAAATGAGGGTTATTGCAGGACACTTAACCTTAGAGCCTGTCATGTTCGGCTCACATCACGGCTGACACAAATCAAACCAATTTCACTTTGAATAGATTACCAAAACATTTTTTTTTTTTTTTAATTTCTTTCCTGTAGTACACAGAAAAAATGGGAAAAAACAAAAAAAGAAACAGCCAGGGCAGCTGATGCTGCTTAAAGGTGTAATCCCCTGCGTCAACAGCCTCAGGAGCATATCAGGTGTCTTTAAGCTCATCCACCTGTCAGTGAGCTCTTCCAGCAATTACACATCTGTCAAGTGTCACCTATCTCAGTTCTCACTGACAAGGGTTATGTCAAGCAGTCAGGCATTACGGCGGCCCAAATGGAGTCTGCATTGTTTAGAGCCAGCAGGAAGTGGCTGTGGCATGGAAGAGTGAGCAGGGTCTCCGTAGTGTGACTGGGAAGCCAAGCTAACGGTTAGTTTCAGAGATTGGCAGGGGAGGGGGGTGGAGGGCTGCTTCTGTCCAGATCTCTTTTCTCACATCTCCTTGTATTTCTCAGTGCAGGGATGGCAGCAAATGTGTTTTTTTGTACACTGAGCTTTGAGACTCATCCGGGCTAGTTAAATCTTTGCCCAGGGCAATGGCTTTTATATGCATGAGCTTGATTTGACCTGTCTTCAGGCAGTGAAGAGGGTTATGCAAAAGAGAAAATCAGGCAGAATATTAAATATGATATCAGGTTAAGCCTTCGCATGTGCTTTAATATTGGTTTGAAATAGATGTGTTTTTTTTCCCAGTTGTCACTTTAATCTGTAGAGTTAACTTTATAAACACACATGTGTAGCCTAATTTGATCATAATTCCATAACAATAAAATGATTTTTCTCCTTACTGTTTGAATTCCTAACATTAATGGCTGATGGATTAACCTTCACTTTGTAACTTTGCCATCCTCAGTACCAGCCAGATGGTTGACAGACAGGGAAACATTTAGTTTCCTGTTTATATTTATGTCATGTTTAGTTAAACATTTCAACCAAATTGTCGGGGCAGACACGTTCTCTCTGAGCCGATTCTAACCACTGTACCACTGTACCCCAGGTTCGCACTGCGGGGAGGTCGTGGGTTCGATCCCCGGGCCTCTCTGCAGGTACTCCAGCTTTCTAACACGGCCAAAGACTGGCACGTTTATGACGATGGCCCTGCCATAGACCTGTCCGACAACAGTGGCAGGTTTAATAGTATCATAACAGCTAAACTGGGGCAAAAGGGCAGCTGGTTATATTTCTATTCTTTTCTTAGAAAGGATTTCAACCTGCATCACTGCGGAAGGTGGCGGAGCGAAGAAGCGGAAATTAGGCACACCGGAGGAGGAAGCTGGCCATGGCCTCCACCTGACCCTGACAACCTGGACTACCTTTGTAAGACACTTTTGGGATTTGTCCTTTGGACTTCGGAGGGAATATAAATCATCCGTGAGCGGACGGATAATCCAACATGCCGCCCGTCGCTCAGGTAGGGAGTCGTCGTGTTTTCGCCATCTTGCTGTTTCGCTGCTGGTTTCCGTGAAATGACCTGAACGCTTGAACGCAGAGTATGTCTGAGCTGTGCGGTTGTGTTGTTGCTGATGAAAAGCTTGAGCCTTTGTTTGTTTGGTTTGTGCACTGTGTTGTGATGCTGCTTTGCGATGGTCGCCATTGATCAGGTGTGTTAACACCCCCCCAGCTGTTCCTGATGCCTGTTGCTGCTTGTTGTGTGAAATATTACAGCTGGGGGAGTTGTTTGTTCATCCAAGTCCAAAAAGGGCCATCAGGACAACATGACCATATGTTTTTGTGATGTTGATGTGCTTTAAACTTTGCAGGGGGTTGCCAAATGGAGTTTTTAAAGTCTTATGAAGCTACTTCTGAACGCATCTCTGTCCTCTTGAATAATTTGGGTCTATTTGGTCCCAGAGGATCATCAGATCGCGTCTCCTATGTATGGTCTGTTATAATGGCGGTCAACACCCAGCCTTTGTCGCCCTCTCAACTGAATTTTGTATCACAGGTGCTACGCTCGGTGTTAAAAGCTTGCAAGTAAAGAAAGAAAGATTGAATCTGGGTCACTTTAATGCTCTCGTTCGTCAAACCACTACATCTCCTCAGGCCTGAGATGCAAGGCACATTGTCAAGTATTAATGAAGAAAACGTCCCTGTAGGGCCGGTGTTTGTCAAACCAAATTACATACATTCAGTTGGAAAGGTGAGGATTAATCTTTCAAATCCCTTCTGGATGTGAAGGATGCAACCTACAGTCAGTCCCACACCGAAAATAACCCCCCTGACGCTGACGCGAATTGGCTGAGCAGAATGTTTGTGCTGTTATGGTATACATACTGCAGGAAGTGATGCCAGTAAACGAGTGAATATGCTGACAGCAATACAGCACCCTCTATAGCTGCAGCAGCTGGGAAATATGCATACACTTGAGCAAAAACTGGGACAGAATTTATTCTAGCCGTGTGGCAGTGATTATTTGGTGTTTTCATTATTGTGCTTTCCGTTTCTGGCTTTTCATCAGATGAATAATTCTGACTGGTGGTAGAAAATATAGAAAATAAACACAACACAGAAAATTTACAAAGTTTGATAGAGGCTTTGAAATAATAAGAAAAACTGGGAGTGTCTGCATGACAATAATGGCTTGCTTCGGTGGTCATACAGCAGCAATGCATCGGCCTAAAACACATGCAAATCTTTCTTCTTATTTATTATAATTATATGAACAAAGAGGGCATGAAGTACAGCCAAACCTCACTCATGTAAAATAAGCAGACCAGTATGTCAATAGCTCTGTATTTATTATTATTATTATTATTTTTTTTTTTTTTTTTACAAAGATGGTTGAAGAGTTGTCCTGCGTGGCTGTTTTTATTTGGAGCAGAAATAATTCTCAGTCAATTACATGCCATTGATAATGCAGAGGCAGGCTGCTGTGAGAATGGCAAAGCAAAAAGCATCATCTCCCATTTATGATGGGGATTTGGTTTACCATGGGAAAGAAGCACAGTGGTGGATCTGCAGAATTTCCCCATTCCATCTCTCCTGCTAGTGTCTTGCTGAGATTTAAATAAGCCTAAAGATTACTTGAGGGCCTTTAAATGCAAATTTCAGTGAGTGTGCAAAGCCCCTCCTGTAAACATCAGCCTTATCATTTGCCTCCCAGATTAAGGCCTGTCTGAGATGCGAAGCTGGCCCCAGGCCCCCCAATAAGCTGCAGGCCAGGGGCCACTCCTGAGAGAGAAAGAGAGGGGGAGACAGAGGGATGGATAGAGAGGGAAGGGGCTTGTTAGGATATGTGTGCCAAGGTCAGTGGTGGCTGCACACACAATAATCAGCAAGTATCAAGAGACTTACATCTGCAGATTTGCTTATCTATATATGTGTGTGTATGTGTCTCTATGTACATCTGTGCTTGTGTCTGTGTGGTTTTAGTTACTTCAAACACGACCACGATACATCCAGTCCCAAGGGTTCTGAGCCAGGATCCTTGACAGATTAGGCAATAATCAATTAACAAATTAAAAAAAAGTAAGCATAACTGCCTTGTATCCCACACATTATAAAACACTTTGATGCACAGCTACAGCTATTGGCCCTGTGTCTGGCACTTTTTCTTTAAAGGAGGGATAACAGATGTTAGAAATGTCTTTGATAGGTATATTAGCTCTGAGGAAAATCCAAGAGTATTTATGGTTTGAAACATGAAAGGATTCTGGCTTGTGGATGCATTTATATTTGAATGGCACCCACTTCATTACTTAATGATTTGAAAAGGCTGTTAGGGAGCAGAGTCTGAGCCAACGAACCCATGACCCTGCTGAGTCAATGTGCTAAGCAGACACAAGCTCTGCTTCAGGCAGCTCCACTTCTCACACTATGGAAGTCTGACATATGACCGTGGAAAAAAAGGAGAATACATTAGATTAGATTAAAATACACTGGCTTGTGGAAAAACTATATGTGTCTTAATTTTATTAAAGCAATTATTCATATTTTTATGATGACAATAGAATAATACGGCTTCCGTAACAGTTGCATGGAATTATCACCAGCTCATTTCGTTTCAGCTCTGCAGAGTTTTATGGCATCTGTCAACTTATTGTTTAGGTTTTTTTTTTTTTTTTTTTTTTTTTAATATCCTTCAACTTTGAAGCATTCAACTTCATCTTTGTTATTGACACTGGGAATTAGCTCAAAGCAATGCTAAACTGTGTTGCTTCAAACCTTGATTTAATGTGACACAGAATTTAGCATCTTTTGTACTCATTTATGTGACACAAAACCTTGTCTGTCATAGTCAAACTGATCCATTGTGACTGAAATGTTGAGTGCTCTGAGAGTAACTTTCACAGCTGTCTTCAACTCACATAAGAGTAATATAAAATCTTTTAAGAACCAACTTTTGAATTCTAATATACTTTATATGTCAATGTTTTCCTGTTTCAGTCCACTAACACTGAATTATCTTAAAACCGTTGTCTACAAGCCGCTACTGAAACTGCAGCTTAAAGCAATTTTGCACTGGCTTCAGTGGCGAGACTTAATGGTTTCTCTTGCTGCTAAGCTGTATGACTCAAGCAGCTATGTTGCTCAAGGGCACTTCCATAGTAGTTATTTGGGAGTGCGCTTTGCCTGCTCTCATAGTTCTATCTTGACATTATGCCCCTAATTTTCAAACCACTAGCTCGCAGAGGTCTGCAAAGCTACCTATTTTACTACATATCTCAAGTATTGAGGTCACTGATTTGCACCCACATTCTTCAGAGTGAAAGAACAGTGTAGCACAGTATTTCACTTCACCATCAGATTTTTTTTTTCTTTGCTTCAGCCTCACTGTAGCCGACTTTCTGCACATCTGGCACAGTGTGTAGGCACAGCTGCTGTCAACAAGGACCTATGCTGTCAAAAAGCGCCAATCTCAGGTCAAGGTGACGACGGGGAAAGTTAGTTGGTGGGAGGAAGGGTGGTGGCAGTCCTGACTGATGTTGTGGTCTACTGCTCTTCATAACCCCACCTTCCTTCCCCTAGCAAACACACACAAACACCTTTTCATCCGACTTTTCTCTACTGTGTACCCATGTCATACAGCCTCCCCTCCTCTCTCCCAGGTGCTCAGAAATTATGTGGATGAGGTCGAGGACATGAGGAGCCCACTGGAGAGAGAACAGATGTCACATGCCTCTTGCACCAAGCTCAGTGTGCATGTGTGTGTGTATTCTTTGCTGTGACAAGTAGCATGTCGTAATTGAAAGGTAAAGCAAGGCTTTACTCCCTGAAAGAAATTGCATAAAATTGGGTCCAATAAAGTGGTGGTGGGGGTAGTAATGGGATAAAAAGAATGTATGAAAATAGGTTCTGGATGTCTTGTTGTACACTATAAACTTTACAAAGGGCTGGGGCTCCAAAAATGGGACCATAAAATGTTGCCTTGTGCATGAGAGGTTTTCAAACCAGTCTTGGAGAAACATCCAGGGTAATCAATACCTAAACAATAAAATGCGCTTTTGAATTAAATCACTGCCATAGAATGAGCTGCTGTCAATCACCGAGACAGTTATCCATTTAAGTGGAAAGACTTTTACAGCTTTTAAAGCTGACAAGAAGAGATCTTTTGTTATGGCAGCATGCATCCTTTCATTCATCATTCATCGGACATAGTATTCTGTATTGGCGATTGAGCATTAGCAGATTCAGAGCTGCAATAATGGTCAAAACATATGCACAGACACAGGCCTGCACATCGATTAGAGGTTAGCCAGTGCTTGCCAGCCTACTGTAACTGAAAACATTATTGCTGGTTAATTCAAAAGAACTGTCAGTTCTTGATCAAGATTGCTTCACCTTTGTCATAATTACACACACGAGGCCCACTAAATGTACACTCGCTGGGAAATGAACTCATTAGGAATCACGCTGATAACAGAAATGTCATGTCCAGCTACCCCATGGAAAGTGATCCGTTGCGTCCCCCGTGACACCTCCCTCTGTGATAATGTACATATTCATTATTCAACATGGGCCTGTCAGATTAACAGAGTATTCAGGAGATTATCTGGTTAGCTGTCTGGTGGTCTTGTCTCTTATCCTAGGACTAGAGTTCCCTGACTAAGCACATCCCAGGTGGTGTGTAGTGCACGAGGAGACCTACTTTAGATCCGGTCTGTGTTTCTGTGAGGTTTGGATGGATTATGCTGTATCTAAATGTTTGCATTGAAAGCTGACTGATGATAACTACACTCATGTCTGTGTATGAATATTTACATGCCGTGTTTGGCCATGAGGGAAAGTGATTTGTCTGGTTGTAGTCAGAGGTATCTGTGTGCCAACATCTCCTATACCTTCCAGGTACTGAAATCTATGTATATCCTGTCGAGCGTGTTCAAAGCCTCCTTCATGTTGTGGCCAGCGAGTCCTGCATGTTAAGCAGGCGTCTTTCTCCCGCAGCACAATCCCTGTTGGATGATGAAGACATCAGAACCGAGAGACGACTTCTGAGAGTCGCACTTTCTCATAGAAATTCATGCTGTGTGTGTGTGAGTGTGTATTTGTGTCTGTGCTTGTGCAATTGTGCTTTTGTGTTAACCATGCTATTTAATCAGAGCTAACAGCTGAGTTTAGGATGTTTCTGGCTGCTTTTTGTCTTTTGGTTCGAAAGTCTACTCTGAGTGGGCTTGCTGTGTGTGCACCTACCTGTGTTAGTGTGTGTGCGTGTGCATTTGTGTGTGTGTGTATGGGTGTTACATGAGTCAAGCCACGGAACCTGTGAATGTTGCACATATGCTGACAATTATACTTCAGTTTCCAAAGGGAAACCAGTAGGCAGGATGGAAAGTGTATTTGAACTTACGTTACATAAGTCTACAATCAGCGGGTATGGTAGTGATTCAAACTATGGTAAACATGTTAGCAAGAACTAATCAGAGAATCTTTCATCTTCTAGTGTTGCAGGCAATTTATTCATCATTCTGGCAGAGTACTGTAGACCATAATTTTGAGGTCTAGAGGGTGTGTGTAAGCGTATATAACCTTGGTGTGTATTTGTGTATGTAGGTGTGAGTGAGGGCCAAAGAGTTGGAGGGTGTGCAAATGTGTCTGTCCCTCTAAATAATTAACATCACCCACTGTACGGCAGCATTGCAGACTACATCTTTTTTTCATAACGGATGAGGCAAGGTCCTCATCAACCGGCTTATTCCAACAAACACTAAGCTTAAAATCATTAATTGGTTGTATGGATTTCATTGGAGGGCCCTTTATTAATGTTTTACAAGTGGATTGCCTCATTCTCAAATTACCATCTGGGTTGAGTGTACCGCTGATTTAGCCTTTGGTCTGAGACCAGTGCAACACTCTTCTCAGTTCCATTTGTCGGGCCCCTGAGTGTTTACAATTGGCGTCCGTTGTAAAACTCAGACTGGTCAGACTCACTGCAGTTGACTTCAGTTAACTGAGGTGCCATGTCCCTCTTCAAAATGTAGAGGAGAAGCAGCCAAAAAAGCACCATGGGGGCATCGTAAAAAGAGCCTCACAGGATATTGAAGTAATGACTGCTGTAAGCAAAAAAACAGGATAGCCCAAGTTAAATCATTTCCTCATGTATTTGTCCTGAGCGATCATAAAATCTTCCGAGAACTTTAAAAGTTGTCTGCGGTCGGCTAATCCAATATAGAATGGGCCACATGGAAAAGAAACATTTCCTCCAACTACCAACTTATCTGCCTGGGCCAGCCAAGCAGCCTGAATCTGCTCTGGTTTTTGGCCTATCAGTCTGGAGAGTGAGGGCAGAGGCAGTGAATTAATGGTCAGGAGATTTATTTGTTTGGTGTAATAAGGACTGTAAAACAGTAAGAGCTCTGTGCAGCCTTGCAGGCACCCTGCCCCGTGGGTACAATCAAATGTTGCCAGTAAATCAATAGAGCTGGAAGAGGTTTTTATAACCCGAGTTTAACACCAGGCTCTAAGTGCTCCAGGTGGCAGGTCATTTGTTCATTATCCCAACTTATCACAATAAACAATGGCAACTCTGATTGGACTGCTCTGCTACTATGAGAGAAAAAATTGAAGAGGAAGATGACAAAAATCTCAGGTGGGCAAGGGAGGGCTAATAAGGAAGGCAGAGAGTGGGCAGGAGACAGGGGAGAAGCAGAAGATTAACCACCGTAATTATGTACAGGAGCGCAGAGGAGGGCTGGGACAGTACGAGTAACAGATAGCACGAGAGCTCTACAAGCTGTCAGCCTGTACTGATGACTCCTCCGATGCCAGGGTTATAATCAGGCCTCCGCTATCAGTGCCACCAAGAGGTCTAGGCTTTTAATAAATATTGTGGCTCGGTGCTTTTGGGAGCGAGGCTGAAAATGGACATGTCAATGTAAAAAAACAAAAAACCAAAAAAAAAAAAACAATCCAAAAACAAGCAGGGTATGGGGTTATGTACGGAAACAAGATGAACTGCTTCAATCATTTTGTGGCCTCTTAAAACAAGTCTCAGGCTGGTTCTTCTGGGTTACATTTCAGAGGTGAAGAAGAAGGGTCTAAAGGTAAGATTTGACAGCTGTTCATTAAAGCCAGTGGCGTTTAAATCACCATAGAGATACAATTCAGGTACAGGCATCATTTGTGCTCAAATACTGTTTAAAGAAGAGACATAAACAGCATGCTTGTGCAGCGGGTAAAGCAGTAAAGCAGTAAAACAGGCCTACATGCTGTTTGCAGATGGCTTTACCTGGAGGACGTTACAACACGAGCGCATTTTTGTGACCCCACTGGGAAGTGAACTCCTAACCTATGAAACCTTGTGTTTTATCAAGAAAACTTCACAGGCTAACGTGCTTTTGTACCTTGTAAATGTGAGGGGGAATGTTGCGGTGTGTGCGAACAATGTGGAATATCATCGCCATAAGATGTGGTGCAAAACTGCTCCAGTGTTAGTTATTCAAATTTTGTGTGCTTAATTTATGACTCCTGTACAGGAGCGTGGCAGCTGGAGTTTGTAATTACACAACACACTCTTTCTACTCTGCTGCCGACACACTTCTGCATAATTTACATGTCTATTAGCTCATCAATTACAGTGTAATTACTGAGATGCACAACTAGCTTTTTACCATATCATAAAGCAAGTCATCAAATAAATAAGTGAACAAAAAAAACAAACAAACAAGCAAATAAGGCGTTTAAGACAGCGCAAACAAAGGCATAAATTGAAAGGCTGGATTTTCAGCATATGACACAAAGTCACCCCAGTTCCCCCCGCATTGTTTTTCCTCCTTCTTCCCTTCTCTGTCTCCCCTCTTCGGTTTTAGTCTGAGCCTTATCCTCAGCTTATCATCTGCATTTGTTTACCGCTGATTCCACTGTTCTGCAGACTGTCTCATGATTCATTACTGTGATTAATAAAGCCTATCATGTGAAACAAAAATACTGTAGCACTACATCTCAAGACTCATTGGCTCTGCCATAAGCTTTTTTCAGGGATGCATAATCTAGCTGAATGAATCTGTTCCCGCTCTTCTCTTTCCCTTTTGCTTTCCTCTCACCATCCCTCTCTTATTCACTTTTTGATGAATTAATGACAGAGTGAGCTTAGAAATGCATTATGCATGATAAGAATTGCTTTGTAATGGAAACAAACAGAGACAGTGGCGTAGGTCGGGGTGGCAAATCTATTGACCATCAGCAGCACCTCATCCAGTATGCATTACTTATAGAGGATAGATTTGTTTTTGTGCAGTGAATACAAAAGCTGAAGCCAACACAAGATACTAAAAAAGTGCTGATGAGCCCTTTGCAATGTGGCAGGACGGTTTGGATTCCTATTATTTCAATAACCTTACATACAAACACAAAGCTGTCTTCAAACTGAACTGGGGTGTGTTTTGGGTTACGCTGGGAGCACATTTCCTTTCCATTTGATTGGTGTCAGTTTCATGCAGAGTTGCTCTTAAATGAAGATGGAAATAACCATGGATGAAGTTAAAAGAAATAAATGGCAGCGATCCCATCATCGACTCACTTGGAGCACAGTCTGAATCAAAGACATCTTCTCTGCAGCTCCTCAATGTTGCACATTTAGTTTCAAAACATCTGCGCCATACACAGACAAAACTGTCTGGACACTGGCATATTACACAGACCTAGCCTTGAAATATCATTTTAATAAACAAAAGAATATTTATTTATTATTTATTTATTTCATTTCCACAATGGACTTTCATTGTGCCTCTACTTGAACCATTCAGCATTCAGCTCATTCACACTGCTGTTGTTTAGGCTGCTGCAGGTCATAGCAGTGATAAATCTGGGCCAGTTAGCCTTGGTAATGGACTCCAGAAGGGGTCTGGGAGTTTAAACAGTGATGAGCAATGGAAACTGTGGTCAACAAGAGAGCAGCTGTAACCCTCTAACAGGCGTGGGCAAGATGGGAGGAAGGAAACAGCCAAATGTTTTGGAGGCCCAGCAATGGGTCTATTTTAGGAGAGAAGGCTGGAGGGAGAGGAGGGGAAATCCGACCGAGCAGCAGTTGTGCAGCATGTGGGTATGGTGCTCGCTGTCTGTTGAAGGAGCAGTCAGTGCTTCGCAGGCTAACAAGAGGGCTGGAAAAGAATTGCTAGCACAGTGGCACTGTTAACTCCAAAAACTAGTTTTTAATGTTGGGTGTGCCTTTTGAGTTTGTGTTAAGGGTAAGTGGAGTTACACAAGTATAGTCTGGAAAAAGATATGTGGCAAGCCACTGTTGCATAATCCTCCAGAGACATGGTTAAAAACTCAGGAAAGCAAAGTAGCTATAAAGAGACAAACAGGAGTAGGGAAAGAGAGAGAGAGAGAAAGAAAGAGGGAGGGAGGGAACTACTTGCTGATTTTTTTTTTTTTTTTTTTTTTTTGGTCATTCAGTTTTGTCGTAAGTGCTCTCTCATGCTCCGTCCTCTTCCTTTCACCTTTGACCCTGAAATAAACCTCGATTAATTCCATTTGTTGGACACAACAGATTCTTTGTGAGCATGCAAGAGAAATGGCTCAGGTATTGATATGTATATTAGCCTCCAAAAACTCAATCCTTTCTGCAGATTAACAACTCTTATTGATGAGCATTTGTGCGCACCACAAGTTATTGTCTAAATAATTGATCTAGTTGATCAAACCCAATGGAAATCAACAAAATGACTGGTTTAATAGGTGAAGCTTTTTCTTGGGAATCAATGCCGATGATTACTCAAAGGGACTAGACTGTTATTGCAGGGTCATCTATTGGATGCCCTTAGCTGCTTACATTTTAATCTGTCTTTTATTTGTGTTTTGAGTTCCAAGGATCTTTGCAATCCCCTTGTCTGGTTTATGTCTTGACAAAGTAAATAAATGATTCAGTCCCCTCGCAGTCAGGCTGGAATGTCAAAGGTCACGGGGTCAGAGCTGCAAGCAACCAAATTAGGTTTGAGGACACCACATGCTCAGTTGTGCTCTATTTGATTACCGCCTTCCATGTGCCCTAGAACATGCACAGACAACATGAACACAGATAACTGGTGAGTTTAATGTTGGGAATTTGAAGGTGAACACACCAGCATTGTAATTCAGTGCTCTTCAACATCTAACACAGAGCTTTTCAACTGTCTGTTTTGATTGGGACCTCATGTGGTTAAAACTAATACTGGGTTTGAGGAAAAGTAACCACATTGAGATGGTGAGTGAAGTGCTTGGCATCTCAACGGGAGGCAAAGAGTACTATGTGCCCGTTATTGTTGAAAAGTTGAGACTTTTCCCGTGCAATCTGTCATTTGTTTTCAGGGCGATGGACAACCCACAAGGAGTTGAGTTCATTTCAAATATTAAACAGGCTTCCAAGGAACCTGATGTACAATTCAACTTGGTGGCTCAGATGGCTTAAATGACAATATCTCTCAATAATTGGAAATGATAAAGAACGTCTTTGATATGTTGGTGGCTACGCCATGTCGAGGAGGCAGAATGAAGGGAAGCCTGTGGTTTCACTTCATAATCTCAGTCTCATTATAAAGCTTCACAGTCACAGCAATACATGTTATATTGCAGTGTTTGCCTGAATAAACAGTTAGGATTCTGGCACAAAGCAGACACTCGAGACTGGACTCGAGACTTCAACCAGCTGCCAGCTTCTCTGTGTACAAGATGGAAAGCAGGGAGCCAAGTAGACTCTCCAGTGGAAATTATGAATATAGTCATGCATTATAGATTTGCAGGTGAATTTATTTATTCTCTTGTGAAAGTCGGAAATGTAAGCCAGACAAATCAATGTGGGAGAGTTCATCTCTGTCCACCTAATCATTTGCTAATGGCTACTATCAATTGTCTGCCCACGGCTTCTGCATCTAACGCTGTTGCAATTAAAGTCAACAAGCACATACTGTACTGTCGACTAAAGGTGCTTTAGCATGGAATTCCAGGTTAATGTATTGATTATCTTCTGCATGGTAAATTGGATTTATTCCACACCATCAGTCTTGTTTATTTATTTATAACCACACTGTAATTTATCAAAAATGAAAGATTTCCTATCTTGCTGATGGGTGAGAGCAGTAGCTGTCAAGCTAATCAAATATATTGTTTTATTTTATTATTATTATTTTTTTTAAATGTAACAGTCCTCGCTTTTTTGATTTATGCGGCAAGTGCTGTCAAATAATAAAGTGAATGTGAGGAAACAGCCAGAAAAAGTGATACCAGCAACAATAAATGTGCAGTGGTGTGCTAATGCAGCTTACTGGACACTGCTTGTATGTCACATGGACTTGCACTTTTTAAACATGTTACTTATTTATTTGCTTACTAGTCAGCCCTGTAACATCACCCTTGTGTTTCTGCCAACATCGACAAATACAACACAATACAAAGGGACGGTTGCTTTTGGAGCATTATTACTTATTCATGATGCCCTGGAGTCTTCCTGTCCATTCCAGACATTATTTTACTGTTTCTGTCACTGTTTTTGTAAAGGCTGGGACACTGGTCTCACCGTAGCTCCAGATCAAGAGAGGGAAGGTTGTAGTGGTTGTGTACAGTGTGGCATGCGTGTTTGCACCTGCATGTGTGTGCCTGTGTGTGCATACACACTTGTGCATAATATACCGACATGTGCTGCAATGTCTGTTTGTCTTTTGTTTTGGCAATATTTTCCACCGACATGAGTCTATGTAATTCAAGAAAAAGATAAAGGCAATAAATCAGTGAACAGCCTTTTTGTTTTTTCTAATCCAGGTCAAAAATATCCATAATGCATAAGACAAAAACATATTTTCCAATACTATTTATATTCTCTATTTATTATGAAAGTGATGTGCTTGTTTGTTGCTGTAAGCAATTCCAAGCTTCTTAAGTCGCCCTCAAGCTCAGGAGAGCTTTTCTATGTGCATAACACACTAGTGGCTCTCCCTCTTCTGGCATTGATGTACACTAATGTACTCCACCTCCCCTTGGGCAGACCTGTCTGGATCATCTTATCACAGTCCTATACATCCATCCTTCCATCCCACCTCATGCAGCCTTACACTATTGTCATTGTCCATAAAAAAAATCGTCTTAGCGTGCAGGGACAGTTTGATTGCTGCTGGCCAACAGGGCTGCTATTGTCCATATTATAATATTCCCTCTATAGTTAAACCTCACACTGACAAGTGTGCATCACCTTGTGGGGTCAGTGGGGTCTCCCATCATTGTCCAACCACCTAGTCTGACTGACGTAAATCCTATAGAATTGTCTGTTTTGAACTTGAGCATGTGTCCCCTCTTGACACTTCTAGCACGTCTGCAGATCTCCAGTAACAATATCACTTATAGAATCAATCTCACTGCTGTATTTGAAGCCTATAGAAGTCATTGATCAGCGCTATGATGTCATGGCCTTTCATAAATTGTGACCTTTCTAGTATTGGCATGCACGATCACTCCGGGAGACAGTCGCGCTTTGTGACGGTCTTCAGTGGGAGTCCGAAACAAACCAGCGCAGTGTCACAGGTGTCAATATAGCTGCTCCTTATTGACAATTAGGTTCTCTCGGGCCCTTGAAATGAAACTGGAGATGACAAGACCTTGACTTTGATCCTAAACCTACACCCCTTTCCAGAAATATATAATTATGGCCCCACCAGGGGAATTCAGTTTTATATGGAAAGATAAAAAAGGCAAAGCTGGTGTTGCTGCAGTGGTATCACGTGGTACGCATTCCCATATATTTAAAAGGAGATGTCCAACAGGCAGCATTATGTGTTTCCATGTGCCGGTGGGCTTTTCCAGTGATACTAGGCCATCCTGTGGTATTCTTTCCTCTCCAAAGCTCTAGGCAGTATAGCTTTTCAGAATAAGGCAGCAGTCAGAACTACTTTAGCTTGTTAAAATTGACCATAAACAGCTCATTGTTTTAAGAGGGCCAGACACGGTCATTTGATACCGGCACTAGACTGGCTTCTCGCCCCTTAGCTATCCAGATACTTCACTCTAGTCGTACACACACAGGGTTCGATGGATGAAATATTGCCAGTATATGGCAAGCACACACTGTTAGAGAAGGATATCTACAGAGTATTCTGTTCCACAAGAGATAGGGTTAAAAGCTGAAGCTTAAACCTTATGCTGCATTTTAATGTTACAGCACATTATCACAGCTTTGTTCTGTTTTGATTTGCAACAGTGTCAGTTCTATCAAATATAGTTCCCCATAGTTCCATCTTATGTTTGCATTTGTCTTTTAAAATGTTATTGTAAAACAAATGAACTTCGATTAGCATGTAACAACAACATTGTCAGATGAAAAAACATAATTTATTAAAATCAGAATAGTTTGTTTGGATTAATGCACAATCGTCCTGTGAAGACAAAGGAGAGCCGTTCAGTATCCCACCTGTCTTCTCTCCACACCCTCCCCTTTCTTTTTTTTCTCTTTCATATTCAGCCCATCATCACAGCACCTGACAGCAGTCTGATGTGTTCTCATCGTGCTCCTTTACATGCACGTCAGCGCAGTTGAATGAGTCACCCAAACTGACAGCAGATGGTGCTCTTTGGGTACGAGAGGCCTGATCTGTCCACTCAGCCCACTCTCCAGGCAATCTATCATCATTCTCCTTCTCTGTCCCCCCCCACCCCCCACCAAGACCACTGAAGGGACTCTGGACCACCATCCTATGTGCCATCATTTACCTTTGTACAGGCGAATGTCAGCTCACTCAGCCTTGGGCTTTTTATCCAGGGAGCTGGCGGCAGATAGTTGAGGTGCAGTTTAGACAGCGATCCATGGGGCACTTCTTAATGATGTGGTTCAGTGATAAACCTGGGAAGACTGAAAATTGTTGAAAAAGAGAGGGAGAAAAAAAAAAAAGTAAAAAGAGCCGTATTGTCAAGACTGCTGTCGGAAAGCAAAGAGGGTGAAGTGAAGTTAGTGCTTTAAACCTTTAAACTTTTCTCATTCTTCAAATGTTTGCATTTTAAAGTTTTTGATTGATGGCTTCAAAGCAGCAATTGCATACTTTTAAACTCAAAGTGGTACAAGGTAACACTACAGGAACACCGTGGAATAAGGAAACTCTTTTGATTAGCACACATTTAATGTGAACATGAAGTCACATTTAACTCAGTGTCTATAATGTGATATAAAAGCTATCATGAATCCATTTAGGAACCTGATATACAATGTGTAGGGTTTAGTTTTCCACTAGCTCTCTGACCCATCTTGGCAATGCAAATGTTTTAATATGCCAGAGTGTTGCTAGGAGCCAATCAGGTATATTGCAGTGATTAGATTAAAATCAGATTTTTTCCGTCAACTCAGCAAAGCTGTATCGGTAGTCAATTAAGATCTGTCATAATGTGATGGAGGACAGTTTGAAATGATCCCCTGCTCTGCTAAATGTATGACAGGCTACTACTAAAAGGGTCACAGCCATGACCTTGATTCACCAGAGGGTTTAAATACACAATCTGCTGGTTTCAGCATATGCAATATTTCTCGTCATCTCCAAGTGAAACGTCAATGAAGTGTGTCTACAGGCACCCGTGAAGCCAGTTCTTTATACATTTCCCATTTTCCCACACAATAGAAATCAATGTGCAAGTAATTCACATATTCATTAAGAAAATATGTCCACAGTTCTAAACCTATTTGTGAATTAGCTGACAAATTATTCCCTTTCACATTAGAGCTTTGACTGAGCGACAGGCAGCGGAATTCAGACTTGGACACTTTTTTTTTTTTTTTTTCCATCTCTCGGTTAATAGTCCTACTTAATACTCATCAATCATAGCTGTCAAAAGATATTGATTGCTGGCTAGATTAAATCAGAGTTATTCCACTGCGATGCCTATTACAAAGTACAGCTATTATAGTGAAACAGTTCTTGATTTACTATGAGAGAGGACCTGCTGCATTATTGTAATGTATTGTGGTGCATTGTGTGTGTGGAGCCTTGTATATGCAAGTGTGTAGTTGAATCCAGTTGATTCCATCTTTACCCAGTGTTTCGAAATGCATTTTCTTCTTGTCCCACATCATGTCTCTGTATTTCCATTCCCCTCTTGGAGCTTTACCACACAATAACTATGCATAAGGATCAACTTTGATAACTTTGATTTGTCAGTGTGGGTGACCACATGAAGTGGATGATACACTGTGTGACTGCATCTTTGCATAATGCGGGTGACCCATAATTATTTGTGTGTGTGTGTCAGAAATGATGTCATCGAATAGACAAAGCTGTATTACTAGAAGAGCTTACGACACTTTGATCATCACTGTGTCATCCTAATAATCAAAGAAACAATCTTGTTCATCGACAGTAAATATTACTCAGCTACATTGGCAGTATGGGACCACGCTTTGTTGGAGATAGGCTGTCTGCCCTGTTCGACCTCTGTTGGCTTCATCACCGGGGAGTTATGAAAGCGCTATGAGTAGTGGGCCTGTTCTGTTCTGCAGTTGTGTGAGCTGAAACGCCTTCAGACAGGTGCTGCAGTGTGTGCCTCAGTGCACCCAAACAGCTGGGGCCGGTCATCAGTGCTCACTGGAGATGACATCACCTGACAAGTGTTCATCTGACTCATCTCCCGCTCTCTGGCTTCATCTCAGGCCCCTGACACATGCTTCACCTCGGAGGCGCTTGCACAGGAAAGAAGGGCTGGACAGGAGGCGGGCTGGGCCATGGCTGCAGGCTTTAAGTTCAGTCATGCTGCTATGCTATGCCAAGACCACGTAAAAAGGAGGTGAGGTAAGAGGGCAGTGGCAGGTGATGCAGCCCCACTCGTCATTGCACTTTGACAGGTGCAGTGTTTTTCCTCAGTGCGTCAGTCCTTTAATATCTTAAACAAGAATCTTGCACCCCATGTGTCGTATATTAGGGCAGTTAGAAAAGAAATAATTTGGACACAAAGGGCAATTAAACTAGAGGAGTCAAGAGTAGGAATAAGGCTATTCCACTTTAGTGTGTAGGGTTGTGAATCAGGGAAGATCCATCCCTGCCTAGGATATAAAATAGTGATCTCTTTAATTACCTAGCATAAAATCCACAGTATAATATTCTCACCCCAGCATTATCCAAGACTAGAGTCGTATGATTTTCTGGAGGTGACTGTCTTGTTCTGTGGCAAGGGGAAAGATGACGGTAATGTCAATGGGTAGGCTGTTTTTTGTGAGTTGCAGTAAAAAATGCAATCTATTAATTTGGCCATATTTAATTCAGTACAGGGTGAACTGGACGAAATATGTCATTTGGCATTTAACAGCAAATCATTCTTAACTTTTGAGAACTGTGCATGGCATAATGAATTTGCTCTGCATCTGTATTTGTATTGCTGGAGCAGATAGAAAAGAAGGAATATCTATCTATCTATCTATCTATCACACACACACATGCACAAACACAGATTATTATGATGATTGTTGGAGTAATCGCATTTATGTTAAAGATGAAGCTGCCTCATAAAATCATGATGGAAATGGTGTTATTGGTTCCTCAGCCTCTCTCTCCTATAGCACATCTGATAAGTGCGTGCTGGTGCAGCGCGAACAGCATTACATCATCCTGCTCCTTCCCGGCAAAGTGAGCCGTGGCATGATGAGATCAGAGCCCCCTTGTTATCCCGGTAGCAGAGCAGACTGCTGCAGGACCTAAAGGATCGTCTACCACAGTCAGGGAAATACATGACAGACGCTGTTTGTCTGCAGCCCAAACAACCCCCCCCCCCAAAAAAAAAAAAAAAAAAAACAACTAGAGAAAGCTCAGGTTCATCCACAGGTGAAGCCTCTGTTTCAGGTGTGGAGCAGAGAAAATCTGGAGAAGGCTTTAAATAAATGCTCGCACATGCAAACAGACAGACACACACATACACAGACGCTTGGAAACTTATTAAAAGCACCTTATGGTGTTTGCTGTTTGATCACAGAGCGTAGAAATTATTTTCTAGATCAAAGGCTCTTTATAAGTTACAGAGCTTTTTTCCATAACAAATCTTTTTCTTATTCTTTTTTTAATCTTTCTGCATTACTCCTAGTTTTACTGCAAGCACAAATCTAGGCACAATAGCTTAATTTTATTCTGCTCTGTGGTATAACAAAAACAAATTTTACCCTTCCAGTTGCTTCTCAATGAAGATTTAGCCTTATCAGGTGTATGTTAGTCTGGGTAGTGGTCTGTGTCCTTCCCCTTGGGTCACCAAGTGTTCACTTTCCATTTGGGATTCAGGCATATGAAGATGAATGGACATATGATCTGACTCTCGTGGGCCCGTAGGTGACTCCTGCCCCGGCTACCATTACAGTCCCTACCCTCTGACTGTCCTCCCCACACCCCTTCTCCCATTCTGGTTATCCTGTCTGTGACATCGTAATGATGACAAAGGCTAACCAGTAAACAGCAGCAGCCAACACCAAAGAGGATCCTTTTATGGTGCAATGAAAGTGAAGGATGAAGCATGGTTGTCATCCAGGGAAGCTCCAGCAAATCACCACACAACAGCGAACAGCCCAGTGAGTGGAGTGGAGATGACTGTGGCGGTGCTGGCATTGAGTTGAGCTGTTTGTCAACAATCAATCGATCTGTCAGTGTAATGCAGCGCAACAAATCAGCTCTGCCACCAGTCTCTGTCTGTGGCCAAGTCCTGGGGAAAAAACAAAACAAACAAAAAAAAACCAAAAACTCTTGGCTGCTGGAAGCTGTAAAAGAATCTGTTCACATACCGTAGTTTGACTTGCTCCTACTAATGAGAGACTGATCCTGAATTAAAGTGGTGTCAGATTTATTGCCTGAGCAAGTTTTCCATTTGGACGTACCACCATAATTCCTTATTAAGTCAATCATAATGTGAATACTTTTTTTTTTTTTTTTTTTTTTTTTTTTTTTTTACAACAATTCAGCCTTTATATCCAGATAAGCTTAAGACCTCTTCTTCTTCTTTTTTTATTTTCAAAATGCTCCTTGAAGAGGATATATTTAAAAATGCAAGCATTTTTTTTTTTTTTTTCTCACCCTAGTTGCCCATACACTGATGCCTACTTTTCCCTTTTGTTAGCCGTCCCATGCCAAGTTTCAGCAGCTGTGAAAACACGGGCCGGAGACTTAAAGAGATACATTGTTAAACACAGCCCGTCACGCATGCTGCCATTCAAACACTCCTTCTAACTAGATTAACACGTTGCCAGCGCTCTGATGACTACAACTTACATACTTTTCTGTTATGTGCGAAGGGAGCTGTATAATGACCTCATGCAAGCTGAATAGCTTGTCCACACTGTGCTTAATGCTCTGTAAGCACACACATGTGGACACACAGGCCCGCATGTACACACACCCTCTCAGTGTGCAGACGCTTTGGCCACGCTTGCAGTTGTCCCCTTTCACTGCTTTTACTATTGTTGAGTAAAGCACCATTGTGAGGCCAAAAAGGATTAGAAAGCAAGCAATAAGAGCAAGCTGCATACATTTTCAAAGTTCTTTAAGATGCTGCCCACAGTGATACAATACACTATTGCCTCTACACAATGTGAGCGGGAGATTTAGGGGGGAGATGTAATCCTTCAGGTCACCAGTTACACATGGCAAGACATTCTTAAACACACACACTCAACCTTGTGTTTTGTAGTGTGGATGTGTGTGATTAAATCTGTATTGTCAAGTGTAGGGTGGCACATTGTTATCAATATTAATCATCAGGGAAGCATATGGTCCTCAATCACAGCTTGATTAATCAATATATTGATATTATCACACCTGCACAAGATAAATCGCCCATGAACATGAGCTTATTGTGCACTTCATTCAATATACATGAGAGAATCATTCAAGGGGTAACATCCCTGTGGTACAGCTGAGGACGGCCTGAAGGTGATGCAGCATGTAGGAGGTGTATTTGTGTGTGTGTGCGTGCAACACAGGCACACGCGCATACACACACACTCACACACACACACACTGCCCAACAGACAGTGTGTGGAACTGCATGTTCCACTCTGATGACATCACCGTCTTGGCTAGGTGGCTGGGGCATTTTCCATAGGCTGTCCTCTGTTGCTGTGGAGAGGCCTCCGCCAATCCCCTCCCCTCCCTCCTTAATGTATACAACATCAGGTCTATGAATGATCTGTGACATTGCTTCCTTGGGCCGATCCAAAGACAACATTATGTGAACATTCAGAACACCACCCCACCCCACCTCAGACGCACACAAATCCCTTTCAGCTTACGAATGGCCTGATGAGGGGTGTTTATGGCTATTTGTCGCGTGCTGTGTGAGCAGAATACTGAGCTGGCCTCATGAGGGTCTGATATGACATGTGACAGCCCATCATCTGAGGGTATTTATGTTAACTAAGCATTTCCATTTAACTCAATCTCTTGGTCCTGGCTTGTACACATAATAAAGGTGTTCCGCATGTCAAAATTTGTTTTGGGTTCTCAGCATGATACTGTAAACACTGAAGGCAGCGGCCTGGAAAAGAATTGACCAGCTTTGTATACAATCTGTGATTTAGCACTGAACTGAGCTCATAGGAAAAGCCATGCAAAGTGCTGACAGCACTGTCTATTACTCTAGGTTCTCTGCAGCACAATACATGAAGTGTGTGTGCTATAATTCCGTGGCTGTTTTGCTCGATACCCATACCTGACACTGGCTGAAGATCTATACCTGTCTTCAAATGTCTCTCCTCCACCCCCCCGCCCCTTGTCTCAATAGCAATGTCCCTCGGTAGACATTTAAAGAGGCGTGGGCAGCTAAAGCATTCCTTCTCTAGGGCTTTCAGAAAAGAAAGAGTTCAAGAGGTCAGAGATATGTGTTATTTTCCCCACTGGTGCAACGCTCAGTATGTGTCAGAGCCATGTGTCAGGGAATGACAGCGAAGAGAAAGACGGCAGGAGAGGTAGATCTAGCAGACAAAGGCCAGACTTCACAGAGAAAGCTTGAGATCAATGGATCAGCAGGCTATGCACCCTGTACTCACAAACAAGTGCACGCATACGCACACACTGTACTGGAGTTTGATGCTAAGATTGACCTATCAGGAGTCCGTCAGAAAAAACTTGAGAAAGACATACAAACAAACACAACACACAAATGAAATACTTCCACCTATATACCTCGCTGACTCTATTCAGGATGCACCTCCACCGTCCCCCTCCCCACGCTTGTCATCTTGATGAATGGATCTGAGTAACTGTCAATTAAAACGAAAACGCATCTGTGGAGTGCAATGGCGAGGACACATTGAATGAAACACACACACATGCATACACAGTTGTGGAGAAGTCTAAGCTTCTGCCCAGAGACGAGGGTTGATCCACACACTGGGCTTCATATGGGCAATACATCAAACAGACAACATTATCACTGACTACACCTCTGAAAACTTCAACATGATTAATTATAATTAATTAGTGAAATGCCACTTGTTGGCTAATTTATCATATTTGCATTATTCAAAATCCATCATTAAAATGTAACTAGCAGCAGGCCTCCTGTTTTTTTTTATTTATTTATTTTTTATTATTATTTCGCAGCAAAGTGCTATATCAGCAAATTGCAGTTCGTGCATTTTCACTCTCTCCCTAGAGACGACTCCAGACAGTCGTTGGTAAACAATTTAGTTTCAGCCTTTGCGGAGTTCCATCTCGGACCAAATGAATCTGTTTTCAATGTGTGTGCGGCTGCTAATTCATTTTTAAGCACATTTGTCAGTCGTATTGATCAGCGACTGACATTCAATAACCTTGCTGAATAAGGTGCACAAGCATTTACATGTTGGTAAAAGAGCATTTCGAAACTGGAACAGTGATGCTCATCAAACTTTATAAATATTGCCTGCTTATTTTAACATTTATAAGGACCTTGGTAAGCTGTTTAAAGCCTTCTTATTTTAAAGTGGAGCCAGCTGACAACCATACATCACTAATGATCTGAGCCAGGACTTTAGCCAGTCCCCTTTATGCAAAATCATCACTATATGATTGAGACCAACAGTGGTGGTGAAAGTCAGTATGCAAGCCTCATTACCCCAATTAATGGCAATTCCTATTGCATAAGCAAAACTCATCTGAGGGTAGAAGTCAATACCTTTTTCATGGTTATGATAATGGCCTTAAATGCTCATCTGTACTGATGTGCAGAGGGAGAACTTTGGAGCTTGACAATGAAGGACATCAATGCTGCAATATAGGTAATTAAAATGACTGCGTCTCAGCCATTGCAATTAAAGAGGGAAAAGTGTGTCAGGGCCTGTGTATGATTTGTTTCATTAATTTTCATTACCGAGTGTTTATTAACCTTTTTATCTTGTGTGGCCCTGATGGTTGTCCGTTCTGTGTATATCTTGGCTGCAGTTGTGTGCGTGTTTGTGTGGCTCCTTGTATATTTCACCTTCTACAGAATGTCCCTATCATGGGAAATTTCATGTGCGGTTCAGGGAACTGTAAATGTTCATGTTTTTAATACACAGCGCATTCATCAGCAGCAGGAAACTGCGCAGCATTAGCAGGCGGTCCAATGAAGGAAATATTATGGCTCATAATTAAATTTGAAATTAAGTGATATTTCATCTCTTCTCATTAATTAGAAAAGAGGTCTTCTGTGCTATAATTATTTATTTCTAGCAGCAGAGGACAATTGTGATACAGGGATGTCAGGTGTTATTACATGTCAGCCGAGCTGATGGTATGGATACCTTCGTGGATGTTTTAGGAGTGGTATGCTGTTGTGTGTTTTATGTGAACTTACTCAGATTTTCACAGCTCATTTGTGATTGACATGCCAGTGAGGTGTATTACGGACATTAACAGTTTGATGTTAATGTCAAAGGTGGGATCCTGAATCAGTCAACTCCAAGACAATAAACACAATCGAAATGTGTCTTTAAGATAGCACTTGTGTTAGTCAGCTTATAATGATATTATACCATTTCCTTTTTGTGAATATGAAGGGTGGGGTGGAGTGCGAGCATTGTTGTTTAGGTGTGATGACTATCAAAGCTTAAAGCAGCAATCCCTGCTAAAGATGCATGGTGGTATGGATAGCGTCTGGTAAGGGATTAAGAGCGTGATCTTTCATTCCAGCACCATACATTCTGGCGAATGTCAAGAGGGGATCTGGAGAATAAATACCTTTGCCCAGATACATGGATACCAATGCCACCCCAGTCACCTGGTCTTAACTTTGATCAGTAATTTTCTAGTAATGAGATTTCTCTGATTTCATTAAATAGTCATTTCGCACCTGGAAGCCCAAGGCTTTGCTGAGAGATCAATGATCTAATCACGTTACCGTTAAGCCAATTGGCTTGAAAGTCCTTTGTGATATCCCTTTACTGTTTTAATGACTTAGTTCAGATTAAACAGGTTTTAGGAGCCAGGGATTAAGGGACACATCCATTGAGGTGGAAAAAGCTTTTTCTGATGCATAATTTATTGCAAAGAAAGGGAAAGGATTAACGAGGGCCATGTGCCCGCCTCTCAACAGCCACTGGTCAGTGATTATTAGAATACAGGCCTTAGGACAGGAAAGACGTTGCAGGCTTTCAAAGATTTAATTTCTCCCTTTCCTTCTTTTGTAGTGGAAAAAGAATGCTCAGTGTCCCAGAGCCTGCGTTCAAAACTGTCAGTGTATCGCTCTTCACTTTCCTCTCATGGTGAAGAAAGGCTTCGCGTTCACACCCACGATGAGTCTAACCACATACATACATATTGGATGATGATTATCTGTCACAGTGAGAGAGCTACAACATCTAATTTGTGCAATTAGTGTATTATTAGTCATCTATCCTACTTAGCTGAAGGCTGTAGTGATTAAAAAAAAAAGAAAAAAGTTGAATAAAATTAGGTTTTTTTTTTGTTTTGTTTTTTTTTTTTAGTGTGGAGAAGCAGAAAACAAGCATACATCCAACATCAAAGATAATACAGATGTGATTTCAGAAATTAGCCACTTTTTTTTCTGCATTTCCTGTCCCAAAGAGCTGCAACCCATTTACACTCCATCCAGTCATACAGATGTCTCATGTCTAATGACATGCTGTATTTCTCCTGCTGACAAGTGTCCTTTTTGGCCCTTGGCAACACGTGTTTACTCACACTACCTCATGTACTTGGTTGGCACAGGGGAAACATGGAAATGCACATAATAAAAAAAAAAAAAAAAAAACACAGTCACATCTGCGAGCGAAAAGGAATAGCTCTGCTGGCATTAGCCCCACACCCGTAGCTTTGTGAAGGTTCTAAAAAGTTAATTATGAATTGGAGACATGTGGTTGAACACTCTCCAAACATATTTTGTCTCTCGCTTCCCCGCTTTCGCTTCCCTGATTTTTCTGGCTGTTGCTTCATCCTCTTACCAAAACTGTCCTTTTCTTTCCAGCCCTGTTTTATTTCTTCGCCGTGGTAATCTTCCTCAGGCTCCTCAATTATGTGTCCATGTGCGGGAGAGCCATTTGCTCCTTCTTGAATACCATGAATAGCAATAACAGCGCTTCAAAAACACATTACCAAACACAATTAGAGGAGACAATGTGTCTATAACCTGCAGAGCCACCGACTCTCAGCCCTGTAAACATGTTTACTTTTGAATTAAGTTTATTCTCCCTCCTCGTTTCTCCATCTCTATCATAAAATTTGTGTTTCCCTTTTATGTGTAACTTTTAATGTATATAATTGGCTGAAGTGGGAATGCTGGGGATTTGAGGATTTATGAAATAAATAAGCCCACAAAAACAAAACAAGCAAGAAAAAAAACTAACAAAATGTATCTCTGATGGGATGTGCAACAGAGCTTTTTTTTTTTTTTTTCATACACTTGCTCGTAGATGAATTGCCATTCCATTGGCCTGAGGATACCAAAGCAGAATTTTTTTTATTGGTTCACCTGGTGCCTATAAAAGCCACTCGTAGGCTGTTACTGTGTCAGTGACAAACGGCTGATTCACCATAGACTGACTAATCCAATGCAGCCAAGAGAGCACGAGACACTGCCTGAGAGCTTCATCTCCTTCAGACACCCCTCTCTAGTAAAACACTCCGAACACCCCCTCTGGCTGTGCAGGAAAGTGAAGATTATGAGCATACACTTTCCGAGTCCTCTGGTGTTGTGTGAAAATGTGGGAAGTGGAACATGACTATGGAAGTAGAGGCAGCATAATTACACGTGTTAAATGTGTGAGCCTTTTGTTATTTTTGACACGGAGAGGGCAGGTTCACATATTGTCACTAAATTTAAGATGCTGTTACTCAATGAATAGGGAGAATACGCAGAGCCTCTTCTCATGATGTTTGCGAAAACTAAACTTTTCGTAAAAAGCTGTTTGTTTTACTTTACTTAAATTATTAAAGGTGGCTTTTGATCATGTCTGTGTGTGTGTGTGTGTGTGTGTGTGTGTGTGTGTGTGTGTGTGTGTGTGTGTATATATATATATATCTCAACATATAGCAAAAAAAAAAAGAAACAAAAAATAATAACACAAGAAAAAAAAACAATTAAATAATACATAGCCCCAAATACAGCTTTTTGAGCAGTATTTTGTATTAGTATTCGATTAAAAATATGTCTCTTCCTTGAAAAAACATAATTTGTTAAGACCCGGCTTAATCCACCTCTGGGAACACAGCCCAGGATGCGCCATTAATGGAGGCATTTTCGTTGGAGAGAAACACCTGCTAATTTTGTGTTGTCATATAGTGCGGGTGATTGTCAAATTGTATTATTACACCTGTCTGAAGAGCAACATACAATTGATGTGCAATATGGTGCACACCGCCTTCCGTCTGTGCATGTGAGGCTTTCAGCTTATCATGATTAATTAGAATATCCAAACATCCAAATGTCAGTGTGGCCTCTGAGAAACAAATACGAGTATGTCTTTGTAGTGCAGAAGAATTTGATTCAAGCGGTGAAGTTATTAATCTGTTCTCCCCAACTCATCTCATTGTCCCCTGTATAATGACACTGTGTGTTAATTGTGACTGTTTATAAAATGGGGCTCAACATTGGAGCCAAGCTGCGCTAATCTCATCATCCTCGTTTTCTTTCTCTGCACCACTAGGTTTGAAAATCAACTATTGATGTTCCTTATTACATTAGGTGAGCCACTTGATGGTAACACACAGCTGCAGGCTGTCTATGGATATCCTATTGATCTGATTTACATATATAGAGAGTTTGTTGTTTGTTGCTGAACAGACACTGTGTCTGGAAGTGAACTATTGAAAATGTGACATTATCTGTCACTTTGAAGAAGGTTTTTTAATGCAAGTGCTGACAAAAGATTTATCACAAAAGCCACTATATTAATGAAAAATGCACCTCCAGAGTAGCCTCAGTATCTAGGTAGTTTTTGTCTGACATGGATAAATATGTTGTACCAATGCAAGACTGTCATTTGATTAATGAGATATCACTTTCAAAGGAGAATACAAGAAAGGCTAAGATGACACTTGGACAGCAATGGAACAGTTTAATTCTGCCGATGCTGTGATGTGTTTAAGGAAGACTGAGACTGGGCAGAGAAAATTGTAAATAATAATAAACCCCCCCCCCCCCCCCCCCCAAAAAAAAAAAAAAAAAACAAAAAAAAAACAAGGTTTATTTGTAAATATTTGGATGTTGGAGTCAATTTTTCCTGCAAAAACTAAAGAGGTTAGCTAGCAAAAAGGCAACAAGCTTGTAACAGCCTCAAATTCTTTTTTTTCCCTGGAGTTCTACTACTTTTTAGTTGATTTCTCAGTCATCTTTGTTCGGAGGTCTACTTTTCAGTTTTGGATGGTGGTCCTAAATTTGGGAGGGCCAATGTAAAGAAGCTAAAGGTGTCAGGGCCCCCATTTCTTCATGGTGTCCCCAAATGTTAACATGGCGAGCTTCATCTGATGGAGCTGGCTGGATTCTTAAGGTGAAAGCATTTTGGTCGTGATGACTTTGTCAGCTTGGGAAACAAATATCAAATGAATTTTAATCTTTGAGAAGAAACACATGAACCTTTTTATTCTCTATTCTCTCTTACATTCTTTGTTTGCTGATAAAGCCGGCTAGATGATCACATTAGACATGAAACTCTTGCCTTGTGCAACCCTAATATTCGTGCGTAGTCAATGACTTGATCATCAAAGCAGTGCCGTCGAACAGAACATTAGAAAATCAAGGGGAACAAGAAGCGTGTCTCATGCTAAGTTCCCACTTGAGAATACATGTCCCAGGCATTCAAATTTTAATAGTGTAACACTTGGACAGTAAAATACTATACAATATACTGTATGGGGACTTCCAGAAGCATATTTAAAGTTACATTAGTTTGCTGCTGCGAGCTGGTGTTAGTTGTAAATGATGCTGCCCTAATTTCATGGCTTTCCAGGGTGAGAGGAGGAATCCTGCCTCATTTGTCTCTAATTTGTTCCCAGTGCACATACGAGCGGGGTTATAAATACATTAGTCCTCTCCATAGCGCAGCGTGCTGGGGGGCCACCGGGCAATCAAGCAGCTTGGTGTACATAAAGCACTGCTACAGTCCAACTGTGGCGATGTGGAGACGAGACAGCATGTACCATCTACCTCATGCAGCGACTGAGAGCAGGTTGTGCTGTCCCAGAGGTGGGCTGTCTGAGCCGTGCATTAAAGCCTCCAGCACTGGACACATCAGATGCGATCCAGTGCAATAAAGGGAACTGTAGGCCATGCAGATACAAAACTCCTCGTATCTCTAATCCCCCTGATGCAATCCACCGGTGGTTTGAGTCAGTGGTGCGGAAACATCAATTAAAACATGACGATTATCACTAAATTTGTCATTAGCCCCGAGGAGGAAGCAGCCACAGTGAGAATTTCAGTCCTCTCTTACACACACATGCACACATAGATGATTGCCTGCAGGAGTTTACAGAGCGAGAGATGGGTCTGAACTTGTTCTCCACTTGGGAGAAAATCAAATCCTGGTGCATTTTCATCAGCTGTCAATGTCAGGCAGACATTTCTGCTGGGCTGGGCAGGAAATTAGGCTATTAAATTACAGCTTTTCACAAGGCCCTCGTCATTTTGTCCTGGTTTCCTACAGATGTTCTATCAAAGTAAGTCATTGTAACCATATATCTTTACCATGGCTAAATACCTTCTTTCAGCAGACTGAAAACGCTCCTCTGTTCTCACTCATCTTTTTGTTTTCTCCTGCACTCCCCTCTTTCTCCCTGTCTCTCTTTTTCCGTTGATATCTTGACTTAATTTGCGCCTGCTTTGGGTTCAAGCGCAAAATCAATTCCATAGAGGTCAGCAGGGGTCAGTGGCCAGGCCAGAGCCAGAGCAAAGTGGATTACTGATTATCATGCAGGCAACATGGCATCCATACTGGGACATCCGTGACCTAGATATCACATCTTTATTATGCACTGTCTAAGAACCAATCACAAAATTTGAAATGTGAAAAAGAAGCAAGAGCTACTGTAGCATAGAAAATGAAAACACATTCGTTCACATGATTCAATCCTTATTTTCAGCCCAAGACATGGGTGTTTCAAAAATGTTTTTTTCATTCCTATAAGGAGGTAGAGGTATGAATTTCAGGGCTGCCTTCATAAGAACCATGATGTTTTTTTTTTTTTCGATTTGAAGAAGATACTCAAAGCAAAATGTGAATCTATAAATTTACCGTGAACAAACATTATAGAATAAGAGATAAGTGTTTCTAGGGCTATGATTGTAACACTCAAGGAAAATCACAGCCTGTGACTGTGACTCCAGAGCAGTAGGCCATGACACCAGCATCTTTTACTTTATTAGCCATTCCCTTACCATCGTTAATGTTTCATAAAAGATTTTGGTTGATTTTTGCATGGCAGAATTAAAAGAACAAAACAAAAGAAAATCAGTACGATACTCAGCATTTTGTTAAGAGCAAGTTTTTACTGAATTGTTGCAGCTCATGCATTTCAAAAACAGCAGCAGACAATGTCCCTTCTCCTCTCTTTCAAAGCAATTGTTGGATATTTTTGGTAAACTTGGATTCACATGCACTATATCTGTATGTTGAACATAAAAACAAAGACTAGTTGGCATAACATTACAGCCTTAAACTGAGCGGACAGACTTGACACAACTCTCCACACAGAAAATGCAGAAAAATGAAGTTTTACCAAAATGCCAAACAATTCCAAACTGGTTTACTGTTAATTACCACCCTTTTAAGCCCCGTTATTCTGAAGACAAGTTGTTTTTATTTTCCCCTACAAGATACAACCTAAAGAAAATAAGACTCACACAACTGAGAGAGGTTCTCTTCACAGATTCTCTCCTTTCCTCAGCGTTTGCAGAGGTTTGATGGGACAATAGTGTTTTGACATCAAGCATATGATCGTATATGTAACTTATGGCGTTCTCTTGACTGATTTATGAGTTTATGTGGGGACAAAAGCGCACATGACAGGATGTCAATTGAAAGATTTACATGCATTCACATGCCCATCATTCCTACTCCCCCTCAGAAGCCCTGACATGCTCACTCCAGCACTGTATTTCTTGAGCTCAACTTGACTTCAGACAGTCTGTTTTGTAGGCCACAAACTGGATAATTGATTTGCCTCACTTCTTATTTTTAGATTTGAATGACATTCGAGGGAATTTTTCCAATTGTTATGATCTCATTTGTACTTCCTTCTTTCCTCAGCAAGATGTCGATGGGGGATCTAGTGGTACGATGGCATTTCAAAAGGGGGGCATTACATAGCACTTTTATCCGAGTTTGATAGAACAGCTGCTGTTCCTTGGCTTCTTTTTCCCTTTATCTCCGGCTCCTTCTCTTGTCAGAAACCCTCTCAACTAATCTATCATCCTCTCTCTCTACTTAAACTTGACTTTACTATTGGAAGGCAAAGGTAGAATGAAAGAGAAATGAGATCTCATTATTTCAGACCCACTACCCAGTCCTCGTGATTGATCATTATGAGGAGAAAAAAAAAACTATTTGGAAGCAAGTGATTTCTGCTTTAAAGGGGAAAGAATACATAGGTCTATTAAAAATGAAATTCAAAAACTCACAGAATAAAGGAAGCTTCCTCCTCTGTGCAGGTGCTGTGATGGAAATGATCAATCTTTCACTATGCACATAAAACATCCTTTAAAATAAAGCTGGTTATTATTTCAATCTTAAAAAATGTTACAACAGTGGGAGCTTTAGGATACTGAGAATGATTTTGGGGGGGGGGGGGACAGTGTGATACACTACTTGCACATAGAGTAAAAACCAAATATCATTCAAAGGATGTGGGAAATCAATATCAATTCTGTCCTTTTCTTCTTTTCACTGATGCCTAGTATCATTTAAAGCTTGTATAAATTGTCCAACTTCATTTTCCTGTCTTGTATGCCCAGGAATTATACTCTATTGGATAGTTCAACACCTCCCAACTCACCTCAAAAGAGCTGACATGTAGAATGCTTGAAATGCCGAAAAGATTGAACCCCGTGAAAGGGGATATGAATAAACTGTGGTGAGTACTGTTTGAGCCTATATACGTTTTTCAGTATCACAAATCTGTGCTAAATGAACTGAATTTGGCTTGAGATATAGTCTGAATGTAATACTACTCATTAAGACCTCATATGGAACCTGAAAGGATTTAATGCCAAACCGGGGAGCATTCAGATTATATGTTACCCTTACGTCATTACTTCCTGCAGTGATGCTGCCAGTAGAAGGCATTGGGAAAAAGTTGGCTGTAAAGTAGACAGGTCATATTTTTTAGACAGCCTGAGCAGAACCATGACCTCTGTCTCTTCCTTAAAGCAAGCACAGTGAGCACATCTCTGGTCTGAAACGCTGCGGTCCCAAAACTGTATGAAACATCAAAGCAAAGAAACACACTGATGACAACAAAAGACAAAAGGCCATGTGAAAGAGCACTTTTATAAACTATAGCATGCTCTCTAACCTGTCACACAGTGTTTTAGGGGTCCTAGCCTGTCTGCCAGTAGATATGACATGCCACCAGAGAGCACGTCTTTGGGGAGCAGTCTTAAAATACACAGTTGGAGGGCTGGACATAAATTTTTACTCTACACTAAGTACGTTCCACTAACAAACAAGAAGCAGTCTAGATGATAACTTATCTTGACTTTAGCTGTAGCAGTGCTGTCATATCACAACATGACCATTATAAATAATATAATTAAGCTGTAGTTTTGTAACTTTAATTGTATAAATCCCAAGTTGTAAGGATCACTTTCCAACTGCACTTTCCAGTCGCTGATATAGTCCCAAAAGTGGATGGGAGGAAGTATTAAATGATCCATGGAAAGAGAGCCCATGAAGTCCAGAACATAAGTTGCCTTCGGCATGCCGCACACTCTCTGACCTCACACATCACACGGCATCCAAGACCTCACATGTGTATGCTCATTCAAGTAAGACGTGCCTTTGCTGCAGCTTAATTTGAGTTCCCTCAGACTGAACACAGACAGAGTTCACCTGGGAGCGTGTGACGCACCCAGGTGACTCTGTGCCACTTTCAAAGAAGTTCAAGCCACTTTGGGAGGGCATTTATATGCGCTCAGCACATCTCTATCCCACAGGCCAGAATTTACAAATAGATTTGAAATGAGAGCCTCTGCTTTAATTTTCTAATGCAGTGACCCATTCTGCAGTAGTGTAATAGCAGGTCCCAGTGTGACAATTAAAATAAATCACATCTGAACAAAATTCGCCATATTTATTCATGCCTCATCAGTAACTGAATTGACATAAATGATTTATCCCAGGGAACTTAAATACCAGTGCCCATATCACACAGGGCTAGCACCCTGCAAGTGATCAAGTTTCACATGCTTTTCAACAAACATGCTGTGAATAATGAAATTGACTTGTCTAAGATGAATGAATGGATGTGAGGAGGTGGACGAGGGCAATTCTGAACCACCTGAAAGCCGTAAAACTCTGTAAGCGCAGTGTTCAGTGCAAGCAGCTTGTTATTTCCCTTCACACATTTTTAGATATATTATTCAATTTACTCTTATTTTTTTGTTATTATTTCCCTAGCCCAAAAAAACAGAAACACAGAACCAGTACTGGCATAATGAACCTTACTAGACCTTAAGGAGAAACAGAGCGATGCCGTGGGCTATCTTCAATTTTTATTAAAAATGGCAGCTATAGTATGTTGAAACATCTTTTGATTAAAGTGGGGACACATGTTCCCAGTTCTAAATATCATTATACTCTTGTGTGAATCTAGTTACACTGTTTTAGTCACAGACCCCCACCAGCTATTAAAATAATGAGAATATGTTGCCCACTGTGTATAACTAGTCACCTTCCTCCTGATTTGGATATCCTCATCCTCATGCGCCACTTCACCCTCATCAGCTTTACTTTCTCTGCCTTTGATTAATCCTGTCTCATTTGAGATTTTCAAACTATCAATGGGAATTATTCAAATCCCTGAGGTATGAAATAGCTATGAGGAGGCTGTGGAAGACACTCATTAACCCCAAATGGAGGGGAGCCCACAGTAAATCTCGATGAATTCTCTCCGTCGTAGAAATCTGATTAGTTACGGTGGCTGTATTTAATCCCAGTTGAAGGTAGAAGTTAATATTGTCCAGTGTATATGTAATATTTCAAGATAAAAAAAAAAAAAAAAACACAATTTTTTTTTTTTTTTCTTCAGTTGCTTTTATTACCAGAGAATGTTGTGATAATGTGCTTCTATTAAGGCTTCGGTATATATGTAGCAATGAAAACAGGGAATAAAATCATGCGGGAAATATATATTGCTTAAAAAAAAATCCAGAAAAAGGTGAAAAAAAAAAAAAAAGTCATCAGCCAACTTTGTGACAGTTAGTTACAACGGGACAAATCCAGCTGTACCAGTAACAGGATGCAGTTGTGTGGATTTAATCACATACCTTTGCTGATTGCATTGTTCTATTGATCACTGTATTGTAGTTAGTTCAACACTTCCATCCTAGGAGGCATGTCTTTATCCTTTCTGAAATATTGGATGATTTTTTTTTTTTGCATCATCTCATGAAATGCACAACAGATCCCAGCAGAACAGATCACAATCTTGCTGTAAAAACCCAAACGAGACATTCTGCCCCTGGAGGGACTAGTTTTAGCTGTAACACCACATCCAAATTGGATCAACAGCTGCTGTATGTGATTCCATAATTTGAGGCATAATATGTTTCATTAATGCTGGAGCACTCGCAGACATTAGAAAGACAGTTGATGCAAACCTCTGAAGATGTGCTCTGCTTATTCGCCGCCTTATTTCCCAGAAACACGGGCCAGACTGGTACTGCTGCCATTCTCTCACATGCAGATGTCAATTATCAAGGTGGCAGAGACTAGTGAGCTGTGCACATCTGCCAGTGGATGATGTCTCCCCCAGCACCCCACAAGCCAATGAAGCATAAATCTCTACCATCAGTTAGCAACCTTCACCTTAACAATAATGTCTGTAAGGCGCTGGCAGACCAGAAAGCTTATCTGGTAGCTACGCAAGCATTTTAATAATGAAGAGCAGCTTAGAAAAATATCTTGCATTTCTTTTTTTTTTTAAACCTTTCATTCCTTCTATTTCTCTTTTCTTGATCCTTTCTTTCTTTCTCTGATGTATCTACAGATAGACATTAGATTTATTTATTTATTTGTTTATCCTTTCTCCTTCATGGGTCACATGGCCTGAGGGTATATGGGGCATGTCTGTAGTCTTCTGTGCTTGTGGGGGGGGGGGCGAGGGGTTTCTTCCTCATCACACACAGACCTCTGCTGCCTGCTGCGTTATTAGGAAAAATATAGTACATTAGGGACAGTCCAGCTCCACCACTGTTGTCATTGAGAACATCTAGTTATCACATCTTGCGCTCAACCACCTGCTGAGTTCACAGAGCTATCAGCATCCCCCATGACCCGCGTGTGTCTTTGTCTGTCTCTGCTGGAGACCTTGGATATGTTAAACACCCCCATACGGCTGAGACCAAGTTTTCTACATGCAGCATCTCCCTGAGAAAATAGTTTGCTTAGAACGCTCATTTACACACGCTCGCACACACACACACACACAAACAAATAAACAAACTTTGAACATATTGATGAACTTAGCCTACCTCCGGTCCATGCATTGACTTGTACCAGACTTACTCTGTGCTGTACTGTGTTGGAAGCTGTTTGTCACCGACAACATGGCTTTTCCAAAAGCATTGAGCTCTTAGTGTGTGGATTACAGCAGTATACATTTGTATAATGCCTGTGATAATGGGATAAAGCAGCTTCCGTGGGAGAAATCTGTATGGAGAATGGATTATTCCAAAGCTCTGCCTATGGGACGTCGAACCCAGGAGTTATCACAAGCAGTCAGCATCTCAAGTGGGTGCATCCCCTCAGAAAAGTGTTCTGATGCTGCGTTTCATGTCCACAGTCTATTCTTCGGAGACAAAACATGAGTTGTGGAGGCCACAGTTGCGTAGGTTTAGTCAGTAATTACCGTAGGAGCACTCGAAAGGACAAGATATACTAGTTCGCTGTTAAATTTGCATGTGCTTCACATTAGAACTTTGCGCATGACCTGCATTTATTTACTGTCCTTTCATCCATGATACAGGAACCCCTTGAACTAGTTTGTATGTTTCTCTTGATAGCCATCATAGAGGAAAATTTGAATTTCCATGCATACAAAAGCAATTACTGTCAATTTATACACATTTCATAGAAACATGTCCCCAATTAGTGGGCCATTTCAGGGGGCTGATAAGACGAGCAGCTCTCACATTAAACATCTGAGGTCCGGACAGACGGTGCGTCCTGCTCTCTTCCTGATCCCTATCTCTGGCCGCAGCTCCAGCATTATAAGGACTTCAGTATGCAGCACTCGCTCATTTCAAGCACAGCTAATTTCACCCTTAATAAGTGTGCAGTGGTGAAAAACAAATGTTGCTGTGCTGATAGTGATTCTTTGATATTAGTACAAGGCCGAATGGATAGTCATGGAAGCCAGAAGTCTTTATTGTCTACATCATAGACAAGATAGTTGTCTTTTTTTTTTTTATGTGCCTCACATGTCCATAATAAAGTTGGCTGCGGATCTTAACAAGATTTAACATAATGTGAATAATAAAACTATATTTGGTGATTCCTTTATTGACTCTTAATGGTTTTATGTAGTGACATTTATGTGCCTTTCTTCCATATGTCCTGTTGACAAGTGCATGAGGAGGAGAAATCTCAGATGACACCGCTGAATCTGCCCATTCATTAGCCCAAACAAGCTTATCTGCTTAAAGTCTTTGGCTAAGACCCCTTTTTCACAGAGGAATGACTCACCTCCATATTGCCTCGTTATTCACTAACAGCAACAATTACGTCATCCTGTTACTGGCTGTTGAAGATTATAGAGTTATTTGTGGAAATCCTCTTTATACATGATATCAAATACTGTGCCAGAGGTGTGTGCGTAAAACCAGGAGGTGTAAATCTGAGAAGACTGAGTGATTTGAAGAGTTAGCCAAGGCTATCAATTATTGATAGCCTTGGCTAATATAGTTTTACATTTGGTGCAACAGATTAGTTTAAAGGAATAGTATAGTTCCACTTTTTTTTTTTTTTAAATCCCATGAACATGTAGATGGTTTAGTTTATTTTAGCATAAAGACTGAAAACATAGCGAAACAGCTATCATAGCTATAGGCTCACTATTTCCTCCTATCTCCAGTCTTTATAGTAAGGTTGTATGGCTGCACATCCTGCTACCCATTAACTGCTGGATCTACTTCATTGTTGATGATATCACACTAGCTCAGCTACATTTATAAGTATGTAGAGGCATGAGAAGACAGCATAAAATAAAATAAATAAAAATACTATTACAGATAATCTTATCTGAAATGTAGGAAAATACATCCTGGACTGTTGCAGTTACTGTATTGCAGTTGGGATCTCATGATTCTGCCATTTATTTATTTGGAAGCCATATATACTTGGGAGGAACGGCGCGGAATTGTGAACTCAATCACAGCACGAGGGGATGTCAGTGCACAGGGCGCTCCCTGTGAATCACACACTGAAAGGCTATCACCCAAACCTCCAAGGTCCACCGCCAACTCATCAGTCATCGTGGACCAGACCAGGCCGCAGACTGATCAGCCATGCACATGCCCAGTTCACTGGGGACATTCACAAACTCTGCCCCTTCTTCCATCTCCCTTATATCCATACCAATATCCATATTCTGGACTGAAAGCATAGCATAACATATTCCAAGGTCTGAGTGTGACTTTGCCTCTCACAATTCTGTCATTCTGCCGAGATTGTGTGTGAAACTGAAGGCCATGGAGGCTTGTTTTGTCACACTGTCTGCTCTTTCAAGATAGGTTTTCATACTTTTATTTATAGCTTTAATGTTTTTAGTTGGTCGTTATTTTGTACTTCCCTGCTTGTCATATGGTTGGGCCTTCAATTAAAGTCAGATATGGATTCTAAGGAAATGCATGTTTTTGGTGCTCCCTTGTTTTTTGTTTTTTTTTGTATTTATGTTTTTGTTTATAAAGCAGTGTGATTTATGGAAGTGCACACTTATTTGTATTTTGAATAAATCTAGTCGTGGAATCACACTGGAGAGCTCTCAAGGGTGTTTCCCAAAAGAATATTAAAATAGTAAAATATGTACTTGTTTAAAAATAAGACAGGAAATAATAGCCCCATGAGGCTGTAGTGCTCATTACACACTATAGGAACATCATTTATAGCATTTAGCATGCTGTCCCAAAGTACAGCTGACCGTGATAGAAATTCGGATATTAATTTCAGTGATATCATAAACTGCCGTATTGGACATGATTATTTTGACCTGCTGGTTGCGTTAAATTAAAAGTCACCAGGGCAATAGTGAACGCCCGCTTCTAATTTCACAGCAATCCATCCACTTGTTGAAATCTTAGGCCAACAGAATCTTATTCCCCAGATGCTGTTGTAAAACACACATACTGTATGTTTTAAACAACATTTGTTCGACATGATGTGAGAGATGAGGAAGAAAACGTGCATAAATGAGTGACAAAGAGGTGCGCAGGACATCAGGGGTAATGCAAATTTGCATGATTACACAGACAGATGAGTGATTTACCTGCACTTATGTCTGACAACCATTTTTTGAATGTAGGATATTGGAATGGCATTTGATCCTTTATTCATTCTTTATTCATTTATACATTCAAACTGTTGCTGCTGAGCAAAGCCTGCATCCTCTGTGTAAATGCTGTGTGCCAGTGAGGATACAGGAAATGATGTTTATGTTGCAAAATTTCACCACCAGGACACAGATACTTGATGGGATGTGCAATGTAGTTGATCCAGTGCATCACATGGCAGAACTCTTTTGTGATTGACACTTTTCCAACTGATTTTCCACTTGAGGTTTTCAGGATTATATGCCCATATCAATCTTAACTGCCTTAACTCTTGAAACATGTGTGTATGCCACTGCATGTAGTATTTTATGTGCATTGGAGGAAGGAATACAGAGAGCAAAAAGATTTATTTTCTTCTTTTCTACATCAACCAGCACCTTCTAATTCTCAGTCCCAAACGCCTATGGTGAAAGTCAACCAATATCCCCTGACCCACCGCTTGCTCTCCTTTCTGTGTTTTTTCCAAGTTTTCCAATTACAGTTTTCAAAGTTTAAAAGTATTATCTGCCTAGTTCACTTGCTCTCGCTGGCTTATTCAAGCCCGCTGCCCCTCTGCACACTATATGGCGCCTTCTCTGCCATGCACATTTGGCACACTCATGCCCAGCCTAAGCCACATTAGAAAATAGATGATATGACAATTTCACACATATAACGTTATCCTTTGCTTCACTCCAATTCACCTGTAGCCAGGCAATCTCCCTCAAGTAAGCACAATAATAAATAAACAACATTATTACCATAATGTTTGAATAAAAAAAGAGAAGAAGAAAAAAAAACTTTGAATGGAAGCAGGAGTTGGGAGGGGGTGCAGGGGAGGAGAAATATTTGATTAATCTTCTTAACACGTTTCATGTGCAGATTCTTTGAGTTAATTTCAAGGACCATGCCTAAAGGAGATTACCTCCCCATGCTCCTGCACATTTGCTCATGAGTGATTTTGTTTATTCATGTTTTATATTATAATGCTCCTCCTGCCGTCTGCAGCCACAGAACCACTGGCAAAAAGGCAATTTATTTCCCACTCTGCACATGATGGAGACAGCTGATAATGTCACCGGGAAATATGAAGACCGCTGGGATGGGACCAAACAGCCTACTATTTATGTATGGAATATAAATAAAATATTTTTGTGTGGGTTCCCTTAACCCACACATAGTCCCAAACATCTGCCTCCTTCCAACAGCCCCCTCCAAAAAAAAAGTTGCTGTTACAATGAAGTTGTTAGTCATTGAATTTTTTTAAACAAGCATTTATGGTGCGGTGTGTGTGTGTGTGTGTTTATGTATATCATTCTTTCTGATTTGCATATCTGTCATCTGTCAGTAGATCAGCACCTGCAATAACATGGATCATTACAGAGAGTCATATAAAAGGTCAAAGATGCATTCAAGTTCTCAGGGGTTGCAGATTATGTCTCTGCTCAGTTGCCAATCACACTCATCATCAAGAGCTTATGGTATGCTCATCCCAGCCAGTGTATGTAACTCCTTCATATGAAAACCCATCCACAGTATGTTGTCATGACATATATGACACAGCCCCCTCATATTTCATTGATGTGACTCAGTTCAGAACATGCATCAAAGTCTTTTTCATCACTCCTGCTAATATGGATTTATCTGTTCCGCTGGCAGTGATGGGATGGATGACGTAACTGTTTACAGTGACTGCTATGCTCACGCTGGATGACGAGGACGACAGTGATGATTATGACCAACGCTCTCTGCCCAGCAGACGGGTCGGGATGGCAGGATTTATGGCCCGCGGTGCCCATCCTCGGCACAAAACGCATTGTCTCTGGGTAGATCGTTCAGCCTGTCCTTGCTTTATTGATCTCACTCCTCACAAGTTCACAACTTCCGCGTTCCCGGTGCTTCACTTGACAAGAGAAAGATTTAGTGGAGGGATGAGGTCAGATAGAGGAAGAGAGATGGAGGGAAGGGGGTAGAGGAAGAAGGAGGGTGAGACGCAAGAGATGGAACGAGTAAAAGGAAATGAGAGAACCAGGAAGGAGGCGAAGTAAAGAGAGGGAGCGAGAGAAAAGGATGAGGGCAGAGGAGGGAGTGAAGTAGGAAGAGAGGAAAGAAGAAGAGAGAGTAACTTCCTTTGGGAGGACACAGCTCTAGGCCAGGTCAAAGAAGATTGATACTTCTAAGTGCGTAGAAGCCTGCAGAATTAGCCTCTGGTACAGTGGAAATCCACTGGTAAACACACCCAGTAGCTCTCAAAGGTGTCCATATCAATCTCAGCACTCTCATTTTGGAGTGCACACTGTATCCACACAGGCACTCATATCTCATAAGTGTTTGACTCTGTGAAGTGGTCATTGAGTGACTGTACTGGTGTACTGTAAATCCAAACATCTCTGGATCTGACTTCAGCACTCAGTCCATCATCTTTTCACGTGGCATCATCACTTTTAGCACTTTTAAAACTACATGTTCAAGATGTGTGGACAAGCACGTGCAAACATGTGTTGACAGGCATAGTCTGTGGTCCAAGGTGACATACAGAATGTTTCAGCCAGTCTCCTCTTTGTGATCTTCAAGTTGTGGTAGTCTGTCAAATCCCCTCCCAGACATGACTTTGAATGACCTCCTGGTGTTTCTTCTGCCCGTCTCCTTTTGGAGAGCGTTGGCCTTTTTTCCCCAGAGTCCACAAGATCACATAATACTCTGTACTGCTCACAAAGCCCACAGGGAGTGTGAAGAAGGCAAGGGAGGCAACTTGCATAATGCTGGGCCGCACTCATAACCCACCAGCCCTGGGGGAGGAAAAAGCCAAGGCTCTGTAATGTTTATGTCGACCTTTGTTTCCTAATT
This sequence comes from Echeneis naucrates, assembly GCF_900963305.1. Taxonomy (NCBI): domain Eukaryota; kingdom Metazoa; phylum Chordata; class Actinopteri; order Carangiformes; family Echeneidae; genus Echeneis; species Echeneis naucrates. Next base: position 10,596,397 of record NC_042532.1, read on the forward strand.
GGCCTGGCCACTACAGCGCGTTGTGTGTGTATTTCAGTGTGTATCATTGGTGGGAGGGTCTTCGTGTGTACATGTATATCTGCGTGTGTATATACACAGACGCGCACACAAACACATATATAATACACTGTACATTTCTACTGTGTATGTGCAGACTATTCATTGTTAATGACTTGTCTGGTGTCTTCTTCGCCAATCTGCTCTCGCAACATTCATTAGCAGTGAATAAGGAGCTGCTCCACAGAGTAACCCTTTATCTTTTGAACTCAGACACTGTGATAAGGATTTGAGAATGACTAGAGAACAGAGTGCACTCCGTTCAATTACTTGTCTGTCATTTGAAAAGCAGATAGCTAGACTTCCAAATGAAGCTGGAGAAGCTGGAGCAGCTGAAATGTGAATTTATATGTTATTCTTTTCAAAAAACAAAGTTGGATGTCTTATTGAGGTGGTGAACGGGAAAATACAGTGAAATGTGCCTGTGTGTTGCGCTGTCAGCCTTTGATAATCAGACTTTTTATTCTTTTGCTGAAGTCAGTGAATGCAGAGTACACACAAGGCAACACACATGGGAGCGCAGCAGAGAGTTTTAGGGTGTGATCCAAAAATAAAATAGGTCATCAAATTACCCCTGTGATTGTGTGTACCTGCCCAATTATGATTGATCTTTGCAAGAGAAAACAAAGTGGTGTATTTTATTTGCATGTTAAAAGATGCTGTCTTTCTCTCCCTCTCTCTCTTTCTCCTAGCACCATAATTATCTCAAATGTGAAATGCTATTTAGGTATTCATAATTTATTTCTGTGTGGGGAGGACACAATAGACAAGCATGCAACGCTCTGCCAAGCCCCAGATTTTTTTTCTAAATTAATTGAAAATCTCATTTGCATGAGGAGAAAATCAAACACTCATTTCCATACATGAGATTATAAAAAGATAACTGCTAGTGTTTGTTGTTCCATATTTGATCTGAGCATTTCCACCTCATTGCTAAATGCTGCAAATAGGGCTGGAGTGTAACCTCCAAACTAATGTTCACAAGGCTGCCTGATGTTATGTTTCAGTTCAAATGTCTCACAATTTTTTGCCTGTGTTTTCCAAACGTTGTGTGCAATCATGCAAATGTGTGTTTTCGTCAAAGCCCTGTTGATTCCATATCAAAAACAGAAAATGCATAGCTGCGTAGCTGGGTGTCTGCCAACTTCGTAAAGAGGCAACGCCAGCCCAGCTGGATGTTGTGTAGGGAAGCGGATGTGTGGAACAGACTGCAGCAGTCAGTCAGTGATCTTCTCTGTGATTTCTGACGTGAGAGATCAGAAGTGTCCTGTTTCTTACCTTACAAACAACCCCATGCATTCCAACTCTTACTGTTTTCTCCCTTCTCTCTCTAACACACAAACACACACCCGCAAACACATTTACACAAACACAACCCCCTTCTATTCCAGGCGGACACCATTACAGATCTGGCCTCAGCCTCTGTTCTCTTCTTGAAGGTCATTAATGCACCCCACGACATGGTCAGACACTAAGAGATTTCCAAACCCCCCCAACCCCCCAACCACCAGCCAAAAAAAAAAAAAAGGTGAGGGGGGGGGGGGGGGGATTGGTGATTAATGTGATGTATTTGGCGGTCTGAACAACAGGAAAAAAAATAAGCAAGCCCAAAAAAAAAAAAAAACCTGGCCTGAATATTGCTGGGCATGACTTAGTGTGGCGCTGACACATTTCTGTCTCACATTATGAATCAGTTATATTCATTTGAAACGAGACCATAAACAGTGTGATAAGATATTGTCCAATGAGGGATTCTTCTAAATATGGTCTATGGGGATTTGCTGTTGCTGGTGCTTGTTGCACAGCTTCTCGCAGTCTGTGTGGGGAAATCAGCATTGTGGATCATTAGTTTCTATTTTTTTTGTTTATCTCTACAGGTTCTCTGCTGAAGCTCTCTTCCCAACTGTAAATCTGTCTTTGATTTTTTTTTTCTTTCTTTAGATTAATTTTTTTAATCATTAATTTTTTAGTGCTTGGCATGCTAGTTAGCGTCTCATGAGTAGCACACTCGCCTCAAAAGTCATGTCACCTATTAAGTACTAATTACATTCAATACCTCTGTGTGTTCTGTGTCAACCACCGTATGCACTGACTGGGTGAGTAAGTTGTAAACATTCAGGGTTTTGCCGCTAATGATCAGGTTACAATCTCCATGTGTTAGATGCAAACCTAAACTCTGTAGTTTTTTCACACAGGTGAGGATGAGGTTGAGGGTTATGTTGTGTGTGTGTGTGTTTTGTTTTTTTTTTTTTTTTCAATTGAGATAAATGTAGCAGTAATATTTTGCATAGATTCATACAGCATGTATAAAACTGCATCTACATTCATACCACACACACTGTACACAGATACACCACTGCAGCTGTATGTGTGCCGACCTCTACCCAATAGCTGGCAAAGGACAACTGTCAAATTAAATGACATAAGGTATATTTTATTTCTCTGTGCATCTGACCTAAGCATTTTGCCTCAGAAATATGTGCTATGTATTTTCGTCGGCTCCAGCGCAGGTAATTGAAAAGCATTGCTCAGTGTAGCGTATGCACTCAGACATGCGATGAGGCCACCATTACGGTTCAGCATGGCCTGAAGGGATGAGGGGATGGAGGGATGGAGGGATGGAAGGATAGAAGGACTGTGTGCCATGATAGAAATTTTAGATTAACTGGGGCCCTCGCACTTCTCTCAATGTCAGCAGATTAACTGGAATCTCCAACTAAGAAACATCCTGTGTTTTCACCATTTTCATCGTCATCTTTATTTTAACAGTAATAATTTGATCTCCCTTCAGTGATGTAAATGGAAGTGTACAGCACACGCAGCACTTAAGACCTTAAATCTTCTTCTTAAATGACGCGCATGATTTTTTAAAATTTTATTTATTTTTTTTTTCTTTCCCTTATGGCCTTCACGGAGAGTGTGCAGTAAATGGGGAGGCAGCGTGAATACTCAGTGCTTCATGTAATAAGCATATAATTAAACTCCTCTGACAATTACATCATGCATTATCAGCCTAAGCCAGATCCATTACTCTTCTCGATCAATGGCTTGGCCACAATAGGCCTCCTACTCTGACTGCACCAGGGATTGGCGGCCAGGCAGCTGCAGGCTTCTTTGCTGTATTGCAGGAACAGTAAGTGCTGTTAGTGACATCCAACACCAAGGGTTCGAATGGGGAAGGGGAGGAGGGTCGGCTACTTAATGCTAGGTAAAGGGGAAGAAGGAAATGGGAATTAGTCCTGATGAGGACAGTGAGGAGGTAGTGCAGCTACTTGCTAAGGCTCTAGAGTGTAATGATGAGTCATGGTAGAGTAAATTAGAGTGTGGTCCTTTTTTCCCCTGCAGTATCCCAGATCAGTGTCTCTAACAATGAAATCCTCAAAGATTACAGAGGTCGAGCAAAGGCTAGTCCAGCGCTGAATTGCATAATTATTATGAATTAAACATCAGAGGAAGTTCCCACTAAGCATTCAAGTTCACAGAAATACAACAACACTTCAGATGTAGAGTGCTTTAAAGTCCCCCCCCCTCATTTGGCAGAGATGGTACAAGGAAGAAATTCAGGGTTAATGAGAGGGAATAAAGTTGTTGCATTGCCTCACGGTCGGGCTGAAACAAGCACTTTCTTTCAATAGATTATCAGATATGATCACATATTCAACAACATCATTAGCAGAAAGAATTCAGAAGAACGTCCACACACATGCCATCTGCCAATGTGATGTGCAAAAGCTACGAATTTATTATTTTGATCACTTGGCCAAATCCTTTCTGCCTGTCAGAGTGGCCTGAGAGGAGCAACCACAGGCCGTGCGAATAGATTAAATCAGCCCCAGCCCATCCTCTTTCTGGCTCCATCTGCTTTCCACTATTCCCTTTCTCACTCCTTCAATGGCTGCCTCTCACCCTGCCCTCAGTTCATCTATTCCCCTACTCATCCATCCATTTCATATTCCCCCCCCCACCCCCTTCTTCCTATGCTCTCCTGCTCCTTTTCACCAAAATTATTGCATTACACATCCAGGGGACATCCATTAGCTTGGAACATGTTCTTTCTTCTCCTTCGTCTTTTCCTCTCTTCTTCCTGTCCTTCCAGGAATTGGCTGAGGCAATGTTATTTCAGATTATACAGTTGTTAAAGCTCATTTTAAGCTAACAACAGGACATCAAAAGCGGTGAACCCTGCACAGAGGGAGAGGAGGAGGTGTTGATGGAGTTTCTGGGCAGGTGAGAAATGGAGAGGGGATGTGAAAAAAAGACCTGATCAGATGGAAGAGGGAGATTAGAGAGGGAATTATTAATGGGGCCAGGGCCCTTTGGAGCAGGAGATTTGTTTGGAGGAGGATGCAGAACTGCATGCAAGATAATCGAGAGGGGAAAAACAGTTTTCCTCTTCTTTCACACACTCTGAAATTGGAAGATATGAGCATCTGGACAGAAGGTATCGTTGTTACTCTTTCACACAAATGATTTTGATGAAAAAATACAATGTTAAGACTCCTGAGATTAAAAAAGTACCCTAAACTGATAAAACCAATACCTTGGTAACTCTTACTGTGCAGTCTATGCTAGAAACTCCTTGGAAGAAACCTTTCCATGCCAACTGCCCTTTTCTAGAAAGTATACTGCTTTTTTTTTTTTTGTAAACGCTGTACATGTTTTCCAGGAGCAAGCAGGTCACCCCAAAGGGAGTTTAAGTGATTGATGTCCTGGTGTCGTGCTGATTGACTTCATGGTTGCATACCCTGGAAGAAGGGATGAAATACTCTGTGGTGGGGCAATCACAGCTGTCCCCAAGGATCGGTCCCCCATCCACCCACACACCTTTGCAGGGTGAACAGGCTAAAGGCAGTGCTGTTCTCTGCGTAAACTGGGACCCGCACATGAACACACTTGTTTTGTTTCTGTGTTTGATGGGGAATTTAGGGGTCAGTTGGTCTTGATCCCTGTTTCCCCAGGAGGTCAATATGACCATTGTGTTCTGACGCAGAGGGTTTGCAGACTGGGGAGTTACCTGTGGTTCAACGTCTGTCATTCAGTTTGTATGTGCAGCTCAATGTAGCATATATTGTACGAACCAGCTGCACATCTGTTGTGATTCCATAACACCATTGGCTTTTTGTGCTTTCCTTTATTTGCACTGTAATCTTCTGATGTACTGAGGCTGTATCTTAAACACAAAGTGCCCTATGCACTACACAGGCCTGGCACTGTATTTATATTGGGGTTTCAAATGATGAGAAGCAGATGGAGTGTGTCAAAGATAAAAGGGAAGGAAGTATGAAGTATGACTAAGGTTATAATGATGGGGAGCCAAGACCCAGGAGACCCAATACACATTTCTCTCTCTCTTGCTCTCTCTCTCTCTGCCTCCTGCTTTCTGTTTTGCATTTGCTGATTTTTTTTTTTTTTTTTTTTTTTTTTTTTGGAGGCCAGTCTTGAGATGTTTGCTTATTTAGCCTCAGACCAGATTCACACCAGATCAATCTGTGGTAGTGCAGAAGAATAACTCCCCTCCAGCTGTTGTTCGTCTTTGTGGTAGAGATGGGAAAAAGCTGCAGGAAGGGAAATCTTAAGTGGCCAAGTACTGGCTGGTAGTGAAGCCAGACTAATATCAAGCTCATTGCTCAGTTCTTCAGCCAGTATCGATCTACCATAATGTATGTTTAGCTGATCCTGTTCTAAACTCCTTTCAGTAAACAGGCCACAGTCAATACTGTCACACCACGTTTGACTAACACTGCCATGCCAAGCCAACAATCAGGGCGCCCCCCCCCCACCCCCTGTTTGGCGTTGCATGTCAGATAAAGGGAGTCCAGGAGAAAAAAAAAAACCCACACAAACAAACAACAAAAAAACCCCATCCTTCAACTACTTTAAAAACCGCCCAACATTAAGATTCATCAAAACACGGGTGGTGGCAGGCAGTGGTGGAGATGCTAATGGGCGACAGAGTCCCAAACTGTCATGTAGCAGTGTTGTTTGTGTCATCTCCAAGAGCCAGCCCCCCATGTGCACCTGCTGCTGGTGGGGTTCATTATGGATTCCTCTAATGGCTTTTAGAGTTTTAATAGCAGGGTTTTGCATGGAGCGAGTAATGAATCACTAGATGTCGTCCCTGTGCCTAATGAGAGCACCCACTGTTCCTCAGATACACAAGGAAGAGATAAGCATGGCAGGCAGCTCCTGGAATCTGTCTTTATTTATTCATTTGTACATATTTGTTTGTGAGATGGAATATTTGTGCAACTGTCTCATTTTAGGTGGAAAACACACACAGAACTTCTACACTCTTGTTAACTTGGCCAATCCCATTTTTTTTCCCCCCCTTGGATAGAGTTGGTGTGTTTGGGATTGTGTTGTTTTTAATTGCGAGCAGAGGATTTGCAGCTTTCTCTGACAGTTAATATGCTTCCCTCACAACAGAAAATAAGCCGGGAAACACAGAGGGGGTGGAACAACAGGGGAGGGTGCTGGCATCACGCACCTGTGGTCCTAATGAGAATGGCTGCTCTAACATTGGTCATATCCATTAACATGGTTTTCAGCTTCCTATTTCCTTTGAATTGGAAAATAAAGAGGAAAAAAAAAAGTCATCAGCAACTTTTTTTTATTTATTTATTTTTTTTATTTTATATATTACATTTTTTTACACCTAACTATGAAGTGATCCTCCATCCTGTAGCCTAGCCTGTGAGAGGAATCTAGAATTTCTTTCTTATATAGTTTTCCATTATGACTCCTTTGGTGAATTTTCATTGAAGTCTCTATTATTTTTCATTCCATAGGTATGCATGAAGCCACATCAGGAGAGTGTCACTTAAGTCAGAGAGTAAAAAAATCAGTTTACGTCTTACAACCCCAATCAATATGACCTCTAGAAAACACATTGGCATAATCAATCATTCAGTCATATGTTTTAAAATTCTGTCTTTCAGCAGCAGGTGACAGCGCTGCTGCTGGATTACCATCAATAGCTCTCATTCAGGTATATGTGCAGTGCGGGGCATTACCTCTTATTGGGTGCTACCTTTATGCAGCTGAAATGTTTGATGAAAAATAGAAAGTGGAGGGAAGACTCTGCTCGTCAAGCACTTTTTTTGATGAATCACTGTTATGTTGGTGGTGTTGTCTCTTGGTGGAATGAGCCGGTTCGATATATTCACTCTGTCTCCTCCGAAGCAACAGACAGCTGTCTGTTTGCACAAATTGACTGCAGGTGCTGATGTAATGAAAGTGTAGGAGCGCCGGCTTCTGCGTACAACTGGAGCAGAATTACACTGAAGCAAAGGTCATATGCACAAATTATATAATGTGCAAAGCTCAGACAAATACTTCACCCTAAATGCATAAAATGATACAGGACTTCTACACTTCTCATGATGAACACCGGTGAGGTAAATTTAAAGTAAGTGAGTTAAAGCCATCATCCCTTATTGATTTCCCTTCCTGAATTTGTACCAATCACAGCAGACAGTGAAAGCCACTTAAAGGGGAATGTTCTCGTATGGGAAACTCGAGTTGTTGATTGTGCCAAATATGTTCCAGATATTGACATCAGATATATGTTCCAAATATTTTGTACTTAGATTGTTCTCTATAAAGCTGTCTCCCTGAAACCCAACTGTATGCAGCTCAAAGATGGGATATAAAATACCATGGAATTCAAACCAATGCTGCTCTAGCGTAATTTTCAAGGTGAAACGCCTACTCCTCCATAAATGCATGGCCCCTCCATTTGGTTTGGCAACAATTGCTCCTGTAAATATCGACCCTAGACTATTCTAATGTTCTGCAATGAATGAGAATAAGGCTTCCTGGAAAGTGAATTCTCCAAGACGGACCCTCCACATTAACTAATGCTTGACATATAGTGGTATGGGCATGTTGTACCCTGTACAGCATGTGCACTTTGTCACAAGAGTTTTGAAATCAATCAGCCCATATGAGTTATTCACAGTCCAACATCAAAAAGGCATTACTTATCTAAGGCTTTTAATTTCCAATCCATCTGTCGAGCGAGTTGAAATATGGAATCTCATTACTTTGAACTAGTGGGGAGGGGGGACAACATAAATCATTTTATTTTCATCTTGCGCTGACAGAGTCTGTTTAGAACTGGACCAGGGAAGAATGGCTGAGAAAGTGGGAGTCGGAAAGTGAAAGTGACAATCAGAAAACAAGAAAGAGATCTGAAGTGACACTTGGAAAGACAGAGAGAGGGGGAGAGATTACAGCATTTTTTTCACACGCGTTTTCTGCAGCATCTGGAAAATGTTCGATTAGGGCAGCAGAGTTCTACCTGCAAATGACAAGGTTAGACATGTGTCCACGGTTCCAATGGTATAAAGGCAGCTAACCTTATGGAATAGGTTTGGTTTGGTATGATTTAGGAAGAAAAAAAAACTTGATCAGAATGTTTGCAATAAGTACTTCTTTAATATGTCAATCTATGCTAAAATGATAACAAGGTGGTCGAGTTTGTGGAGCAGTTATGGAGCACTGGTCAACACTGTGAGTTTGTGTTTTCTTGGCTCACCCATCCACTTCAATCTCATCCTGTATTTTATCTTTATACAATATTGCTCGATTTCTTCATTTGCCCCTTCAATAAATCATCTTTTTAACAATGGAACAGAGCGAAGTGAAAGTGCGCTGCAGCATAGCTCACCTGAGGACTAATTTTTGTAGCCCTGGAACTTGCTCAGAGTTAGTTAGACTCAAGAAGAAGATTCAAGTCCACATAGACCAGCCTGTTTTCAAATAATGTACTAACGAGTGTATGATGTAAAGGGCCCAATATGTATCAAGTCATTCAGTACAACAATAATAACTTCCAAACAGTCGAGAAGACTCACAGGAGGGCTCCTTTTCAACTAATTATTCATACCACCCTGAGAGGGATTGAGACACAAATTGAGTGTAGTTCCCCTTTAAATCCATCACTGTACTCCAGTCTAATAATTCATGTCTATTACAGACCCTCTAAATTATTCATTTGCCAAGATAATGAAAATATGCTAATTAGAGAATTGCTATCGAAAAAGGATGCATAACACTCCTCAGCCATCATAATTAGGATAAGTAATCGTTTAAGCATTACTTTGTGAAGTTGACTTATTAGGGCCTGTCAGCTTCTTGTAAAGGATCAGAACACCAAAGTGTGTTTGATTGAAGGCAACATTTTTGATGACTCATTTAAGAAAATACAGTCCAGACTAGTTTCAGGATATTTGAGGGAACCTTGTGGAAATTACTGTGTAACTGTGGGCAAAATACATAATGCCGGAGTTGCAAGAATGCTCAGACATGTTTTTGCCAGCGAACAGCTTTGAGCCCAGGAATTGTGTACAGACTTTTGCCGGGGCTGTATAGATTTAAAAAATAATTTGAAACATGGCCTAAGGAGTGAAATAGTACTTGTTCTCAAACTGTCGCCTTCACTCAGCTGCTTCTGATTAAGCAAAGGAAACCCTTCAATCACTCTCCTTCAGTCCGCCCTTTTTCTTCTCTCCTTCTCTACGTTTTCCTTTCACGATGGGGCCACTGAGCCATTTCCAACAGAGAGCTATTCTGAAAGTTTATCAACAGCTCCTAGTCAATCCATTGCGTCTTCTTTGTGCTCTCTTCTCCGGGTTCCCTTTCCATCTTTCTCCCCCTTGGGGCCTGCTAGAAAGGAGAGCTCTGTCATGGCCCTGTGGAGAGAAAATGGCGGAATTCATCCCATGCTGTGTCGGTGATAACACTCCAGAGCGTGACACATCCCGCCTCAGATTACAAGCAGAGGATTCATTCCTTGCATTCTCCTTGTCACCTCGCCTTCAATGCTGGCATTAAGCAATTTGCCTTACAATAATGGGCTCTATCAAGGAAGAGGCCCTGTCTGCAAAAGGCTGGGTTCCTGTGCAGCCATCATGTTACAGGAATTAGCATTCACTGTGCACAGTTTGTAAACACAAAGGTGCACAAGCACATGCATGCTTGCCCTGGAGACAATAAAGCAACGGGTGTCACTTTGAACATACATTTATACACAGCGCTGCTAATAAAACTCTTTCTAGACGGATGCTCATAGATTCTATATGAAAACACAGCAATGGATAAAATTGATACCTTAGCCCTGGATATGATTTTATAAGTGACCCAGATTACAATAAATGACACTAACTATGAGTTATCAGCTGAACTGTGAACTGTCCGCCGCATGCAGCACAGTTGCCGAAGCCGGAGAGAGAATAGTGCTGACTAATCTCTCTCTCTGTGTGCCTGCCTGGTGCCAGGGCTGATGCAACTCTGCCAGGAAGCAGTCTGTTAACAGATATCTGAGTCGCAGCAATTGCGTGCCAAGACTGAGTCACTCGATTCCTCAATGGGCTTTTTTCCCTGTTTTTTTTTTTTTTTTCCTTTTTTTCCTTCACTTGCAAGGTCTAGCATATGAAGATAGAAAGATAGGCACAATTTCCAGTCAGCAACTAATGAATGATGTCATTTCTATAAAGTAAAGTAGCTACTGCAGAGACTGACAGCAGACGTGGCGTGTATTTATTTCAACGAATTTGCCAGTTTGAGCAAGTGAGAGAAAATGGTACATTAATTAGGGTAAAAAGGACGCCACATGAGTAAAGGGGTTCAAACTTGTAAAAACAAGGAAGGTCACATTGTTGGGGCTGACAGTGATAAGTTCCATGTAGCATGACAAAAATGGCACACCACGGCAAAGCAGTCAGTAGGTGGGCTGCAATTGTAGTCAGATGTTGCCATTTCCAGATTAGAGCCACACTCCCATTTTGAAATTGATTCATTGTGGCTGTATAAAATATGTGTTGTTCTTCCTTATACTGTATTATAATAGCTCAAATCTGTCACTGTTGGAACCAAAGTTACGGGCTTCCTCCTCTTTCATTGTGTCTTGTTAATATGAAACAACTCCAATAAAGTTCCTACAGGTAGGGACTTTGTTCATATGCCTCACAGAATGAACTGGGACACCATTTTTACTCACTTTTTTTGTCCAATGGCATTTAAATGTGCTTTGGTTTATGCTGACGTAATGGCAATTGACTGATGTCAAATGTCAGTAAACATGATATTCCCTCATACAGCATGTTTGCACTGTGCATTGTGACAGTGAGGATGTTGCCATTAGCATTCAGCTCAAAGATGTGCTCCTATGACTCTATCAAAGAGGAGCAGATCATCCAGATATTAAACTTGCAGTAAGTGTGACCTTGCAAACCAACTCCGGCCATGCAGAATCCTGGCTTGGAAAAGTCTGTAACAATACTTTGCTGTATTCACAGCTCACAGCTCATATCATCAAAAGCTCAACCCCCTCTCATCCTTCCACACAACCAGTTCAGGTCTCATAATGAAGCTATTCACACTTCTATTCCTTGTTCTATTCCTTTCATTTTTAATACCAACACTGCATCTCGCCTTCCTTTCCTCCTGCAGTACTCTGCTTAACAACGCTGACCCTCGCTGACCCCAACTCAACCTCACTGTCTTCCTCTGAGTAGCTAATGGCCAGCAGACCTCATCTCTCTATTGACCCCTTGCCCATAGCGAGGTGAATTATGGCACCTGAGCTGTGGTCTAATGCAGCAGGTCCTGACACAGAGACATCAGTCCAGAAGGGCTGGACCAGGCAGACTAATGATGCAGACATTGGTAAATGACGGGCAATGTTAGAGAGGGAAAGAGACAGGCAGGGTGAGAGAGAGAGAGAGAGAGAGAGAGAGAGAGAGAGAGAGAGCCTATTAGGGCTGATTGTCTCATCATTGTACAGGGAAGACAAACAGTAAGACAATGGAGTTCATTTCTCCAGGGTGACTTTTTTCTGCCTGACTTCATCCTGGGCACTGATCAATGAATTGATTATGGACTTGATATGACTGCTGATTGCGAGTCTGGCAGATACCGAATACTGCTGCTGAGCAGCTGATCTGATGCCTTTGAAGTGATGTCTCTCCTTGGCCATTATTCATGTTTTGTTGGCACTGCAGAGTAAATGTTGTAAAGGTTTTGAAGGTCAACTTTTAAAACATGTGGCCATGTTTTCATTTGAAAGAGATTAGATTTTGCATTATGTGTCAGAAGGAGAGTGTGTTTTGTTGGCCACTCAGGTTTCTGTCCCTCTTTCTCAGATCTAGATGAGATTTGTATTAAAGTAAACTGCAGCCACAATATGCTTTTGCTCTGGTGTCTGGACACACTCTGCCTCCTGCTGTCAGTATTGAAGAGACCCACTGCCCCTTTCGCGCCCACCCCCTCTCTTTCTCCTCTTCCCTGCTCACTGCAGTCCCTCCTTCCCCCAATTACCCCCTCTTTTTGCCTGTCCTGAGACAGAGGATGTGTGATGACAGAAGTGTCAGCACAGGTCACGGTGATCCTGTCCTGCCGTTCTGTTCCCACTGGCCCTGGAGTTGATGCATTCCTCCCTGTTCTCAGTCCCCACCAATCTGCTCTCTAGGCTCTCAGGATCCACATTCCTGCCCGTCAAGAGCTCCCAGCGTCCAGCTTCACAAGGGTCTAGTTACAGTGGACTATAGTGGGAGAGTGGCCTGTGTGAATGTTTCCCTTTCTAATCCTTCATATCTCCTCTTACTCTTCCATATTAGTCACTGTGTGAACATCTTGCTTTCTTTTCCTACCTGTGCTGTATATATGTTCTCTTTTTCTGGTCTGTCTGTGTTTAAGTCCTGTCTTTTCAGTCTCTATACCTTCCAGGGCTGGCTAAGTGCTTAGTTGTGGTTCAAACTTCTACCTGCCTGAGGCCAAATAGCACTTATTTAAGGAAAATAAATTGAACCACTTTTTTTTTTTTCACTTTTTTGAAGAAATAGCAGTTTAATGCATTTCACAGCAAATGCGTCTTGCTCTTTGCCTTTTACCAAAATTTGCCTCTGCTGACCTTCTGCATGTGTTTCAGCACTTGTTTCGTGTACTTAGGGGATTTAAACCAGTTATTACTATAAACACTGCTTTTATCACCATATTTCTAATCATAAAGGGGTTTAATTGTATTCAGTAAATCATGAAACCTGGGTTGTGATTGTTCAACTAGAACTGTGCAGAAGTCATCCATCCAGCTATAACTAAATTCCCTGTTCAGAGTCACAGCTGATGTAGGGTTGCCAGTTGCTCACAGGGCTCAGACAAACAAATTCACACTTGCATTCACACATATGGGCTGTTGAGGGTTTCCAGTTAACCTAACCTGGATGGTCTCAGACAAGCTGTTTGCACAGAGTCCGCTGTACATCCATAAAACCCTGCAAGAATCAAACTTTAAAGCAGCCAATAAATAGAAAGTTGCTTCTCGGGGTCAGTTTATTCTGTATCGGGTAAATTCTCTGTGTTAAACAGGGTGTTGATTGGCTTCCTGTTTCTCTTTTTTCTGTAGATGGATATAGCTGCAAACCCAAAATGTAAAACCCCCTAGTTTCCCTCTTTGTTTATGAATTTAATTTATTTACAATTAGAGAAAATTTGGCAAGCAAAATGCTCCCCGTAAGTAAATGACTCAAAGAGTTTAGATTTATTGAGTTTTAATGAAACAATGTTTTCAAATTAACAACATATCAGTTGGAACAATTTCTATTTATGTAAGGTAACAGTTATCTCAAGGCAAATTGGCAGAGGTCTGGATCGTATTCTTTATAAGGGATGTGATTTTATAGAGCGTGTCATTTATAGAGCCCACACACAGAGTATTCTCACGGCACCAGGCAATCCCCGTCTCCTCCAGAGAGTATAGCATATTTGGTAACTTGGCCGTTGTGGTTCAGTCTTTCCGCTCTCATCAAATTTATTTTCAGTGGAAGTGTTCAGCTGTTAGAATTCTCCGATATGCTACGCAGTGCCAAACAGACAAGAGAGCATGTATCGCTTAACAACAAAATGGCTTCCTCAAATGACAGTAAAAGCTGAAATGGAGCTAACACTTTGGTATTACAACTTTGTGATATAACAACGATGTACGATGTTTAGCTGCCACCAACTGGCCAAGAAATAATCATCCCTTCTTGTCTTTTATTAACTCGTGTGAGTTAATAGTAAGTAGAGGGCTTTATGGCGTTGTGTTGAAGAAAAAACGACATTTCCTGTCTTAAAATGTAAATATAACCAGTGAACCAGATTTATGTTTTCCTCATACTTTTTTTCTAAGTTTGGTACTTTTTATTTTAAAGTTCGGTCCTTTCCCTTCTCGGTTCAGCAGGAAAGAGTGAATATGTTTTATCCATAGAGAGATGGTCGACATATCTGCAGTCGTCCAAAAGTTTTATTCAACTTCCATTTCTTTCTTTCTTCCTTTTTTTTGTTCCAATCTTTTCCAATATTACAGCCTTGCACTGAATCTTTTCGCCCAGGGCAACATTAGCGACAGTCTGACAGACGGTATTAAACAAGAAAGCTAAAATCAGATTCTTCCCTTCCCATGAGTGTTCACTTTGCTAAAGTTCTCATTACCTGAGGGAAACAAGAGCTTGAGAAGTCTCATTTTAGTAATATTTCAGAAGCCAGGTACCCAGACTTTATATGTTTATATTCAATGTTTCAGATGCAATCTATTGCACACCCTCTTCTCTTGGTTATAAAGTAACCCTCTGCTAAATATGTTGGCTTTTCTCCCTTGGATAATCTCACATCATCACATCAGGCCTGTTGTATTGATTTCTGAGGAAAGTAGTCCTAAATTGCTCTTCCTTTGTCAATCTGAGGCTTGTTACCAGGCAACAGGATGACCCAACTCTCTTAAGCCCCTTCAACCCACCCCACATGCCCAAACACACACACACACACACACACACACCCACGCTCAATTACAGTCCTGACACAGTGCCAAAAATGCAATCCGAGAGCGCCTTTCCCTCTCTCAATGTGAGATATGAAACGGTGCTGGTGACAAATATGTTTCAGCACATGCAAACACCAAATCAATGCTAGAAGGCAAAGCTGTCTTTTTATTGAAGGTATACGATTACTCAGCTTTCAATTACTTACATAAAAACCCCTTTACTTTAGACATATTCTTAAAGGCAAATTTTACCAGAAGAGAATTAGCAGTCTGCTGAAGTAGTCAAATACTCAAATATGTGTCCTTATTTTGATTAAAAATTTGATGCAGGAGCTTTGTGGCATTTTGATGAATGACTAAAATAATGGGGGATTTTTTTCAGTCAGAAACAGTATATTTTATGTAATAATTTAACAGCATGAACGTGGTGCTTCAGGCCAATTGGTTAAATATTGTGTTTCCCATTCAAAGTGATGACTGTCAAGACAAATTCCTGAGAAGAATCCCAGCGAAGATAAATTGTCTCTGGCTTTTTGATAGATTGGTCAAACTATTCAAATACAATTATTCAAATACAGTTCTTCATATTAATCACATTTAGACAATGCACTTCTATGCTCTGCACTCATTTTTCATTTGTCACTGTTTAAACTCCTTCAATCTAAAGTGGGAACTCATTGGGGTAATTTCTTTCTAATTCAAATATTCCAATTGGAAATGCACCAGATAGATGCACACGCACACTGAAGCGGACACACATACATACATTTGCAACTTCAGAGTGGTGGAACAGCGTTGGTTTCTTGGGGTGGGGTGGGGGGATTAAATTGTGGACCACCTGCTTCTGTCACCTGGGACATATTTTAAATGATTGAGCCAAATGCTTGAGATTGGATACACATGACAACATTCGGGAGGCTAGACCATGTAAGAATCTGCAATTTTGGAAAGAAATGTGCACAATATTTTTATCCATTTCCCTCATGTACTATCTTCCTTCATGCCTCTTACACCAGCAAGTTAACAAACAGGCAACTGACAGATAGAGGCTCAAGGTTTTAATGAGAAAAAGACAGGCAGAAGGGGAAATGAAACACTGGCACCCCGTGCAAATTGCTATAATAACCATATTTACATTAAAGCTTTGTAATAACTTATACAGGATCATTTTATTGAGGTGGGGAAGAAAAAGGACGAAAGAAAGAAAATAAATGCCTATCTGCAGTGTTTCTGAATTAATATCTCATTATGGTTCCACATCATCATTTTTTTGGTCTCATTTTAAAAAAGGCAGGGGATTACACACTAATTACACATTGCATGGTGGGGAATGTCTTAGCTGGTGATGAATATGCCTAAAAGTCCAACTGCTTACAGGGAAGTGTTCCTGTTTCACTGAAAGGGAATGCTACTCTTTGTCAGTCTAGTCACAGTAAAGAGGATAGTAAGAGTAAGGCCTCTTGACCTCAGTCATATGTGTTTTTTTGTCAGCGTTTCCAGATGATCCTTGTTTCCAATTTTCTTTAAAAAAAACAAAAAACAACTCCCTAATACTTCCTGCTGAGGAACTTATCATAAGATAGACCAGCGTGGCATTCCCCTATAACTGGTCTCCATCATAATTTGGTCTAGCTTGAAACAAATTTCCTCTCTGTGATCATTAAAAAGATTTCTGCATTCACACACATTCACTGTCTCCTTCATGTCACAAGGGCTTTATCTCCTCTTCCCCGCACATATTCAACACACAAAGCTGGAAAACAGAAGTCCCTCACCATCACATCTTTTCACTGATGAAATTGGCTTCTTTTAGAAATGATTCCAAATGTGACCGTGCCTGTGTGCGTACATATATATATATATATATATGTGTGTGTGTGTGTGGGGCTACATCACGGGGAGGCTGCAGTGATAGCCTCAGGCTCCACTCCTCTGTATGTATCTGATCCACGCCTAATGAAGCTGAAAGCCTGGCAGTTGTGAGGAGCATCTGCAGAGCCACAGAGTGATGGGCATCTCATTCTGCTGTCGTGTCCCAGGGGGAGGCCACACACATCTGAGGACCCTGCCTGCTGTTTGCACAGCGACTCTGTGGCCCCATGTTCCCATGCTGCAGAAGGTCATGCCACATATGCTGTGATTGCCATCTGGAAAGTCTGCTTGACTGCCACAGCATCTTCCCATGCCACCCTGGACTTGCTCTGAGGCTGACCGAATGCATGCCTTTTGGAAAATAACAACTGCCAAGTTTTTTCACTTTATTTGTCGACATGCATACCTCAGCATGAATCCCAATGTGAGCCATTTTAGTGTCAGTTTGCAATATTTATGACATAGGACATTATTATACCTGGACGGAGGAACAAATTGTTCTTATATGTGCTAAAGTGGATATAAAAAGTACATCTTTTTTTTTTAAGGCAACAGTGAAAATAAACAAATTCATATATACTGGCTTGAGTCCCGATTAGGATTTTGATGAATTTGAAGAGGTGTTCATTCAAGGCCGGTGTAATTTGTGGTATTCTCATATTTTTTCATTCATGGAAAAGCCCCCCACCCCCCAGTTTTACTATAGTTTATTCTTTCACGGTGACACCTCCCTATTTCCATGATCTGGAGATGATTAAATTGCAGGCATTTATATGGGAAGTGAGTTCCATACAACAGGGTCTGGGCCCCTGTATCCCATATATCTAAGTATAGGTTTAATAACAGTGCCTGTTTTGTCATCAGGGGCCTGGAATGCTTACAGGGCAATCTGCAGCTCTCTCTTCCTCTTTCACTGTGCATATAAACACCAAGATACTTGTCTCAGAAGGAAAAGACACATTGCAGCTCTCTCTGTCTTTCTCTGTCTCTCTCTGTAATGAGCAGAGCACAGAAAAATGAATGTCTGACCATTTTCTTTTCGAGCTACATTAACCACAGAGCCTGCAGAGATGCTCCTTGGCAGATTTCATAACAGTGGTATAATAAAAAAGGGACCTCTAACTGGCGATGTATTGTGGTGAAGGCATTTAGGCAAAATGACTAACTGATAGGTCTCCTTTCTCTTGGTTCCTCTGCTACTCCACCTCAACCGCTTCATTTTCTGGCAGCTCCACAGATTCTCTCTCATGTTTCTCATCTGCATTGCCACATTGATGAGCACTGCCTCAAAATATACTCGGGAGAGGACAGACACATTGTGAGACATGAGAGATCTTCATAGTAAGATCCTGGAACGCTGTTAAAAGAAAAGGGAAAGCTTCCTGGACTAAACTGACAGGCATCACACAGGACAAGAGCTGATGTGTTCATTCCTGCCTGACAGGACAAAAACGCCTTGCTGTGAGTGTTGTGCCAGGAAGCTTCAGCGTCAGTGTACTGCTCGCTCAGTTCTCTTGTCAATTAGTTTGGATTACCTCATAGGAAATCAAATTACTGCCCTGATCTGAGGGTATTATTTATCAAAATTTGCACACTTGCAACACAGTGAATTCATAATAGATCTGGTGAAAACTGCCTCATCTCTTCTTTCAACCACTATATTCCTGTGGTCTGCCTGCTTAGTGTGCAGACAGCTGGTGGTTCTGTTTGTCTCTCTGCAGCTTCCATAGGGTTTATTGAATGTGTCTGGCCCACTGTCTTTTATGGAACGTCTTCCAGTGGTTCCTAATTACCTTTGGTTTTATGGTCAGACCTGTGTCAGTCCCCCGCTCAATTTGTTCCCGTGAAATATGACTTGGCCTTGGGTTCAAGTAGGGGAGAAAACACGGCACATTGATTAATCAAGGCATGCAGGTTCAACCTCTGTCCTTAGAGAAGTCAATTCAATGACATGTTTTCACCTGGGGCACATTCCAGGAGTCTGAAGTTGCTTCCGCTCTGTAATTAATTTCTTTACATCTCGCTTTCATCTCCTGCTTTCCTTTTTCCTAGATGTTTGATTATGTTTTAAAAACGCTGTTGTGCAATTAAAAAGTGAATTATGTAAGCAGGCCATTGGTAACGCTGCGTGTTGGGAGTTATACGGTGTATACGGTGTGACCAAGACAGGACACGGGGAAAGAGATTTGAGACTTGCCCCAGGACTATAGGACAGATGATATTTCAATGGATTCTGGAAATGATGCCCCTAGAGCACAACAGAACGGTGGATGTGGGAAACAGTCTGTAAACACAATATGTTTTGCTATAGACGTGGAAATTACAGAGCTGGTTGACTTTTACTGTTGGCTGCTAACCACAAAACTGCTTTGCATTGTTGCTGCTTTGCATACAAGAGTACTTGCCACGTTGCTTTATTATTTGGGAATCTGCATATTTTATTGTTATTTTGAAAAATAGACATTTTATATTCGCTGCTTTCTATTTCCCTCTGTCGCATGCTTTGTGTGCATTCCGAGTAGTCAGAGTGTAATCATCAAGTGAAAATAATACTGATACGCTCCAAACAACAGCAAACACAACCAAATGAAATAGGGATAGTTGATCAAATTTAGAAGTGAAAACATTTGGGGGAGCAATTTTATTCTGCAAGGTTATCTAAATGCCTTCGATGTCTCCTCAGTTTGGTTTATTAGGGAAGTATCTAGCTTACCATGAGCAGTGAGACAATTACAAAGACAATTTCACGGGGAGGGTTTCTATAATCATCAATGCATGCTGGGAGCCCATATCAGAGTAAGTTTCATTTGGACTGAGGAGAATTCATTTGTATTTTATAACTCACAATGCAACCATTAACAACAGCACTCAATCAGAGATTTTGAAAAGTGAGAAGGAAAATGTGAAAACATGCAAATTAAAGCTTTTGAGCGCAAGTAAATGAGCAACTTAAATGATTTATCCAGTGCACATTAAGTGTTGCCTTTTAAGTATGCATTGTTGAGTCTCTGGATACAAAAACGAGATTCATAATACTTATTAAATATTTCTTTCAGAACAACCACAGAGCAATGTAATTAAAGCAAAAAGAATAACGAAAATATTACTCAATCCTATGATGCCAAACCTTACTTGAAATGAGGGTAGGTCTGCATGAACCAGGAATGAACTGACTTTTAAGTGAGAAACTGGAGCTGGGACCAGGCACCGGGCCACCGACAGTAATCTCCATTATGCATGCTTACATCAGGCTGCAGTGTTGCTTTGATGAAAACATACAAAGTCATTATGAATGTAATGTATGTTTACGCGTTCAAAATAGCACATAATTACACTATTACCCCGGACGATACAGGTATGCCCCCCATCTAACACCACAAACATCAAGGTCTCTCCAGCAAATATTTCCTTAAGGTTAGTTTGTAAACAAATTAAATTCATTAAAGGGGACGACCAACATGCTTTGTGTGTGCTTGTATTTTTCATAGGCAATGAATTATCCCTGCAGAAGTAAATATAATGCAATTGAACACGTCATTGGACTTAAAGCTGAGCAGGTGATCCAACATTATAGCTATATGATGCATAGCACTGATTATTATTAGGTTAAATTAGAATTAGTTTTCCCCTAAGCTTGGAGTTTATTGCGTATATCCTTGTGTTAATGATGCTTTATGATGAATAAGTTTGTGGCACACCATGATAGACGTGGCTATTAGGGTTAAAAGGAGATGGGACCCACACCCACAGGAGCCACAGCAATTAGTTTGAGCCAGATCAGAGGGTGCTGGTGTAATGACGTGATTCTGGCAGCTTATTCTATTCCTGATCTCTAATCATGGTTGCCACTGGCATCTTTTTGCGGCTCCGCTCTTCTCTCTCTCTCTCTCTCTGTCTTTGGATATGAATTAATGAAATAATAAAGACTAATGTGAATGTTGCGGGCCGAGTGACCACTCACACGTGGCTCTCTTGCTTTAGCGAGCACAATTACACAGTAAGTTTGATCAGCGGTGATAGACAAAACAGCAGGAGCTCATAAATATGGATGGAGAGTCTGAGAAAATAAATTAACAGGGCCTGGCCTCTCGGCTGCCCCACTTAGACTGTCAATTACGGACCTGACAGGAGCCTTGTGAAAGAGCCACACAAGGATGAGACGCACACACACACGCACGCACACAGACACGCAGTCATTATACTGTGCATTTGAGACCATTCTGAAGCCATACACCAGTCACCTGCTTCATTATCAGCAGACAGAGTTCATGCTTTATGACATGTATCAAGAGCTTACAGATATTGAATAGTGTCAGCTGCTGCACAAAATCCAATACAGGGCCTCATTCAGGGGAAAAAAAGGGACAGAAATTCTCATTTTCTTATAATGTAAACATTTTTTTACTTGAGGCAGGTCTTTCACTTGTTTCTAGGACTGTGCAAGATATTTTTTGGATGGTTGGGTGTGAGGTCAGAGGCAAAATGGACAAAAAGAGAGCACAACTCCTGCATTATAAGCTGTTTACACTGTGGTTGCACTTTTTTTCCCGGCAAAGTCACTGTTGTTCTCATTCATACCTCATTTTAAACGTGACAATAAATTAAATTATACATGCTGAAAAGATGGAACGCATTAGAGGAGGGCAAAGAGTCCAAGGATCAGCAGGCAAGGATCAACAGGCAGGGACTCGAGGTCTATTTGGACCATGTCTGTGGATTCATTTTCTCAGTGAAAGCATCAGCTTGCTGTGTTCACATCAACAGAAAAATCATCCAAAATGCTGGCTTAAAGTCAGTTCATGGAGGGTTATACAACTACATAAATTGGTTATAAATCAATGTAACATGATTCATTGGTGCAAGTAAATAATTGCTCTTGTGTTGATCTTTTAAGTAATTTTATATCATTTGGTATGATGTAATGTAGTTACTTGATCTATAGAACCACTTATAAACTAAAGAAGACCCACAGTTGTGTTTTTTGTAAGAATGCATTGATGACTTTCATTGGCATTTATACGTTTGTCTATATGAAAAGGGTTTGGCACAAGAGAAAGGGGTCATAATTGGGGTTGGAGAGTGGGTCGCGTGTCAAGGACAGTGTTAAAAAATAAAACCCAAAACACACACAAGTGAGAATGACTTGGAGAGGTATTGATTTTTTTCCTTAAAGAATCTGATGTTCGAGAAACATCAGCTGCCATAATAATCTAGAGGCAATAACATTTCTCCTGCCAACTTTCTTTTTCTCTTTATTTATTTGGAGCCAGAATGTCTGTGTAGATTATCGTGGGTGTGCACTGATAGGAACAGGTTGGGGGCTCAGGCTACAGCCCATTTAAAAAGATTTTTCCGCTTCTGATGGAAACTCTCATACACTTCACAGATCTGAAATGGAGTCTATTGGCAGGTCCAGCCAGGAAACCACCTTCAGCTGCTGCAAATAAGAAAACAATTTGCTTGTAAGCTTTTGAATAATGAATCACACAAGTTACCTTGAGGTGGTCTTACCCCCTCACCCAACAAAGTAAATGCTTCTTGTCAGAACGAATGAAACTTTGATATTTATTTCAGGATGCCTTTGTGGCAGTGTGAGTCAAAGTAGAAAAAAAAGTTTCAAATGTATTTATAGGACACACATTTACAAGATGATGCGTATTAATGAAACTCTGTAAAGGAAGTGTCAGGGGAGAGATAAGAAAAGAAAAAGCTTCTTTGTTCTTTGTTACATCGTTAATATTTAGTTTTCTTCTTTTTTCTCAGCTTTTTCCAAAATTTGGCTATCACCATTGTGGGTTCAGCCAAAGAGTATTTTAGACAGTTGACAGTAGAGATTAAGAGCAAAAAAAAAAAAAAAAAGTATATCAGACAGGATTCCAGGCCATCCAGTATTGAGTCCATAGCCCTGTATGCTGGGTCCTTCAACCTTTAATGAATCGGGGCCAGAAAACAGAACAGACGGTATCCACCTAGCTTCAGCCAATGAATCAGACCGCTCAGATGGCTCCTCAGGGAAGCACATTTTTCTCTTAGTTAGCCCCCAGGACTAACCATAAATTGTATAATCTGGCAAAAAGCAGAGATGTGGATGCATTTTTCCTAAAATATATACCCACTTGCTGTTATTGCATTATTGCAAACTAGTGTGATATCATCATTTGTGTGTAACGGTCTGCAGTAGCTGTGCTGACGCAGGGGGCTCTGGCAAAGAACGTCCAGTCAAAACAAAGGTAAACTTTTGTCTTCTGCAAGCACAGATTGATTACTCTGTGAAGTGACCAATGCCATCTTATCTGAGCGTGTTTTATTGCCTTTAAGCTTTTAAATCCATCGCTCTCTCACACAGTCAAGTCTTACTCAGGAATCTTACACAACTTGCCTTCTGCAGCCCCCATGCTGTTTTAACACAGGGATGACTTTTTTATTTGAGTTCTTCGAAACATTTTTTTTTTTTTTTAAACTAAAATACAAGCATTTCCACAGACAAATTAAATGTGACCAAATATAATAATTGTTTCACCAGTTAACCATGTGGTCACAAAGCAGATTAAATATTTTATTGGAGATGACGTGCTGGAATCGGTTGAAAAGCACCAAACCTAAACTTCTGCAAAAATGGTGTTAGAGCCATATTCAAACAGGTGCCTCATACAAGTGAACTGATTTCCTTTTAGTCTCTGTGCATTCTGTGATCTGCAGACAGTTCTGTGTTGGTACAAGGTCTTTGTTGTCACCAAGGGGAGAAAGCTCAGTGCCTGCCAGTAGAAATGAAAGCATTAGACATGGATTGAAAAGCTGCAATGCTCTGCCAATTCTCCATGATCATTAACTCATTGACAATTTTGTCAGCACACTGTGTGTAGTCAGCGTCAGGTTTCCAAGCAATTTCCTTATGAGCTATCAAGTTGTTTACCTACTGAGTTGCTGCTAAAAGCTTTTCAAAGGCACTTTTTTAGGGGATAAAACAAACGTTTTGTGCTTTTTCTGAGCGCTGCTGTCTATACGTGCACTAATTTTTTTTTTTTTTTTTTTGTATTTTACAGACTTAACAAAGTAACAACCCCCGTTTACTTCTTGCTCACTTTTATTGTGTTGAAAATGTAACTCTAAATGGAGGAATTCAATATTATTTGCTGGTCAGTATCCTAGCAGAGAAAGATTTTTTGCAAGGTATATAACCATTTGTAAACCTTTGATCATTCCCAGGGGCAGCACGGTGGCACAGGTGAGCGCTGTCGCCCCACAATAAGAAGGTCACCGAGCCTTGTGATTCTAAATTGTCCGTAGGTCTAAGTGTGAGTGGTTGTTGGTCCCTGTCTGTCTCTGTGTATTGGCCCTGTGATGCACTGGTGACCTGTCCACGGTGCACCCCGCCCTCACCCAGTGTGAGCTGGGATTGGCTCCAGCACCCCCCATGAGCCGGATATGGATAAGTGGTTGAAGATGAATGAATGAGTGATTGTACACATCAGTGCTGTAACTTAGAAAACCTCGGTGGAAATGCCAGGAGTCCACCTGGATCTGGCCACCCTGCCTAACTGTGTACCGTAGCAAGAAGGAGGTGGCCTTTAGGAAAAGTCACTGTCCCTGTCTTTGAGTTACCCAACCAAAGTCCATTCTGAAACCCCCAGAGCATGAGTTGTGAGACAGCATCATGGTGGTTCAGATCTGCAAGGCAAAATATAACAAAACATAATGTAAACAAACATAAACAAAGCTCAGAACGACTCAAAGCTGTCATTTCTGCCCAACGGGCTCCTACAAAGTTCCGAATCAAAGGCATTTTAGTTTTTGATTAAATTTAAATTTGCATACATTTCAAAAACCAGGTTTTTTTTCTTTGTCATAATGGACTATACATTGTTCATTGATGGTCAAGAAGGGCAATCTCACCAATCTAAAATTCATTCTACAAAAGTGAAAAAAGATGAGTATGAACACTCTGAAGCCACTGTCTGCTCATGGTCTTAGAAAGAAATTGCAGAAGCCCATGCTGGATACTGAAGACGATTAGTCTGGAAGGCAGCCGTGTTGACGGTATTGATTGTACCACCTAGAATAAGTTGCCATAACGGGATCGTATTGATTGCAATCATTGATGGTGTACAGTATGTTTCACTGCCTTGTGGACAAATTCAATTGCATTGATGAAAGCACGTTGACAGGATCAAGTTCATACCTACACCATACTGCATATAGGAGCAACCGAAGAATGCTATCCAGCCAATTATTCAAGTTAGGTTCCACCCACAGTCCACACTGGATGCATTCAGAAAACTAGAATGTCATTGAAGAAAGTTGTGTTTATTCACTAAAAATCTACTTTAGTTTCCTGGTGTCCCTGGTGTTATACATAACAATTTTCAAGATGAGGATTTAATTGTGTGTCTAAACAAAAGAAATGAAAATATGCAAATTTTGATATCTACAAATGCTCCTGTGTGTTTGAATGGATGGGCAGATGGACAGATTTTAGTCGCTGTAACTAAAGCATAGATTAGTGGGTAATCTTGTTGCGGGGTTTCTTCTTTCACTCACAATCATTCCAGGAAACAAGAGCAGATTTGAAATCCATCCAAATCTAATTAAAACACTCAATACAAAGGACTCTGCTTTTTTGACAGTTTGATTGGAGGGATGAGAAGGCATGGTGAGGGAGGGCCTACTGTAACCATTTCACAGGAGGCTCCATGCAGTGTTGTTCTTTAGATGGGGTGCCTTTTGTTGTTACTGGAGACAGATAGGCATTCCTGATAAATGTGAAAATGTGTCAAAACTCAGGAGGGAAGCCAAGAAAGTACCAGAGGTATATTTGGCCTACTTGGGCATCGTTACAGCTATTGTTTCACAGTGAGTCAGTAAGTTCACCCACATTCTCTTGTGTTTTTGCTGATGTAGTACCTGCTTCTTAAATTGCTTTACTTTTTTGTGATGTTGCTATCCAGGCTCTAGTTGTCTCATATTTTCTGAAAGCAAATAAAATTGTATCATTTGTAGTTCCTTCACCAAGCAGCTTGTTTTCATTGGTACACAGTCAGCAAAAACTACTGAATCGGTTTGCACTGTATTTGGTGAATGGATGGGGTACAAGCAAGGCGAGAAGCCATTAAATTTTCGGCCAGATAATTTATTATGAATGGTATTTATACATATTTTTCCTCTGCAGTCCTGGTGTTTGTTGTGTGGCACTGGCCTTGGCAGAAAACTGTGCTATCTGTTGGTCCTTCTAACTTCCATTTTCATCTTTTTACAAATAAAAATAATCCACAACATCCGAGCTGACCATTGCTGAACCATAGACTGAATAAAAGGGTGTGAAACCACAAGGCAGTACGAGAGCAGCTAGCTTCACATAGACAGGACTTCACATGCTATCTGACCACAAGCAAAAAAAAAAGAGAGAAATCAATATTTCTTTACAGGCCTAGGAGACTCGGAGGGCTTGCTTAACACCCTAACAACAGGCTTTAGATCACTGTCTGTCCCGTAAACCTATCGGATCTCTGCAATCTTCAACTCTGCCCGGCGACAGGCCCTCCCAGGCCCCTGTTCTCACTTCACTGTCTGGCCCCTGTTGTCCCAGCCCTCACAACCCCCTGTCCCAGTCCCTGCAACCTCTCACTCCTCGGCCTCCACAGCAGCAACAGTGGTGCTGTTAGCATTGTTAATGGCTATTGTTATGAATGAGGACCTCTGCTCCTCTTTCTTCATTGGCAGGCCCGGGGCAGGCAGATGGATAGGCTGCTACTTCTTCTCTGCTATCAGGACAGCCCAGACGCTGGGCCTAGGACTAGCGGAACAAAGTAGGAGGAATGATGCCCCAGTGGGGAGAAAAGGGCGAGAGGGACCATAGAGGTGGAAAGGAGGGAGAGGGGTATAAGGGGATAAGGGAGGGGACTCGAAGGAAGAGGGCAACAGAGAGAGAGGAAGAAAAAAGCAGAATAGGAGGGGGCAGGAGACAAGGGTGAAGGAGCAATGGAGCAAGAGAAGGGAGCAGGTCTCTCCTCCCCTGAATAAATTTGAAGCTCCATTGTAAAGGGTGTAAGAGAGGAGTGTGGCTGCTGTCTGTGGCAGAGGCCTATATTCTCAGCAGCCTGTGGAGAAGAAAAGAGGAGGGGTGAGGGGCACACACTGCCCCGTTACTGGCCCCCTGCCGTACCCCCTCTAACAGCCCCCCTCCCCTCCCTTCCTCCAGCACCCCTGCCTGGTGATGAATGGTGGTACTTGCAGAAAGTGAAGCCTGCTGGTGAGCCTTGGCTCAGGCTGGGAGGCTGGGGGAGACTGCTTGGAAGATCACGGGGACAACCTCAGCAAAAGGCTGCCCTTCAGTCGCCCATAGACTTCAGCAAGATGGCAGCCCCCCTCCGCTGGCACAAAACCACAGAAACGAGCAACAGAAACAAAAGTCTCTTGCTTTCCATCATGAAGGGATTTAGAATCATAATCAAATCCTCTCAGGCACATTTTGGTTTTGTGCATTCTCCAACACTGTGTGAACGAGGAATCCTGGCAGCAAAAAGGCACAGCACTTGCAATAAATAGCAACCGTTACCATATGACTGTATGTAGTGAATTAGTCCTCCAGTCGACAAGGCCTGTACAGTCTTCAAATGTTGTATTTAGCAGGATAATGATTCTCCACATTGATCATGATCTCACTTCCATAAATTACTTATTGTGGCCGGGAATGTCAGCCTAGACATTTGCTGTAACCACAAAAATGGAAAGTACTAATTGCTCACTCAAATAATGAATGTGCTCTTTACTGACTGTATCAGTATATGTATAATAGATGCTTCTCCGTAGATCTGGGATCTAACCCTTTTTTTTTAAAACTTCAGGCCCTCTACAAGGAAAACAAATCCCATGTCAAACAGCATTGTTTTCTTGCGATCTCTGAGAAGTGTCTCTTGGTCCTCACTGCACACTTCCTCCTCACCCTGCCTTGTTTTTGCTCTCCGTCACACATAAAATTAGAGAGTAGATCCTGTTCTAAAGCAGACGAAGCTGTGTTAGAGAAAGAGACAGAGAGATGGAGCAAAAAGTAGGTGGGGAGATGAAGAGAGCTTGGGGGCTGGCCTCTGTCCCGGCTCCCCCAGCCTCTCTGGATCCCAGCCATCTGCCACAGCTGCTGCCTGGCTTTAACTGCCACTCTAATTGACAATGAACCCAGAGCCCTGTGATAATTGTGGCTGCTTGGTGACTTGGGCAGGTAATGCCTCCCTTTCAGGATTTATCAGGCCCCATCTGTTCCTCATAGTGCTATATGTGGCAGAAAAGGCCCCCTACCAACCATCAGCACTCAGTGCTACTTCATCCCCTTCCTCCTCCTCCTTCAATGCACCAACCCCTTTTCTGGCCTCCCCCTCTGTCACTCCGTCCATCCCTCAGTTTGCCCCCACCCCCCACCACCCTCTCTTTTTCACCTCATCCTGCTCAGTCTTGTGTCATAGCCAACCAATATCCTGCTCCCTAACGGCTCTTCCGCCTCCTCCTCCAGTTGCTGAGCAAATATTGGGGGTTTTTGTTTGGGGTGTGGGGGTGCTGCTTGTTAGACAGCAGCTCGACGGCCCCGCCCACCAGAGGGCACGGTTCTGAGGCTGGGATTGTTTGTTCAATCATTAACTAAAAATAAAAGGCTCCTTGCCTGAGACTGAGAAGGCAGAACATAACCTCACACCCTCTAAAACCGCTCTAACCCTGCACTGCCGATCAGATAGGCCTTGCCCATCTTTCTCACTGGGGGGGTTCCAATTGAGATCTCTTCGGTGTTAGCAGGTGTTGTGTCGAATGGTGTTTGATTATTGGTATGCTCAATCTTGATCAAGTCTGTTCACCAGCCTCCCTCCAATGTTCTGAACTGTCACGGTCAGCCGCGCCGCACATTTAGCATGTCAGAAATTGTAATGCTGATGAATTGACAGATGATTTTCATATCATTCTTTATGTAAATAATTGACAATTCCAATATGGAGCTTATGAATGTGCGTAGTCCAAACAAAAAGTAGAGAACTTCTATACTTGTGAGTGTAGCACTTTGTTTTTTTCCCCCCCATCAATGAGCAGCTGTTCTTCAGATGAGGTTGGAAAATATTATGACAACAGGTTGTCTTCACATCTGCATCAAAATCATCCTTCAATCCAACATAGACTAAAAGATGTGTTCCCAGATAGAGTATCGTCCGAAGATGCAGACAGGAAACACACACCATCAGGCAGTGGAGGCCGTGCCAAATGCTTTTTTCTATTGCCAGATTAATGTCATATACTGGCAGATAACTGGAAAATATGTCAGTTTTACTTTCCAGAAATGGACAGATCTTGGCCATGTGCTGCCTAATTGTGGGCAGTGCTTTACCATCTGCTAGGATTAGATATAATTTTCAGACAGAGTGATCAGATATGGTACACATTTGCCACCATCACCCTACACGGAGAACATGTATTTATAGAATTATTTGGTGCTAGTTCGTTGTTCACAAGTTAGGTACAACATCTACCACTATGGCTCACTTAGCAAAAAGTTAGCGAAAAACAACAACAACAAAAAAGACAATGATGCTTCAGTGGTTTTTGATCCGCACAGAAATCAAGTCATATCTGTTATAGAATTATTTTCCCAACTCACAGCAGGATACTAGATTTTATTATTATTATTTTTTTGTTCTTCTCTAAATTGTTGTATGTTGCTTAAATTAATGATAATTGTATTTCATGGAATAACACAGATTCTAGCATCCTTGCCTGTTTGTAAACTGCGCATAGAAAACATGTTTTACAAACCATTAAGCTCACAAATTTATTCACACAAATAAAACCAGCCATCTGTAATTTAGCATTATTTCGGTGCATTAGGAACAGAACATTTAACTCAGCCATAATTTTAGGCTTTGAATTAGCGCTTGGATGAGAAGGCACTCTAAACAGGAGTGCTGTGTGGACGCAGGATATCACACAAGAGTGGGAAAATGTCATGTGGAGAGTTTATGAATATGAAACAGGGTTACAATTGTCACATAGAATAGGATTCTGTGTAGGTGACATTCTATCATTTAACGCGGTTGGTTGTTGAGAAATTGATATTTGAATATGGATGTGATATAAAAGCAACGTTGTATTACTATGAGTACCCTGGAAGCTGCATGTGCGAATGGAAATAGTGATTTCCACTTTTTTGCCAAGATTGTGACCTGTTATTGCTTCATTCTTTGACATTTTCCAAACTATTTGAGACCTGGACCCGATTTACCTGTGCATCCCTTTCTAATACCTCATCAATTCCAGAGCAGATTTCAGGCTTTCGAGTGCAAGGACATCTTCAGGCCTTTTAAAAGCTACCAACGAGATTCAGCAGGCATGTGATACCAAAACAGCAAGATTTCTCTTTCTCTGTCTCTATCACACTTGTACACTCGTGGACATACACACAGACACTCACAAATGTATCCTGCTGACAGCCCACCAGTCCTAATCCCTCCTCATCATGGCTGCCTGAGCCCCCAGGGTTCCAGTCATTTGGTGTGTATCTACCCCGGGATTCTGATGCTGCCGTGTCGCCTCGTCAGGTACAGGTGTGTTAGTGTGCACATGTGCAACAGTGTGTGTTTGTGTGCGTGTCTGGTGCTTCTGCAAAATGCGATTGCATGATTTGAAGTGGAAATTAACTGGGTAAATACCATGCTAACCTTCAGAATGCTCCTGCAACTAAATCTTAATGGTCAACAGAAAGGGATTAATGCTATATGGTTAATTGATATTTAGGCCCATCAGCGATTTCAATGCTTTAAATAACAAGCGACCCACTTCCAATTAGTGCAATGCAGGCTAAATAAACTGTTTACACTGAAGCTGTCTGAGATAATCTCTAGATGGAGCAATGAAAAGAGGACAAAAGAAGTGCCGTGTGATATTTCAAACATACAAGACAAACTAAGCATCTAATTTTGTGTTGTGCTGCCGCTTCATTGGAACTACTTGTAAGTTTTTTTATTGCCACATAGCCAAATAAGACCAGTCATGAAAAAGAAGTGTTGCGGTTTTGCAGATCTCTTAACTTCAGTTCTTTACCCAGCAAGAGCTGTTTCCAGTGGCATGCTCAGTGGACAGCTGTTGTCCAGCCAGTTCTGCCTGTTGCATTTTGTAGCTTCCAGTCTGCCCTGAAGACGGAGCGCTGCTCAGACAGTATTTTATCACTTCTTGTCCTTTCAACTCGCCAATGGCTGAAGCTCTTGGCAAAATGACAAGTAAACAGCTGGTAATGCTTATGTTAGCTAAGACTCAGAATTGCCTTAGAATTAACACAATTCCGATAACTAAAGCTGTGCATGTGAAATCATTGCCTCATGCATAGTCAGATTTGAAATAATTTACCAAAGCTGAGGTGATATAGAGTTTACTCCCCCTCAGTTATTTTACTGTACATTTTTAGTGCATGTGTGTCCCCATACATCCTGTTTCAAATTCCACTAAATTCCACTAAAGACAGTTAAATTCTGCAAAGACAGACTGCGTATATACACTTTGAGTAAAGGATGCTTCATGTTGGATAAGCCTAATTAAATGCACCAAAAAAAAAAAAAAAAAAAACTCTCAGAGCTCTCTGACTTGCGTTGTAAGTGAGGACAAAGGCAATGACATGATCTTAATCAAAATGACAAGAACATTAAAAATGTAGCAATGCTCAACACAGGCAAAGATAAGAATCGATTTGGGCTGCTGATGATGGTTATCACCATTAATTATTGAATTAGTTCTCCATCATCATGTAAGTGCACTGCGGCATCCTTCAGGGGAGGGACGGGGACATGTTTCTCTCTGCTAATGTACATTTTGAGTTCTCCTCCACTGCTCTACATATTGCCCCGGAGCTTAATTCACACAACTTCAACATGTAAACATAACATACTCATTTTATCTTTATGTCTCAGACCCGCTGTCTCCCTGTGTTGTTTTCACTCTTCTCATTTGTCCTGATCTCTGTGAAATAGGCTGCTGGATTGGAAGCTAGCACTGTGATAGTACACAGCTCCAGCCCACCCCTGTAATAACTATAGAGTGGTATGTTGTGAGCCTGTGATCCTGTGTTCCTGTGAGCATGTGAGCCCGTGAGCCCGCGGCCCTTCAGAAACGCCATGTCCCTTTAGGTGCGTTAATCCGATAGGCAGGGCTTTTGCGCTGAGGGCTGAGGCCTAGCTATCTCCCGCCTTGGCCTCAGAGGATGGCCCTGCTTAGGCAGAGGAGCTCCCTGCTGACCCCCCCAGGCTACAGGGGCTCTGAGATTAGCACCACTCCCCATACGTTGTATCTGTCACCGGCCAATGCTATGGGGATGGATGGGCCGGGATTATCACAGGAGGAGTAGAGCTGTTCTACATTTCACACACAGCTAAGAGAGGATTCAGGATTCCTGTCACTGCCTACTGGGGCATGGGGTGTAGATGAAAGTTTTGTGGCTGGTTACATGCATCTGTGTGTGTGTGTGTGTGTGTGTCCATCCATCACATGTTTGTAGATCTAAATTGAAGATTAGAAAACTATTCCTGTGGTTTGTGGTATATGTTGTATGGACACGATGATAAATTCACGAGGTGAGATGAAACCAATGAAGATGTGACTTTTAGTGATTAAACAAAAACTCACACAATTTGAAGATAGTGTTTTTCTTAACTTTATAGTCCATTGTCATCATAACTGGCTGTCTAACGAGTTTCTTCTAGGTGCTTAAGTTAGACCTGGAGATAAAGGGAAATGTCCTTTCAGAAGCGGCTGCATTGAAATGAGTGAGAACATGTTCTCCTGCTGTGAGGCACAATAGCTGGAGTAGAATAATCCAGCAGCAAACATAATGCTAATCGGACACTCAATCATCTCAAACAATAAACAGCAGACACTAAATATGAGGATGACTGTATAGTTCACATGAATAGTAACCCTGCAGGTTCCAGGTGTCATTGATAGCAGAGCTTTGTGAGGGGCCATTACCATATGTTTTAGCTATTGTCATTAACCTGCTATTTGTCGGTCAAGGGACCCTGACACAGAGAGAGGGAGAGCTCATTTATCATAAACATACAACAGTGATTCAGGCATTCACAAAGAAACTGTGCATTTCTGCATTAATATTCATTGCTTCGTTGGGATTGTTCTGTTATCAACAATACTTTTCTTTTGCTTTTTATTTCTCTCGGTATCACCTCAAGAAGTCTTGCTTGCTTACAGACTTCCTTGTAATGTTTTTATTAGGAGAAGTCTGTTTTTTTTAAATTTTTTATATATTTAGTGTTGTTCATCCCCACTTTTTGTGATGGTGCAAAGGTTAAAAGCCTTTGTAATAGTGCTTACAAAGCATATTCCCAAATTCCCATGCTCACATTCAACAATTTAAGCATCAATTGCTACTGCAATTGCATTCACACACACAAGTAAATAAGGTGGTCTGAGCAACTGTCTCAAAAAGGACAGAGAGATGGAAGTACCTTTCAGCAACTTGGCTCAACCTCGCGAAATGGCTTCTGACAGCCAGATACATCAGTGGCTCATCTGTGCGTTTACACGTTTTAATTATTTGACAGTTCCTGTTTATGCTGTGTCACTTCCAATCCTTTCTGCTTCCATTAAAGAGCATAGGTTTCCTTCAATAAATGAGCAGCGCTTGGAATTGGCCAGTAACCACACTGATGGATATGATCAAACAAAATGTGGCAATCCAACTTCCTGCAGGCGTCATTCTCATGTCCTGGGACTGAGGCGAGGTCAATCAACACTTAAGGCACTACTTGTGTGGAGGGTCTGCATGTGCACATATGGGTTGTGCATGTATATTTGTGTGTGTGTGTGTATGGGGGGGGGGGGCTCATGCAGCCAGCAGGTTTTTACCAGACATTTCAAAAGGGGGAAGCCTGATCGAGAATCAGTTAAGCCTTTGAGGTCTGTTATAAATAAGATGGTTAAGGGGACCTGCATGGGCAGTGATCCTGGATTGCTACTCTTAGAAGCTTGATATATATGGGTCATTGACTTAAGATGACTTATTAGCGCACACACGCTGCAGGTAATGGAAGCGTAGTTATACAAGCTTGCACTTTGCATGCCATGACTATTCAACCTTCAACAACTCCTATATAAGGGAGAACAACAGACTCGGGGGAGAGAACGAGTGAGTGAGGCTGAGAGAGAGCAAAACAGACAGCCGGAGGGTGGAAAGAGTCGGTGGAGAGAGTCAGAGAGAGTAAGCAGCTGCAAAGATGAAAGACAATGCAATCAATAAGATATATAAGATAACAAATAATGCCTTGGGTATCTCATTAATCGTAACATAGGCTTATTATGCTGAGCACGGGTTTAGAAAGCTGGGTCACTTTGACTCTCTTTATTGAAATATCAGCAAAGGTGAGAGGAGCTAAAACACTACTGAGACTAAAACTTGCAGTGGATTTAGAAAACGGTGTGACAGAAGGTCATCTATTCACCTACAGCCTGTTGTTTGCTGTTGAACATGTTGTTGGCAATTTTTCCCCCCCAGAGAACAGGTAGAAAGTTTTCTTTTGTTTGTTTGTTTTCAAGTTTAATTTCAACACATGCTTAAATGCTCATCACCTGTGCCACTATTGCAATTTTAAAATTGTGCAAACTACCCAGAACAATGTGTTTAAGCTGTAAAAGGCAATTTGTTGTTCAGTATCTGGTCATGTGTGGTTCTGTAAATTGTGGTGTGTTATTGTAGACACTGTGATGACATTGGAACCTCCGTCATTTTTCCCCTCATGCGTAAGAGGAAGAAAATGATAGCTTATCCCTCCATGCCCTTGAAGGCAAGGTGTCTCTGCATAGTATATCCATCACAATCAACGCCAGATCATTTATATTAAATGCCTGCTTTTTTTTTTTTTTTAAGCTACCCCCTGGAACGTGTTAGTCCAAATGTAGAATGAATTTACAGAGAGCAATAAACAGTGATCGTCGGACACAAGTTGTCCTTTTAATTTACAGCCTGGAGCTGAGCACTGGGCTAAGGAGAGAGGAAGGTTGGGAGTCCAGATGCATAATGACCTATGCATTTCCACCTGATCTCTATTCTCCAGGTGCCATAGCTTTCTGCCATAAAGGTGCATAAAATCCATTATCAGGGACCATGGTTTACGAAGAGTAATATTGTAATTTCCATAAATGCAATGTCTGTTGGTCTTTACATTAATCTTGATGACATTTTAGCATGATTATTTATTTATATATACATGTGTATACCAATTGCCACTTTTAATACAGAATTAATAAAATGAACTGTTATTAGCATAAAATATGGCTTGTAGTTGTGACTGGTATTACATTCCCTTGGTAGTTGGGTCAACACCTAGTTTAATCCTCATTTAAAACTGGCTAAGTGTGCTGTCAACTTGCGAGTGTTGGAAAAGCTCATCACATGATCTGTAGTCTGTACCGTATTTCCGCCCCAATTTGTATGTATGTGTGTGTATATATACATATATACGGAACGGTACAGTTTAGGGTACAGGTACAGGTTTTTGGGCCACGGTAACGGTACAGTTTCAATATCTTAATATAAAACTACTCACTATAAAAGAAAATTGCATGTAAAAATAATTAAAAGCAAGCACAGATATAGTCAAACCGCTTTATTATAAAAATATAACACCCTTCCATAAAAAACAGAGCAGTATCCAATAAAAAATAAACAGCAAACATTATTGTAGCCACCATAATTAGAAACTACTTAACTGTTACAAATAGAATATCAGAGAATAGCAGAGATGTAGTCAAACCACAAAATGTATCATAAAAAGGGAGCACTTATTTTATTTGCTCTTTATCAAAAATAGGCAATATCAAATAGAAAGTGTAGTATCTCATAAAAATAAACAAAATTTTAACCCACTCAGAAACTACTTAACTGCTACAAATACAATCAGCAAATGTGAACATGACATTAAGTGCAGCATCAATTCAAAATAGTTTGTTCTTTGTTTGTTGACCATCATTTTTCCACCATCATCGTAGTTGATGCTAAATCCAAAATGATCCCACACTGCGAACTTTTAAGAGGATGGCGCCTTTCCTTTTTTCCTTTTGTCCCGTTCACTCGCCATGTTTGCTCAAGGTTTACTCTCCACTCTCTTTTCCAGTATGTGCATGCTGAGCGCTGATTGGCTCCTGGGAAATTCAGGGACTTCTGATTGGCTCTGAAGGCAGCATGAACAGAGCAGTGCTGCTCTCTCTGCGCTGTACCAAGTGTTGATAAAGTTTTGTGACGGGCTGGAACGTACCAAAATAACGTTGTTTGCCTTTGTGTATTGAAGCGAACAGTACGTATTGAATGGTTCAATAGAATATTGAATGTTGTTGCATCCCGAATACATGTCTGTGTAGAAATGCACAGACATGTATATGTATGTTGTGATCCTCAAAATTGGGTAAAAATTGCTCTGGACAGACTATCCAGACTATATGAGCTGTCATAGGTCATCAAGATAGCAACAGGGATAAAGCCCTAACTTCATAGAAATTCCTGTCTGAAAAAAGGGGGGAAAAACTTGTGCCACTGATGTAGCTGCATTACAAAGCATTGCATGACTTGGATTAAACACATTCCACAATTACGTAGCACATTCTGCATGCAAGCTTGGAGCCCAGCTTAGTGACTATTAGCATGACATCACCTCGTGGAGGAATGCTGATTCAAACACATTCTATTGCAATTGTCTTTTACCCCAAATCGTTAAATCTTCACAAATGTCACCCAGTGCAGGGTGCCAAATGGCCTTCCCCTTCACATTCATCTCACTGCAGACATAGAGAAATGCTACCTTCACCAGACACTGATCATTGAGTTCCACTACATTGCCCCCAAATGCATATGTGCATGTATATATATGAAACCTTTTTCATGAATTGGAAATTTCCCATCACCAAATTTTCATATGACTAATGGCACATTGTCTTCTGACGTACAAAGACAGATATGCTACAAGCAGTGCCACTGCATAAATAGGTGATCCAGATGTGATTCATTAATAAACTAACTTTCACTTTTTTTTCTTTTTTTTCTTTTTTTGGCTGTGATGGGTTGCTGTTGATTTTATCGTGGGATTTTGCTGCTTGAACTAGCAAATAGCAAGCGCTGTTACAGCCTAGGACCGCTCCGTAATGGATTGAGATCCAGGGCTTGTTGTTTCTGGGTGGCAGCAGACATTAGCTGTATGCAGGATAAAGCAAGGTGGCAGCTGGCTTTGACCCGAGGCCCTGCTAAATTGCAGCTCACCTATAAAAATTTCCATGGATGATTAATACGGGAATCATGTCAGCTTATTAGCACTCAATTCGGCAGCCAGTGGAGGGGTGTGAGCTTGCATGTTAAGAGCTACCCAAAATAAGACAGCCTGGAATAGCTGAGAAGTCTGGGGCTTGTGTGGCTTGTCTGTGACTAATACATACACAGACACACACACAAACACACACAACGCATAGAACCAATCTGAATCCGGTCCACCCTGCCATACCATTTCACTGAGCAGTGAAATGCTTGAATGAAGATGGATAGGATTTCCTGGAATGTAATCCAGAGGAGGCTGCTGGTCATTGCCGGACCCCATCTTGATTCCTATATATGCTGTCACTTACTCAGCCAGCCAGCTAGTGGTCGACTTAAATGTGATGGGCTTTACGTGCCCTTGATTCCCCTACAAAGGGAAATTACCAGGGATGCTGAATATGACCCAGGTATTCATGGTCATATCTTGCAGATGTCCAAAGTCAAGGTCTCGGTCGCTTTGGCCGTCTGTTTGTCCCTTCCCCAACTCAACTGATCAATATGTCATGGAGCAGAGCCCAATCAAAGTGAAATACTCAGGACACGCCTCCTAATAACATATTTGCAGCCATAAATGTAAAGATTAACGATAACAAATGACCGAGTCAGTCTTATGTATGCCCTGACACTCTCTCAATGCATGAAATTTCAGCCGAGCTTCTGCTTGTCTTCAGGTTCATTACCTCCACATGGAAGCATGGTGGGGGGGGTTTCAATCATACCACCCCAAAATATAACTGCCATCCAGGCCTGAAACAGACCCACTCACATAGACAAATACACACACACACAGGCTCACACACCTCCTCCCCTCATAATGAAAACATAGGTTAGGCACACATTAATCAATGCAGACACCAAGTTCTATGAAATCTAAATGGGGTAAACATCCCCTGAGCATTCATTACAATTTTGTGTCAGGCTACAGGAATGAAATAAAAAATAGAAGAAAAAATACATTAGTATATTGATTCTAATACTGTTTTTTATCAGCTCATAACAAATGGGTTGGATGCAAAATCTTGTGATGGCCTGCATTATAAAACTACTCATGACTGTTGAGCCTCCCTTACAACATGTAGAATGTAAATTGGTCATTTAACTTAAGTCTGTGAATGCAAATTGTGGCAAAGCAGAGATGTAATGTGAATGTAGGTTACAAGCGGATCGTAAATATTGACACAATAAAGTGTAATATGTGTTGAAATGGAACCTCGTAAAAGCAGGGGTTATGACCCTGATTGTAAAGGGAAAATAAGACTACAAAAGGGCGATTCCTCTTCATAATAAAAGTTGCTCCTTTGTGTTTCAGACTTAGGACCAATTTTCACATTTGGCTATGTTGTTTTGGATGTTTTTAAGTTTAGAGAAAGTCATTACTGTCCACTACTTCATGATTAGTTGATATAAAAGCGTCATATTTTATATCTCTCCTTCCCTGTAATGATATTCCCTCTTTGTGACTTGCTATGGGGCAACCTTAGCATGCCATGTAGATATTAGAAATTCAAGAACTTGGGGCGGGGGATTGACAGCCAGTGGCTCTCAGTGCTGTTGCCCTACAACTGAAGAGCCCTTAGTCAAAAGAGGGGGCTGGTCTGGATGGTTTCCACAGGCCTCTGTGGGCCACAGCGGGCCAGAAGCTGGATGAGAGTGTGTTCTGATGTAGCCACACGCTCAGAGGGTGGCGAGCATCTGGGGTCTAAAACAATCCTGAGTCATCTTGTCTTAAAGGAGAAACTGTTGCACATTCAAAGGGGTAGTGTGTGTGCGTGTGTCTGTGTGTGTCAGACCGCTGTTGCCTTTGTGTAGTCTGTAGTCAATGCACAGAAGACAGAGTTAGAAGATTTACATTATTCTTGGAGAACACGTGGCAGGAATGTGGAACTTCAAATCTCGTGTTTTCAACACAGCAAAGCTAGTTCTGCTCTGTTGAAGTGGCCAGAGAAATGGCCACATCACAGAGGAGGCATTCTGACCAATAAACAAACATCAGTCAAGACACAGATTAAGCACTTATCATTGCCGCCCGCAGCCATTATGCGCCTACGTGAGAGACGGTACCAGTTGCCCTTTACTGTGGTGCAAATTACATGCAGAAGTGGCATGTCAGACATGTGTGACTGTTGGCCTATGAATACATAGGCAGTAATCAACATTGTTTAAAATGCTCATTTGCATATGCATGCATCATTAATTCTATGCAAATTAGGCCGTGTGGACTGCACTAGTGTGACTCTCCTTGTAACCCAATAGTATAGCTGTCAGAGGAAGGTTACAAAGAGAGGCAAAGTCATTAGTTTGTAACAGTCCTTCCATATAGATTCAGTCCTCCTCTTGATGATTAATGAATAAGATGTGGAAAAGTAACTTTTCAGTATTCTCTGTTGTGTGCTTCTCTACATCATACTGGTGCACACGCACTGATACAAAGAACAAGGTGCCTGTTGAGAATTAACATTAACAGGCTGTTGTTTGGCATTTTTGTCGTAAATGCATATTTTACATTATGGAGGAACATGAGCGTATCCCTCAGTCCATGGTAATGTTCCTTTTTTTTTTCAATTATGCATGCCCTACACTACTGAAGAAGCATAATTTATAAGTGATTATTTATTTTCCTTGCGTGATACAGACTGAACAGCCTGGGTCAAACTATTTTGCATTAGACAGCACGCAATAGTGGACACAGACTTGCAATTTTTCACATTTTCTTGCAGTCACATTTATGAAAGAGGTTGCAAGAACATTGACAATAGACTGAAATACTATGGAGACACTGGTATACTTTAAAGAAGATACTGAAATCACTAACTGTGTTGTGGATTCTTCACAGAAAGTTCAAAAATGAGGCTAAAATGTTCTCATACATAGTGAGACAATATAACAATGATACTCTCCATGAACTCGATATGTATAATGCAGGAGAGAAGTTTTAATAACAAAAAATGCAACATCAATAATTTATTGTGGGAATGGCCTCACTCAAACTGCTCTCACACCTACTACTCCACTGATTTCTTTCTGAATCAGTCTGGTGGCAGGAGGAGGGGTGGGTGATGGAGGGGGGATGGGGGGGGGGGGGGGGTGTTCCTCAGCAAATATAGACGAAGATGACACCTTCTGGAGTTTTGAGAAGTTGAAGAGGCTTCTAATAATGCCCCCTCCCCTCTATCCATTCACCATGTATCCCTTAGCTGATGCGATGTTTCCGGAGGGGCCCTAAGAAGACACATGATGACAGCCATGCTCAGAGGAAGATGGTAACAAGATGTGATGCATAACACATGAGAGAGGCTGGGGTGTCATTACAGAGGGATGAGCAGGCTTCATCAAGCACATCACAAATACATTTTAGATGACACCTCCACTTGTGATGCGCTTACTTCAGAGAAAATAACATTTATTACTCTGTTATGTTTATTGGAAATATGCAGATATATTAGACAACTGCAGAGGGCCCGCGGTGTAGATGAATTACTGAATTCCCATTTGTTTTACATAAACTTTTACTTTAAAATACTTTTTCTTTGTTTCTTTTTTACCACAGAATATGAGATATTAGTATTCTGATGCTGATAGACTGTCCCTTTTCACTGCTGTGCTCAGAATAAATTTGATATGCCTGAGTGCCCGCAGTAGACTTTGTTTTGCTTCCAAAAAAGCGGTTGTTATAGACTCCATAAACATCCAAGCCTCACATTCCGTTGAGAGGGCATCCCAAAAACTGTCATGATTGTTTTGGAAGAGAGCCTATGAAAAGTTATGCAAATTAGCCATTTAGCAGGATGCTCCTCCCAGAGACATGAGGTTGTGGCCAAAACACTAAATCCTTGCAAAAGAATTGTGAATCATATGATTATTGGGTTTTTTGTTGTTGTTGTTAAGCTGGCAAGTTTTTTTCCCCTTTAATTCCCAGGACACTCCAGTTTTAAAGTTTTTTTGGGTTTGTCCTGGGAGGCAGTATAAGTATTGGCATTATATCAACATCAAGGGACAATATTGCATTTGTATCATTTTTCTACAGCTTTTCAAACAATATATATCTGCTTCACTCAATATAAAGTATTCCATTATCTCTTATTGAGATGGTGAGTGTACTAAATTCATACTTTCCACAAACAAATTTAAAATCCTACAGACCTGATCGTCTACAATTTCTTAAACACAGGTCGAGAGGAGCCTATTTTTATATTTCCTGTATTCCAGTTCCAATATTCCCATGCTAAAATCTACAGGGTTTCCCAGTAGTCTGCAGGGGTGACGCAGGGAAACAAAAATCTGCTGCGCCATTGCAAGTTCTTATAGAGTGGGGTGGGGTCAGGGGGCAGTATTGGTTTCCCCTGTTTGCCTGTTAGCTAATAAAAATGCTTACGTACAATGAAAGAAATACACAGGAGCAGTCAATATTTTATCCAACAGCTCAGGCTGGGCCCACAGTAGTGAAGGGAGAGAAGTCAGGGAGCAGATGAAAAATAGATTGTAATAATCAAATGCAGTGATTTTTAAAAAATATGTCATCCATCTGATAGACAGACACAGTGAAAGAGATTTCACATCATGTGTTCATGAGCAAGAC
Source organism: Echeneis naucrates (assembly GCF_900963305.1). Taxonomy (NCBI): domain Eukaryota; kingdom Metazoa; phylum Chordata; class Actinopteri; order Carangiformes; family Echeneidae; genus Echeneis; species Echeneis naucrates. The sequence goes on from NC_042532.1 coordinate 10,638,028, forward strand.
AGTAAAGACTCAACACCCAGATCCTCAGCCAACCCCAAACGCCCACCCATCCCCTTTAAAAAAAAAAAAAAGGTAAAAATGAGTAGAACAGGTCTTGTTCTAGTCAGAGGGAGACAGAATGAGAAAGTGCCACCTAATGTAAATTCAGCAAACCTTACTTCAAGCCTCCACCCAGTTCCCCTTCCCATGTCGCAGTGCCGGAGGTTCGTGGTGCGCCACTGCGCTCCGCACCATGTCACCATCCACATTCTCCTTCTCTGCTCAATGTTCCATGACAACAAGGTGAGACGGACAGCAGAGGTTAGGCTGAACAGCTGCTTCCTGGGTTGGAAATTCCAGGCATTGAGGGCCATCTGTCTATATGTTCACTGATGTATATGGGAGCCATCTATCAGGCTGCTAGCCCTGCAGCTGCTGGGGCCGTCACAGCCCAGTCTGCCACCCGCCTGCCTGCCTGCTTGCCTGACTGGCTGGCTTCTCCCTGCCTCAACCCCAATACAATGAGAGCTCCTTCTTCACTTTGTGTCACACAGAATGGGCTGATTTGATTAAGTCCTGGGCTCTCATTATGTTAGGTAGGGGTGTAGAATTTCAATGATAATCCATAATGCATGACCGGGGGTTTTGTTGCCATGGTGACATAAATTCAAGGTTACCAGCTCAGACGCATAATTGGGTGCGCATTGAGCGCTGAAGAGGTGCTGTTAAAATTCCCCTCATGAAAGTGGAGCATCAATCATGCTGTCGCAGATTGCAAAGTACTCATAATCAGATGAAATTCTGGGCAGAGAGAAAACGTCACAACAGGACAGGGCTTCCTACTCTTTGAAAACTAATTTAACATTTGAGAACAGAGTTTAAGACAGCTTAATATTTTTTTATTTATGTTTTCTTTCAACCTCCCCCTCAGTCCTTAGAATCTCCTTTTAGGCTCTTTAAGCTTTTTTTTGTACAGTAAGTTGGTCTCAGTTCATTTGGCCCTTATCTTGCTCTCCCAGGCAGGAGTATACCCCCAGTCTGTACAGCTCCCCCCAAATGATGGAAATCAATTCTCACAAGAGATCAGGACCTCTTTGACAAGCAGAGCTTCCAGCTTGAGGCTCATCAGAGCCATTTGAACAGCAGACAATAGCAAAAGATTTCTGCCCCTTGTGCCTTCTCCTGAAATCCGATTGAAAATCTGCTCATGCCTTCTCCAATCTGCACCACAGTTCTTTTATCGATGCTTTTTTTTTTTTTTTTTTTTTTTTTTTTTTTTTGAGGTGGTGGGGGGGGGGGTCGACAAGGGGAATGTGCTTGCTTGGAGGCGTGTGCGGGACGGGAATGGTGTCGGTCCCCTGGATAAAACCTGCTCTTTTTTCTTCCCCCTCCTCCCCTTTTTACTTCTACTTCTGGCATCACTAACAAGAAAAAAATCGAAGTGATGATTAGCTTGAAGCTACTTGTTAGTTGGAGAAAGTTTTTTTTTTTTTTTTTAAACCAGTGGAATGATCGTCAGGAAAAGAACTTTAAAGTGTGTGTGTGTTGTTGTTGGGGTTTTTTTTTGTAGGTCAGGTTGTTGTTGAATTCAGCATGTATTAATGATGGCTGTCTAATATGTCTCTCTGTAAGCGGGCAGGTTGTACTATTTCAATCATATGAGCTCTAACCTGAAATACCGCCCGTCCATCAATATAGCGCCACCAATTCTCCTGTGGTTAATAACCATAAATCAGATGAGATTCATAAACCATTAAGATGGTGCTTATTATCTCTTACACTAGGTAGTTCAGATATTCATAGCCTGGAGGTAGGCACCTTCAAACCAATAATCTGCTCCATCTATGCAATATTTCACTCTTTTTATCACATGAATTATGCTTTGTGTCATAATTTACTAGAACATTTCTCATCACAAGAGTCTTACGTTGGACTGAATTCATTTTCACTGCTTGTACACTATACCACCAGGCGTCATCTCAACCCGATCCCAGAGCACTACCCTCAGTGACAGGCAGAGTTACAAGGTCAGACATCAGTTACAGAAAGCGGTTCACAGGATGCGACGGGAATCATCGTTTTGGAGTGGGGAAAGTGCAGTGCCTATCTTTAGGACAGGTACATGAAAAATTGATGCAGTTTACTTTAACTCAAGTGAAAGTCTACTCTTTTTAAAAGGAGGCAACAAACACATAAAGGAGTTTCAGCAGTGCTCAAGCATCAAATTAAGGCCCTACAAGAAGTCATCCGTGTATACCAGTCATGGCTCACCTTCAAAGGCCCCTGCGTACAACTATAGACGCCATTTTGTTTCCGACTACAAAGGAAAATAGGTTATTATGAGGAAGGCTCAAAAAAATAGCGAGACAGACTTTCCTTTTCAAGTACAATTTTCCCCTGCTACTATGTTTGCCACCTATCATTCTGATGAGTGCACTGCTTTAAAGCGACTCGACGGGGTTCCTACTGAAGATCTGAATCAAGTTTTTAATGAGCCCCGTCATTCTCTTGCTGCTGTCACAGGTGCGAATCTGCTGATGCTGAAGCTCAGTGGGGCTTAACACGGGCCTTACCCAGTCAATTAATGTGTATAAGGAATTTACACAAAACAAGTGCCATAGCCATGCATCATGTATCTTTGTTTTCCTACTGTCACTCTCCTCCGTCCTAAAATTGGTAGTTTGTGGATATGATTGGAAATGCAAGCTTCCTATCTTTACGAATCACTGTCATGAACTTAGAAGCACGATTCACTTGATTTCCTGCCGTTTTTTGGCCTTCACTTCACATCCCCCTGATGATTCCTACAAGAATTCCTCACAAGCTCATCAACAACTTTTCTCACAACTTCAAATTGAATCTTTTACATTAAGTTGTTTTTCTTTGGGGATTTGAGGATTTTTAAGCAGTCCGGGGATCCCTTCACTCTGTGTGTGTGTGTGTGTGTATGTGTATTAGCACAACAGCGAGAGAGAGAGACAGTGTGTGAGAGGAAGGAAGCATGTAATTCCCCGTCCTCCACATGAACCCTTGATACTGCCCCATATGTTATATTCACCCATTTTACTAGTCAAACTGCTGATGTGTAGCTTGTATGGAGAGCAAACATGTGTTCCAAATGTGTGTCAGTAATGCTACACAGTGACCTGACCCCAACATGGATTTATGTGCCTCTGCACTCCTGTGTTTTATTCTGAATATAAGCAATATGTAACTGGAATGACACTGCTTTAGAGGACTTCAGGTCTGCCATGCAGAAACAAAATAAACCAATAGAGGTGCAGTTGCAGAATTAGAGGCGAAGGAGGAAGGAAGCAGAAAGAGAGATGGGGGCGAGGGATGGGAGGGAAAGAGAGAACAGAAGGAATGTATTGGTCAAGCACACAGAATGTCAACAAAGCAGTGTAAAGACTTGTCACTCTTGGTCACTGCGCTCACTGCTCGGCGACTGAAGAGGAATGTGCTGGTCATTCACGGCCCAGAATAGGCAGTGCTCCTTTGCCCCCTACCTCCCTGTGCACCACCATTGTATCAGCAAGAACATTGTTCAGGAGATTTCTTTGTCCCTTTAGATTTTTGGAGGTCCCTTTTCAGGACATCCACCGAGACCCCCTGTGCAGTCAGGCCATAGCTGCTCCCCAAACAGCTGTCTGGGATCAAGCTGAAGTCACTCTAAGCTGGCTCCCATTTGAGCGAATGTATTACAGATGTTTATCCTTCAGAATTAGACTGCTGGCTTGCTGGCTGCAGGGAGGATGATAATGCAGACTTCTATCTGGCTGACCTGATGCGGTTATGTATTTCTGTATTGAGGTCTAATACCAAGCTGACCCCCAGTAAAGATTTCTCTGTTCAGACCCTTTCCAATGTGATTGAATTCAGCCCCAGCTTAGGGGCCATAATAAGCCCTTTCCAATGCTCCACCGAGCAGATCTCCAATGCACAAATTGTGCCCTCCCCCATTGTAATGTTTACAAGGTCAAGGTTGCAGGGTCAGTGTTTCTGGCTTAGTTAAATTGGCATGCTCTTTTTTTGGTAATGGATTACTGACTTGGTGATGGCTTGATGCTTAGTGTCACTTTTATCAAGGGCAGGAGAATAATATGGGGACAAGCTGAGGATTTAAGGCCAAATGCAGACAATTGAAGTATCTCAATAGATATCGAACACAGTGGTTGGGATTTGCATAACCTGGTCAGAGGCAGATAGGATATAAACACACTCTCTTGGACCTGACAGTCTGAAGGATCATTTGAGTGATTTATGCAGGAAATTGTATTTGCAAAGCAAGGAGGATAATTTAATAAAGCAAGGCCTGTTCTAGTCCTCAAGAACAGGGGGCTCTTTGCTGAAAAATGATACAGCCTTCTGTCTGAGGGGATGGCAGATAACGAAGGCCAATATTTACTGTGGATTTGTGCTCCTTCTATTTCCTGTCTTAGTCTTACTATTATCTTGCCTAGTTTCCTGAAATGAGCAAACATATTATATGCATACATATAAATGTTTAATATATGCAAATGTAACCTGTTTCATTTCCTTTATGCAAATGTTGTATCATTATTATTAACAAAACTGACGAGAATATCAGTGAATCACACGGCGGCTTTAACTATAGTGGTGAATAATCACACTGTTACAGAGAGGAGCACAAAGAATCCAGATAAGTTCATGTATGACGGGGCTCATAACATCAACCCTCAATACTTCATTAGGTCCATTGTTCAAAATGTTTATTTTTTTAGAACACCACGGTAAGCCATGTGTCTTCCAAATGCGTCCCTGTAAAGAAGTCACATTGTGGAAGATGCGGAAGAGTACAGGTGTCAGAGGCATGCTGACCTCTACTCGTAATGCATCAACAAAACTGGATGAAATGGAAGGTGAATGCGCTCGGGTGCTGAGTGCTCTGAGACCTTGTCTTTATTGCATGTAAACAAGTGTGAAGAGCCATATAAATACATGTCTTCAGTCCAATAACTGATATATTTTCGCTAAGTACATCGCTTCACCCCATTAGTGCGCAGTTGAGCTGTGGCCTTGCCCTTGCATCAACCCACCAAATGCATCTTTGCATGCAGTTGTACATATAAGGCCCTTCCTGATATTACAACTATGGAGAGTGAGTTGGTCCCAGTTAATGTTGCATGTCAGTAGAGTAAGGGTTTCTCTTTCTCCCCTTCTGCAGTGGGTCTGCTAATGTTTAGAGTCAGGAGGCCCAGGGGACTCTAAATCCCTCGGACACAAAGAGCCTCTGTGTGCTGGCGAGGTCACATCTGCCCAATGACTCTGTGTGCTTATAGGGAGCACTCTATAGGCCATCAGAGGGGCCTGCTGCAACTGCCCCACTTCCATAATACTACACTGTGTGCACCATGACAGCCAGTGGGCTTGATAGAGCCTGACATTTCACCACACGCACATTAAACTTGCTGTCACATCACCCCATTTTCCACAAGATGCTAGGAGAAATGTGGCATCATAAAACGCCCAGCAACTGAAGTCCATAAGGGTAATGAAGCACTGGGATCAAAACTGGGATAAAATTAGAGTTTGGGCCATAATGTTGCACTGATACCACCAACAATAAAGGATCCCACCCTTACTGTGTCATTGGTGGCATTAAAGAGTGTCTGCAGACGATTATCTTAATGAAAAGAATTACATTTCACCCACTATATTGGTCTTATCACTTCCTGAAAGACACTCCACCTATTTAAATCTGACATACAGCGCGATGACAAGGAGTATGGTGCTCATTTGGTTTGACATTATGCCTTTCAATAACAGATGTTTACTCTTTGGTGCGCATTTGGGAGTCCTTTCTTTAATGATGGTTCATAAAGGTGAAATGAAAGCCACGGTAATGCTTGATTCTGTGGTGGTTTTTATTACGATAAAAAAAAAAAAAAAAAAGGACACACATTGGAAGGACTTGCCGTTTATTTTTGTTTATTTTATTATTTTATTATTCTCCTCACCCAGCGCAGCAATATTAACACACCTTTTGAAGTGATTAGCATTGCTATTGACATGGTAAACAGTGATTAAAAATATATGTCTCTAAATTGGCTCCAGCTTTGCCAATCAGATAGTGTGCAGGCTAGTCAGCGGTGCAATAAATCATTAGGTCTGGCCAGTAGAAACCAGGACTATCCACTGAATCTTGGGCTGACTCGATATGGAGATATCAATGAAAGCCTTTGTTTTGTCCACCACAGCAAATTAGACACGCCAGTGTGCTTGGTTAATGTACACGCTGCAATCATCCCTGACCTATACTGGCTGAATTTAGCACTTGGGATTTCTCATAAAGCAGAAGTTTCATTCCACTTGGCTACACACAGTGAATGTGGCTCAGATGATAGGATAGCTTGAGAGGCCATCCGCTGGAATGAAAATAATCTGTTAAATGAGACAGCAGTGTTGTCACACAGCTAATGAAACGGCACAGTCAGAGTTCAGGGCGTTTAGAGTGAACTAGCCTTTATTTAACCAGCTGTAAACATTGCTCAGAAATGTACAAAAGAAAAACTTCCAGTGTGGTTGACCTTTGACCTTGTTTATATTGCTTAGGATAAAACTCTGGTTGGGCAGTGACCAGTAAAATGCACTTTGCCTGCACCGTGCACACTGAGAGCAGTGGCACTTTGGGGACAAAGTGAGAGAACCTTTTAGGAGGTGACAATGACAGGAGAGGGTGGACGGGGTCAGGCTGGTTTGATACCATCCTATTGAGGCCTTAATTGCTCATAGAGAGGCTATAGGGGCCTTCTGTGCATCTGCTGTGAAAGGACTAAGTCAGGGAAGGTAATTTATGACTGGCAGGGTGAGATTTCAGAGGGAGCGTCCCCTTAAAAGTGAGGTATGCATGCTCGGTCCCTCTCCTGAGCTCAAGTGGCTCAATAGATGGCAATTGAACTACTTGGGAGGTGGACCTGCAGCCTCTTTCTCTTTCCCACTCTCTCATTCTTTCTGTCTTTCTCTAACTCTCTCTCTAACTCTACCCGACCGCTCCCTCCCATGTCCTAGATCAGCTCATCTGGGTGTGCTGCAGCAGGATATCAATCTTAATGAAGCTGCCAGGCCAGTGTCGTATCAACTTTAGACTACAGGCCTTGATAAGCATACCAATTCTCTGTAACAATACCCAGGGTAATAACCAGGACAATAAGGTCTCACAAAGGATGGAGTGTGGAGACATCTGAATTTTATTGTGTGCCGTGTGTATATATGTTTGTCTGTGTGAAAGAGAGAGAGACAGAGAGCACATAAATTGTCTGTCAGTATTTGTGTGTCTGAGTGTTTGTGTGCGTGCGGGAAATGCATGTGTTTGAAGGTAACTTGGTGGATGTACATAATATAAAGTGGGAAGAGTTTGGACTTATTTAAATCGTATGTCTTCATGTCACAGATCTCAGAATCGCATTAAAGGGAGGCCACATATGAAAAGCAGAGTCATACCGTCGCACTACAGCTCTGGAGAGTTGGAGCCGACCTCATTCAAATATTGAAGCAACTGGAGCTTTATTGCATAAGCTCCAGGTCTCTGGGAGAATATCCCCCGGTGCAGTGGAGCTACAGTATTAGGTTACCCTCATCATTCAGCTTCCCAGTCAGGTCTGAGATGAGTCAAATGTTGTTGTGTTTACAGTATGGTTTTATCTCCACAGCCAGATAGGGCTGGAGTGGGGGAACGTGGGCGCCTGCCTGCTGGCTGCTTCTGGTTTGGAGGGCGTTGGAGGACAATGTGTGGCTGTGTGGCTGTATGTCTGTTTGTATCTGGGGGGTTTGGTCACATGAGGCCAGGATGAATGCCTGTGGTCTCTAATTTATTGTGGTGGGTTTATGTGGCTGTGACTTTTGCACACATTAGCAACATTGCTCTGCTTTCATCTGCAGGGTCTCTCTTGGATTAAAATAAGGAGGGGAAAAAAGGATGCTAACCACAACCTTATTTAAGAAGGATGGGGGGGGGATTTCCATCCTGACTTCCTCACAAGGGCAGGCAGACATGTGGTTGGACTTTTGATGTCAGTCTCAAAGAATTTGTTTGCACAAATGGCTCTGATGCTGACTGCATTGGTGTAACTCAGCTTTGCTGAGTTATTTGCATACCCTTCCTGGTAACATGAAATCACAGGCAACGTTGCTGGAATTGCACTGAAACTTTGGAGCCAATCTACTCATGTTGATGGTTTCAATATCCATTTGCATTATAATCCAGTAATATGCCTGCAAATAATCCCTATTACATCCACTGTGAACACGAAGACACTCTTCTTGGGTCATTGTGGATAGATTAAAAAGATAAATCCAACAGAGAGCTGACAGAGGGGGGTCAAAGAGGAGCTTTAAGAGAGCAAGAAATGTGATGATGCTTCTTGATTCATCCTCCAGATAAGAGCTATAGAACCGAAAGAAATGCCTCCAATGGTGCTTGGCTGTCACAGGTGGAGTTTTGAATGGCAGGTTCATTCTCTCATGTGAAGGCTTTTCTGTTAGAGCTTAAAAGAGCTAATTAAAAGGGACTATGGGCCTGGCTGCAGGGTGTTTCTCATTATAGGCACATATTATGTTATAGGAACTAACTTGAATTTTTACAGGTTAAACATGTCCTGGAAACAGATTGCTACTACAATCTCATCTGTTTGACACTGATAAAGAAACAATAAACACATCCATTCGATATGGATCTGAAAACAATCCACACTTTTATATGATCAATGGGAAGATGAGTAACATGGGGAGAGCATTTTAGTCTACGCATCCTGAATCTGTGAGGTCAGTTAATGCTGTCGACGGCGCGGACAGTTTGGCTCAGCTGGACATATGAGATATTTATAGATCTGGCTTCCCAGTGGATTGATTGTTTGGTGGGTTGTTCTTTATTGATCCGAGTTTCAGGAAAAAAACATACAGCGGACCAGACAGCCATGCACACCTTGAGAATGTGGACTCTGGAGGTGGCAGAGAGTTAAAAAAAAAAAAAAAACACAGACAAAACAAAACAGCAATACATTGGCACGGTGTATTTCATTCAGATGCCGCATGTGATGCTCCGGGGCCGCAGGGCTAACATTCAAATTAAGGTTTGGTTGTAGAGATTTAAAACTACATAAATTATAGCCTACTGAGCAGATGAATGCCTTGCACATGGGTCCTCTTGTTTCTTCCTTTTGTTCTAACTGATGTCTGGGGGCCCATGTTCTGCCGTGGGTATAAGGTGGCGCCCATGTTGCGTTTTAATTTCTCTTGTTTTTAGGCAGCAGAGCCCATCACTGTCAATGGCCCAAATAATAACGTTTTATTGGCGCACACGATGCAGCTTGCTGATGCTACTTGGCCATTAAGATGAGGTACAGACAGAGGCAGGGGGAAGAGAAAGAGAGAGAGAGAGGCCTCAGTGCCCCCGCTGCTATAATTTAGGGCACTCTTATCCACGCCATCAGCTCGGATTGTAATTCAAGAAGCAACAGTGTGGAGGGCCCAGTCCTTTTTTATGCACAGCCATTACTGGGGTGGTGAGATACAGTAGTGGCTTTTAGCACAGGAGAGGCCAGACATAGATGGGTCGTCCAAGTGTTTTACAATTGAATGTGCTAAACCGCTGCCACCATGTAGCCACACAGGCAGGGATGGGACCTGATTCAGCCCCCCCCCCCCCCCCCCCCCCCCGCTGTCCTCTGCTCTGGGCCTCAGTGATGGGCAGAGAGGACCAAGGCTGTTATCCCCTCTGGTAATTACCACCATTAAAGCTAATCCTGGTCCAATTCAGGCTGCTTTTGTTTTGAGCTTTATCTCTTCAGTGCTGGAGAGTTTCTCCTTTCAGAGCGGCACACAAAGACACAGTTTTTAGAGTTGGTAATTATCTGTTATATACTCTCTGCTGGGAATAGGATAAAAAAATACTTGAGATGGACAGGAGCATATCTGCTCTCTCTCTTTCTTGCACACTGCCTCTCTCCCTCCATCAGCTCTCACAATCTTTCACCTCTTTCTCTTTTGCCCTTTTTTTTTTTTTAAATTCGGGGTGACAGAAAAGATAATTGTTAAATTCTGTGCTGGATGTTATTGAGAGATTAACAAGCTTGAGCGTGAATTTATCAATCTCTGTGACAATACTGCAATAAATGTAATTATATTTAGCACTTATTAGCATGATGGTAATGCTGGCCCCTAATTTTCTGCCGTAATTGCGGCTCTATTTTTACGAGGTGTTAACTGCTATTAATCACATTGATGATTCAGTGAATGTAGAGCAAAGATTTCCATTCAATTCCATTTCCTCTGACCTATCTCTCAGCCGATCTGTCTCTTATCAAAGGAAATAAAAGTTCATTGTTACATAAACGAGGAAAGAGAGAGCTCTTTCCATGAAGACCTGTTTTAATGGATTTTTTTCTTTTTTTTTTTTTCTCCAAATCAAGCCTGGTGTCATAATTTTCAATTTGCCGGGTTTCACAGCAACCATTTCCCCCCTTTTTTTATTTTATGAGCTGGCAAATTGTCAACTGTCAAAGTTAAAGTGACACCCTGCAGATAAAACTGGCCCTTCGATAAAAATAATATCTTACGGATAAATATGCTATATGTATGATGGAAGGGCAGTCATGCTAATCATTGAGAGTATTGTGATGTCATGTCCTGTGCACTGTGTTAATCTTGGTAACAATGTTGTACCTATCATACTAGTGTTCATCATCATCACACATGCACACAAACACACATGCACGTCTGCACACACATACTCAGTCATTTTCCACCCCCATATGACAGCAATGGTTGTCTTTGCACATCTTTAATAAGCACCATCTGACTAGTAGAATCAACAACAGAGTCGGTGTGATAGGCACCATGAATCCAAATGCCCTTGTTATATCCAGCAGCACACTGCACCACTTTTTCTCCAGCATGTCATCAGTTTGCTTTAGTTGCCCACTCACGGCTCGACTTTGCTCCAGATGGCGCTTCACTTCCTGATCCTGGGCCTGCTGTGCTGGGACCCTCTCTGATTGGTCAGCACACCTGCTCCTCCGCTGCCTGAGAGGTGATTGGCAGCTGCCTTCCCCAAACAGAGGCCCTGTTGCCGCTGACATTCTGTCGTTGAGTGACAGCCCCCATGGTGTTGGGCTCCCCGCTGATGATTCTGGGCATGACATCATTAGTTTTTCTCTATCAAACAGCTGTTCTTCAGTCCTGGTGTTCATAAAATCAGGAGTCGGATTCTGCACTGAGTAAATAGCAATAATTAGGCTTTGCAAATCTGGCTGAATGCGACACAAGTTTGTTGAAGCACTAAATCAAGGCATGCTTTCAGTACATTCCCTTATTCATTTGAAATAAATTACAAGGATGAAGTCACCAAGATTTTTTTCTTTTTTTATTGTACTGCGAAAAAGGCATATTACATTTGTGCAACAACTTTTACCCTATTATACCTCACATTCACAAGAAGAACTTAAAGTGGCCAGAAAAATTGCAATTTGAAGGAAACTCTATGAACTTTCTTATGCAATTTATTTCAATACAGAAAACATCCCAAAGCACAACCTTAAAGAAAATACCATTCTGTTGAGTCAACAGTTCCAGCAGACTAGTTATTGCAGGGATGTTGTAATATGTTATATTGCATTACATAGAAGTTTCTGTTTCTGTGGTCACATAGCTCAAAGCTTAATATCATCCATTTCTGACAGGTTGTTCTTTTCCCACTAGAGCAGGAATAAGAGCGGGCCACCTGTGCTGACGGCTTCGGTTGACAAAGCTGAGTGACAGGAAGAGGGCTGAGTGGTCAGACCATTGGAGGCCACGACAGCACGGTCCTCGAGCCTTGTCCAGATGGTAGGCTTCAGGTGCGGGTGTGTGTGTGTAGCTCAGGGATCCCTTGAAAAGAAGGAAAGCATACATCAGTGCCTGTGTATCTCCAAGTAACAGTCAGCACAGGTAGCTAATGGATACACTGCCTCAGACACCCACGGGCATCCTCGGGCAATGCACTGGCACAGCGCCAGCCGAAATCAAGCCTGTCATCATTCAGGTATACGGAGAGTGTTTGGTTTGGCCTTTTTTTTTTTCATCTCCTATTTTATTTGGAAGTATTACTTTAGAAGCTGGGAGGAAAAGCAATGACCCGTTGGATGCTGCCCCATTCCTGAAAGGATAAATAAAATTCTGGATAATAAATCCAGAATTTATTTCTCTACCCATCAGCCACTACACTGTACACCAGCCATGAAAACAGAAATTAATCCAATTTCCGAGCCAAGTGTTGAGCAACGCAAGCTAACCGAGGCCATTCCAGTGTTTTTAATTATTGAATCCATCCTGACAAGATGCAACTTCTTCTCATGTTGTTGTCACCTCGTTTCCGTGACCACAAGGCAATTGGTGTCTGTTTTTTTTTCTCCTTCTTCTTTTTTTGTCACTTCTCTAAATCTGATTATAAAGTATGTTTCTTATTCTGCCGAGATTAGCCATCTGGCTGTGGGATGCAGGGAGGGAATCTCTCTGCTTGTTAGTGACTGGCTTTCACAGCTCTCCCTCCGCTGAGCTCAAAGCTTGCTGAGTGACACTGCTGCCCACTCACACAGACAAAAATACCCTGCTAACTGGATGGCATATGTGAGACATTCACCACAGGGTACAGCTCTGTGTGTGTGTGTGTGTGTGTGTGTACAACAGAAAGACAGACTCTGGGTGAATGAATAGGAGAGACAGCAGTAAAACAGGCAGAAAGGTGTCCCCTTTTTTTTTCTCCCCTTTCCAGACTAATACCTTGTCATTTGGGGTGGCGGTGGTGGGGAGGGTGGGAATTAACTTACACGTGGAGCAAACTTGGCTGATGGCTTTCCTAGATAAACTGAGCCCCTCCATGAAAGTCCGGAACATCTTTTCCTCAGAGGGCTATGTGGGAAAGTGTGAATATTTGTCCAAACATGGTGCTGAAAGCTGGGAGCGCTGAGCACATGTGGGAAAGGTGGGCTGAAATATGTTGGACAAATTGGACTTTGTCAGCTCTGCCTGCTAAACTTTTCAGATATTCTAATTGAACCTGACATGACTTTACTTGTGTGGCTTCCTCTTTGGCTCTGCCGCTATTTGTCTTCTCACTCATGCTATAGTCATTAGCCTTGTTCATCTCATTGTCCCGCTGTGCTGCTAAAACACACATCCGTTTAATAAAGCCTTCATTGTGAGTGCTATAATAGCACCTCTATGATCAAAAATAAATAGTTTTTTACTGGGGAGTGTGAGGCTCTGCTGAAAAAGCTGAAATCTGTGCATGTACTGGTGGAATTAACTAAGCCAATTTAATTTCACAATGAAGAATTTGTTTGGCTGTCATCTTGTTTGGAGTTTCTGAGGTACTGAGATTTTTGTTTTTGTAACTTGCAACTTGTAACTGGCAAACAGAAATGAAAACATGCTTGTTCTTTCTCTGGAGTGCACATAAAGAAACACTTTTATAGCCTCAGACTAGACACACACGTGCACATGCTCAAAACGAAGTGGCCACATCTTGTATCAAAAGAAAGTGCATTACTTCAGAGGAGTAAATCACAATGTCAACAAAATGGCAAAAGGGGAAACAGTATTTCAACAGGGGGCGCCACACTGTAAGTCCAGACTTAAAATACAGCGCAACACAGTAAAGTGAGGACGTGCTCACAGGAGGCAGCTGGTATATTCAAACAAACCCACACACACACTGACCCACTCACACAAGGCATTCGGTGCCTGCTAAGAGTTAAAAACAAGTCACCTCTCTGACATTTACGCGGGGCTGCTGCTTCTTTTCAGATGCACTGTGGGATATGACAATACCCGCGGCAGGAGAGGCATTGAAAAGACTTCTGTGGAGACAGGAAGCCTCCACGAGCATGGTGCACCTGGACTACCTAAACAACCAGCACAAAAAGACCCACTTGATTGAGTGAATGTGGGAGGACAATGAGCACAATAAAATAAATGGAGTGGTGAAACAATGCCAAATGATGTCACCTGGCAGTCAACTGGACCCCTGCCACAGTGTTGGTTTGGCTAGCCTCCGCTGTCTGTAACAAGTCTCTTACTCTGTGCCGTGTTTACGCTCCAATTTCCTCCAATACAAAGTACCATGTTCCAAATCTTTTTTTCTCTCTCTTTTTTTTTTTGTTCCCCTCCACCGACTGAAAAAGCACCGTGAGTGAACCATTCTTGATGTTTGGATGGCTTACCAATGCAATTTTTCAAAACACACTTCACAGATACTACTGCTGCCATGAAAGACCCCCAGAGGAACATTAGCATAAAGGAGTGTTTATACTTTGCATCGATAGTCCATTTACTCAGGCAAACATCAAAGAGCAGAATATCAGCTTTGTTCAAAGCCATTCACTGTGGCACGACATATTTTGATGAAACCAGCTGAATGTTATCTCCATGCCTCTTCTCCACTGAGAGGAATACTACAGGGAAATTATAAGCGCTGGACATTATAAAATGTGACAAAAAAAAAATAAAAAGTATAAAAGGAAGTTGATCTTGACATCCTTGGCTCATAAAGATTTGCTTTTGCCTTGCGCTTTAAATATCTTCCTCTGTGCACTAAACAGATGCCACATAATAACCCTCACAAAAAATCATTCACAGCCAACATTGACGTACATATGCCAAAATCATACTAACATACTAATCCTCATGCAGCTGCTAATCACTGCAGTCACATTCTCAGCCCTCTGCTGCTCTGCGTCCAGGTTGGCTGATTTGATGAGTATCAGATAGCCTGGACCTAAGCTTCCTGTGTTGCCTCTCCATTTGGTTCCCATTTAACCTGTCTCACAGCCAATAAAAGACCTAGTCAATTACAACAAACCGGGAACTTCATATGCAGGAAATAGGCCAATTACATTAAACCCAGAGAGTTCTTGCAAGCCAGCGATGTAGGGGTTAAATGAAAGGTGGGGGGGGGGGGAGAAAAAAGGAAATATGTAAAGAGGCAGGGAGTCAAACAGGAACGGCAGCAGTTTTGGGTTTCAATCTGCCAGTTAATCTTCAAACAGCAAGCTGGCAGTGTGCTGGTCACTGATAAAGGCCCTGGTCTGTCATCACACAGCCTCACCTCCAGTCACTCAGCCCTCCTGTCAGGACGTCATCTGGAATCTGGGAAACAGCTAAGGGCAAGGAGAGAAAGGCCACAGAGAGACAGCGGGTGGGAGGGGAGGATCTGTGTCTGTGTGTATTTGCGTGCACATTGCGTCTGCTAAGCTCCCTGTCTTCACGTTGATAGTGTTCGTGTGTCTGTGAATCTGCCTGTCGGTATATAAATGTGCTGCTTTTCTTTTTCTTGTTTTGCCCTCATAGGCCTGTGGTGGGACCTCTCTCCTGACCCTCCCTTTCCCTTCGCCTTTTCCCGACATGCACATGCTCAAACATATACATACCCACAGCTCAGGTCTGCATCGTAAAATCAAACGCTGATTGTGTGATCATGGGTAATTGTGTGAAGAGAGGCCATAAAGTCGAAGAAGAGGGTGTATTAGTGTTTTGTGGCTGTGTTTTATGGGAAGGTGCACTTTTACGTCCGGGGATGGCTGTGCTGTAAGGTGAGAAGGGGAGGTATCAAAGAGCTGACTTTGTTGTTTAAAGACAGTACCCCTGAGGTAGACTGCTGCTGAAAGACAATGTTTACTGCCTGCTGATTGACACAGTAAAGGCACCCAGACGGCACTGAAGAACTAATTGGATGTAGCAGAAAGAGTCACCCATCTTAATGTCTGTAGATTTTCATTATTCATTTTGACATAAGATAATTCAAGGTTCACACATCTGATTTTGGAAAACTTAATTCACTTGGCAAACATGATTTAAAACATGAATTGCTGCAGACATTCTGGTGAGTGACACCTCCAAAGACACTCAACTTCCCCTCAGTACTTGTTATAAAATGGCAAAAGGAGATTGTAGGTACCTCTACAGTCATAGAATAACATTACTATTCTGCCAATTGTGCTATTTAATGCTTATAATCTTAATCCATTCTGTCACTGTTCATCTTCTTCTACAGTATTCAATATTATACTGTAAATAAGAACCATGCAGACTGGCTGTAATAGCAGTAACAGAACAGAATAAATGTTGCTTCTTCTCATGATCAGACTGATTCTTCTCTCTCTCCTTATAATCTTCTTTTTCGAAAGCATGTCAATGGCGCTTTTATGTTAGTAGCTTCCTTCTTATACATGTAACCGATTTGCATTCAGTGGAGATTAGTTGCTTATCCTTGCTCTGTGACCTCCAGTGTAAACATTAATTGTGTAGTACTTTTAGGAGTGTCGATCAGATATGGACCCTTCAAAACATGGTGTAGCACGTACAAAATGATTTATACTCTCAAACCAAGGTTGCCCAGTGTGCGTTCTTTGTGTAATTTCTTGCTGCATGTATACAAATGGACCACTGGCAGTAGGTGGGATAAAGGCTGATTTACTGTGTGAGGTCTTGATGTGATGCCACGCTGCCACAGGGAGAATGACTGACCTAGAACTCTGGATATTGAAGTGTTTGCATATTCAGAGAGCGAGAGAGCACATCCACTTGTGAGTGCATGCATGTGTAGATTTATATGTATGTTCTGTCTCAGCTTCAGTTGAGAAAGGGTTTGGTTGCCATTTCCCCATATAAATACGATATGAGTACCTTTCTACACAGCTGTGTGTGTGTGCGTGTTCATGTGCGTGTAGTGTGTCGTGTGCGAGACAGAAACTTTTTATAGTCCTCACTGCAAATACATTGATTGTGATCTGAAATGAGATCAAAGGTTTCCCTGAAACCTTGTGTCCAGTCCCACGTCAAAGCTTTGGCATGAAAAGACACAAACAAATCTCATTTCATTTCACTGCCTGTACTACAGCTCCACAGTTCAGTTTGCGATTAGTTCACTCTATGGTCTTGCATTCAGACAATGTTCTGTTATTTTCCTTTTTTTCCTTTCCTTTCTCCCTAAGCTCCTAGATCATTTCCAGGCCCCGCATCCAATAATATTTGGTGGAGCATACATACACGCTGGCATAGTGAGGTGAGTCACTCAGTCAATCTTTCATTAGGCCTGAGGTGAACGGGGTCACATGCCACTCACTCATTGCACCAGACAAGCAGCGTATCTGGTAGGGTTTTGTTGCTTTGAATGGTAAAGCTACCTCCTTGTCTTATTCCTGTCTTTCTTTCCTTTCCCCTCACTCTTTCTATCTGTCCGTCTCTCCCTATGTCTATCTCCTCCTCTCATCAGGAGGCTACAGCAGAATAGGGCAGCAGCATTGTGTCGGAGGTGATTATGTGTGATCTGCCGACTCAGACTTGACCTTTTCCATGTTATCCCTCAGATTGATACCAACACTCATACGCATGCCTCCTCCTGTGCTTCCACTCCGTCAATGTGACTTTTTACTTTTTTATTTTTTTTTATGCTGTCACTTTAATGTGTCTTACTTTTTTTTTTTTTTTTTTTTGGTTGTTTTTTTTTTAGCAGAGAAGAGACTTCGAGTAATTGCCCTGCTACAGTCGCGTTCCATGACAACTTTGGTGTTTTCTGTGTGTGTGTGTGTGTGTGTGTGTGTGTGTGTGTGAGTGGCTGTGAGCGAAGTTATTTTCTTTTAACAATTGAGGATTTTAATTGCAGGTGAGGCCATTAAAAATACACCATTAAACTGATAAACTATCTTAAATTGTGGAAGTGTCTATAAAGCCTTTTTAAAGGGCAACTCGTTTATTCAGTAAATAATATACTGTTCAAATTTACATTCAGCCACACAGAGAAGTGTTTTGAAGAACTTTTAGCGGTTCTTTTACCTTGGTTTTGTGCGACAGCGATAAAACAGCACTTACAAGAAAAGTCTGAATGAGTAATTCTGAATTTGTGTTGTTAGCATAATTCAAACGGTTTGTTGAATCTTAACTGCACAGTCCATTGTTCTTTGTGCAGCTCAACCATCCACAGCAAACGCGACCAACTTGTGTGCAATTTACTCTGTTGTCACGTAGAGATAGTGAATATACCTCTCTCTCACTCTGTCTCTCACTCCCTCTCTCCCTCTTTCCTTCTCCAAGCTTTGCTGTCGCAGCAGTTGCTGTCAGTTTGAGCAGTGCCTGCCCCCAAATATAATAGGGTTTTCTTGACTGCCTCCCCAGGGATTGACTGGCGGTGAATTCACCATGGCTCATTTGGAGCAGTGCAGGGACGGGCTTCATAAAACTAGCTCCTCCATGTCTCCAGGCAGGTCTGTGGCATTCCAAAGAGGGTGTTAGTTTCACTGATAATACTTTCACTTAGGTCTACCAAGTTGTCCAGCGTCTGTAGCTCTGTCTGTGCTGCATGTCATGATGCTCATTATCACATATGCATGGTGTCATGATTCACTTTGATTATCGGGCCGACCTGCTAAAAGTAGTCTCTGACAACTTTGCTGTCACAAATAAACCAGTTTGTCTTTTCTTTCTTTTTTTGTGTCTCATCTGACACAAACATGTCAGAAAACAGGATTAGTAATATGTGGAAAGCAGCATGTGGACCAGTGATGATGTGACTGTAATTTAATACTTCAAACTAAAGTCTGAGTGGTCACGGACGAAGACGACGAGCGTCATAACATCGCGCCGGAACTGCAGCGAAAAGAAGCTTGTCCACCTAGGTGTTATGTTTCCATCACTTCCAATTAGAGCTGGTAACAAAAAATACCCACAACTGCCACAGACTTGTTTGACCTGGGAACAAATGCACATTGCAGCCTTTTGCACTGGAGACGAAAGCCAGATGTTAGTGCAGTTGTTTTGTATGAAAGGGGCCATAGATCCTCCTTCACGTGTATGAGGCTTCTATGAGAAGCATTTTAGCTCTCAAACATTGATCAGATTTCTTTCTATTTTACTCACTAAAAAATGGACATGATAAACTACCAACATACATATTTTTGGATTTACAATTTTGGTTGAATGTTAGTGAATAAAAAAGTGTCAAAACAAAACAATTTCTTCAGGAAATAGCTTTTTGGCCTTCCACATATCTAGTGTCTCACCTGGTGTGATATTCATCAACAGCCCACTTCACAAATGCAAACCCACATGTTCAGGCACACAATGCAAGCCACATACACACTAACACGCACACACTCCTTAACCACAGGCCAGTATCTGTGGTATGAGGGCTTCTTGTTGCTAGACAGCTGCATGCCTTGGCCTCTTCACAGCGGTCGACTGAGCTCAGAGGAGCTTGACAAAGAGGCTTAAAGTCCTCCCTAAGTCTCCAGCCCCTAGGTCGTCTGCATACCCCGAGCCCAGCTCTGGAAAAGGCCTGAATGCAAGTTTAGCAGCTATGGTTACACCCCGGCAGACCCCTGCCGCCGCTCTTGCTTGCATTACCATTTTTTCCCTGGGCTACTTCAGTCTTATAGCCCAGCAACAGGTTCCTCTGGAGCTCTCCTCTTATTTCATAACAGGATGAAAGAACTGACAGACACGCTGCTGCTACCGATGGACTACTTTTTACTGTGTGTGTGCAAGCATGTAGAGCCACGTGTGTGTCTACGTCTCTGCCAGGCTGTGTACAGACAGTGACGCAGTCATGTTCATGACGGTGATTTAAATCTGCATTCTCTCTCATTGTGTTTTTCTTTCTTGTTTGTTTTGTTTTGCTTTGCCGTAGTCTTCCTTGGTGTGAAGAAAGAGCAAGCTTGTGGTAAGGAATGCCTCCTGGATAGTTACCTGTTGTACTGCAAGTGGCTGTGACACAGCCTCTGGAAAGAGACTGGAGGTTTCTATAATGGATATGGACAATAAATCATCACTCATATCCACCCCGTCTGGGGGCACAGACACAGAAGGTTAGATGAGGGAAAAGGGACTGGGGTGCATGCAGACATGTTGGCCCACACCATAAATGTGCCACATATAAAGGCAGGAGTAGAAATGCACAGGCAATGAGAAACTACTGCAGGCATTTTGCTAAATGAGGCAGGCATGTGTGTATGTGCACGGATGTGCGTGGATACATGTGTTCCATACTGGACCAGTTTGTACCTGAGTGCATGTCAATTGTGAGTGTGTGCCTGTGTGGGAGGCGATATTCAATGTCGGCAGCTGGAAGCACTCAAGCTGCTGCTGCTGCAGAGAGTGAGAGAGTGATAGAAAGAGAGCGAGAGCGAGAAAGAGAGAATGAAAGAGAAGAGACGCCTGCACAAGAAAGAGAGGCTAAGAGAGGTACCAGCACAGGCTCCCTCTTTTCAGGGGCTGAGCTCTTGCAGACTGAAAGCCCCTATAGAAAGAAAGCAGGGTCATCTCAACAGTGCAGTGGCCTCGCACACGCGAGCACGCACGCACACACACACACACACACACACGCACACCACACATGCTGGAGCAGAACAACACCAGGGCCAGCGTGAGTGCAGTGAGTGCGCAGCAGTCCTCCTCAGGAAGCAGGTCTTGTTTAGACTTACAGCTATGTGCAAAGAATAATAAGGACCAGGACAATGTTGGTACAGACATGCAACACTCCCCCGTCAGCCTTTTATGTCTGTAGAATCTCCCTCGCCACTTGGACAGATACTCCCTTTGTGCAATATTGTAGATGAAAGAGGATTAGGCATACCTATGTTATGGTCAGTGCTGGGGCTTCCACCCCACAATGCCAAAACAGGCAGATGAAAGATTTTGTGGTTTTTGAAACTCACTGCAGGTATTTTGCCATGCTCCTTCTGGAAGTTATTCAAGTTCACGTCCTCTCGGTCTCCCTCTTTTCAAATCTCACTGCTATTCCCTCTTTTTTTCCAAAGAAAGGTAATGAAGGGGAACCAAGTTACTTGGCTCAGAAGTGCCAGGCCTGTGATTTTCACTGTGAAGTGTTAAAAGTTACAGTGCACAGCTGAACTTGTATATTCAAGCATTTGGCAGAGTTACAGCTCCCCAGCTAAGCCACATGTTTCAAAGTTTCAAACTTCACAGCAAAATGAACAGGTGTCTCAGACAAGGTTTCGGTTCTTCTTGGAAAAAATATGTTTGTGCATGTGCTTTTTGTGTGTGTAAGTACTGACCTCTTCTTCACTGTGTTCCATTAAAACAGGCTAGTCTTGCTCATTACACAGATCGTCCCTGTAATGGACACCTTTAGTTTTGTGGTGGTGGTGGGGGGCATACAGTCCTGTACTTTGTGCTTCTCCCTGACAGAAACATCAGTGAATCAACCCAGCAATTTCAGTGGGTCATTCCGGAAGATTCTGTTACCTTTCAACAAGCAGAGTGGGCCCCCAGGCTGAGGCCAGAGAGAGGCCAGGGGAACATAGGGAGACTGAGTGAAAAGAGCACAGAAAAGAAATGCAAAGCCCAAAAACAGAGATGGACAGATTTTGATCAAGCTTGGAAAATGAGGAAGCGGCGGGACTTGCCGGGAGTGTTACTCAGAAAGCTTAAAGACGGAATGAGAGTGTGACGGGGCAAGAGGAAAGATCTTGAGACAGAGCGAGAGTGTGAGAGTACTCAACACAGTAGAAATCCTCGAGTTCATACCGTGTTCCAATCAAAGTCCATTGACCTGGCAGGCCTGTGACAAATTATCCCAGCAGCTCTACATATGACTCAATCAGCATGGTGGATAGCTTTCTGATGAGCAAAAGGTCTCCTCGTATATCAGCCAAATCACCCCCTGATGACTGCATCAACATGCTGCCTATGTCTCTCTAAGTGGGCAGGAAAAGGGAGTTCTTGAAATCAACCTGTTGTTCAAAGAGCACCTTCCTACCTATGATGCACTTCACTCTTTTGTCACTTCAAAATACTGAGGTGTGTAGTTTTCAAGTGGAGGCATCCTTCAAGTAGAATACAGAACCTCGGACTGACTAACTGGGAGAGTTTGCCCTGAACAAGAATGTGTCTAAATTAGACAAGAAAATCAAACAGCAGAAATAATTTTCATGTGGAAACATGGCACCAAATAGCTTCACATACAGGCCCAGCAAATAGGCACTGGCTGGTAAGATGCAGCAGCTGTGAGCTTTAGTTTGAACCTGTTAGCTGTCTCTTACATAATGTCTAGATTGAATGGATATTGGATGCCACCACATCAAGCAGAGGCCCATCTGCGGCTGCTGGGTGGGTACACACCAATCACACATGAGAGACAAGCCAGAGGACACCTGATATGCTGCTGAAGGCAAGTGAATGGATTTACTCTCTGGTAGCCAACAGACCTCGCAGAGCCTCCGAGCCATGAGTAGTGAACATCTGAAGGCTCACCTCTCCTCTTGTAATTGAAAGCGCACTCGCTATCAGAGCAGCAAGAATGTGTATATATATGTCTTGCTTGAGAGACTCTCCCAGGAGGGTGTCTATTGGGCATTTCATTTTAAGTTGCCGTGTCTCACATGGGCAAACTAATCAGAGAGGTAGAAGAAAGGTGGGGGCCAACGGAGGGGTCAGCCACTCAGCAATGGCTTCCTCTGATGGCTGGGTGACCCCTCACCCCTGCTCGAGCCATGTGTGATGATGAAACTCAGTGGTAGGTAGCTCCTGAGCCCTGATGTCTTAGCCAAACCGTCCCATTCTGTCTGCATGTTTTAGTATGTATTGACACAAATAATCATCTTTGTGCTTGCTTCAGAAATTGCCAAGCTGTTGCTCTGTGCCAGTCCAGTGTTTAATGCATGCAACTTAAGAGTTTGTGAGGATCAAGAAAGTCGGGGAAAAAAGGAGCCAGACATTTCCATGTTTCCCATTTAGGCTTGTTTGGTGAAATGAAGTTCCCATCTGCCTTCAAAGCTGAGATGTAGTCATCCATTTATACATTTATAATTGGACATGTTCCATAAACCAGATTCCTTTTGCTCAATGGAGCCTTTCATTGCACACTAATCAGACAAGATACCACCAGACAAAAGCTATATTTACTTGCACCATGTTTGAACAAGTCCCACTTGAAACAAACTACTTTTACATTTCGGATTAGGTTTCAGTGTGCAATGGCAAAAAAACAACAGCCTGGGTCAGAGAGTTCAGCGCCAAAATAAGTTTACCGTCACAGCATCTTGTCTGTGTTGCTAGTCAAATGAACCACCTTATTTATACAGCTACAGCTCTGAGGGAGAGGAGCTGTAAAAAGTTAAGAGGACCCCCCCCACAACCAGCCCCCCACCCCACAGAACGGAAAGCAGATTTTTCACTGCCTTTCTTCTCTGCGTGGAAGCAGTATGAACTAAATGCTCAGCGGAGAGGATATTAGACTGTTTATGGTTTATTAATTGTTTCTTAGGGAGTGGCAGTCCAAGCGTGACCTGCTGTTAACAACCATATAAAACATCCACATGTTCACAACATCTGGGGGCTTCTAAGTAAACAATACAGTGAAATATACTTTCTACATATAATAATTTTTTGGCGTAAGCAGAAGGCGCGTCTGCCTCTGCAGCTGCTTGGCCTTTTTAACTCCCTGGGTCATATCGGCACAAGTCCACTGTCAGGGAGCAGTGCCAAAAACGACCACTGTGTTCAATTATATTTCTGTAATTGTGTGTGATACACATTAATCAAATCTAATAACCAGTTTTCAACGGCATATGGTTAGCAGCGCTGCACTGTCAAATGGAAAATATCTATAAAACACCTTGGTGTGCGAGTAAGTATTCTCAACTTAAATACACATTAAGTTAGAATGTTATAATCAAGTTCATAATTAGCATAAATATAATTTCAATGCCAGCTGAGGCTTACAGATGCAAACGCGAATAGTAAACAGTTGGATGAGATGTATGCGTGTGTGCGTTTGAGCGCGCGTGTGTGTGTGTGTGCCATAAAACACAGAGGTGGAATTAAAATCTGATGTCATTAAAGTCTGGCAGAGTATCACATTATTTACATGATGTAACCTTCCTCTGCCAGGATCTGTCACTCAGGCGTCCATCTGCTGCAAGTGCGGCACAGAGGACCTGTTTGTGTGTGTGTGTGTGTGTGTGTGTGTGTGTGTGTGTGTGTGTGTGTGTGTGTGTGTGTGTGTGTGTGTGTGTGTGTGTGTGTGTGTGTGTGGGCACCAAGGTACTACAGCAGCTACAGCAGGCCTCTCATACGTGACCCAAGTGATGGCCTAACGCTGTCACAGCTCTTTCCTGTGGGATGAAGAAGATAGCCAAACAAATGATTACATGTTCATGTCACCCAGAAATACTGCTGATGATATCTCTGCTGAGAGAAGGTGATCCAAAGCGGTGACTGTGGAAACATGTACATGGATGTGTGTATGTATGTGTGTATGCACGCTCCTGTGCTACGCACTTACATGAGCAATAAACTGTAGTGCCATAAATCTTCAGTCCATGCTCTCTTACTGCTACTGTTAAGCAGAGAGAAGTCTTTTTAGAATAGATTTTGATACAGTAAATATATTAAGACAGATGATGCATTAGACTGATTTAGAATTTCAAAGGATTGAGCTCCTTTTTTTTTTTTTGTGCCCAGAGGTGTTTATGAGTTGACTGAGACTTCGTCTGTCAGAGCTTTCATGTTTTCCTAATTTTGTTTAATCCGCCTGCCTTTTTTAACACCCTCAGCAAATGATGGGGGGGTGAATAGGCTTCATTGAGAGCACCTGTACAGCAGTTCAAATAAGCAGGCCCATCTTAGGCTTCTGCCATACCATGTCTGTCTTCGAGTGTCTTCTGTAAAAATATAATCAAACAGGAAGGCACACATTTCCTGTCTTTGGCCTAAACGCAATGGAAGGTAACCAATATGCATGCCCACCTGGCTGAAACATTTTCTTTTTGCATCTTCCCTCACTCTCTCCAACTTACGCTTTGTCTTCCTCTCTCATTCTCTCTGTTATTGTGAGGGATGTTTCTGTAAGACTGTGTGCTCCCATAAGAGAAAAAAGAGTGAGCCAAGTTTGTCAGACCTTTTAGCTTTCCCTTGATCTGGATACAAAGCTGTGTGGTTCGTGTTGGTTCACGTTTGGTTTCCACCGCGGCTCAAAGAGCTAATTGTACGCTGCAACATCACAGTGTGACACAACGTCTGACTAATGCATTAGCCATCGTTGTGTTTGATAGCGGCGCGCACGAACGCGGAGATGCCCCGGCGCCGCTCGTAACACACCTCGCCCCTTGTGATATAGCCATGGGAGGCTTGTCGTGGTTGCTCACTTGTTTTTGATGGTGGTCGGTGTCACGGCTGGTTCACATGTTGTTTTGATCCCTGCTGTCAGAGCCCAGTGAGCTCACGCAGACACAGCTGGCTTGGGTGGAGCTAACTGGGGTTACATAGGGAGTTGAAGGACATGGATCCTTGCCAACACATTTCATACATAGCGCATATCTTACAAGTGCAGCTGAGAATTAGAGATAGGGGATCCTCGCCCCTCGTTGCCCACCCTACCATCTGCCCGCCTGGGGCTGGGGTCCCTGTGGCTTAGCTTCCATATTACCAAGCATGACAGCCCTGCCCTCAATCAACCTCTCATACACGCCTTCTCTTCTCCTCTCTTGTCTTCTGCATTACAATTTTAATGACAGGAGTACGTTAGTGTGAAACTTGCTTCTTCTTAATGTCAGTGTAAATGAGAGATTACTGGCATTTAACAGGAGCAAAGAGGGAGGACATTATTTTCCTTCTCACCATCTAATTTGGTTGTTGCTCGGAGGGGACTGCAAGGCCAGCAAAGGTTAGGTCTTGGCAATTGTGGGTGTGTGTTGTGTGCAGATGCCGATGAATGTGTGTCGGTGTGCTGAGTGTCTCAGTGGAGGTTACAGGTCTCCAAGTGGATATAATTAGAAACTTCCGTGCAGCTTTTAGAAAAATAGTCAGCTTCCCCTTGCTTGTTTTCCTTTCACCATTTATCTCTTCTCTCGTGACACGATCAGGGAGTTAACAGCCATGTCCATCTTTGTGCTTCAACTTGCCCTCCTTTTTCTCTCCTGGGGTAAATCTCACATCCTGCTCCCCATCAGCCAAATAAAACAGCAGGATGGGAGTGAGCACATGGAGGGGAATCCCTAAAATCAGTGTGCGTGAGGCCTCACAGATCCTTATTTCTCTCATGAAGAGTGCAGAGAGTTGAAATAGCGGTCTAGCATTTGTTAAGCAGTTTTTCAACTACCTAAATTTAGCTCTACCAATAAAGAAAGCCAAGCGTTATTCTAGGACATATTTTGGTGTGACTTTTTTGCTCCAGTTAGACCTTTTCTCCAGTCACGTGTCTGAAAATGAGCTGTGGATTTGGAGCAGTATATTCCATCACTGTAATGTGTGCGTGTGATGTGGTGATAGTGCCCATCAGGTCACTCTTGCTGACATGAAAGCCCCGGCACATTTAGGACGGATGACAGTTATTAGTAGCAAGCTGTTGGCAGATAACTAAGTGAGAATTCTCTGGTGTCTTTTATCCTCCTACAAACTGCTATAAATAATGGCAGGTTAAGGATGGGCTGAGAGACTCATACACCTTCTGCTTACTGCCACTGGCCTGCTTCTTCTCCTATAGCTGTCACAGAGGGCTTAGCGTGCACACGCACGTGCATGCGCCCACACACACTAACACACACAGTCTCATATTGTCTAAGTACAGGGTGTGCTAGATCCAGAGCAACAGTCATGACACCCACTGATGTATCCCAGCTGATTAATACTCAGAGGAGAAAGCCTGTTTTCTCTCCTCTCCATAGCTTTGACCTGCACCATAATATAGCCAATTAAATGTTTTAATCAAGGATAGGTTTGTATTGATCTCAATCGGCGCTAAAGGGGGGTTAAGTGTTAACTCTACTGCTCTGATTATTCTTACTTGACTAGAGCTGTCACTCACCATCCCAATGATCCCATCAACTCCCTCTCCTGCCACTGTCATGACAGCGGGCCAGTGAAAAACAATGAGTGGGAGTCATCCTGGACTCATAATTAATCTCTTGTCCACTTCTATTGACACGTCCACTCTTTGATTAAATAATTACCTAAGTGCCATAAGCCGCAGTGATTGAGTCATAATCCTGAATAAGCTGTAACCAACTATGGTCACCTCCTTTCGCTACGATTAGCTCATCGTTTGCTCGGCTGCCAGAGCAGCAGCCCCCCCATCTGTTCTGCTCTGGTTCCGTGACAGCAGTTTTGGGTTTTGGGTGTTTATGGAGTCTGGTAACAGGTTCTCACCTGACTCCTGATACAGTTAGATGGAGTGTGTGCAGGTATAGACACATGCGCACACATATGCCTGTGTATGCAAATAGATTCACATGCATGTCTGCACATTCTGACAAGTGCAGTTTCTCATATTAGACGACCACGCCACACACACACACACACACACACACTTCTCCCCACACATGCACTTGCACACACATGCGCGTCTGTCCACCTGCCTGCCCGACACTCCCACACAACACACATAAACAGCCTGGCATCTGTCAGAGGAGCGGGTCATACACGCACGCACACAAACACAAGCACACCCAGCCACACAAACACAGTCCTGTTGTCTGCAGCAAGCGTACCCTTTTGACCCTTTGACAGGTACACGGAGGATCTCAAAGTGAGAGGAGAAGGCTCAGAGCAGGTCTACAAGTCAGAGATGTGCCCTCTCCATAGGTAGCTGTCGAACTCCTCAGGGCTCCAGGGGACGGCCGTGCCTCTCCCAGGAAGCCATAACTCCTCTCAGGAAGTGAGGTGTGTCTGGAGCGTTATCTACATCTGTCTGGGAGAGAAGCAGGAGGACAAGAGGTCAGACAAGAATGGGACCACTTATATCATGTTTTATGTATGACGTGTGGCATGTGTTTGAATATTTACATGTGTCTGAAGGTGATGCAAATAGAGAGGAGAAAAGAGGAAGGAAGTTCAGAGAAGTGCGCTTCCTTTGTCAACAAAGACTCTCTGTAAACACTTGAGCATGATGCAATTCCTGAGCTGCACCGGTAACACCCACAGCGCATATCATCTATTGATCAGAGCTACATCTGCATAGATTAAGGCTTTCTAAATCAGTGAACAAGTGTCAATTCAATATTCAATCAATTATGTTCTGAAAACTTGGTCAATACGTTTTGATGTTTTGGGAGTTTTGTTTTTGTTTTTTGTTTTTTTTGTTTTTTTTTTTCTTTTTGTTGCATTTGTATTTTTCCATCTCCTCGTATCCTGTGACCTTCAAACATGAACATCGATTTCAACACTCCTTCTTCCTGATTGCTGATGGTTTCTAAAATTCCCTCCAGTCCGAGGTATGTTGAACGACCCCTGAAATAACACGTTTGAAGAATATAAATGATCGGCCCCCACAAAGTCAAGTTAAAAGCTATGGGGGTGATCCACATGAACTCTTCCAACACTCCCAGGCATATAATTAAAAGGTAGTTTCTAATTTCTATGAGAGTAAATTAGCGCCTCAGCTTCATTGTTAAATCATGGCTGGTGGCACGTAGCCTGGGGAGATGGATTGAATGGATCAGAGAGGGTTGGACAGCCACTGGATAATTTTGACAATGGGGTTTGGGGGTATCATCCATCACTCAAAAGCCTACATGAAAGTTTTGACAGGTAGAGGTCATGGCAATGTGGCGGGAGCCAAAAGAGATGGATGCCTTTAATTTGGGTAA
Organism: Echeneis naucrates; assembly: GCF_900963305.1. Classification (NCBI taxonomy): domain Eukaryota; kingdom Metazoa; phylum Chordata; class Actinopteri; order Carangiformes; family Echeneidae; genus Echeneis; species Echeneis naucrates. The sequence continues at coordinate 10,666,602 of NC_042532.1, forward strand.
TGAAGAGTTAACCATCTTGGGAGAGCAAGAAGAGTGTTAAATGGGAGAGCCATCCGCCATTAAAAGAAAGTCTTATTTAATTCCTCCAGCCCTAATGAAAGACATCGAAACACAATCCTTGATTGACAATGAGGCCCCAGCTGTAATTCCCTGCAGACAGTTCACTTAAGTTCCCTCCCTTGTTAATCTCAAATATAATGAATTGCAAAACTAAGGTTAAATGTGGCAGCGTGAATTCATTATCACTGATACATTAGACCATAAGATGATTTACAGTGCGGTCTCTCTCTTATTTTCATTAACGGTGAATGGCTTTGATTTAGCTGAGATTCTGCTGGCCTGTTCATCCTCACCATCAATCTCGCCAGCTTGGTCATTGTCCTCTTTTATATCTGACCTCTTCACTTGAAAATGTAGCAAAAGAATGGAAGTATGTAGGAGCAGACAACCTGGTGAAAAAAAATATAATTCTGCTTTTTAGTGTGAGTACAAGACCCCTCTTTATCGCTTCCTCTGCAATTATATTCATCCTGAGCTGTCATTCAACTTCATCCTTGACCCTGGTCTTATTGTTGCAGGCTTAAGGGTGGTGCTTTCGCCAAGATAACAGTTAATGCACCACTGTCTACCAGCAAATTCCTGCAAAGACTCGCACTGAAACACCAGGGACCTTATCTGCATACTGAGCTGATAGTTATATGGACATTCAAAATGCATGTACATGCTCCCCTATCATTCATTAACCAAAAGAAAAGGTATCTCAAATGCTTGTTTCTTTCCAAAGTATAATTCTAATATGTCAACTATGGAGTGCGGTGAACACGGCATTACATTGTGGGCACTTTGTGGCTCTGGCAAAACTGCCTGTCTATTCATATTAATGCTCAGAGGAATGTCATACATAAATCAGCCTATTAACGTTACACACCCGCAAGCAACATGGCGTTTGCCCAATTTGCCTCTTCGAAAATTGCATATATGCATCGACTTCCTGTATCGCCATTTGCTCTCTGAAATGTGAAATCACTGTATGGAATTTTTTTGAGTGGCTGGCTGCGAGTAGGCATGTGTGCATGTTGCCATGCGCGGAAATCCACCTAACTCTCGTGCATAAATGTGACAAATTGTAACAGTGCACTAAGTAGAAGCTTAGGCAGCTACGGTGAGTGACGGGAAGGTTATGGGCTCCTAATGACAGGGGTTTTAAAGCTATAGCTACTGCTAATTGGGGTGACGTGTCCATCCCGTGTCCCCTCAAGACATGTCAGGCTACCAGGGATTAGCCATGATTAAAGTACTGGTCTTCCTAGTGCTTTTGCAGTATTTATCCGCAATGGTCAGATTACTCCAGTGATGGACAGATAGAGATCACAAGGGTCGAAATACATGTAGACAGTTAGTTTGAAGCCTATTATACCCACCTTCGATGGTGTGGCTTTGAAAGTCCTATAAATTACCAAGGCCTGGTGTGATATGGTACAGTATATGCTACAGACAAAAAGCCAATGGTTTATGTATGCACTCAGCTCACTCTGTAAAAGTAGCTCAGAAATAACACCTCAGGTTATTTCACAATTTTTGTTAAGAGGAAAAAAAACAGGCAGCTCTTACACAAAGCACAGTCAAAGAGTGTAAAATGTTGTTGTGTTGTGTTGGCTAACAATTTAGTCTAGCATCATGCTAAGTATGCTCTAATGGCTTTCCCTAATTAACAAGACACTAATTATGTGTTGCTTCCTCCGCTGGTTTATCAGCGACCTGGTGTTTTATGAGCTGCCCTTATAGCTTTCCTTTTTTTTTTTTCTTTTTTTTTAACACATACTTTCATAGTAAAACTGCAATATTACTTGATATAGATGTGAAAACACAATCATATTGGTTTGAAGTGATCTTAAGGGAAATGAAAAACCTTTAACGTGGAAAATGAGAAGCAACTTTCCAACTGAAAGTCACCCAGAAGAATTCACAGTGGTGATACACTATACAGAGTCACACCATGAACCATACAAAGGAATAAACAGGAAGTATGAATATTTATTCAATGTAGAGTTGTCTTTGTTTTTTTTTTTTTGTTTGTTTGGTTTTTTTTTTTTTTTTTTCCATTATTGCTACAATTGCAAGCCCCAGCTGTGAGCCACTTATGTCATTATACTACTAAACACTGCAATGGCCACAGTATACACATTTCCAAAGAAAATACATTGACATTTTAAGCTATGTCTTGGTTTGAAATGATCAAAAGTGCTAAGCCTTATTCTCTTCTCCTTGTTAGCCCATGTCTGTTCCAGAGGAACCTCTCATGTGTTTTCATTTGTGAAGAAGGCTGCGAATTTAAAGGGAGCGGGAAACTCTACCTTGTTAAAATGAATTGTCATGTATGCTTGACAGACACTTATAATGAGATTAGTGTAGAGACGTATCAGAGAGGAAATGTTGGAAATAAGAGAAGAGCTAATCCGCTCCCACTTTTATGACTAAATTCATTCTTAGCACGGTTTCTTGAAACTTTGCTTTCCTGTTCATTATCTGAATTGTCTTGCAGCTCTCATCTTGTAATCCTGAGCTCCTCCGCTGTCAAAGAACTTTGAAAAGATCCCATGGGACTTGAATAACAAAGGGACAATTTTATGTTGATTATATCAGATTTAGTTATATTTAATTTCAGGTATTAAGCTTAATACTTTTTTTTATCAAAGCAGTACATTACTTTTATTCATTAACATAATCACCATGTCAACACAATACTATATGCAATTAAGGAAAAATGACTACCGACACAAACAACATCTAACATTTGGCATGAAGTGCTGAATATTTTTAAAATAATTGGCAACTTCTAAATGGAAGAGCTACAAGTTGTTCACAAATAAGAAATAAATCTGATTGAAAAGTATAAAAGCTTTGCCACACCTGAGCTGGTGACAGTGACGTGACACACATGTTCCCAAACCTTCTATTATTGATTTCTAGATAGTTGCAAAACACTCTCCCATGCACACAGCTTAGCCTTTCCATATCCCTAAGTCTCCTCCAATGACCTTTACTGTTAAGATAGTGATAGCTCTCTGTGCATACAGAGGGATGTTGAGGATTTGCAAAAGAGGACATTTATGAAAATCTTTCTTGAAGCCTGTCTAAGAAATCCTTAAGAGACATGAAGGAAAGGGCAGTCAGTCAGTATATGGAGAGGACACACTGAGGCTCTGATATGGATGGAATGCCGGGCAAAATACCAGTCTATATGTGCATACATAATGCAAAGTAAAAAGGCAGTCGCAGCACTCTATTGAAGTTTCCTCCTTTTCTGTGGCCACATTGCTCTCTCCAGACGCACACTCAGAACATAAATATATGTTTGAGGAAAACTTTACTTACGATTCAGCCAGAGTATAAAGGTTGATATTGGAATGACCTTCCCTATAGACTTGGGTTGGTATTTAAAGGAGTTCAAATCGAAATACAAGACAATTCGTCCTCTAACACCAGTTCTTATTCGTATGCTGAAATGAACGAGTGAATGTGATGAAGGAAACTAGAAAAACGGGCCTGATTTGATTTCAAAGTGCTGTGTCTTACAATAAAAAAAGACCGAGTGACTCCGGCCCTCATGACTGTGATTGTGTTCACAAAGTGGCACAGTGTTTAAATGGGGTGTTTTATCATCATGCAGGAATGAGAGTCCTATGTGTTTTTTTTTTCTTTTTCTTTTTGGACACACTGTTCTTTGACTAAATATGTAGCAGCAGCTAATTTCAAGTCAGTTTTAGGTGGTTGTTTGTCACAACATGTGGATTGAAGGACTGAGTCTCTGCCTCCCACCACATTGATGAAACCCCTGCTGGGGCTTCTTTTGGGAATTCATCTTGTGCTGATAACTTTGAGCTATCTTATCAGCGCACTGTTCAAACAAGAGTGAATGTTCAGATTTGCTTCAGGTGTTTGTCTCTCTGTGGGTCCATTTCATCTTGTTTTTGTTTTCAAGGTTAAAGCCTGATTGATGCGGCTGATTTTCACAGTGTTGTTGTTTTTTTTTTTTTTGGCCAACCATGTTGAAGGTTGTGACTAAGTCCCTTTCTTTCATTTGCTGAATACATAATACACCGGTGATGATGGACAGGTACAACGTAGTAAGTTAAAAAAATTACACTTTTCTGTAGACTTCAAACGCTGCAACAGTAAAAGCAATAAAGTAAATATGAGCATGGACAGAGCTCTATGTGCTGCTACATTACATTCTGAGTTACATCTGTCAATGTGAAATGGTTTTCGGAGAAGACAGTTTTCAGCCATGAATTATCTTTAAATATCAATAAAAGGAATATGAGGTAGCCATCAAGAGAAAAATAAAACTAATAGTCCCTGACTTTAATTCTCAACTGCCCTACCTACTAATTATGAAACCTTAAGGACCCAACACAAAGCTGCCTCAGATTTGTCCACAGGGCATGGATTCTCAATTTGTCATGCTGCTTTGAACTGTCACTATTTGACTGGTGTTGCAAAGATCATAAACCAGTAAAACTTCAGAGCACAGGATGCAACTGAGGGTGACTAAGCACAGCAGAGGCCCCCTCACCAGTCCTTACACAGACTGGCTTGTAGTCAACACTATCTTATCTCGAGAGGGGGCAAGTCTGGGCTGGCCAGCAGGGAAGAGCAGCATGGCTTCAGTGGGGAAAAGTCCCCTACTTCGAAAAAAAAAAAAAACCAACTGCTCATGTGAAACACGATCAACAGATCTATTCCTCCAACACTGATGTGTGTTTTGGCTTTGTGTCTCATTGTAGCAACTAAATTATATCGATACTACTCTGCCGGTGACTCACTCACTGTAAACATCACATATTGTGTTTTCTTAATGGTAATGTGTAATTTTCACGTAGCTTGTATTAAGATGGCTATAAAAACTTGATGTTGTATTGTCATCATTATGTTTGAAATCTAAATTTCCCTTGTTCCTTCTGTAGTCTTCACTGGTGTGAGAGAGAGCAAGACCTGACCTGCAGCCATACAATCCATCAGCATTAGTCCTACACAGTCTCCAGACTAAACACGCTCTCATTACAGTGGCTGTGAGTGCCTGGAGGGCTCTTCTTCCACACAAGTTTATTAACACAAGGCACAATGTATAATACAAAACTAGGTACACTGGACTCTTACAGTAAACACCGCTTCAGTGCTGCTGGTATATGATTAAAGGATTTAGATGGCCGGAGCTTATGGGGAATGACATAGCAATATGATTATTTCAGAACATACTGTGCTGTGTAAGCCTGAGCTTCTCCAGGATGATGTCATCTCCTTCAGGCTGTAGTGGATTCCAGTTGGTTGGTGGGACAGCATCTATAGAAAAGACTGTGAAAAGAGACAGACAGAGAGGAACTGAGACAGGAAACTCTTCATGCTTCCAAACAGAATTCAAACAGTTGACACCTGTATAGACCCTGGTTAAATGTGAGCAGCTGATAAAAATCTAATTCACGCCTCTCATATTCTTTAACGACATAATTGCCTTAGTAGCAGAGTATTCACTTACAAATTTGCTTGTGTCCTACACCCACACTGATTACCGTTGCTCATGCTGGCTGCGCTCAAAGTTGATAGTCTCCCTCGGGCTTTAATGCATGCTGGAGAGTTTGGGTGAGAAGTTACCATTCAGACTGTTGAATATGGTTATATCATCAGTGGTGGAGACAGCGTGAAGATCTTTTACATAAGATAAGAGTATGTTCACTTTGCTGAATATGGAGTGTTATATTAACATACACCACATTATATTAGGCGGCTATTTCTGCTGATACATCGATGTGTATATAGCCGGTGGAGCATGGCAGATGCAGTGTGCAGAGTATGGAGTGAATGAGAGTAATGTTTGCTCACTTTAAATTGCTGGAGGTTGTTGCATAGTACAAGTGTACACAGAGTACCAGGCCTCTGATTGTATTTGTGTGCCCCAGTGACAAACATTCCAGCACAGTACTCAAGCCTCAGCTGTTTACATTCACGACAAGATACTCCACTCTTAAGTATCCGCTAAGCATCAGACCTTGAGAGACAGAGACCACATCAAGGAGGTCAACAAAGAACCTGACACCCTGGAGATACATTTGCATTGAGTCGAGAATGTAAAGGAACAACAAGGCATGTAAAATGGCCTCGGAGGCACCAAACACTTGCGGTAAAACAACAAGCTCCAAACTGCTGTGAGATCACCCTCATTGTCGATTCTCCTCTTATCTTGAGGGGGAGGAAGAGAGGAAGACAGACATGATCTTTGAGGAATGAGAGTGTTGCGACAGTCGGCCAGCGGAACGAATCCCGGTGCAGCTGACATAGCTCGTTTTAGTATCATCTCGCAAGTTAAGACAACAAAATGAGCCGCAGTAACTGGCAACGAACGCACAACCCATAAATCTTCCGATATATAAGCTGATATTAGGTTTCACCTCCAGCTGCAGTCTGGACCTAAAATTTGTATGGAAAAAGACAAGGGGGGATTTACCTTAGACCACTTGTAAACTGGAGGAACTTGTTACATAAATTCTACGCATAGCACCAGATTACCATTAAGTGACTCTACTCTATGGGCTAGAAAAATACCACTTCACTGCCTGGCAATAAACATTGTAACCCAAGCACACAGGACACTGAAGAATGTGTCTGTGAAGTGAAAAGTTAATTTGTGTTTTTATGTGCTACCAAAACAACCCCATTTTCCTCATTACCCGCTCTTACCCCCCCCCCCCCCCCCCCTTCTCTCTCTCTCTTTCCTTTACCCATTGTGAAGCCATCAGATAGTGGCTTCCAGAAGTCCACACCTGTCTTAGGGCTATGCAGAGGAGATGGATCCATGCATTTTGAGCATCAGATAGCCTCTAGCCGGGGTTAGTATTGATCTAACGCTTCACTGGCCCTTTGTGAGAGTAGCAGCTGCTTTGGGGAGCTTTTAGATAAGCAAAGCAAAGGGAATTGTTTCTCTTGAAACCCTCTTTCAATGTTTGTACATTAAAACCATCGCTTAATTCACCACTCCATCGCTCTGGAATAAAATGTCCTCTCCCTTGACATGAAAAAGCGGCAAATAAGCATTAAAACATCTGCCTTTAGGGTATTGGAAAGCGTATGGTATTAGGAATCACACAGTGAGAATGCAGCTCCCTGGATTTTCACTGTTTAATCATTTGTAATCTCTTGAGTGAGAATGAAATGAAAACACAACATCTCTCAGTATTCCACAACTCTGTCTCTCTCTCTACTCTTCACTCTGATCACCAGTCACTGAATGAGGCAGTCGGGGTGGGGTTGGGGGTGGGATTGGGGGGAGGGGAAGGTGTGTGTGTTTGGGGGGGGTCTAGCAGTGGTGCATCTGTGTGAGACAGGCATGGCGATGAGACCCTCCCTAAGATGACTCATAGGCTGTATGGGCTGACACCAGCACCTCATTCACAGCCAATAATGAGCAATGCTAATGAGCAGGACAGCCACCCTGCATGCTCATCATTAAGCAGTCTTGTGATTCATGTTCAGCATGAAACCATCATATAAAGAGATAAGGCTGGCTGGAGCACGCTGTGATGAAATATGAGAAGACAAGGGACAAATCACAAAAAAAAGGTTTAGGTGCTATACTGCAGGTAAAATCGACTGATCAATATTTTTTAAAGCATTTTTGGGAATGGACAGAGTGATGCACAGTAATTTTGCTTATTTATACCCTGCAGAATATCAGACTTTAATGTGATGCATGAATCCCACACAGATATGCAGGCAATGTGCTTTCAAATTGTGCCTATGTGCGATACCACACTATCGGTGCATTTCAAATAAGCTATTCTTCAGGCGTCTGCACTGATCAGGAGATTAAAAATCAGTCAAATGAATCCATCAGAAAGAAAACACGCTGACAGTAAAACATGCATGTGCATGAGCCAACCTCCTGAGACTCCTGCTCCGACACATATATCTGATAAGGCTTAATCAGCGCAGGGTGGTCATGATAAAGCATTTCAGTCCTATCTCTGTCTGAGAGCGGGAGAGAGACACTGGCAGACAGAAAGCTGAGTCTCTCTTCCAAGGATGGAAAGGCAAGAGACCCTCTCTCAGTCTCCTTAGCCTTGTCTTCTTTCCCCCCGTGTGCCTCCTTTTCTTTTTCTTTCTGCCTGCTATCCTCTCTCTGCCTCACTCTGTATCAGTAGAGACACTTCTTAAGCCCCAGCTGGGGAAAATACGGTGGCTGGGTGGGGGGAGGGTTGCAAAAGGGTAAGTGATTGCCCTCTAGGGGACGAAGCAGAGAGGGAGAGAGAGCAAAAAGCAGGACGCCTTATCACCCAAGCACTGCTGGCTACCACCCAGAGCCAGCGGGGTGGAGGAGAAGGCGGAGGGTGGAGGATGGGGTGGGAGGGAGGTGCAGGGGACGCCAGCTAGCTGCTATACTGCCTCTTGACACAGCAAACTCAGCAGGGAGCCTTCCATCCATGGCTGACTGTATGGGCTCAACTCAAGGCTGCACAGCCAAATGTTGCCATCTGAACAAGAGCTCTCACTTTGCCTGCTACTGCATGAGCATAATCCAAATGGATCGGAAATCACAGCACGTGTCTGTACTTTACTTTATGATTTTGGGTTTTACGAGGGGAAAAAAAGATTGTCAAATGTTACCAACATGACATGTATGTATGTTTTCTCGGAGCAAAATGATTATCAGTAATGATAAATGCCATGCTGCAGGTGTGTTCTGGCGGCTCACGTACTGTAAACAAGCTCTATAAAGCTGAATGTACTACTGACCTATTTCCTTCATTCAAATGGCGACCTAGAAATAAACAGGGAAGAAACCATGCCAAAACGAGAATAAAAAAAAAAAGAAAAACCGTAACACATGGGCACTCAGAGAAATGAAATTTGTGAGCTTATACTAAAGTTAATGATAGCATCGAGTCTTCCTCTAAAGCCATTACCAGCTGCTAAAATGTATCCTCCTGCAGCAGTCAGGCTGGCGGGCGCACCGACGCATCCAGGCGCCTCAAACAGTGTCCAAGCGCCACCTTCAGTATCCAACCTTAAGGTAGGAGGAGGAGGCGGAGGGAAAAAAAATAGAAGCCAATAATCACACAGTCTACATCTTTCCCTACCAGACACATCTGCAAAATTAGTAAACGTCTGGAGAATCAAACCTCTTCTGCTTGGCATTTTTTCCTTCGTTCACTCTTAGAAATAAGGAAAAAGGAGCCGAGTCTTATGTGCGCTTTGGTGCGTGGCGCTCATCTCGGGAGCGCATGGCGCTAACTGTGTGTTTAATATGCCTGTCTCGCCCCGGCGTGTGACACTGTGTACCACAAATCCCCACCTCCTCTCCGCCGGGGGACCGGGAGGGGAGGAATAAAAAGGGTTAAGGGGAGTCTTGGATGGAGTCTGCAGGGCGGAGTGGAAGGGACGTGATTGGACGGCCGCGCGTGACGCAGGGGACATGAAAAAGCCGATAACTAGTTAAGAAGGCAGTTTGTAACTCTGGAAAAAGAGTGCACAGGCTTCAGACGCACGTTGACGCCAAGAAGGACGTGGAGCAAACCGGCGCGAACGCAAAAGAAGAAGAGCTGAGCGGATCCCGGGAAGCGTGGCTTTTTTATTTTTTTTATTTTTTTTTCAGGGGAGGGGGGGGAACTGATAAGACACTGCAGCGTCCGGACTCTAAAGTGACTTGGGAAAAAACCAGGGGGGGACAATGGTGCAGCACACAGACAACAGCGAGACGGACGGGAGCATGTCCAGGGAGGCTACGGACTCGGAGGAGAGTGAATTTATGGCGTGCAGCCCCGTGGCGATAAACCCGGACTGGTGCAAGACGGCCACCGGCCACATCAAGAGACCCATGAACGCGTTCATGGTGTGGTCCAAAATCGAGCGGAGAAAGATCATGGAGCAGTCTCCGGACATGCACAACGCGGAGATCTCCAAGCGCCTGGGCAAGAGGTGGAAGATGCTCAAGGACAGCGAGAAGATCCCGTTCATCCGGGAAGCCGAGAGGCTGCGGCTAAAACACATGGCCGACTACCCCGACTACAAGTACAGACCCAAGAAAAAACCAAAGCTCGACTCTTCCAAATCATTAGCGCCGTCTCCGGAGAAGTGCGGAAAGATTACAAAGACTCCCAGCAAGAAGTGCGGAAAGATAAAGACTAAGAGCGGCTCCAAGTCCTCCCACGGCGGCTACGGGGAGGACTGCGTGTTTCCCAGCTTAAAAGTTACAAAGACTGTGAAAAGTGAGCTTACCGACGAGGACGACGACGACGACTACGAGGAGGACTACCGGATGGGGATTAAGCCCGGGGCCGAGGAGCGCCTGAGGCCGTACAATGTAGCCAAAGTTCCGGCGAGCCCAACTTTGAGCTCCTCGGCGGAGTCCGAGGGGACGAGCATGTACGAAGAAGTGCGGAGCAACAGCAACAACAACACAAACAACAACAATAACAACAGCAGCAGCAGCAGCAGACTGTTTTACAATATCAAAAACATCACCAAACAGAGCACATTTCACGCTGCTTCCGTCTCACCAGCATCCTCCAGGTCGGTCTCCACATCCTCCTCCTCCTCCTCCTCCTCCTCCAGCAGCAGCTCCTCTTCCGGCGAGGACGCGGACGATTTGCTGTTTGACTTTAGTTTGAATTTCGCCCCCAGCAGCTCAGGCTCGGAGCTGGGCAACCCCAATTCAGGAAACCTCTCCCTGTCTCTTGTGGATAAGGACCTGGACTCTTTCAGTGAGGGCAGCCTGGGCTCCCACTTTGAATTCCCAGACTATTGCACGCCAGAACTCAGTGAGATGATTGCCGGGGACTGGCTGGAGGCGAACTTTTCCGACCTGGTCTTCACATACTGAACTGTCACAGAGAGAGGAAAGAGAACGAGAGTGGCCCTAGTAATAACAGACGAGGGAGAAATGAAATTATATATATGTCCTGGTCAAGTTGTCCCTATCCCTGCCTCCTGTGGGTTTTTTTTTTTTTTTTTGAAGGGGTCCTGGAGGGGAGAGGTTGGAGGACCAGGAGGCGAGGTGAGGTTTGAGGAATGAGATGCTTATGAAGCTGGTAGCAAAAAAAAAAAGAAAAAAAAGAAAAACAGCAAAGTCTGCAGACGCTTTTTTTCTGGCAGCATGACAGGGTTTTATGGATTTTTTCCCCCGTAGGTCTGCATTTACTGCTCAGCTTAAACGGACCACAAAGGGAAAAACACGTGAACTTCTATGCATCTTATCCTCTTTAAAACTTAAAAAAAAAAAAAAAACTGCAGGGAGCTGAAAACGGACTGTGGACTGACTCATAGCAAATCTGTGAACTGACAATTGTTCAGGATGTTACTTTACAACGGTTTATGTAATTTCTAAATGCCGCAAATGTTTGTTTGTTTTTTCTTTTTTTAATTTGTTTATTTTTTTTTTTCTTTTTTCTAACTGATTCCGTTTACCTCCTGGTTTGGAAAATTAAGCAGCCTAAACCTCTGCAGAATACAGGTGTGGAGGAAACATTTTGATACATAACAGACCTCATCTTTTTAAAAGAAAAGTAAGATATTTTCAGGCATATTTTTGTACAGTTAAAAGGGAATGTTCTTACTGTGCTTTCAGTGAGTTTCAGGCACTTCTTCCCTTTATCATTTGTTTTTAGCATGCAAGGGAGTCCTGGTTTTAAGGATTAAGTTAAATTAAAACTTGCATCAAAAATGCCTTGTGATTTTAAACTAGGTTTTGTACAGTTGTAGAGCAGATTTGTTGAGTATTTGTAGACGATACAATGGCATCATGGGGAACACATACCTCAGAGCTGGAACTAGTTTCAAGATTGTATATGTACTGTAATATAGTAAAGTTAGGAGTTTATGTATATCATACTCGTGATATGTGGATGGGTCCCGATCGCAGGTGTGAAACTGGATTTTGGTATTTTTTATGGCACATACTGTTTTTCCCCCTCTCATTTTTTTGTGCAATATATACTCTTAAGATACAGACCATCAACAATTGTAGCAAGTGATGGAAAAACAGACTTGTGCACTGTCAACATCATTTCATGTTATGATGCTGAAGCCTGTCCAGGCAGAAAATAAACAAATCAGCTGGAACTGATACAAAACAATTTAATATAGCCTCATGGTGTGATGCATACGACAGAAATGGACAAATATCACAATTTTAATGTTATTTGACACATAAGATTGGGCAATGAGCATATCTGACACCAAATAGTTTGAATCTGACTGGAAAATTTGGGGAAAAAAGAGAGTTCTGCAAAAGGGCATAGTCTGATAGAGTGGTGGTCTGGCATTAGTTTAACAAGCAAGCAAAAAAGAACATTCCATAGTCCTGTTTCATGAAATGAAACTTTATTTTAAAACTGAAGACTGCCTTCTTTTTTTAAAACATTAACCATAAACCTGTATTTTTTATTTCTTGCACTTAAAAAAAAGCAGATATTGTTTATTTTTATGTGGGTCTTACATATGAAGTCTGTTTGATAAAAGGTTTTGGAATATGACCTAATTATTTGCCAAGACATTTTGTTGGGGATCTAGGCAGTAGTTACTTCACATTCCAAGTGTGAATCTGTCTTTGATGCATCTTTTAATAAATAAGTACCTACCACCATCGACTGTCCTTTCAGTTTGTGAATATATGTACACAACTGTGTTATTTGTTGCGTTTGAAAAGGATGTGATGACAGAATGATGCCTATTTTGTATGTAGGCGGATACTCAAATGGTTGGGCTCAAACTAACATGTGAATTCACATTTAATAAAAAGGAAAAAAAGGAAAACTTGTAAACTGTAGTGTTGAGGTGCTTTACTCTTTACTCCAAATGTGCCATTTTTGCTGAAACTCTTCTTTTCCCCCAACACCACCTTTTCTTTTTCCTTTTTTTAACTGACACTGCAGCTTTAAGAAATTGAATTGCCGGCTTGCATGTGCTGAGCGATGTGATTGGTGGGCTTGGTGGTCCCCTTGGAGACAGGGCTGGAAACAGGAGCCGCTCCTCACAGAGTGGGAGCACTCAGTGTGTCTGGCTTCCATTCAGAAAAGTAGCACTCTGTCCAGCGTAGAACGGCTTGAGAGCGGCGTGATCGGTGGGCTGAAAAAAATGTCAAAACGTGACATATGCCTACGAGCGCATAAACAATGGCACTTATTCCAGACAGATACTGTTTCATCTGTGGGAAATATAGGCACGGGAGTTTACACAGCCATAAATCATGTGAAGTAAACTCCAAAGGGCCAGATTCCCCAAATCCTTAATAATATCACTAGTACCTGCATATGTGGGGATCAAGGGTAGTAGGTCAGAGTAAACAGCAAAATGCTTTGAAATGAATTTTTTGTTTTTATTTTCAGTGGCAGTGCTGGAGTAACGCAGCTCTTTACTAACTGAATTTCACCCGTTATTTCAGAGAAATCAAAGTATCCAGTGAGCATGATTTAAAAAAAAAAAACAAAAAAAAAAAACAAGCAGGGACGTGGATGAGAAGAACCAACCTTATCTAAATAAGAACATGAAGACAAATGTGAGACGATCCATGCTTTCACACACTGATGTAACGGTGATACTAGTTGATTGCGCATCATCGCAGCTTATTATCCCGTGGCAGTTCAGTCAGAACTGTGGCTGGTGTCATGTATGATGTCATAGTAAATGTAATTAGAGAGACAAGTCAGACGTAATATGTAAAAACAGGAATTAAAGTGATTTAAAGTGATTACAAGGTGATGTCGCTGAAGAGCCTCTAGGGGAGCACAGACAGGCCCTGGTTACAGAGACCCACCTTTAATAGATCACATATAAAGAACCACAGGCTTTGGCCACTGAGAGATTTGTGTTCATTACAGCAATAGAATCTAATGATGAATATTTGCCATGCATGACTGCACAGGTACAAGCCCCCCCATTAAGTCAGTTTGCAAATCTGTAATAAAACATTTATCTAGCTATTACTTTACCTGACCTATTGGTCAAAGTTGCTAATGGGTTCCAGGGCTATTCCCAATAGAATCTCAACATTGATTTTGTGTTCCTCTGAAATATCTGCTCAGGGCTAATGCCACTGGTACATGTTGAAATGAAATTAGTGACCCATTGAAATTTCCTTCTATTTCCTCCTTAAATAAATAAATGGAAATCTAGAATGCTCAGGAGAGGCGCAGAGCGAGATACTGTCCTCCCTGGAATCCAGCGTTGGGGCGGGGGGTACTGTGGTGACAAAAGAAAGTCATTTTCAATCCCTTGAGCATTTAAATCATTCATTCACCCCGGATGTCACAGTCAAATGCTGTACGTGACCCCTATACAAAGACCCTGCCACTGAACTGAAGTGGTGGGGGGTTTATCTCCGAATTTGCGAGTTGCTTAAAGTGGACATATATAATAAGTCAGCGTCGTCTCACTGCTCAAAGATAGAATACCTATGTGGCCCGTCTGTGTCTCTGCGTGCTGATGTTCAATCCACTAATAATTCCTGATATGATTTCCTCACATCTTTTTTTCGTCTCCTGCATAGTGACTCTCACCCAGTGAGCTCAGATGCATTACATCACTGCTTAGCCTATGCCACTGCGCAGTAAGAATCCATGTTGTGTCATCGTTGATCCACGTGTGCGCCTCTTCTCCCAGCGGGAGACTGTCTAGCATTGCTATGGGAATACTGATAAATGCTCAGCTCATGCTGGAGGTTTCATAACAACAATAACAGCAGCGTGTGCCTAAATTTAAACCTATTTACTGTCTGTTAATTGATGAGCAGGCAGGATTTACGGTATCTGCTCCAGATCTGCTGTCTGAGATCAGGGGTGGTGCTGACACGACTTCTGTCCAAGCAAGCACGTCTCCTGCTCTGTTATACAAGCATGTCATGCTGTTAGACGCTGCCTGTACTTTACACACCCGGCAAGCTGCATGACAGAGTATTGAAATGACACACCAGCAGTTGGTCCCCTGTGCAACAATGAAGTCCTGCAATATGATCCAAAGAGGTAAAAAAAAAAAAAAAAATAGCAATTTTGACCATAAATGTTATTTATTATCTTCTGAATCCAGATGAGAAAAGTCCAACTTTATTTTTAGGATGTCTGCTTACCATGAAATCTTAGCTATAATGACCTTATAAGTCCTCACACCTAATGTTGTGCCGTTCCCTTGCTGATAGTCAGGGAGAATTTGTCTGTAAAATTGCCTGCCTGAGCAACAGTCCAGTCCCTGTGTCCTCTGCTCCAGTCTTGGCCTCGGGCGACTCCTGCTGCTGTTGATGGCTATCCATTTGCTCTGCTCTCCCTGAGTATGGGAGGGAGGCAGAGAGGAAGCATCGGCCCCATCTGCTGCACTGATATTTACTATCCCTTCACATTTGTGGGAAGGGGTGGGGGTGGCAAAGGCCCAATTCCCTCATGGTGTTTTAGCACTCTGGCAGATACACACATGTGCACGCACATGAAAACACACACATGCTGGAAGAGAGTAAATGAGAAACAGAGCAAAATAAGAAGGAAATGGATAGAGCAGAAAAGGTGCCGGTCATATGAAGCGGAGTTGAACTCAGATTTAACTTGATATGGCCTGGATACAAAACTGGCGGTGTAATGGATAATAATTGTGTTGCTGGAAGCAAGTAACCTGCATGGTCTGCTGCTGCTGCCTAATTTTCCATTCACAACTTCATTGCAGGTTCCATTATTTAGCAAAAGCAATGAGACATTGAAAGGAAGGTTCTTTGGGGGTAAGCTGCAGCACTGAACACATACACACATAGCAGGCTGTGGTGAGCAGTTTAAGATCTGCAGGGCTATAGTCTCATTGGCACAGGAACAAATAGTTCAATCACTCCTCCCAGAATCTGCTCTGACACGTGTTAAGATCTCTTTGGGGGTTGGGGGTCACTCTTTTTGTGGGTAGCCGCTGGAGGTCACACATCACTCATTTGAATTATCTCTTGAGAGTGCAGAGACTCAGCGTCACACCTGCTTCTCTTTTCAAACCAAACTCTGAGGATTATATTAATTGAATTGAGTCTTCTTGGATGACATTTTGCAGATCTGGGGTTCAATATGTGGTGGGCAAACATTCTGTCTGCGGCCGAGTGTGTGAGAGAAAATAAATTGAGCTTTTTTTTTTTTCCATTTCAAAAAAATGCCACAATAATGGCTTCAGTGCAATAACAGCCAACTTGTAATGACATCTAGCTCTGTTTAGAGTTGGTTGGCCTGATTGTGGCCAGTTTAGG
Source organism: Echeneis naucrates (assembly GCF_900963305.1). Lineage (NCBI taxonomy): Eukaryota > Metazoa > Chordata > Actinopteri > Carangiformes > Echeneidae > Echeneis > Echeneis naucrates. The sequence goes on from NC_042532.1 coordinate 10,682,854, forward strand.
ATTTACATAACCTTGTTTGGAATTAATTGTGAGTCTGTTCTCGACGGATATTTGTCTGAGGGGTTTACAGCAGCTGCAGCAGCCCCTTGCACTTTCCAATAACATCTTAACATATGGGGCATTTTGGTGGTAAATGGAAATCATATTTTTAACCCAGATTATAGTGCTTGAATGGGTATGTGTTTTTTATTGAGCAACATGCAGTTGGTTTAGTTTTTATCACTTTAGATAATTCAGTAGTCTATATGTGTTTATACATGGTTGTTGACCAGATAATGTTGTTGCCCTATAATCAAATGGAGTGGATATTAGTGTATTATTAAAGCTCAGCACTCTCTTAGTGTGTGTGTGTGTGTGTGTGTGTGTTTCTGCCCAGGAAAGTCTGTTTGGCTTTCTGCCCAGTTTGCATGGATTTAAAACCACAGCAGAACCCCCTCCCCCGTTTTTTAGGGTTGGGGCTCATGTGTTTGTATGTTGTCTGCGTGTGTGTGTGTGTGTGTTTGTGGCTTTTTTTTGTCTGTGGCTTTATATAATTTCTAATTTGTTGCTGGGCTGAAAAGATGCATGAACTTAAGGGAAACTTAGCTGTGGCGCAGTCCTAACCGCTGACAAATGTTAAGCAGCCTGGACGAGTGTTCACTTTCCGGCGCTGCACATGGCACATACAGGGTGTCGTACTCGCAGTAAAGCTCGGTGAAGAAAAGGTTCCCTGCTCTTCTGAAACTCTTCAATTTAATGATACCAGCAACAGACATTCATGACCCCCTACTTGCCCACCCCAGGATTAAGTCAGGCAGTAATCTAGATTCCAAACTGCAGCTCAGGGGGAGCCCATGCAATTTCCCCCTGAAGCTAGAGCAGAACCAGCAGTTGGTCATTCATATGCATCTGAAATCTAATACTCTGCTGCTGTGCCCCACGGTGGCCCCACCTTTCCTGACTCACCAGTGAACCTCACGCATTCTGACCATTATGCAGCCCTTGCTTCCTTCCACACTCTCCTGTCTCTTTCTTGTCCTCCTTTTCTCCCCATCTATTTGCGTGTTACCCAGGTTACACTTTCAGGGTACCCCCTCACAGTCAGACTCAACGCAGGGTGTCATTTGACAGACTTTGCTGCTTCAGTAAATAATTAGCACACTGAATCCTCTGGAGCCTTATACAGGAAACATTGCTAACTTATCAGGGGGTTGAGGTTCAAATGATTCCTCCCCTACAAGGTTTTTGATAACATCCACCTACCTTTTTCTCGACTGAGCCATTGTTAGAAGATAACATCTCACCTACACAATTCATTGTGAGTGTTAATGAATGTAGGTTGGAGTTAAAATGGTTCATTGGTTTATATTCTTTAAAGGAGCAGCTTAGAATTTCAGTCATTGTTGGGTCATAACGCACAGCCTGAGCTGTTGTAGCTGGCAAAAAAATATCCAATATAAAAAAAGCTTCTTCAAGCATTAGTATCTATATTGTAAATTGCTGTGTTTGACTTTAAAATTTGTGTTTGTACTAAAACGAGTGAGAGGCGCATTTCTGAAAACAGTTTTGAAATATTTTGTCAACTTTAATGAGATTATGCTTTTTTTTAGCATATTACACCAACATGTTGTCGAATCTATTATGTGTTCAGTAACAAATGACTACGACATGAATCTGTGGTCGGTAGCTCTATAAAATCTTTATTCCAAATAAAAGAGCAAAATTTTGCACCTCCCATTATCCCGATCAAAATTGTCCTTCTGCATATGCATATTTCATGCATATTTTACAAAACTGGAAACATGAAACAATTGCCAGATGGATGTTCGACCTCACTGATTAGTAAAGGAGACACTCAGACAAAGTGATGCTCTCCCAGGATTGCATCTATAAAATGACAACTCCTGCCAAAAAGTCCATTAACTGCATGTAGATTTTGTTGGCTTTATCCATCTATGGATGCAAAGATAACTTCAGATGTTATTGTAAGAGAGGAAGAGACTAAATGAAAATCTGCCAGGACCTGAGTGGGACTCAAAAAAAACATCCCTCCCCCATATGCCCTCCAGGGCATGTTGAACCCAAAAAAAGGGCAAAATGAATCACACTCTTGAATAATTCATTTGTATGCGGATGAACAATTCATATGCATCACGCTGAATCTATATCCATTATGATGAAATGTTATATTCATGTAAAATACAGCTACACCTTGCAGATTTTCAAGGAGCAAGCAAGTAAATCTGTATTTCTGAGAGCTAGGCACACAGCAGGCGGCTTCCATCTCCTCCTAACAGGATTCATAAGTTGATTTTATTGGCTCCCCGGTGTTCTCATCACGACACACACTTTGAGGCCCAGACCAAAGGAACATGTGGCCTGGTCAAGGTGACAAACAAGACAGCGTGGAAAACACATTTTACACACGGCTGGCACAAATGCAGCACACACGTCCTCTGTGGGAGGTTTTGGGTGGTTGTAGATTGTTTGTAGCCAGTCGTGACTGAAACCATAGTGTCTGAGGAGATGTGACATGTCGCCCCACTCCCCACCACTGATACACACAGACACATGCATGTACACACCAGTGCACACACACACTGATGCACGGTGGTCTCCCTTCTCTCCTTCTCTCCTGCCTGAGTTATTCATTCCATTGAGCACCTCAGCCTGTAGCAGAGAAATGCTGTCACTGGGTCATTACAAATACCCATAGGCGCTGGAGAATGTCCTCACAGATGTGTACCTGCATGCTGCCGGAGCTCTGCTTTTTGATGGTGTTCTGAATGACCTACATTTCCACCTCTCAGATATTTCATACTGGCCCTGACTAGAAGATGGATCACTAATCCAAATTGCTTTGTCAAATACGTTAAATGACTGCAACACAAAGAAATACCAAGTCGGTTTACCTCTTAATTGTGTTTATTAAACAGAGTTTCTCTTTAGAAATCAACTGTTAGATAATATATTTGGAATTGCTTTAATTTGAACGGCACTTTGAATTGTTTTCCTGTTTGTCATTGGAGAAATGCAGTTAAGTGTGTTTTCTCAGGCACTGTGTTGTAGTCCAGTTTTGAGGTACTTCAGTATATCCATTTTATGTTATTTTACAATTCTACTCCAGTAGATTACAGAGGCAAATATTGTACTTTTGATACCTCAAGTTATTTGTTCACGCTTTTTTTTAGTACAATATCAGAAATTTGCTAAATATGATCCATGAATATATTAAGATAAGACATGAATTTATTTAACCACTGGGAACATTACAATTTCTCTGCAATGAGAAAAGTAATTAAAATACTGCATATTATTCACATTAGTCATTTTGCATCATGCAATATAAAAAAAGTAACACTTTGATAACTTAAAACTTGAGTTCATTATACAGTGGTTTACATCTATGTTTTTTTTTTTTTTTTTTACCCGTATTGCAAATACATTTCTAGAATATGCATTGACATTAAAGTCAGATTGGACCATGTTGTATTTTACTACAAAGAAATCAACATTATACAACCAATCATTCATGTTTTCAGCGTTTTGGGTTAGTTTTTTTATGACTTTTTACTCTGGATCAGCAATGCTGTCAAAAGTGAAGATCAGCAGGATTTTGTGCTAAAGTTGGAAAGCATTGTAGTTCCTGTAGCTGTTTTTGACCGAATGAAAAAGTTGATGAACATCAACATAAACCTTTGGAACCACTGTGACTGCCGCGAGAAGGTTATCTTGTATCTACATCTCTTGGCGGTAAATGAGTGTAACTGATACACATTTCATAAACATCACCTGGAATCCAGGTTCAATCTTAGTATCATTATTTGCACCAGACTATTGCTCACAATATTTCATCTCTGCTGTTCAAGTTTCAGGTTTGCAACTCTTGTGTCTGTGCACGGCTCAGCTCTGTGGCAGGATGGTCACACACACTATTCTTATGGAGTTGTGAGACGTGGGACACTACTGTGATCAAAGGAGGACAGCTCATTGATTTTCAAAACCACACATTATGCTGCGAATATATACCAAAGGGAACAGCATGCATGGCCCGTGTGATATGCTCAGCATGATGTAAACATGCTAAAGCCATGTTAAAGCCTCAAGCTAGCACGTTTTAACTCAGAATAACAAGGTGTAACTCTCTTCATGGCTGCATACAGGAGCCGCTGGGGTAAAAAAAAACATAATCAAATTGGGTATAAGCTGGAGGAAGAGAGAGTAATACAAGAAATTGTGCCACCGTGATTTGATGAATTATTAAACTCACATTTACAGATTTCTTAATTACAAAAGGGTGATCCAGTAATTAACATAAGGACCAGCCGGCTGCTACAGTACATCACTGAAACGCAATCCCACTTCCACTATTAGTTTGGGCGGCAAGTTTATTCATCACCAAAACTCACCAATAATCCCATTAGGCCTCACTACAGGAACTATACCTCAACCGTGTAATTGCTGTGTATTTAAAGCAATTTGGTCAGTGGCGACAGCAACCTGGTTACTGCTGAAAAGTTAATGACAATGAAAGCCAATACCACACCCAACCACTTAGCCTCTTTGTTTGACAGAATTTGTCATTACATAGTTCCCCACTCAAAAACGCCTAGATATTACATTTCCCAGGCTTTCTCTTAACTTTTTGAAGATGAAAATGGAAAAAAAAAAGAAAAAAAGAAAAAAGAATCTTCATTACTTTTGCCAGGTCGGATAGTCATGGATTATTAGTCCGCACAAGCCAAAAGGATTGTAGAGACTTGTGGTCCATGAAGGTAATATCAGCGAGGAGTCAACGCTGAGTGGCAACAAAGATGTGTTGGTATTGTCTTTAAAGAGAGATACAAGGTATCAAAGTGATGGAATGGTCACAATAAGAGATTTAGTTGTTTTTGTCCAATTTCAATCAGGCAGCCGCCTTGTTCCTGTCAAGACTGAGTCCCCTAGCACACTGGAACTGTGTGACTGATATCTCATACACTAGATTTCTCACTTCAGTGCACCCTAGAATTCAACCTGCCCAGCTATACCACCCACACAAACACATCACACCCCGTCCCAGCCCCCCTCCTCATCTATCCAACCTCAAGCACCTCTATTGCCATATTTCTGTAAAGTTAGCTCCCTTGATTTGCTTTGGCATTCCTGTCCTTATTCATCCAGTGGGGCTGTGAGCTGGAATAATTAAGAGAACGCCATAAGGCCGTGCCTCCTGACAAGTGATCAACAAACAATGATTTATGAGGCCATCTTGTATCAGGGGATGACCATTGATTTAAACAGCGAAGGAAAACACAAGCAGACACACATGCATGAACACACATACACAGATGTGCGTACAACTTCTGACATAGATAACCATACACATAAATCATATTCAACGTCTCTATGTTTTCAGGTGGCGTTGTTTTGTGCTGACCTATCCCATTTAACTGCCATTCACTTTAATACACACCAAAAACTCATAAGCCACCTAAGCTTGATATGGACTTGACAAGTGATCTGACTGGCATCACTGTGCACTGTTCAAAATCCCTTGAATGCTTGAATGAACCCCGTGCAAATCAATTTTTGTCGCTCTTTTAGTGCGTAGATGCTGATTCCACACTTTTTTTTCTCTCCCTTTTGTTTTAAGTATTGATTGTCACGGTGGCCAGGAAGAAACACAACAACGATGCATCGTCTGTGTCTCATTCTTTGAAATGAGTCTAGTATATCACTTTATCCCGTCTGTTGTTTTGGTATACCTAGGTAAGGTTTCTTGACAGACAGCATGCATGCTGTGTTTTATTACCCGCCAGCTGCAGGGTCATTATACATCGCTCTTCCTGTGAAATCAGGGGATCATATTTCTATGTGTACTGGAAAGCGGCGGCTTCAGATACTGATTAATGAGTAATGAAATGGCTTTTAGTTATTACAGGATGAAAATATTAATATGAGAGATGCTGAGTGAGAAGCAGGGCGACTTTATTATGTTACCAGCCTTTTCCATCATCTCATAGATCTGTCATAGGTTCACAACGTCAAAGAGATTAAGAAGCCATACTGGTCATCAAACGTGAAGTGATCCTAGTTCTATTAGGGTGCACAAATGATGTCGTCATCATTTCAGACTCCTTTTAGCATCCAATCAATCTGTGTCTGTAATCATTTTGTGCTTATTACATGCGGCCGTGGGTTAAGTTACCCGAATAATTAACCTAATAGTTAAAAACCAGAATGTTTCATTGATACTAATTTAATTATTTAGTGTGCTCAGACATAGCAGTGGGAAATTATGATTGTTTGATTGTTTTTATTTTATTTATTTATTTATTTATTTTTTTTTTACAAATATAAGACACACATTAAATGCCTTAGAGACATTAGACGATGCAGGGATGAACTCTGCATTATTGTCTTTCCTTACCACAGATTGATCGTCACTGCAGTGAGGTCGATATCTGTCTAAACATGACGTTAATAAGGTGACTGGGCCCACTGTCTGTACCGCCATACTGCCGAGCGTGATGATGCAGAAGCATATGCGCACATTTGGGGAGAGTTCATGAGAGAGTGATGGAGATGGTCCGCAGGCCAAACACTATCTTTCATCCTTCCCCCGCCTCCTCCTCTGGTGCGGGATGATAAGATTGGGCACCATTATGGCCATTGCAATTATACTGTTGTTAGTGATTGTTGTTGGTCAGAGGCAGCAGATCAAAAGATAGTGGATCCATATTGATTAACTGCCATTGTAAGGGAATGACTGAGCCGAGCTCTCACACAGTGCTCGGACCTGTGCTCTGTGCACAGTGATTGACTCCTCCTCTGCTTTAACTTGCATCATGGCAGTGGAATAATTGAGCATGCGGCATGAATCCCGGATTAGAGATTCAGGTGTCTCACCCCACCTCTTCTTCTCTGTGCTCCCTTCAGCTAGCAGATGATTGAAAGGCCTCTGGTGTCACCCTGCTCTACGTGGATAAGCAGTTGTCATAGGAAACATCAATACTTGAATGGATAGACAGTTTTATCCATTGATTAAACACTGAGTGAATGCACGAGTACTCACCCTTGCAAAGAGCGATGTCCATGCCAGTAACTACCCCTCCTCCATTTTCGTGATTTAGGGCACATTTGTACAATGATCTCTAAGTGCGGTGTCATTCCCATACCTCGCCATATTTGCTGGAGCATAATCGATAACTTCATTTGAGCGCCACTACATGTGGATGGAGAATTGTGGTCGCGGGAGAAGCGATGTTTTATATTGTTGCATAAGGTCAAGCACATGTTTCTGCTGCTCAGAGAATTGGTTTGGAAATAGCCCCATCAACATTGATGAAGCAATGACAAATGGGAATTATGGCTTGACAGGTCAAAAACTGCCACTTGGAAAATTCTAATCAATCACAATTTCCCCTCATTTCACAACGTCTGTAATGTACGAGCCGGTCCTGTGTCAGGCTTTTCAGCAGACTCAACATAGGAAAACTGCTTTTTGTCTTTGTCTTCATTCTGATCATTCTCCAGTGCTCCAATAAAATTCAGGATTATTTCATCTGCGATTACCTCCATCATTAGTCCACTAAAAATTGTACAATTGTACAGGCACCCTGTGTTGTATGTATTTATTCCACATTTACAATTCTTAGAGTGTTTAGAAGGAAAAATACTGACTGACGCTTCAGTGTCCTGCAGCTCCTGGTCAAACAGGACACTTATTACGGCACGGATCTCATTTAAATGGTCATTAGACAATCAAATGAGAATAATCTGGCCCAGATCTCAATTACGAGGAAGCCAATTCTCCTGGTGCGCTGATGGCCTTTCGGAGAAGCACTAAGGATTGTTAGGTGTGTTGCTCTTACACTGATTGTTCACTTGTGCCCAGGAGGTCTCACTGTGTTTGAATGCCCTTTATGATAGCAGAGGAAAATGCCAGTGGGAAAAATTGTGTGCAATAATATAGACAGGAAAGGGTAGAACGAGAACGACTGTTTCCTGGCTTTGGTAAGTAAGCATTCATAACTTAACAAGTCATATCTTATATGATGTGCGGGAAGTGTTCCGAAGTCATTCTGTTTACATCTATATCCGAATGCGCATTTGTCTCTTCGTTGATCTGCTACTGTAAAGGTAGAAGTGTCTCAAAACCTGTACACGCCCTCTAATACTTTAAAAAGGATGCTGTGCTCAAGGGCGTCCATTTCCTCGGTCTCAGGCCAAAACAGCAGTGGCCATTGCCCTCAGCATTAACCCCTGCTGGCTCCTAGAGGTTAAAAACCCCTCTTTTGATTTACAACAGCCAGTGGACACACAACCCATTAAAAAGATGTAAATTTGGCCTGTTTGTAGAGAGAAAAGTGCATGAACCCAGTGACAGACCACCCACTCTCTCTCCCTCAAACAACACTCACCGTGGCTGCGGCTCACAAATCAGGGGGGAGCTTTCATTTGGGGAAGGTCATAGACCTTTTTATCACCTCCTTAAGACACCCTTTAGAGCCATCTCTCATGTTACACTACTGGATGCTGCACATCCTTCCAGTGCAAGGTTATTGGACAGTTGTGTTTATTGACTCCAAACAGTGAGCTTTGTGGCCTTTGCTAAATTAAATAGTGCGGAAGAAGCATTGCAATTATGAAATCTTAAGCATTCACTTTTACCTCCCAAACAGTGCCAACACGAGGTTTGAGCATCCTTGACATCTGCCTTTTGGCTCCAATGTGATGGATGGATTAAATGTCACCTATGCTCTGGGTGTTTCCATCAGTTTCTGTATGGGCATTTCTGTGTGCGTGCTGCGTGTTGTTTGTTTCCGTCAGATGTTGGTGTTGTGTCTGTCAATCTTGCCGGTGCTTCTGCAGTTCTTGTCCTGACGCGCTCTGCCACATCCTGCGGCATTTGGCAACCTCTCAAGTCCCCTCTTCTTTTACTACACACAGACGCACTCGCATTCACATCCCACAATTAGCCAAGATAAGCCGAGGTTCTGTGACTTCCTGCAGATTACTTTTCAGATAAGGGAGAACAGTTTTAAATCCCTGTACAGACAGAGAAGTGAGTATAACGGAGACTCTCTGGAAGAAAGAAGCAGAAAAAAAAAGAAAACATTGGAAAACCAGAGCTGGCAGGCTCATGTCTGTTGATGTGATGACTGACTTCAGCGTCATTCTGTCAAACTGGATTACTTTTGGTTTTTCCACACCTCAATAGCACTCTTTGCTGAAACTCATTTATCACATAGCAGGAGATAGACACCATCATATCACAGGGGAACGTTTGTGAAATTGTGACAATCTACTGTTTTGGAAAGGATCACACGGTGCTGACTCGAGTCTGCAGCGGAGATGATCACTGTCACAGCTAGAATCCCATTGAAGGGGGTGCATGTGATTTTGAAGACTTAAAATTTGATCAGGCTTTTTTTGCCTCTTCAAAACATTTTTTTTTGGGGGGGGCGGGTGGGGGGCAATATCATTTCACAACTCACCTCAGCTACACATATTGTTGAGAATATTATCACGCTGAGATTGGCTTAGTTGATCCAAGAGTGTCTGGCTGTTATCAGTGGAAATGCTCTGAACTGGACTTTTTTTTTTTTGGGATGTTATCTTGCTGCTCTAGGAACCCAAATGGAAATGTGCAACAGCAAGCCTTAAATTTTGAGCTCTTGGAAATGTTTCACATTGGTAAAGAGCAGCTGAACAACAAAATAGGATGCTTCTCAAAAATGTTATCTTTCAAATGGGCTTTAAGAGCAACTCCAGCTCCCCCTGTTGAGATTTTGGAGACCTCAGCAGTTTTTAGTATCTTGCGTACGTGTTTCTATGTTTTCTAGGACGGAGCAGACTACACCTGAGAGAATGCTTGGATGAGATAAAGTAATCAGCTCATCGTGAAGTGAAGTAGCCCCCCTCTCCATCTCTTGCTCAGAAGAAGAACTTAAAGTGGCACTGTTTCCAGTGAAGAGGAGTGTGTCCCACCTGTGCGCATATTACTGCATCTCATCTTGCTTATTGCTGCCTAGAGTGCTATGACAACAGAGGCGGGGAGCGATGTAATCCCTGCAGCCCTGATAACAATACAGAAACACGCTCAAAGGGCTAATCATAGTCGAGCACTAAGCATTTTCTTACACATACACATTTTCCCTACAGTTCTCAAAGCTGTCAAGTGTAAAGAGATAAAGAATGGGCAGGAGGAACAGAAAAGTCAGCCGTGGTGTGAGAAGTGTCTGCCACCACGGCGTCATTAACACCCGGTGGTGCTGGGGTAAGGGAGGGAAGGCAGACGGGGCCTCCAAGCGCTGAGAGTGAAATTGCAAACCTAAGGTTCCTGATACAACCTGTTATTATTTTTGACACAAGCCATTTACAATCGCTATGAAGGTGGCAATGGAAAATGTAATATTGATTGTATGCCCTCAAGGCTTTGCTCTCCTGACTTCTAAACGTCACGCGCCTCACATATGTATGGTGTGATGATATGTTTCTATGTTGTTTTTTCAGTTTAGTTTTGTTTCCCCCACTTCCACAAATCCTGTTTTAGGGGGTTTGGTGATAGTTTATTTGATGAAGTAATTACATTGTTAGATTTTGAGGGCAAGGTGATGCTCTGGGAGTCGAGAAAATAATAGAAAGCTGGGTAACTCCTGCAACGCAATATGATATCCGTCTGATGTGACAGGTGTTAATATACCCAATGGCAATCTGTATTTCATCTCTTTTTCATGAGGGTGCTTACTGAATTACTTCCAAATGACATTTATGAAACATTAAGCAACTGTTGCACCATGGGATTGCAGTGGCTCATTTCAGTATTATTAACATACACCCTAACATGCACTTCCACAAAGACTTACAATGGGAAAAATGTGTTGTTGTTTTTTTTAAACACAGATGTGTGATATCCTTAGAGAGATTTAGGTGTGTTTGTACAGACACGCTGGCTCTGAGCTTCAAATATAGGCATTAGAAAGTAGAGGAAGCTATTAAGACAGTGACTAACTAAACAAACTATGGAACAACTGGAAAGATCGTTGGCCTTTGGAGTACTCTGTCTCTGTCTGCCTGTGACAGAAAACTGTCAAAACCAAAACAAACATGTTTAACAAGGCCCTCAAAGGACTGGAGACAATTGTTCGAGCCTGTGTGAGGTGCAGCGGAAGTCTCAGTATCAGGGGAGATTGCAGGGGTTATCTGCCAGTGTGGTAATTACGTGAGGGCTTCTCTCTCTGTTAAGTGTGACAACTTTCCGCTTGTTTCGAAAATGAATGCATGACCTGCGCAGCATCCCTCCGTTTAGAAAACCGCTGATTGCTGTGCTAAAAGCTATCTTTGTGAAAAGTGCTGTGTAAGAGCTCCTTTGATGGTAGGTGCCATAGCCATCACATCATTATGGACTTGCGTGATGATTTAGATGACCCACAAAATTTTCCTAAAAAGGAAATACAGCGACGACGAAACCTTTGTGTTGTTAAGTATTCTTCATATTTGCTTTCATGAAAGCATGAAAAATGATCAGTCAGCTCTGAGAGAAGAATTCTTCATCTACGTTATCATCATTAATATGCCATACTCTTTCATACGCTAGCTCTTACAGTTACCATTAGAACATGCAACACTGGGCCGGTTTATATTAGCATTGTCATCATTTGTTTAGCTAATCGCAGCCCTCATTCTCCTGTGTACAGTGAGCCTGACATGGCTTTATCTCTGTCATCACATTAGGTTGAGTGGAGGAAAATCACTCTTAATGACACAGAGATTATTGGCTTTGTGTTTTGGTTTACCAGAAAATGCCAGCTGTGCCAATGGGATTTCCCCACCTAAGCCTTCGCTATCAGTTTACAATAACTGTTTTATTCTGCTGTTATCCGCACGGATATCAAAGCACATCGCAACAAGTCTGTGCCGCTTCACTCAGTGACACTGTCAAGCAACGGTCCTAAAAAAGACAAACTACATCCTGTGAAGGTGCAGCGAAGAGTGAGGTTACTGTAGCAGAGTGCCGTCTGGTGAAGAGGAAACACTGCTGCTCACTGTTGACTAATCAGTCAGTAATTGCTCTGGCTTTAAAACTTAACTTCCTGTTGTAATCACTGGAGCTTTCCCACATCTACCAAACCAAGTGCAGCAGCATTGTTAGCGAAGCTTTCCAGTTGTGTCATGGAGATGTTGAAATATCCAGGATCTAGTAGTCTTTTTTATTTTATTTTTTTTTTTAAAGTGATTCTTTTTTATCAGTCAAGCAACAGTTCATTACTACAGGCAAATTATACGCTACTAATTCTCCAGAACAGTCGAGAGCTAATGACAAGATTCTAATGATTAAACTATGTAAGCCATTAACTAAGTGTTAGCAAGCAGTCGCTTTTAAGTCCCCCCCCCCCCCCCCCCCCCCCCCCCGAGACTCCCCCCGCCCAAAAAAATTGAAAAAAAGAAACGGATGCTGTTGACTGACTCTAATCTGTTCCTGAACAGATCCTGTCACATACAGCTGCTGCATCTGGCCAGTGCAAGCTGGAATAACATTAAAGCATAAATGAGAGCTTATTAAATACGGAAATAACAGCAGAACATTACAGCATTGAAAGGGCGCACATGCGTTGTTCGGAGAAAGCCAGCTCACATGTTTTAAACGCCTAGTGTAATGAGTGTCGAGCTGCAACACCGAGTGTAAAGCTCTGCCAACTACGCAATCAACATGTAGTCAGCAATAATTGGCGTCCAGATACTCCCTTAGGCCACTCATGCGTACATGCTGGTGAATGAACTATCCAATTAGGCATCGCCGCACTGGAGTGCAGACAAACTGGTTACCAGTAACGAAAAGTCACAGACACGATTTTCTTTAAAAACGTTAACATTACAACGTGATGTGTAATTTGAAATTAAAAAGGACAAAAGCCAGTTGACGTCTAACACACTTAATCTGTGATACTTTCCAGGCCTATATACCTTTTTGCTCATCAAACAATAGGTGGGTCTTAGAGAAGGCTAACAATGTTGGTGCTGGGGAAAAAATCTAATCAATTATCACTGATAAAAATGTAAAAAAGTGAAATAATAAGTTATGTAGCATATGTCGACATACTTTCAAAATACTTCAGGGAGTTTTTGATGACTCATAAAACTCGTGAAGTTTTCAAAAGTTAGGCTACCACAAGAAAGTTGAAAGTTGAACTTCAGTGCTCTCCATCTCTCTTTATTTGTGAAAATTAAAGGACACTGTAAACTCTGCCAGAGATTCTGTAATTCTTTGGACATTAAGAGAGATTGATTAAGGTCGTAGATGATTTAATTCCCCTTGAAAATGACTGAACTCTTGCAAGGGCACACTCATGATTCATCCCACTAGGTCAAATGAGGATGACGGTCTGTTGGGAAGGAATGGCTCTTAAATATTGGAAGAAGTGTTTGAAGCATAGCTGAATATTTAGAGTTCCACTGCTTTCATGTAGCTGGGTTGATGTGAAGTTCAGCCCTTATTCTCTCTAGTCTTCCTGTACTCATCAATGTCTCTGCTGTCACAGATTATGTCTGTTTCACAGACACAGAGAATCACATTTGTGCCGAGGCTTCCCATGGCGAGATGGCCGAGAAGTTTTGATGAAAACTTGAGAAAGGCTGCGGAAGACGAGAAAAATCAAATCAGTGGCTCTATGGGGCCCTCATAAGTGCTGATCCCCTATGAGAGAGCTTGTGGGATCACAATACTTCCCATAAAACAGCGGGGGCTCGACCAGTCGCCTGAAAGGGACCTGCCTCTCATTGGAGTGAGGGAGTGCTGAACTGGAGAAGGGAGAGCAGGGTGGAGGAAAAAGAAAGGTTTCTCATATACACAGGTTGAATGAGGGTGTCAGCGGTCAAACCTATAGAAGTGAAGCAGGAATGGTGGAGTGGGAGGAGGTATGTGGGAATTGAAGAAGGAGGAGGTGGGGGCTTGTTGGTCATTATATGAAGTATAAGTACAACACCAGTGCCTTATTCTCCCGCTCCTGAAGGTTCACGTCCCTGCTGTGTTAACCACTGGCCCCCTATAGATGCTCTTAAATCAGACAGGAATAAAGAGGCAGAGCTGTGCGCCCACCTGAGGCTCTGCCCTTTTGACCTCATCTCTGCATGTCTCTCAAAGGAACAGATTATATTCCTGATCAAGTTTCTATGGCTTCACTGTAAAATACTATCTAAAATATTAAATAATTGGGAAAATGAAAAGAAAGGAAAGAACAAAGCCGTTTATATACGCCCCCTTTTTTTCGGTGTATTGCAGCGGTTAGTAAGTTGGCCGACCAGAGGTGGGATATTTACCATGCCGTTTCACAGCACATTTTACTGCCTCTTTTTAAACAGTGTGTATTTTTGGATTTTTAAAGCGTGCAGTTACGGGCAATAGGTAATTCCTCCCTCATTCCCTGCAGTGAGATAAAAACATCAGGTAAAAAAACACCACTGCACAATGCTGCATTCTGGAAACTTGCACTCACAACTCAGGACTAAGTGGGTGAAATGACTGAGCAAATGAATCATTTCAACTTGTATAGCCCGTTACCAGGATGAAGCGACATATCAGTATGAACGCATGGAATAAATATGTCGCTGCTTTATGAAGTGTGAAATGGACCAATGCAGAGGCTCCCCCTGTCTGTGGCTCATTGTGGAGGTGACTCCACGTTTACGGGAGTTTGTGCCCCTTTCGATTCACAGCAGTTTGGAAACGCAAATGAATGGGTCTGCTGGTACTTCACGATTTTTACTGGTTTAAAAAGAAAAAAACAGATCTCAGTAGTTGGTTCACTCTGATAAATTGTGATTTGCATCACCCCTCGGGGGTTAAAACAAAAGGAAAATGGTATTTCCATGCAGATGATACAATAGGATAGTAATGAACACATTAATGAAGTGGCTGGGTTATTTACAGAGCTTATGCTTGTGTCCAGGGGTTGCAATTAAAATGGTTCGCACACAACTCTGAGTCCTAATGACCTAGCAGTCCCAGACACTTACCAAAAATTGCTCATTATCTGTTTATCTGGCGGAGTGTGTTTGTCATCAGTGGAGTGACTTGAGTACTTGTGTAATGCTTCCTGTGGAAGAAATACAGTAAATGCTAATTAATGAGACAGGAAGTGTTTTAAAATGCACTGTAACTTCTGCTCCCAACACCCTTTCTGTTGTGTGTGTGTGCATTCTTATTCCGCCGCAGAACATGATCAATTCCCTCCATTCCTCTCATTTGGATATTGATCATCTTCCCTTGATACGATCATTTTTTTCTCCTCCAACTGTAAATGTGTCATTCCTCTGTCGCTTATGCCATCATCCTCTTTCGCTTTGTCGTTTTGTTGCATTCGCTCTGCCCCATTAAGAGTGCGGTTGCCAAAGGCCAGGACCCTGTGTTCATTGATTGTGTAGGATCAGGTCACATCACGGGAGACCTTTGACCCCAGAGTCCACTCTGGCTCTTGGCTTTAGTGTGCAGCTGTGGTGAGAGTTGGCATTCCTCCCCTGTAGGTCAGAACATCATTAGCCTCCACTGTAAAGAATGCGACACCATTTGTAATGACTGAGCAACTGACGGTGACAATCTACATGAGAAATAGGGAACCGATGGCCTCCTGTTTTTTTGTTTGTTTGTTTGCTCGCTTGTTTTTCTCTCGAAGTGGCAAAGCTTCAGTGGTCTGGAAAAAAATTAATTTGCTTCATTCCCCACCAGTTAAATCTCCTCTTATTAATCTCACAAGTTGTTATGCATTTAATATCTTAAATCATGATGCTGATAAATTGCAGCGCAACTGTTAAATGTCAAACACTGTACATCCTTATGTGTGTAACTACATCACTTGTGGTGAATTCACATGATAAATGATTACTGAAGTCCTAAAAAGACTTATGATCTCTGTTGTTGCACTCCATAATGGGGTTTTAATGGCTTTGATAGCCAAAACACATGTCCCAACTAAGCTGCTGCATGTAGGTTCAAGCTTGGTCAGTGTGTCCAGCGCACATATGGCACTCCTTCACATGGGCTCGAGTCCAAACTTTTTTCTTTTTCTTTTTTTTTTTTTAATCTTGACTTCCAGCTTCCTTTCCTTTTCTCAAGCCTCTTTTCTTTTTTTTTTTTTTGTTTACTTCTAACTTCCTCAGTCTTCGCCTTGTGTTGGGTGAACAGATCTACACTGATATACTGCTGTTTTCACTGAGCTCTGTGGTGAAAAGACGAAAGACATCTCTGAGCCTTTTGGGACGCTGGAGCCACAAGTGTCTGCAGGGCTGTCTATGTTGGAGTCTGTTTTGTTAAAGTCTGAGAAGGAGAAAAGACCTCATCGTTTCTCGAGTCCTTTGAAATTCTGTTTTTGTGATTGATTCACAGACCAATTCAGTAAACCCAGAGGAGCGAAACCCTGCTCGTATGCTCCGGGGAAGATCAGACTTTTTGAAGTTGATAGTATTTGCGTTTTATGGAAGGCAAACTGTGAGATGTGTTCATTTGTCCTGGGCATCTGCTGCTCCACAGGCTTTCAGACTAAGACGTTGGCTTGTTCTGAACTCTTTGCCAATTTGTGTCACTGAGGGACAGGCAGTCTAACTGTTTTCCCTTTTGTCTTCCTCATCGTTCTTCTGTCTAAACTCACCCCGCTAGCCCATCGCCCTATTTTATTTATTTATTTATTTTTTTTGCTTCCTCTTGTTTTATTTTCCCCAAACATCCAATTCAAAATTTTCAACAATACCTTCACTTTAACTTATCAGACTATATAACACCTCTCTGTCGCTGCAGTAAAATCTGCACTCTGGACTAATTACATTTACATTACTTTTTTTTTTTTTGGTACTACTTGAAAGTTTTTCTTATTGTCACTTTATCATTTCACTGCCACTTTGTATTTTTCTCATACTTCTTTTCCTTGTTTCTGCTAAGTTATTCTCTTCCTCTCTTTCAAACTTCTTTGGCAAAAGCTCCAAGTAATGGCTGGTTTGCACAAATTTATCAGCATTGACACTCAGGGAAAAAAAACCAAAAAACTATTAATGTCTAATTTTTCCTTTTTCTTTTTTCCCCCAGTGCAGATGGCTGTCAGGCAGTACAACCCCTAACACTGTGTTCAGCTGGGATATGTCTTTGATCTCTTTTGACTAATGGTAGTGGCTTGTTTTTGTCTGGGGGGGATCTTGGCTGCTTGGCTAGCGATGTCAGGCAGGGATTTCACCAAGGCAAGGCGATGTGTCCTTGTTTTTTTTCTTTTTCCCCCCGTATTGTTTTCACACAGAAAAGTTGCTGAGTTGAGTGCTGAGAGAATGAACCTTAAAAAAACACGGACAAGATACACGACCGCTTTTTTGTAGCTTATCAGTGATCAGTGTTTGAGCTGCTAATCCCCAGTGCACTTACAACTCACACACACATCTCAGTGAGATGCATGCACACAGGTCTGAGAACATTACCACTTCACTGTGTTTAATAACAGACAGAGCACAGTTAACCCTATACACTCTACTAAAGAAAAACTTTTTTTAAAGCTGATGACACGTTTCCCTGACACTACAGCATCTGGAGCACTGGGGCCGCACAAAAACGATTATGGTGTGACTCCTCCAAGCCATCAAAGCAAACGCAACTGCGCCTGCCATCATCACTCATCGAATCAATTCAGCTAATCGTCCAAAAACATTTATGCCATTCGTTGCCACACCGACCCCAGAACGGGGAGATGGATTACAGGTAGGCAGCAAACGGTATTCTTCACCCCTCACCTCTCCATCCGTACCCTCCTCTGCTCATACACTTGACTTTTCCCATCTAAAAGGAGCCACAGAGGGGCATTCCCCTGTACGGCAGCCAGCGTGAGATGACAGTGTGGGGCGCGGTGAAAAAAAACAAAAACAAAACCTCACAGTTATTTCTTCACGAAGGGAGTGGAGAGACAGCTGATGGGGACATGTTTGGACAGTTGCACATGTGCAGGGCATTCCTCACCCGCTACCCACACGCATATTTGTATGCATGCACACACACACACACACACACACACACACACATTAAGTGCGTATGATGTGGCCTATTTGGATTTAGCACACATTTAAACAAACGCACACACACAAAATATTGGGCTGTGTTCCTGACTCGTCCACTACCTCCCATAAACATGTGGACATGCCTACTGAGTGACATTCCATTTCCTCTGCCACCATGCCGAGGCTTTGCACATACATCCATAAACATGTGCACGAGCTCAATCATGCACACAAACATCCGCACACCCACACGCACCAAGATGTATATACAAACATGTGAGCTTGATTAGAAAGCTATGGTTGGTTGACAAATGGCACCATGTTCATATTTTGCCTCTGGCATGGCGGCAGTAATGATTCCATAATTGTCCTGAGTGCTCAACACTCACTTCCAATCAGCATCCAGAAGAACTCTGCAGCTGGCTACACACGCCTCTGAAACCTGAAAAGACACTCACGTACACACAAATGCACTCATATAAAAAAAGATTCAGTTGCAACTGTGGTTAATATGAGTCATGAGAAGAATGCTGTTCATTTCGGTGTGTTCGTGGCTCTCGTCCTCTGCTCAGGCATTTGCTACATGATCCTATCTGTTATTACACATAGATAAACGCTGCTGAGGGTCTGATGCATTGAATGAGGCAGCTGTGCGTCATTGCAGCCATACCTGTAGACCATAAGTCAGTTCAGCTTAGAAGTTAGAATCAATGAATGTCAGCTCCCTGTGTTTATACCAGTAATGTTGACTCCCACTATGGCACGCTTGAACATATAATCAAGGAAAATGACATATGACTGTGTTATCCTTGAACCGGCTTGAACTCTAGGTGATGTGAGGCTGAATGTGGGCAGACTGACGCCCAGCTATCCTTTTTGCCGCTGCTGAATATTCATAACACACATGTCACATGTATGATCCCAGCAAGGACCTTGTCTGGGTCACAATGTAAAGACTGATGTCGAATCTCCCCTTCCGTCTTCATGGAGAGGAAAATACCCAAACAAGCAACCCATTTGTCATGATATCACCAAGTGCCTGCTAAGGCAAAACATCTTTTCCAAATCATAGGGCTATTACTGTGGATGGTGGGGTTAGAGATTCTCTGAAAGAGATTCATCCTTGGACCTCATGCAGACTTTAATTAGTGATGAATTAAGCCTCTGGTCTTGGCTTGCTCGAACACAGTCCCTCTTAAAGGTTAGCTGTGCTCAAATACTTCTCTGACTTCTCTGAAAAGCTGCCAGGAATGTCAGAAATCCTAGTTGCGTGGGAGAGTCTTGCTGCGTTCCTTCTGGGATAGCTGGTTGCCTCCTCTGCTCTGTGTTTCTGCTGTTAGCAGTGCCCTCTGCAGGATGCCTGGGCTGCTTGTGATGATGTAAGCACATTTCTCCTGTGCTGTGCAACTGCCTGTGGCTATGAAGCGATGCAGGGAAGACAGTCTTTTAACTCTCTCTCTACCGTTTTCCTTCTTGCTGCAAATGCAGAAGTGTTGATTGCTTCGATCTTTACGAGGTTAAAAAGCCACTTCAGGTGTTGTCACGGGGAAAAGCTGATGCATCCATAAAACATTGCTTACTTAGAGGCACATTTACACTTGGACGTCATTTGTTGTGGGGGAGGATATGACATCATCACCATCTGAAGTTGGTGTGTCACAGAAAGACAGCTCAGCTATCAGCCTGTGTCCACGTGTTAATAAGGCTGCAGACAGTCAGAAGCTGGCTGGCTGGGGAATGTACAGGTTCTCTGTCTGTTTGTCACCGGCACTGAGTGGAAGCTGATATGAGGACAGTTGTCTCTTGTCTTGTCATTGCGTATGTGAGTGACAGATGATGGTGTCGACTGGTTAGCTGGTCTATCTGCACAGCACTGCTTAGTAAAGCCTTCAAGGTCTGCTGGTTGGTTGGGAGGAGGTCTATATGTGGCCGCTCAGGAAGGCCTTCAGGGTCCTCCATGTTAATGAACTAATTACTTTGCTAATTGGACGCATTCAATGTGGCCTCCCCCTTCCCCCACAACCAAGCTCTTCTCCGCTATCCGTTCAAAAGCTGAAGCCTGATAGCAGCCTCTGACACACCGAGCTTCCCCTCAAGCTAGTTCTCCTCAAAACATTCCTCCTGACAGGAACAAAAGCTCCCCCCAGTTTAACACACTGGTCACTGATATCCAAGTTTCTGGTGATTGATTTAATTTGAGATTTCGCATCAGTGTATGAGTTTGAAAGTGAAGGGCAGTAGCCCTAACGCTGATCTGTCTGGTTCTCCAGTGGCAGGATTGGTAGCTGTATTTAGGATGTGATTTCCCTCTCAGATGCAGATTAAGCTTAGTTGTGTTACTGTCAGTGGAGCCTCTCTATGGAGAATATAGGCCAGGATTTAGTTTAATCTGTGCTTAACCTATGGAAATGTTATGGTCCGTGAGCTTGGTAGTTGTTGTATATTATGTTTTTGTATAACTTTGAAAATGGTTCATCAATGACTTTTTTTGAGAATGGATAGATGGTTTATTGGATGATTGTTTGGATAGTTAAATCAGTCGTTACTGGCAGTAAATCCTGTGCGCTGTTGATTTGGGACTGAGGTGATAGTGGGTGTTTTTTCACCTTGTCACAGGTGAGAGGGGTTTTATGTGTGCATGTGTGTTTGTGATCACTCTGTGAGTGTGTGTCTGAGATACCGTCTTTCTCTGTAGCCTGTTTTTCTTTGCCCTTTCTTGCTCTCTCCGTTTTATTACCTTTCTCCCTCCCATTTATCACCTCTTCCTCATATCTTTCCATTTTATTTTGTCAACTCTTCCTCTTTTTCCAATTTCCAATATGTTTCCCACTTTTCCTTCAATTTTTTTCCCTCCCCCTCTCTTCTTTCTTTCACCCTCCTACCCCCTTCCCCTCTCACCTCCTTTGGAACAGGGATTTCTGGGTTGGGTGAAAGCAGCAGCTGCAGAAGGAGCAGCTGCTCTGTGTGTGTGAGTGTGTGTGGTGGGGGGGGGGGTGTATGTGTGTATACATGCCGCAGCTTGTCCCCTCCACCAGGCTGCTTGGGCAGGGTTGGTCCCAGCAGGGTACCACAACCCTGCCAACACCCCACCAACCAACCAGGCGCATGTGTGCTGATAGACACAAATCACTAATGCATACACACACGTGCGCAGACACCACTTACGAACCATATGCACGGCCGCACACAACACAATTTCACACATGCATTCATATTCAAATACACTCCTTTTCAATGAGAAAACCAGTGAATCATTCAGTTATGAGCCTTTGTGAAATGTATGGAAATATACGCTCAGAACCTCTGAGTCATCCATCCCCTTATGGAGTTTGTGACAGACAAAATGCAATTTCGAAATATTGTGTGTATGATGTAAAAGGATGAAGAATGGGGCAGGTGTTTTTCTAAAAAAAAAAAAAAAAAAAAAAAGAAATAACAAAACAAAGAAACAACAGTAGTTCATAACCGCACAATCTGGAGTCCTTTCACACTGGCTCCAAGGTTTAGTGCCCAGGGCAATGTTAAGCCGAACTCTCTCTAAGTCTGAAGGTGAAGGGGGCTCATCACATTTCATAGTCAATGGATAGTCCTCAGAGGCTTTCATCCTGTACAGAGGCGATTTCCATTCGTCCTCCCTGCACAAGTGCCCCCTCCCTCCCCCTCCTCCACTCATACGCACACCCCTCATCATCAAATTATAGGCATTTTTAAAGTGTTCTCAAGTTGCTGTTGCCTTTGTTCGGCCACTCTAATGAGAGATGGGCCTGAGGCAATGATTTCTTCCCAGGTAAACAAACAAAGCTATCTGTAATGGCCCGGCTTAGATATGACTTCAGCAGTGGTGAATGATGGTATGAAAAAGCAAAAGGAAAAAAAAAAATAAATAAATAAAACAGGAAAAAAATTAATGACAGCAGACAGACACAGACAGAAAGCGAGAGGGGTAGTGAGAAGAAAGAGATTGGTGCTATCATCCAGTTAGCGGCTGGTGCTGAGGGAATTCTGTCCTGTCATTGGAGTCAGCCATGCAGAAGGGGAAGCAAGCTCTTCTATGGCACCTTGGCGTCTGTCTGCGTCTGTGCAGCACCGTCTTATTGCCTTGTCGCTGCTTACTTCGTCTGACCACGCTTCCACACACTCCCGGAACCCTAAGCCTATTTTTTTTTCTTTTTTTTTTGCTTTAAACTCTCTGCCCTCCCTTTTCATTTATCCCTCATATATCTGTTCTCTTTTCTGATTTCCTACCCTGTCTGCAGAACATCCATCTTCCGCTTCTCCACTTCATTTATTTATTTTTTTTTTTCATCCTGTCTTCCAAACATCCTCACATATCCCAGTTCATTTTCACAACTTTCTATCGCTCCCCCGCCTTCCTCGCCATGCTCTAACGCTCATGTGGGAAATCCGACATTATGCCTGTGGTGTTGAGTCCTTGGCCTGAGGAGGTCAGTCAGATCCAGTGAGTGGTGTACTGTAGTACAGTACTTAAGTAGTTTTTGGGAGTATCTTGAATTTACTTGGGTTATTTCATTTCTAGCGACTTTCACTTTTATTCCACTACATTTCCTCTAACTGTCTTTGTTAGCACAAAAAAAAAAAAAAAAAAAGAAAGAAAAAAGGAGCAGGTGTTGTGAGTCAGGGTGGGCTGGTCGTAGACCAGCTGAATGAGGTTTATGAATCACGTTGTGTGCAAACATGCTCTCAAATAGACATAAACTACATATCCGGTCTACAGCTCAGTCTGCAGATCGGCTCAGGCGGCGTTTATCTCGCGACAGTGAACTTTGCAACCTCTTAAACCGGAAATGTTAACAGAAGTCACTTGAGATGACGCCTCTTCCTGGTGCGAAACAGACTCCAAAATAATGAAATGTAAGTTTGCAGACTCATGGTTGGAAATGATCAAGTTTAAACAATGTCCAGACTGTACTTCAAGACTTTTACTCAAGTTGTACCCTAATGGGTGATTTTCACCTTGAGTTATTGTCCAGTAAGATAACTATACTTTTACTCAGACATGGCTTATACAAGAACGGACCCAGAGGAGTACTGCTCCTAAGGCCTCTGCAGCCCATGGGGTCTCGGCAGTATGGTGGACTGCAAGGATGAACAGCTGGAGGATGGGAGGCCAGTGGGGGCCGGCAAAGGCCACAGAGGTCAGAGCTATTCAAAACCTTGGCTCCCAGCTCAAAGGTATGGGGTGAAAGAGGATCATGCTTCTGGAGGAGAGAAAGAGCTCTTGTTTCCCCGTGGCTTACAAAGGACACAGCCATGCAGTCAGCCAAGCACACTCTACTAAACAACAGCCCCATCCTTCTCTTGTCATGTGATTACATTTTCTGGGTTTCTATGCAAGGCAACAGGAATTATTACATTTGTGCAGCAGCATAGTGATAATATACGGTGTTTGTTTTTAATAAACCAAGCTGTGTCTGTATACATCTGCGGAGTTGTTGCTACTGATATATAATACGTAGCTGTGGAGTGTTCATCTTTCACATTTATGATGCTCATATAGGAGGGGAAGAAGTCAATAACTTTCAGGGCCTAGTAGAGAGCCACTAAGCCATTCTCTGGTCTTACGATATCGAAAAAGCAACTTTTTTTGATTAGTAAACAGTGGAGTATGCCCTTCAGGCTACTTCCCGGGACTGGGAGGGATGTAAAGGTTAATCTTCAGTTTATTGCCACCAGCAGTCAGACAGATAGTATCTTTTAAAATTCCACGTCAGGCACTATTGATCCACTGACGTCAGAAGCTACCAGACATGGCATTTCTTGTTTCCTGTGCTGCCTGGAAACATACATGACCATCAATGTTTACTGTTCATTGAGACCCTCTGCATCAATCTGTGGCAGTGGGCTAAATACTCCGCAACATGGCTAATAAAATGACCTTTTTGAATTTTGAGCATTATCAATGCTGGGGTCAAATTATACCATTGCTGAGAATTTAATTCTACCTAACATCGCGGCCCACGTCAGTGAATGGCGTGATAAGGCAACCTTTCATTGAAATGAAAATTAATGCTGTTCATCTGAGTGTGTTTTTATGTTGTTTTTTTGCTTTTCTTCTCCTCTTCTATTGGTTTCCACTCAGTGTCTTTTTAAGATACTCGTCTGTGATGGGAAATCTATATGGTGCGAGAGGCCAATTTAGGTGGCTCCACCAATGTGGGTTTGAAGCATGAGCAGCCAGGGTAAACACAGAGAATAACTCTTCCACTCTCTGAATTATTTCAACGCGAGGACATGCGAGGGGAGGGTGCTTTTTCATCTGCAATTTTCCCAAGATGTGTGTGATGTGGGAAGGGGAAGAACTCGCGCAAGTTTTCCTCTGTTGCTTGTTTTGTTTGCTCAAGTCATTTAGAAACACACGCACTACCTACCTGAGTGTCGGAGCCTCTGTGTACAACCTTGTGAACCACCAATCCACTGCTATTTTTCAGGGTTTTCACCATGAGCGAAAACTTTACCAGAATGTTTGTTTTTGTTTACTGTGCCCAAAAATTCCCCCTTTTAGGCCTTTTCTAGTCCAAGCTACATCACTCCTGAGCCCACAACTTGTTCCTATTTAAGATATGGTGTATCAGGCTTAGTGGGCTGCAATTAATTCACTGCCTCCAGGGCCTCTCTGGCTTTGTGTGAGGGGTCAGACTGGGTCAGGCAGATTTTTTTTCTGAGAGTAAGCAGCACTAGGTTTGTGTTGGATCAGATGAGACTGGGCTAATTCTCTCCAGCAGCTGGTCCTTTTCACTCACTGTTTACCCTCAAATGCAAAATCTGCTGCTTTGCCCTGCCTGCCTATAAAGAAATCTCTTTACACTTCAACTGACCAAATTTAACAATCCTCTTAATTAAAAGCAGAACTGATGCCCCCCCTCCCCACCTTTTTTTTCATGGTGTATTGATTCAGTCAGGGGCATTTGGTCTGAAGTAAGCAAAAGCTTTAGATTGGACTGGGTCGAATCTAAATTGAGTTGTGTCATGTATCTTCAAG
Organism: Echeneis naucrates; assembly: GCF_900963305.1. Taxonomy (NCBI): domain Eukaryota; kingdom Metazoa; phylum Chordata; class Actinopteri; order Carangiformes; family Echeneidae; genus Echeneis; species Echeneis naucrates. Next base: position 10,707,842 of record NC_042532.1, read on the forward strand.
CCAAGCCACTTCTTTGGTTTCTAAGCCCCATCATTATCTCTGGTGTCCCTTGTTTCGCCTCCCCCCTTTGCTGGCAGATTTAGCTGAAGCTGAGCAGCTTCTCTGGTCATTTGGTTACCTGCTCCGTGGGTCAGCCAGTTCTCTGTGCTTTCTGTGGCCACCACCTCTGCATCTGGGAGTTGTTTGCTGAATGCTGTGTCATCAGAGCTTTGCTGTCTTGCCCCAAAGCAAGCTAAGTCTAAACACTGCACTTTGTGGCTGAAAGGCCATCTGTCACGGGGAGGGAATCCGGCTTCTCCTCCAAAAAGCATAAACAGGGGCGGGCTGTTAAGCTGTGGCGCAGCTCACTGTCATGGAAATGCCCCATCTGAGTAAGGCTCAGGCCCTAATCTTGCACCCTCCTATCTTCACAGCTGCTTTTTAGGGCTCCGTGGCTCTATGTGCATACGCGCTGCAAGAGGGGCTTTATGAATAATATTCAATCAGAGATGGCTGGTCAGATGCAGGTTTATAGCATGCGCATGATAATTCTGTCATCACACATCCCCTGCCCCGAATTAATGGTTTGACACAAAGGTAGATAAATTATGTATCTGATTGTATATTAGATTTATTTAATGAAATTCAAAGACAGGATTATCTTTTTAAATTACGCCATGTACAGATGCAAATTTGGAGGACATGACAATACATTTTCATCACCTCATGGTGCATTAAAAGAATTAAATTAAATGTATTGTGTACTTTTTTTTCCCTTTTGTAAGTAAACCAGTTTGTTTGTGGCTTTTCTTTCCTGTAGAAAATGTACATGTCTGGGAGACCACGTCTGCTGTATTTAAGTCATCCTTTCTCTTAACAATCCTCCCTTTAAATGCTGTCTGGGTCCAAAAACAGTTACTGAAGAGGAGCTGAGAGCGGAGCCGAGAGCAGAAGATCCTGACATTTCATACATGATTGCAGAGATTTACATGAGGTAATTATTTGAGATATGTCTGCCAACCCAGAGAAGATCAATTCTTTCAATCAATTCCACTTTTAAGAGGATAGGCCAGATTACCAGGGCTGAGGGCCAGTGTGGACGAAGGGCCCATAATGCTCTTAATAGGTCACTAAAATGTGTATTAGAACCTCTGGTTGAAGGATTCCTGTGAGATCAGCCATTTCATCCTCCTTTTCACTCCTCCTCCTTTCTCTCTCTGTCTCGTCTGCACCTCCTTCTCTCCATGCCCTAAGTTCTAACATAAATTATTTGCTAAGACAGACGCCCTATTATTGAAAAATTCACAGGGTAATATTTGTCTTTAGTAACTTTATGGCATGTTTGCAAACAATCAATAACTTCTTTTAGAATTCATTTTAAATCAATAGCTACACAGATCCAATTTTCCATTGTTTTGGTCACTTGTACATGCTATGAAAGAAAAATGCAATGAGTCCAGTTATTTTTCGGTATAGGTAATTTGTTTAACCTGTTTCAATGACTTACAGAATTACTGTGAATACTTTCTGTGGGACTTTCTGTTTTCTATTAGTCTTGACTGTCTGGAGGTTTAAAAGTCAAAGTGCAGAGGTTACCCAGGAAAACTTATTTTCATTACTTTTTCAAATGTGTGCTTAGTAGCCATCTGAGAATAGCACAAAAATATCCCTTAATTGCTAAGAGCTTAGTGCATTGACATGAAGAGCAGGACTGTGTATGGGTGTGTGGACATATGTATGTGTGTGTGTGTGGGGGGGGGGGGGGGGGATTTTGCCACATAGTCCGGTCTCTGTGGCGAGCATCAGATAAGGGTGAAGAGTAGTGACACGATAGATGGGAGAGGGAGCCTAAATCCAGCCACTGTTTATTTAGACATACCAGCAGGCTGAAAAGTCAACAGTGGGAAGGACAGGGAATGCACACCAGCACCAGAGTAACCTGAGACCAGAGACCAAAAGCTGGTGTCAAGCATCTTGGGATGGGGTTTCTGGCCTGACATCAGCTTTGTGTGTGTGTGTGTGCGTGTCACCTCACTCAGATTAAAATTGTAGAGAATTGGAACTGATTACCGATCTCAGTTCAACAGCCCCACTCTGAAAGGCATTGTAAACACTGAGCCCTGACTATAGTAGCCTGCGCAATGTTTGTAGCACTTACTGGGGAGGAAGGTCACCGGGGGCCTTGTCAACAGTGGAAGCTACAATTCACCCCAAGCCTTGTGTGATCAACAAAAGAAGGAAAGAAAACACAACTAAAGGGGTGAACATGGGAGTCCCCCTCCCTCCTAAAAAATAATCAATCATGATTCTGTGCCGACAGCCAACACCCTACTCAGTCATTTTGGAAGTATATCGATAAACATTCATGAATGTTTCAGAAATCATATTTATGTATATTTTCAGCCGTGTGTCTTAGTGTCTGTGTGTGTGCGTGTATGTGTGTATGTATATGTATATGTATATGTATATGTATATATATATATATATGTATATATATATATATATATATACATATATATGAGTCTAAACTCATTAGTTGTGCACCAGATGCAGAAAACAGTGAAACATAATTACGTGTGCGAACTTTCTGTAAAATGCTAAATGAGCATTTCATTCATCTCCCAGCAGCGTTTAGTGCCTGTGTGCCTTTACCGTAACACCATACAATTAACTGGTTCACGATTTAGTGCCTGGCCCGAGTGCTGCAGAGAGCACTTCCTTTAGCAGCGGTTATACTTTCAGACATGTTAATCACAGATCCTGATGACTCTGCCATACATTTGGTGTAGGGCTTTGGTCTGGATACTGCTCTGTGTGGCTGTAAATCACATCTGGTGATTTTTTGGAAAGTTCCAGTGATTGTGGAGCCTGCTGCCTGTGATGCCAAGTTGGAACCACCTTTAGGAAGGGCCCAGTCCACCACATGAAGGTGAATTATTTTTAAATGTTTTTTCTAATGGATGATTATATGAGTGAAGTCAGGCAGGATACTGATGATTTTTTTTTTTCCTGCGCATTTGATTTTCTTTTTATTTTCCCCCTCTCTCAACCACTCTACAGTCACCGGCACATACCTCTGAGACATCTGCAGAAAGGTTGGCATTAGCATGTGAAAGGGTTCATGCAGACAATGCTATGCATTATGTATTCACAGCATTTGTATGAAATGCAGCTGCTGTCATTCTTGCTAGCCTATAATCTAACGGCAATATTTCAGGCCAAGCAGGGAGCACAATCTAAAGAAGACATATAGGCTACAACAACTACCATACCATATGACGCTTAAGTGAAAAACTCACTGTGTCCTCAATCGCAAGAAACATCAAATGCAAGTAAGTGTTGGATGTGTCAGAACTACCTGAGCTAACTGTCTGGTAGCAAGACACACTACCAAGTGGTCTGTGTTAATGAGGAAGAGGCTGTTTTTCTTTTTACCCAGAGGCAATACAGGCGAGCGGTAAACAGAGCATTGGATCCGCAAGACTTGTTGTGTAGTTGTCACTTTGCAAAATCAGCCACTCTTTTTCAGCACCATCCCTGTATGGGTGTGTGTGCGTGCATCCAGGATTCTGAGGCAGTCTGTGGCGAATGTGAAAGATAAAGACATAAAAAGCACTCTTTGTGGGCGAAAGAGGATATTATTGGGAAAGTTCCAAGCAAAGTTGAAAAACACATTTCACCTCATGATATTGCTGAATATAGACCTTATACAGCTCTTCCATTCAGCAAAAATATGACACATCTTCAGACATAAAGTTGGACCGCACAGTTTTAAAGTTATGGTGTATGAAAAAATCCTTCTATTGGAATATTTACAGCTTTTGGATTCCCTAAACATTGGCACCAGCTTGTTATCTGAGGTAACTCTTTATAAAGCGTAGGATTAATGAGCTGTTTATACACTCTCATTGGGCTCACTTGTACAGTTTCCTCTTCCCACTCGGTCATGGTATATTATATAAAATACTTGGCAATACCAAACATTATCCATTGCGGCCGATGCTGAACATTTAGCTCGAATCGCCCAGAGAATCACATGTTTGGTTCTATAGAGTTGTGCAGAGTGTTGCTCACTCTTAAAGTCCCTGAGCTTGTCTGTGTGCTCTGGCTGCCTGTCATCAAGCCATCACGTGTCACAGTAAACTTAGCTTTCAGGGGCGGCAGCAGCCATGGGCTGCCACAGCTGCTGCTTGAGCCGAGCAACAGTGGTGTTTACCCAGACGCAAACAGAGACAGGGTGGGCCAAAGTGAAACACACAACCCCAAATTGCCATCTTGTTTTGTGCCTTATCCCATTTCGTTGACGCACGCGCACACGCACTTGGTCTGTTGCACCGGCTATGGACTGCGAATAGATCCGTCAGCCCTTGCTCCAATTCTTTCATTGTTTCCCCTTTTTTCTGTGCCTTTTCAGTTTCAGGCTTTTTTTTTTTTTTCTTCTTCGAAACAATGATGGACGGTTTTTTGGTGTCACAGCTAAATGTGTGTTTGCATGGCTATTAGTGAGGCCCGCAGAGGGATGAGTTGCACACGCCCCTGACCCCTGCACAGTCGGTGCCAAAGCAGCTTGCTTCTCTCTCTGTTTGTTTCTCTCTTTCCCTCTTTTGTGGTTTAAATTGTTCCAAACCAACCATCATATTACTTGCTTTTAATTTTTGCATGGAACTTCTTCTCACACCAGACTGAAAATGTCATGGAATGTGTCATCAACGAAGAACAATAATTAAAAGTTGTGTGAAAGTGAGAAACTTTCTGAAGTACCAAAAAGAAGGAGTGTCAGAATTATTGCGGATGCTTCATCGGCTGAACACGCGTGTGAGAGGCATGATGGGCTTGTCTAATGTGTCTCCTAGCACACCCCCACCCCCCAACCCCGTCCCCACCCTCATTACCAGAGAGCTGCTTAATGACAACGTCAATATTGATCACAGCTCTGCGAAGCACTGGAGGACGTGTGGTTAGTGGGCCAAGTAGGGGGAGGACATCCAATGATTTTTTTTTTTTTTTTAAACTTCCCTCATCCCTCATTCATCCCATTTTGCATCCTGGAGAAAAGCTCATACTCAGCAGTATCCAGTTCTTACTTTCCTATACTTCCATCTCCCTTACATCTCTTTCAATTTGTCTCCAGGTCCCCCTCGTCGCATTGCGTGCTACTTTTGCCATCTTTCCCAAATGGGATGACGGTTCATCATGGGTGTGAACGTGCCTTGTTTTGTCAGCCTGGGTGCCTATGCAATCTTTAGTCAGCGGATAATTGCACAGTAGTGTTCAGTGAACATGGGTTAGTGCAGCGGGAGCAGTGCAGAGAGAGAGAATGGTTCAATATATAATTTGTTAGGAGGAAAACACCCCACATAGAAGCAAGCTAAACTGATTATATTATCGCACATGTAGCTCTGCAGTAAACAGCCTTTCCTCTTCACAAAAGTACACAAATGTGCTACCCCTCGCACCACAGATAATGCACCTGCGTGTTGATCAACAAGTATTGATTATCTCTCTTGCTAATTGGGCCCAAGTTAATTACTAGCAATTAAAATCATGAATGATACATTAACACAGATGCAGCAGACACGGGCAGCGGGGCAAGGGCACTCAGACATATGTAAACATGTGTCTTTCTTTAATGCCTACACTCCTTAACCAAATACGAATGCTCTTACAGAGACATTAATTTATATGAAGGCTCCAACATTATAACCGCAGACTGTGTGTAACGCTTTTTCAGCTGAGGTTGAAGGGCAGTGAAGTATGAGAAAGGGGCGGTGACTTTACTTCATTCCAGGGAAAACCTGGTTTTACCTGAAGACTTCTGTTGCCTGGGATCGTCTCCTCCAAAGCATAGCTGCTGGGCTGATAAGCTCCGCTGCCTCCCCAAGCCCAGGTCACATTCCTTTTGATCAGGCCTGAAGTTCAGCCAAGCGTGGTTTTCACCTTTTAGCCCCGCTGTCCTTAAGCTGGTCGGTGGCTGCCTTGGCTCCCATACTGCAACAACAAGAGGAAATGAAGGAAGTTTCGTCGACTGGCACCTTATCTGGTCAGGGTCAGTGCAGTGATCCCCGCAAATTAGCCCCGGACCTGACGTGTATGTGTGTGTGTCTGCTTCCCCGCTGCTCTGCAGCTTCTGACAGTTGACAAAATGGTCAGGATTTTGTGGTCAAACATCAAAGCCAACAGGTGAAGCCATCTCTATTTGCAGCATGTGTTTGTTAGATCATTTTAATTTTTGAAGTCCGATTGTAGTAAACCATTGAAGTTCATGAACTCATGGATCTGTGGATTGTATGGTTTGAAATTGCCTTTTTTTTTTTCCTAAAAGAGCCTTATGATTCACTATCCAAATGTAGTGCAGCACCACTATGCCGAGGAAATGGTTTGATGTCTGAGGTTTCCCAGATTGCATCATGTGTCACTGCCTTGTAGTAACAATAAGGTTGAATCCCCACGTCCAGACAGGATTCAGTGGCTCAGAATCCGTTCAAAAATGTACTTACTTCACTGCAACCAAACCAGGGAAATTCAATACAGGCTACGACAATATGAATGTCTGTCTCAGAATGCCTTTTAATGTGTCTATAGGTTCAAAAAGCTTCCACATGCAGGACCAATGAATCTGCATTCCACAGCTCCTAAATGACACCAGCACTGCTTTGGAAATTGGATTCATTACTCTGGCCACTGATAGAGCGATTACCCCAAGACTGATACTCATCCCCTCTCTTTCATTCCTTTTGTCTTTGATGCTGAGCCTTTCTCTCTGCTCTCAGTTTTTCTCTATTACTGGCCTTCCATAATGTGATTTTGTCCCAAAACACAAGTGATAAATATATGGATTGTAGAGAAAGTAATGGTTGCTTTTACAGATTCCCACTCCTAATGTCTTTTTCTCTTTTCCCATTTCTAGTTTTTTTCCCTCTCTCCACAGCCTGGATGATCTATTCAGAGTGGATGATCTATTCAAACTGCCCTTTTTTTGCAACTGTTGATCAACGACTGTTCTGAGACTGTGTGGAAGACAAAGTGTTGTGAAAAAAAATGTGCTGTTGCCCTCTAAACAGGGCTAATCTTGGCTAATTAAAGATTCATGCAGAGCAGCGTGGCAACTTTGACAGATCAGTTGCAGAGAGATGCTATAATGCCTGTAAAGCTCCTTTTGCTGTGGATTTTAAAGAGATGGGCAACTCCGACCCCGGCAAACAGACCCGAGTCAAATGTGATTGATGTGTCTCCGAAAAAATCCATCCCATAATTTCACCTTTTCACCTTGGAGATGATTCTTCTTAAGACCCATATTAAAGCTTAATTCTGCCAACGAGGAGCAGGCGGTGTTTTAAAGAGAAGAACACATGTCTGTGAGGCCTGTTCCTCCTTATCTAGCAGCTTCAGCCTCAGCCAAAGATAGATGTCTGCCATGCCAGCATGTTTATTTTCCTTGCCGATTAGCTTCGATTAAAAGCAGACCATGTTGTCTCTCTCGTCCTATTTGTGCATTTGTGTGTCTGCCTGTGTGTGTGTGTGTGTGTGTGTGTAAGTGTGTAAGGAGTCCTCCGATCCTCCCTGTGTGGGTGTGTGGGTGTTCATGTGAGAGTCTCCGTTATTTCATCTCCACTAGGCTGCACATGATAATTAAGCCATGGGGGGCTGGGAGAGGGAGGGGTGGGTTACAGCTTACAGCTATGAGTAATTCTGCACCCCCCCCGCCCCCCTTCCATCTAAAGCCCGCCTCTGTCTCCTTATGGCCCACCTTAACACTCCCGTTCTGCCCAACCACCCCCTCACCCCCCCTCCACCTCAGCTCCAATCCCACCTCAGGCTGTGGGAATTTTCTTTAGTCACACTTGGCTTGCCAGGTAAACAAGCCTGAATGGGGAGACGCACGCAGAGTCCATGGGAGCAAATAAAACAGGGGAGGATGTAAATGGATTTATCACTGAGCCCCCTCACCCATCTGCAACACCCTCGGCCCCCACATCTTCCTGCACTGCTCCTATCTCCCGAGTGAGGCTAACTTGGCGGTCTCTTTAACAAGTCAATTGCAGACCTCTGGAACTCAGGTGCTCAGAGAGCTCCAAATCGGCAGAGTGGGGACTTTTTCTTTAAATATATTTTCCATTCACACTTGTCCGCAAAGGGAATTTTCTCTCTCTCACTCGCTCTTATTGCCTCTCTCTGTCTCTCTCCATAACACTCAGTCTCTGCCACAGAAACAGCAGCGGTAATTCTCAGAGGCAGCTGTGTCAACTCCGTCTTCAGTTCGACGGTGAATGATAACAGCGCACTACCTGTAAGCCCTTCAGCTCAAGCAGACACGCATTCCCTGCTCCTCTCCTCCCTAAATTATCTACTGCTAATCCAGATCAGAAAGTTAAAAAGCAGGTCAAGCGTGAAAGCCTTATGCTGAGTAATGAGAGAGAGAGAGAGACCCATGTCTGTGCGTCTGAATGTGTATATCTGTGAATGCACACAGAGTGCTTGCAGGGCAGAATCCTACCAAAGCCATCCGAGGCCTTGGTTTCAAAGGAGTCTTTCAATCTGAGGGCAGGAAGAGCGGACTTAAACCAAGACCACCGTAAACAGACTCCTCTGTTTTATAACAAACCCAGACTGCCAAAAACAGCTCCCGAGGTTTCCATGCACTATGAAGAGGAAATATGGATTCAATAGGAATACAGTATGAGCGTCAGAAAAGGGGGAAGAGACAGAGAACCAAATCTACGTGCCCCCGTTGACAGCATTCAGGTGTGTGCAAAAGCAGAAAATCTATTCCAATCGATCCGGAAGAGCTGGGCTGAGGCAGAGAGATTGGGTTGTACACTGCCTCTGCTCCTCAAGGGAGCCTTGATCACGGTTATAGCCCCCCGTGTTAATTAAGGTGCTTTGACATTTCAGCAATCGCCTGGCCTCTCATTGTGGCAAATCTTTTCCAGGCTCCTGAGAGTTCGTGTTGGGAGGGATGAAAGGGTGTTAGGTACCGTTGTTAGGAAGGAGGCGGTGTGGATGTGCGTGGTCCTGATAGCACACTACCCACCCGGAGTCTTCCATCTACCTGTCTCTGGTTGATCCTGTGTGTTCGGATGCAGGCACCTCTGCAGTGTGTTGCGATAGAGAGTGCCGCTAATCGATTGATCTCAGCGAGGCAGCATTATCCGTCCTAATCCCAGGTTGTCATTAACACCCACAGTGTCATTTGTTAAGTATTGATCTATTGACCCATTGATCGGATGGTATACAAATGATAACAAACACATTGAAAAGTAGAGAATGAAAGTCAAGGAGAGCGACAGGAATTAATGAGATTTGACTTTTCCCTCTTTAGGTACTTTCCTTCGCTAGTTTGAAAGCTATACATACTGCACTGATCTGCGTTCTGAATGGAAATGGAAATCAAAGCTGTAAAATATTCTTTGCCAGTGGGTTCAGAAATTTTAGTCAGAAGTTCACTTCATCACCTGCCCGATTTAAAGAAAGAAAGGGTGGGGGGACTAGTGCTTGCCCATAGTTTTCGCGATGCTGCTCTCTGTCACTGTCCCTATCTGTGCAAGTCTTGTAAGTCCACGAGTCCATTCCTGTGTGGAGAGCTGGTGTTTGTTATGCTAAAGCTGCAGAAACATGCTGTTGAGAGTGCCAGATGCATTAAGGCTCAGCACAGGGAGAGTGGAAAACAGACAATGTTTCAGACATTGCCAGGAGCTTTGGATTTGCCAGCTATGCCTGTTTCCTTTCTTCAAACAACCACTGACATGCAGGATGGCGGAAAATACACTTCCCTCTCAGATGTTAAGTGCTGGATATATTTAGCTTAATGTTAACTCCAATATGAACATTCTTGAGTATAGTGTATTAGCCAGATATAAATAGTCTGAGGAACTAATGTGACCTAATGTGAGAAAATTTCACTTGAAATTTCTCTTCACTCGACTTGAATCTACACCGTTGCAAGCCCGGGCTGGTGCTAGTCCTGATTCAAAGTCTGTTCAACTTCCAACTGTTTGAAGCTTCTTGTTTTGTCAAGGTCAAGAGAGCAACCATAGAGCCACAAAATTACACTGTACACGTCTTTATCGGTCTCCTCTTTCCCACTAACAAAAGCACAACACATCACAAAGAGAAACAAGCATAACACATCTGTATATACATAGTCTCTTTAGAAGTGTTTTCCTTCCATTTCTTTTTTTTTTCTTCTTTATCTCCCCAAAGCCCTCCTTGAGTTACAGTTCCACCCCTGGCCCTTGTTGTTAACAGTTCTAACAGGACAGCGAAGTGCCGGTCTAAACGTGGTAGCAGCACGTTGGTATATGTGGAACTAGCTGTGCAGAAACATTTCTGTCTTCTCATCTGTTGAGAACTGATCACCACTTAGCCATTTAAATTGTCAAACCAAATGTGTTGATGTAGAGGTCTGGAAACAGATCCTATTCAGTTTTAATGTGACACAATAAAAACCAGCCCTCAATAATATGAACAACAGCTAAGTGACGAATCATTGTTTGTTTTTTTGTTTTTTGTTTTTTTTGGCTGTAATTATTCTATCCTCCTAAGATTTTAGTATTCCCTCAGCCAGTCGAAAAGAACAAATTTAGAACCTCTTATGCGGGTGTTTTTAACAGCAGCAGGATTGCAAAATTGAAGTTTAATCAATGAGGTAAAACGTAATCAAGATGACATTCAGCCAGTGAAGGTTTAAACAACTTATAGTGCTTTTAAGAAGTGAAAATGTTGATGTTCTTCTGAGTCTGCTCCCTCGCCTTCATGAGTACATTTGCAGAATTTTGAATGTGTTGACTGCCGCTCTTTGCTATATGCAAGCAATGCTGTCACTGTATGAGGTGGGCGGGGATGTCGGGGTGCTGCGATGGCAGGCTCCCACCAAACTAACAGCCCCTTAGTGGGTTACTTGGTGCTCACATTCATCAATGATGAAGTCTCAACATAAGGCCCTTTCACACTTTTGCACTGCACTGAGCCATGTTGTGCCAGCATGGATTGAGTAGCCTTTCCATCACACTGCGAAATCCCTGAAAGCAAGCCACACTTCCTCAATAGAGCGTCTGAAGGTATGTGGGTTAAACGTGATGTTAGGAGTAAGCGGGGTCGAATAATTTATGGGGTAAGAAAACAGTCAAGGTCTTAATGAAGGTTCACACAGTAGGAGTCCTGATTTAGGATCGCCAGCCACCAGCTCAGCACTCTTTTAGGGCTTGAAAAACGTATAGGCTGAGATATATAGTCCGCAGATCTGCAGCGAGCACAATATGGAGTCATTTAAGTGTGAGTCACCTAATAGCAAATGTATTTTGCTCTGGCCCGTACTTGTGAATCTTACTGAATAACCTGGTTGCATCTGGCCTTTGAAACTCTCAAGGCTTTCTGCTGGACCTTGGTACTGTGTCTACCCTGTAATAAGTGGCTGAAATTTATTCCCATTGGAGTCCTATGTAATCTTTTGAAATGATAGAGCATCAGATGATTATTTACCACGATGGACTGGCAGACTTGCTGTGGGATATCAGCTGTGGAAAAGGCTGGGAACACATTAAAGTATTTAATCCGGAGAGTCTGTGGAGAGTGTGGAGAGGAGTAGATGGAACATTGGCCAATGCACTACAGTTTAAGAAAAACCCCCTTATGCAGAGAGGTTGGTGAACCCTCTCCTGTCCACCACTGTACTGCACCCCCCCGCCCCACCCCCCGGTCTCCTCAGCTGATCGTATATAATTTAGCTTGACTTGGTCAACCCTCCGGACAAACCTAGCAATGGCATGATGGGAAAACACGAAGGTTCATTAAAAATTTCACATCTGCTTTTGCCACCAGTAGATTCCTGGATGTCAGCCGACGTCCTGACATGGCCCTAGACGCTCTCAGGGCTTCCCATAACTGGGAAAGAGCAGAAACACCATTCCACAGCCCCAAGGTTTTAGCACAAGCTTTATGAGTTTACACAGGTGGAGGTCCTGGACTCCAGTCACATTTGTGTGCACAGAGTATTAAATATTTACAGCAGTTTAGATACCATGCCTTCGGAAAATAAAGTTCAGAGAGACTTTCGGCTGTCTTGAGAACACAAACATAGTAATACCTGCTGTAAGTCACTTATTTTCTTCTAGTTTGGAGGTTCCAAGTTGAATGGGTGCTTTGCCTAGGTATATGATCTGTTAAATTAGCGGAGAATGCTGACTGTCTCTCTGCACCATAATGGACTGATTACTTCAAGTACCCTTCTGCATTGAAATTAAAGCCACATCAAAATTGCTTTGACATGCATTCTTATGGTAATGACAGTTTCCCCCCCTTCTATTCACTTAGATGGCCGTCTTAATGACTGTCAGCCCTGCAAGTGTAGCTGCAGCATCCAATGAGGCTTCATTTGGAGCCCACCATCATTCAGAGTGAATGAGGGGGAACAAGGGGCCTTAGATGAGGAGTGGAGCACCGGCCTGGTTCTTCATCAGCTCCACGTGGCTGTTGGGCTGGTAATTACACACATTATCAGTCATTAACACAGTCTGCCACAGCGGCTGAGATGGGCAAAGAGTTAGGCAGAGGGAGACGGTTGATGGCGGGGCAGGGGGTTGTATGTGTTGGGGGCAGGGACACGAAGACAGATAGACAGAAGTTGTGCCCAGACCGTGATGTGCAGACGACCAGACATTCATACAAATTACAATAGATCACGCCGTAGCTGCACAAAAAGCATCAGCCGTTTTGAGTAGGAGGTCTGTTCATGTCCCCTGTCTCTTTTTCACGTTCCTGCACTTTCGCTTGTTTTTAAATCTCTGTTTTTCCCCATTTTGCTTTTTTGTTTTTCCTTCCCCATCTCCCACCTTTATCTCTCATGAGCGCACTCTGTCATATTGGCTCCCCTATGACAGTGTGTTCCTACCCCCTCTTTGCTTCCCTTTATTCTTGTATTCCTCAGTTTATTCTCTCTCTCGCGCTCTCTATCATAGTCTCTGTAGTTTCTCTTTATTTCTCTACCCCCACTCTTTCTCCTTGTCTCTCCTGCTCGCTCTTTGTGTATACCTTCTGGGCTCGCCTGAGATGCAAATGACACAAGAAAGTGATAAAAGTTGCATGTTGGCACTACCATAATTAAATATTAAAGACTCTCGTTTTTTCACCTCTTTTTTTTCCAGGAGAGGGATGCCTGTGGATATTGCTTTCACATTACAGCAGCGCGGGAGAGAAAAATTTATGAGGAACTTAATTTAGATTCCCAAGCCTTCATAATGCTTTTTTACCCATAGATTATATCATAAGAGATTATGAAAAAGACCTGTATGGGGAACCTGTGTAAATTGTAAAGAGGTGATAAACTGGGTTGACAGGGGAAGCATCGTTATTCCACTGTACAAAGTTTGTGAAGCAGAATCATTAACTCTACACACAACAGTCGGAGAACATGTGAGTCATGACAGATGCCACACTTGGTAAATATATTTTCTTCAAGCAGTGTTAAAAGTTGTATTTTATTCTTTCAACCAATCTTTTTCAGTCGTTGGGTTGTTACATCATCGTTACATACGTTATTCTAATGCAAAGTGTGACCCACTTTCTTCAGTTGTATTGTTCCCAGGCTTAGTCCCACCAACCCTGTTTTCTATTCACTGTCAAAATGAGGGGCAAAAAATCATTGTGTGCGTGAGTGTGTTCATCTCCCTGTGTCCCTCTCACTTGCTCTTTTGCAAACACTGTGTATTTATGTGTCAGTGTTTGTTTGCATCATCTGTGGGCTCGGTAATGCTTAGCAGTGCCCCAGTAAGTGTGTGTCATGACTGCATCTCTACATGTGGTACGGGCCATTCTGCTGTGCTCATCCATCCACGGCTTAAAAAAAAAGAGATGATGATGAGGAGGAGGAGGAGGAGGAGGAGGAGTAGAGGAAGAGGAGTAGAGGAAGGAGGAGGAGGAAGGGGCTTGTTGCTTTTAATTGAATTGTAAATGCGAGTGGAGGGGGAACAAGGGTGCTCCTAGCTGGGACAGACAACAGATGGAAGGCAGGGCCTGCCCTGCAGGGTGAGAGGGGTGAGAGGGGAGATGGGTGGGTGGAGGGCAGATAGATGGATGGATGGGGGGAAGGGAAAGGCAAAAGGGCCTGGTGCATGAAAATGACCAGGGTCTCTGGCCTCTGGGAAGTCTATGACTTCTGTCTCTGGCACTCTTTCTGCCTCTCAATTTGTCTTTTTATCCCTTTTGCTTCACCTTCTAGCTCTGTGCCGCTTAGAGTTCGCCTCACAAAGTCAAAGACCTAATATCTAGCTACTAATCAATAGTGGTAGCAACACAACAGTCATTTGAGTTAAATGATCTCTCCCTGCCTTTCTACTCTGTTTGGAAAATACATAGATTATACACTCAAATCCAATGTAAATAAAAACACTTGCATGAAACACAAATTGCGTAGAACTGTGTAATGTCCTGGTGTATTTGTATATATTTATTAAAGTTACACAGAAGCATGAATGATGAGTCTTTCTCCATGTTACATTGGAATAAGAAATCTTACGACCCACTTTAACACAAACAAGCAAAAAGCTTGCTGTGTAACATAAATTAAGATTTGTTCAGTGGGAAGAAGAAATAGAGAGCCATTGGAAATCCACCTCTGATTCTCTCCCTCTCTTCAGCCCCCACTTATCCCCTTCTTGCTCTCCGTAGACAGGAAAACTGCCCCAGTCTGCCCTCCTCAGGTGAATGGGGTTCAGGGTTTCTGTCGCCACAGCAGGCGGACTAGGTCAGAAACAGAGATACACATACACACACCCAAAACACCACTAGGTCAATACAGGCTTTACCCCTTGACTAGATTAAGCGTATTTGGGTTGTTTGTGCATTTGTGATGATAATAACTCCACATGGGGTTGCTTCTCATTTTATTGACCTGATCAACACCCCTGGTGGATTTGCAAGGTTTTATGTCTGTATTCAATTATTTAGCCAGGAAAGATTGAAAACTAGAGTTACTTCCGGTGTAGAGAAAATTAACACCACAATCACACACTAAGCTGGAAATCATAATTTGCATGGATATGCCACCGGAGTCATTTGATTAAAAAAAAACAAAAAAAAAAAAAACATTGTGAATAACAAGAAGCATGCTCCTGCAATTATAATATTGAGATGAATAAGTCCCTCCATTTAAATTTACTCCCCCTCTTATCGCCTCGCAAATTTTATTTTCCATATCATTTTGAGATATAATTCAGTTTTTTTCCCCCTCTTCTTCCATTTCTCGCAGACAATGCTTGTGATGGATACTCCTCATAACTGTCTCTGCAGGCATGATGTCACCGAGCTGCCTTAGTTAATCTCTTTCCTCCCAGACAGCATATTCACAGCCTTGGGGCTAGACCCCGCTCCTACATCTATCTGAAGCCAGCACATGCACTGTTGCTCTCCAATAACTCCACTCAATTGCCCATCATTCCTCCTCCTCCTCTGCCAACCACTGCCCCCCCAACACACACACACACACACACAAACACGCACACAGACACACATACCTTTCAAAGTACCTGAGTCCACTGCTGCATTTTTTATTCTGTTATTAATCTGTGGACACGTCTGCCAAATAATTAACCTGGCCAAGTTATTTATTCCCTGGGTGATATTTCTCCACCTGTGTTTGGGAGGCTGAGAGGAGGACAGTGCCATTGAAATGTCCTCTTACCGCTGATGGAGACCAAAGAGTGTGTGTGTGTGTCTGTCGGGGGGAAGTTAGTTGAAAAGGTTTGGGGCCTTGCCTCAAACATGGGTGGGCGGGGTACATGCGATTCATGTGGGGGTATTACAAATGCACCAGTAACCTTTCAGTTAATGAAAAAGAGGAGGCGCTAATAAAAAAGAATAAGCTGGAGAGGGACCCTTATGAGGAGAGGCGTGTGCTTGGGTGGAATTCCCAGTGCATTTCCTTTGGCAATCACAACAGTACACACATCCTGTATGCACGGGCACACACGGAAAAACACACCCACACACATTAAATGCTAACATAGGCTCATATAGACATGCAGATATGCTAACACAGATGCAGTCATACACATAAATAGAAACACACCTCCACTTGCTCATATATTGTGCAGCCAAACCTCGCATCTCACTGGGTGTGATTATATCCAGGAGAGAAGTAATGTGTTGCGCCTGAGGTGGGAGGGGGAGATGGAGGAGACATGAGTGCTTTGGCCTTGAATTTCACCCAGGACTGCCTCCCCATCTCTCCATGCCCATTTCTCACTCTTAGGGGAGATAACACTGTGGGTTGCTGGAAGTGTATGGGGCCATGGCACAGTGAGCCGAGTGTTTAGAAACCACCTTGCTTCACTGAAATACCCTCCTGACTCTTCAAGCCTATAACGAATATCCAGGCTGGAGACAGGCTCATTCTTTCTGACATATCAGCAACAAACCATTATACAAAGAAGAAAATGTGTACGCTGGTGAAAGCAGGAATGGGTATAAATACAGTTGAATACAATAAAATATCAAAATCTATTTATTTATTTTGGTTCCCCCCCTAAGTCAATGTATATTTCCTCTAAACGGCACATTTAAAAAGAAATTCTTTGAATAAAATATAAATCAGTACAGCTTTAACCTTTCGGAGGACCTGATAAGATTACACAATTTCTTAAGCAGTAGTTACTGCCAGTTGGCACTATTTATTATCTGTTCTCTCTCATGTAGTCTAAGTGGGTGTGTTGAAAAGGCAGTTTCCATCAGAATTTTATATTCTCCTATTTTTTTTACAATATTTCTTCATGTCTGCACTCAGGAATTCAAAGAGGAAATACAAAATGTGCTCGAACACAGGTAGATTCAAATAAAGCAGTAGTCCAGCAGAAAATCTCTTCCATCACCGACAGCAAAAGCATGGCTGGTGTTGTTGTCACCTCATGAGTCATTCTGTGCATGTGTTTGTGTCATCATGGCAAACCTACTGGAGTGGAAACCACAGAGGCAAATTCGAGCACCGTGTTTGTGTGTCTGTCTGTGGGCAGGTTTTTTTTTTCTTCTTTTCACCACAACAGCATCAAAATTGCGAGCGGTGCATCCATGAGAGTTTACAGGTGCATAGTTGAGCTCAAAACGAAGATAAACCAGAAGATGGCGAAGGTCTGGAACCAAAACCCAGTGGAGTAATAATGGTGGAATGACTACTGAGTACTCATGGGTCATAATACCATCATGCTGACAGGCGTAGCGGCTGGTGTGATGCCATCTCAAGATGGTCTCTAGTTTCATTGGGCTTGAAACCTATCTACTCTAAATTTCTATCCTACCCCTAACAATGAATATGACCCTCACTTGCCAAGGAGCATGCAATTGCTTCACAGCTAACTCTCGATACAGAATGAGGCCTTCATGTGCTATCATATGACAGCATGAAAAACACCCACTGTGATGTGTTTTTTATACTCAGCCAAGTCCAGACAGGAGAAGGAAAAATAGCCAGCAAAGATTGGGCAGCTGTTGGAGCTTGTCGACCTTGGGTGTCAGCCTAAGTGTAATTATTTTTCATGCATGCCATGTTGACCAGATATACGCAGCTCGCGTTCTATTTATCAGGCGTCCTGTGGGAGGTTGGCGAGGGCGGGATATGCACGCACATTCACACACACCATTGCATACTTACTTACATGTATCAACAGTGACCTGATTCCTCTGGGCTGGTGTGGATAGATAAATAAAAGAAATCATCCCTCAGTGAGAAGCTGTGGGGACATAAATTTCAGTCCGGCTCTGATTTGGGTTTGGATCAGGCTGGCATTGATTAATTCAAATATAGAGCACTGGAAATAACTCGCATAATTCACATCAGCTGTTGGTCTGCGCTGTGCCAACTTGATCATCTTGTGCGTCTTCATTCTCCTCCTCTCGCTGGCTGGCTGTGCGGTGACACCGTCAGGCTGTGCACTCGTCACCCTCTCTGCCCGTCTGTCTGTCTGAGCCTCATATGTCTGCCTTCTTCACGCCTGTCAAACACTATGATGCTGCCTGGTGCCTTATCAAATGTCTCTAAATGCCAGTTGAAGAGACAGGAGTAATATTAAAAAGAGTGCAATTAAAACGGAAAGAAGCGGGTCATGTTGGGTGAAAGCTTCTGATAAAAATGGCTTCAGAGCAAGCCAAGCAGTCCCCCCCACCCACCACCTCCCCCATTCTCCCCCATCCTCCCCCAGCCTCCCTCAGCCTCCCTCGTTCACTCTCCTGTCACCGTGAACAGAGGATTGACATTCAGTCGAGGACACCCCTGGCTGGCTGTTAAAAGAAGTGGAATTAATGTGCGCCTTGTAGCGCGAGAGTGGAGTTGGGGGTGGGTGAGGCGGGGAGGGGAGGGGCATAGGGTAGTTGGGGTGGGGCTGGTCGGCAGTAGTGAATGAGTGACACAGTTTTTGATGGAGTGCAGACATGGCTGACTCACCCTCTCCCTTTTCTCCACCTTCTCCTCTCCCCCTTGTTCTCCTCCTCCCCCGTCTATCTCTCTATCGCCATCCTTGCCGGGGGGTCGTCACCCCTCCCTCCTGCCTGCTCCCAATACCCTCCTTTCCTCCCATCCTCTTTGGCCTTATTGTTTTACATCTCTTCATTCAGGCTTTTATGGCTGCTTCGTCCTCGTGCAGACCCATCTCACCGCCGGATGATGGGTTCCTCCCCCAGTTATCGCGGCTATTTATTATCAATGTCGATCCACATCACATTTCTCTGACTTTGGGAAGATGGTTTTCACATTGGGCCGCGTTACTGACTCGCCATATAACAAATCCATGGAGAGGCTCACACAAACACATGCACACTTGTGCACAAAGTGACACAGTCAGAGGGGAAACCTCACATCACTATATTACACTGCAGATTTACTAGGCGCTAAAATGCTTCAAAGTGTTTTAATGCTTCATGGTGGAATACTTTGACAGCTTTGCCAGATACCTCTTTACTCATGCAGTTTTTTTTTTTTTTATTTCTATATTTGGGATTTAGTCTCCATGACTTTTATGCTGGGTCAGTGATTATTTTAATGTGAAGGAGGCTAAGCCATACCAAAGTGCTGACATATGACTGTCTGCGTAGGTAAATTGTATTTTAGGGAGAATGAGTCACTTGGTCTCGGTGACATCACACGAATTCCTGCAGCTAGAGGGAGTTTGAGGTGAACAGGTTGTTTTAAGGTCATGCGGCTGTTAGATGTCAGCAGGGGAGATATGGAGACACTTCTCTCTGCAGATACAAATTAAGCAAGTTCGCCAGCATCAGCATTTGCAGGCTTTTCCTCACTGCAGCAGCCTCTTCACTTTCTGTTGGATCCAAAAAAGATCTGCTTATAAAATTTGTATTGGAACACCCTTCTTTTTTCCAGCTTTCCTTCCTAGTTACCCTCTGATAAATCCAGAGTACTATAAGAAACAGGGAATTCAGAAATGGCACCAAAGCTCTGTGTGTAACATGTTTTAGCACTTAACCTCCATAGTAGGAGCAGCTGCTGGGCCCAAAGGGACTGTGTATTCAACAGAGGAAGGTCGGCTGGATGCCTAATTAACGAGGCCGGGCTCATGATACAATAACAGTCTTTTCAAATGGACAGCATTTCAGCAGTGGCTGAGGCTGTAAGAAGGGAGGAGGGCTATGATAGGGTGTTTATTCATACTGTACTCGTACCGTATGTTTTGAGGATTGAGGATGACAAACCTGCGTTGTTTGAACCAAAGTACTTGAGATGTCACTTTAGACTTTGAAAACAAAGAAACAAAGAAACAAACAAAAACCTGATGGTTTATTCAAGTCAATTATTACAAAGCATTTCAGCACTTGGTTCCACTTTCACAGTAATTGTGCTTGCAAAACCGACTTTTCCCGGTCACTTTCCTCTTACTGCATTTTAAATAATTGCAAAATGATGGTTTTAACAAGGTACAAAATCAGCACAGAATCCCACAGGGATTGTTCAATCCCACAATATTTTATTTATGTATTTTTTCTTGGACAACATAAACTTTAGTAGCTCATGTAATCAGCCAGTGCAGCGGGGCTTCTTTATTCTCTGGGTTTGAGGGTGCTGAAAAGAGCACCCCAGGTAGGGCTATACTCATTATGGATCGATCCCCCCATCTCCTGTGTCAGGTCCTCTGCAGGCCTGATTGAAGTGTTTTCACCCAGGCTTCATGAAACTGTAAAATAAAGAAATAAATAAAACATCTTGCTGCCTCCTATTGATTTCAAAATGTCAAAGCCTAAACCTTAAGAGGAGCAGAACACACTCCAAAACGCTTCAAGATGGGTTTAATGGCTGCCAAAGAAAAGCTGTTGGGAAAGTTTTTACCCAGTTTATTCTCTCTCTAATGGCTTCCCCTTTGTCTCAGTCATCAGAATGGCTTTTCAGACGGAAGAGCTAGGTGAAGCATATCACCCTGCCATAACGAGGCAGAAACTGTCAGTTAGGATACCACCATCCTGTCTGGTTCGTTAAGGATTAGGCTGGTCGGGGAATGCTGTGAATTAATCCTGGGCGTCAGACATCACACCAAAGCCTTGCGCTGGATTAGTATTAGCTTTTGTTTGATTCATTGTGAATTAACCGACATAATCCACCTGGTGTCAGACACAATAAAAACACACCAACTGACAGAGAAA
Source organism: Echeneis naucrates (assembly GCF_900963305.1). NCBI lineage: Eukaryota > Metazoa > Chordata > Actinopteri > Carangiformes > Echeneidae > Echeneis > Echeneis naucrates. The sequence goes on from NC_042532.1 coordinate 10,728,449, forward strand.
CAGGATTAGGCTTACAGAGAAGAACATCAAGCCTGACGACCATCAGTCAGTTAACCTGAAACGCCTTTCAATCAAATTCTATAAATGTTCTAATTCATTTCATCCCGGCTGTTTGTTAATATCAGTATATCATACATTTACATTTTAGGTTATTTTTCCAATGACATTTATCTTCCGGACTTCCCATACTGGATTTTTCATATAGATGACTTTTCCAGAAAAACTGAAAAAATTGGCCGTGGTTCAGCCGAGTCCTGCTCATGCAGTAACAGATTGGTTATTGGCTTTTTTCAGTCATCCGGACTGTGTGGCAGCAGCTGGGTCGTCACTCCCCTGGCAGAGGCTGAGAACCTGCCATGGAGGAGCAGGAGGCAGACGTTCTGAGATCACCTGCTGGGTTGCCTGCCTCTATTTCTTTCCTCGCTTCCATCTCTCCACCCCTCTCCCTCGCCGCCCCAGCTCCTGAATCTGTCACTGCCTCTTCTTTCATCTGTATCTATTTCCCCCTCTTTACTTGTCCCCCATTCAGCTTCACTCCTCCTCCTCTCCAGCCCCAGCAGCATCCCTGCTCTGCCCAATCACGGGTGTGACAGTAGTAGAGCTCGGCAAACACTCCCTCAGGTGTCGCTCTACCTTACGTACAGTAATGTGCCATCTCTGTAATACACAGGATGCGGTGAAAATGACACTGCTGGGCTGGCATGTATTGCCAAAAGACATTATGTTTACACTCTTTGTTTTCACTGGAAATAGACATCTCCAACATGCCTGAAATCTTAACACGTCCTCATTGTCTTGCTGTCCAAACTGGCCCAAGACTGTGTTAAAAATTGATTTGGTGCCTTTATCAAAAAAAAATATCTTCACCCAAATAGTTCATCATGTTAGAAAAATAAGACAAAAAAAAGATTTCTGGTTAATAGTTAAATGGTTAGATGATTGTTAAGACAATTGTTAAGTTTGATAGATAGTTAAATGAGAAAATCTTTCTCATTTTTTGAATGAAAAGTATAAATTACACATCTCTGTAGAGTCATGTTTATTTCACAGACTTTCATCTCTGTCTGATCTGTGTAGTAATGGAGTACACACTGTTCTTGAAGGAATGTGATATGAAATCCATAATTTCAAAGGGAAGGGTTGTTGTTTGATGGTACAAAATTGGTGTGAAAGTATTCAAAATAGAGCGTACACACATTTGATGTTGGCCGGCTGAACTTCTGGCCTGGTACTCTCAGGTTCTGTGTCTTTGGACCGGGTGCTCACCCATCCCAAAGCACTACAGGTACTTACATTGCTTACATTCGATAGGTAGCTCGCACAACCCACATCATGCAACTTAAAAAGCTGAAGGTAAAGAGGAGTAAAGAAATTGCTGGTCCTCTGAATATCAACCATCATCCCTATCCTTGTCCTTGAGTTTTTCATTTCTATAACTATGTATCCCTATTTCCACTTGTCTTCCACAGCCGTCATTTACAAGACCCCAGATTTCAATTCTTTAGGTGAAACTCTTCAATAGATCAGCTCTTAAATCTTGGTAGATTTTGGAGAGGAGCAACAGATATGTGTTTTATTTTTTCTACTCAAATCATTTCAACAGTCACACAGGACACTACAGAAAATAGCTGAGTGAGGTCACTTCTATTTGTAGGGTCAAAGCCTACAGATGCAGCCTCAGTCAAGACTCCAACCACTCAGACTGAGCCCTCTCAAAGCCCAATCACTCAGCGTGGACGCTCGCGGTCTCGGCAGGATGACTGATACTTATTGCTGGTTTCACCATCATCATGTTTAGACAACCTCAATAGATTATGCAGGATTCAGTGTTGTGTGTGTGCGTGCAAAATGGTCATACATGTTGTAGACTGGAAGTAGATGCATCAGTCACAAAGGGCTCGTGAAGGATGACTGGCTGTCTTCCCATGTGTTCCGAATGGCGAAACTGTCATGGATTTCTCAATTGATTGCACGTCTTCACATCAAGCTCGTAATTGCGTAACAGTCAAGGCAAGCTGGGTTTCTGACCAGAACATTCAATCACTTTTCATCTATTATGAAGCATACACTCCAAACTCAATATGAAAAGAGATGCTTTATCAAGCCAGAGGTATCGCCATAATGATCGTGATGAAAAATTGAACACATCAGTAACATACCAGTAACATACCACTTCAGCTTCATGCGAGTCCAATTCTTACAGCTCAGACATTTTTACCTTTTCTGTATCTCACCATCTGGACCTCCCGATCGCGGCCTTGCGTGCTCTCCCCTGTGCTCAGATTCATTGTGTAAAAATGAAAAAAGAATAAGAACATCTCTTTCAACGATCCAGACTACTTGATGTCTGTAACTTTCATACTGATAGAAGATGAAAGGCAAATAAAATGTCTGCCCAATAGAATTATAATACCGTTCTCAGTCTGCTTCGTTATCACATAGATCATAAGCAGAGACTCATGAAAGGGCGCGACGCAAAATAAAAGCATTTTTCCAAGCGGACCATGGCAAAAATAAGTGGAGGCACTTTGAAATGCAGAGTGGTCAGTCAGTCAGTCAGTGTGTCCTCCCCTCTCACAAAGTGTACCCGGGGATAGATAATGTCAGCCCCCAATGTCGTTCTTTGACCCCCTCCTCTGTGCTCCAATGGAGGCAGAAGGAGGCAGGCTGCCAGAAACTTTCGGGGCTGGTGGAGGAAAATGTCTCAGCAGGTCTTGTTTTATTTTCCTTCAAGTAGCATTCAACACCTCCCCATCACAGTCACACAGACAACCTCCCATTACCATACGATTCAAATCTAACATCGTCTTTCATTCATCGTAAAAGGGCACTGTGAAACATGTAATTATTTTCTTTCTCCCCTCCCTGAGATCAAAGCCCATGCAGGAGTGATTACAGAGAGTCAGGTTGTCTTTGAAGGCACTCTTCGGTTCCTCTCTCTCTGTTTGGTTACTGCATAAACAGGGTCGGGAGACGCCACAGCGCTAACCTCCTCCTCAGCAGGCACACACTTGCTGACTGGCAGGTGTGTGTCTCTGTTTACAAGCAGCCACAGTTAGTGTGGTGCAACCCTGACCCATCCCAGGGTCTCTGATACGTCCTTCCCACCTCTCTTCCCGCGGCTCACTTTCTCCGTCGACTGTCGTAAAACAAGCAGCAGGCTCCCCGCGCCTCTTTTCCTTGAACCCTGGACTGTAAAACACAGTTTTACGTGATCTGTTTTTGGTTTGCGGGGCTAGACATGGCAAGAATGAAAGATGCGCTGATTACGATGTTTATAAAGGGAGGGTGAGGCATAAGAAGAGATTGCGAGAGGAACCATGCGGAGAACATACTCCCTTGTGTTATAGGAACCATGCTGTAAGATTTCTTTTTAATTTGGCAGTCCAAACATCTTCGTTTGCCCAGCGCTTTGCCTTTTTCCAGCTGTATATTTACAGTAAATGGATGACTGAATTACAGCGAGGAACAGAGAATCAATTCCTGTCCTCTCTCTCTCTTTCTTTGTTATTTTTAGGTGGAGAGCAAACAGTTTTCACAACTGAAAGTGAACACCATCCAGCATAGCTGTGCCAAGATTTCCTAAGACCTTCCAGCTGCGAGAGCTATAGTGTAACAATAATAAGACAGGGTAACAATCTCTTTATAGCCTTGGATTTACATGTGTTTACTATGGGAGCACAAGATAAAATGATATTCATTTGAGAACAGCATACTCTTGTTTAAAAAAAACAAAAAAAAAAAGGAACTTGTAGTCTGTGTACATGCATGGTCTCTTTAACGCTTAAGCTTATTTTGTGGTTAACCATCTAAATGATCTACATGTTGGATACCAAAGAATAAAATACATTCAGTAAATGCATTGAGGAACATTACCAGAAAGCCTCTGCCATAGGAATTAAAGCAAAACAGCACATGCAAGATACCCCCCCCCCCGGCTTTTTGTTATATCATTAGCAAAAGCATAGTTGCAGCAGTTGCAGCTCCTTCGCTCCATGGTTGAACAGTTTAGGGCTCAGTTTTGCCGAGTTAAGTTGCAGATTGTTGCCAGATATGGCAGTTTTAAAAGGAAAGTCCAAAATGAATTGAAAATGTTATGCGCTGTCTGATGCCATCATCCAAAATCAAAGTTTTGTGTTCCAGTCAGGCGAACATGATTATTTGTAAGGTTGTTTGTTGAACATTTTCTGGAGAGAAAAAAAAACAAACAAACAAACAAAAAAACAGAAGTTGCTGGTTGGATCAAACTGAGGTTTGCGCTGCAGAAATCTGGCAGGAAGCCAGCTTTTGCTCACTGACCTTGCTTGAAAAACAAAACACACACACAAAAAAAGAGTTGTACTCCTCGCAAACCGTAAAGGAGATCAGGCTGCAATGTGTATAGGTGGCCCAGAGCAGCATCTCTGCTTGTGTTCTACACTGCAGATGAACCTGAGTTCCTACACTGATGTCTACTGGTCTTCAAGCAGCACTGGAACCACAGAGACATTCACACTGATCCCAAATATTCCCTCTCTCCCTTTCTCTCTAACGACACACACACAAACAGACACACACCATCTCCCTTAAGTCCACTTTACCTCCGGCTCACATCAGCTGTGCACAGGAAGGCCTGTCACAGGAGGAGCAAGACGCTAACCATTAGCGAATTTACGTCAGCCCAAGCACAAGGGTCAGCGCGGTCAGACGGACCACCCAACAGCTTGGTCATCAAGGACAAAGCCACGGAGGAGGGAGGAGAGAGAAAGGGGGACTTGGCGGGGGGGAGGAAGGAAAAGAGTGTGGCTATCTCCTTTCAGACAGTCCTGCTTAAATGTGCTGAGATAACACAAGCTTTCAGATACAGTGTATGCACTTGGCTGAGATGGCCCGTGTACTGTCAGCCATTGTTCATTACTGCGTGTAGGCCATTGTGTGATTTTCTGCGTCAGGCTCTCGGTGGAGGGCACATACAAGTACATGTGTGTTCTACACATCAAGGAGAAGCATTCCTCAAGTGAGTGGGTTTGTTTTTTCTCCCAGCAGAGTGATGACAATGTCCAGTCTGCTGCCCAGACAGTGGACTAACACCGCAAGGCATCACAGGCATACTTTCAGCTTAATCTTTTTCAACTACCCCGCCTCGGGTTATTTGGGTCGTCATGACATGACAGAGTAATTGGTTTGCGCAGATCATTCCACGTATTTGACAACCCGCCCCATTTACTGTCTGAACACTCCGGTCAAGCTGCTTATAAATCTTTCACCGGCTTGATTAATTGTCTCAAAAGTGCTCCTCTGCTAGGTAAATAAATAATGAGCAAAGTGATGATTTCTATTGTTGTCCAGTCAGCAGGTTGACCTGCTGTGAGGTCAACTGTGAAAACACCTCTGAGATGGGAGGAAAGAAAATAGAATATTTGAAAAAAAGCACACAAATTGGCCTCCAGAGGTGTAAAGTTTTCTGCCGTGATTGAGTGTGTGTGTGTGTGTGTGTGAGAGAGAGAGAGAGAGAGAGAGAGGGAGTGTATCTATATGAATGTGACTCTACTTTTTCAAAGTGATATATATTCAGGAACTAGTACAATCATGTTCTTCCTTTGGAAGGACGACTCTCATTTCAGTTGAGACTTTAAGCCTCACCTTCCCTTTTCTTTGCTGTGACAAAGCTTTCAATTCTCTTCTCTATCATTTTTAGCAGGAAGGATTGCCCTGTGGTCCGGTAGACCAGCAGGGGGCGTGTGTTTGAGCGGGCGTGTGTGTGTGTGTGTTCCTGGAGCATTTATTCCTCTTCCACCTCCGCTTTAATGACATCACAGGAGAGACAGTAGTTCAGTGCTGGAGAGCATACTAAACAGGAAGGCTCCCCCTCTCCCTCATACAGTGTCTCCTAGGGTGCTACAGCTGAATATGAGCTGTTCTGTTTGCCCTGGCTTGGTTTTAATAAAACCTGACAAAAATGTATCACCTGTTCATGACTCTATGTGCTGCCGCCCCGTCAGACGAAAGTGCCGGTGGTGGTATGGGCGGGTAGTGGTGGGAGGAGGGTGGGGCATGCAGCAGCCATGTTCACCTCATATTAATGTGTTTGCAAGCACGCTAAACTCGCCCGGAGGAATTAGGTGATGAGGCTGGCTGATGAAAGGAATCAAGCTGTCCCTTTTTTTTTCTTTTTTTTTTTTCCGCGTGCCCATCCTGCACAGGTCCTCCCTGGTTCAGGCATATTACAATTCTTCAGTATATTAGAGTATGAAATCATCCAATGCACATTAAAACACCAACTTCCAGCTTTATCAAGGCAGGTAACACAAACACCTGTGGATACGTAAGCCAGTGTATAAATGAAACCAAGTGTCCACGTGGACAATGGCTGCCTCACATTAAAATGTCCTCTGGAGAGGTTTCATTATCCTCTTGCCATCTACCCCCCTCTACCTCTCATCATTCTCTCTCCCTCCTCAGGTTTTCTCTATCCCTCTCTCCACCTCATCGTCATTTCTGTGTGCGCCTCTCACCAGGCATCCCCATTGAGGACTTCCTCAAGACTGTTGCTAGGTGATGGCCCCCTGATTAACAAAGGAACAAGGGAGGGGGGAAGTGTGTGCATGTTTATGTGAGTGTGTGTGTGAGTGAGTGTGTGTACGCGTGTGAGTCTCTTTCTCGGCAGTTATCACTAATTGACAGCTGCCGGCCCTCAGGGCTCTATTCTAACCCCGCGCCCCCAGTGTAATCGGAGGGCAGGGCTCTGTCGCCCCCCGTAGGAGAAAGAGGAGTCTGGGGGGGAAAGGAGGGGGCATGGCTGCTTTGGATCTGACCTTATGGTTGGGCTATATAATGCTAGACCTTTTTGGAGAAGCAAAAAGATGAAGGGAGTGGGAGGAGACAGGAAGGAGGGGCAAGGGCTGAGCAAAAAAAAAGGGAGGGGTGGGCGGGCATGGTAGAGTGAATGGCAAAAATGAGATAGCGAGTAGGAGATAGGAGAGGCAGGTCAGGGGGCCAACATGGGGCAGGAATAATAAGATTTGAAAGGCAGTAGGAAAATATGGTGGAGAGGAGGAAAGTGAGCAGAGGGTGGAAGGGTGAGGGCATGGCATGCTGTCTGAGGGAGGAGGTCCCCAGCTTTCTCTCAGTGCCAGTTTGCCAGCTCAACACCATCTGGAAGTATTCTCAAACACCGGCCAACGCTCCACACTCAAACTAGGACAATCTGATTATTCAGCTCTCCCCCCTCCTCCTGCAATATAACTCAAATTAAAATGAGATTATTGTGATCATACTTTGGGCTCAGAGGTTGATAATGAGTTAGGGGCACATGTGATTGTGGCTGTATATGAGCCCTGTGTGATATACACAGCAAATGTTTGCCAACTTTGGTCTCAAGTTTGCTTTCGTCTGAAAAGGCTCTCAAATATTTGCTCAGGGTCTTTTGAGTCAAAAATTGAAAAACTGTCAACGCTATTGGAGAAACTCGGGTAATTTTGTGGAGTAAAAAACTCAAACTATCTTAATGAGAAACCATCAGCGATTATTAAATGCAGGCTTTCATGAAAAGGGTGTTTAATATTTATTCAATAACATTATAACCATCTTCCTATCATCAATGCTCTGAAAGCCGACTAAAATAAGAAGCGCTGCTTTCATTATAGTTACTATAGCATGGCAACAGAAATCAAATAGCAGATGTCTATGCACTGCTGAATTTTGAACGTTTCTTTCTTCCTTTATCAAAGGCGACCAATTAAAAGGGCCCCTTGTCAAATATTAACTACGCTTAAATGTATGGTGTGACACAGCGACTGCAATACATCATAATACATTCAAAGTAATTAGTAAAAAGCTTTTGATGCATGTATTCCACTCTCATCACAGCTTGCCTTATGTGAAAATGCTTAATAATTCCACTCCAGACTGTTAGAATGTAATTAATACGCCGCAATGTCATTTCTGCTGAATCCTCAAACACACAGCATGGGTACGGTGGAGTAAAAATGTGGCGGGCAGAGGTTTGAAATCCACGCATCTTATAGAGAAGAACAATGGACAATTACAACTGTGTCATCTTCACTCTGTGTAATAGGAATGAGTGATTATTTTCACAGGAAGCATAAATTGAATTACTGTATAGGACATGTTTGTCTCATGATAAAGCTGCATTGCCTCCACTGTAATTATCTTCATATTACTGTAATTATTTGAAAGTGTGCAAAACAGATTATTCCCTTTCCCCCTCTGCCTGGCTGCTCCAGCAGTTGCGTTGATCGGCTCAGCTGCGGCCGAAGCCTGTCACTCCCAGTCTGCTTCTACGTCTTCATGCAGACTTTGACATTGCCGAGCAATCAATAGCTCCCCAGCACAGAAATGCATCTCACTCTGATTTTAATGAAGATAGCTGGTCATTTAAAATGCTAATAGCCAATTTCACCTAATAAGAGACATTCAGCCCAGCAGTTCATTAAAATTTAGAGGTGGAAAAGTCTATTCCAATTAAGTTTCACCCTCTTTCCCCCTAGCGACGAACCCATTAGGATTTTAAGAAATGTCAAAATGCCCCATCTCACAATCTTAACACTCTGCACAGGAAGTGTGCTTAAAACTTGTCCAATGGAGGGTCATTGAACACAGGCACCAATGAGGAGCATTAGCAGCAGTTAGCACATGACCTCATCTGCCACCATATTTAAGTCATCGTGCATTACAAAGATATCCAGCCCCTCTGCTCTCTTCAGATGTTGATTTTATTATTTTGTGCCCTTTAAAAAGGCATGACAATTATTGCCCTATACCAGGTTACTTATTATGTAGGTTGCACTTAATGATTCAGCATTACAGTCTCTAAGGAGAAAAGGAAAGGCCTGAATAGGGCAAAGTGACTCAAAAGAGTAGGATGAAAATTTAAAGTTTGGTCCCTTCCAATGCAGTATTGGTAAAGAAAAAAGGGAAAATAAATAAATAAATACACAAATGAATGAATAAAAACATGTGTGGCACACTCAGAGTGCAGAGTGGAGGAGCAGCACTGACAGTAGTGTGAGCCCCCTGCTGTCCACACATCAGCAATATGATGATCACACACTGTGCTCACTTCTGCACCTACAGTGTTCTTTGTACTGTTTCATCTGATCTGCAAGTTAAGAACTATTTTTCTTTTCTAGCAGCGGTGAAGACTCTGTCGCACATTTTGCTTTTGCTACGTAGCTAATGCTAGCGTCAACAGCTGATACCTGTTAGGAGAAGCTCTACATGTTCAGCGTGAAGTGTCATTACTTTTTCCATCAGTAGAGAGCAACACGTGTGTCTATCACGAACGCAGTGCCCTCCAGACGTAGTACTGCTCAAAGGGGATTTGTGATAACCTTATTTTTAAGTAAATGCACTCATGGTTGAAGATTTTATCATGAGCAAATCATCATCCAACCAATCCTCCCCAAAAAACCCAGCAGTATTTAACTGACTTTACACTAAATGTTTATTTTCTGGAATGTAGCCAAGAGACACACAGAGACATGATTATAATGTATTGTATCTGACAATGGATTCGTGGAGACCTTGTGTTGCAGTCTATTTGCTAATGTTGGATCTACAGTCTGCTTGCTCTTGCTGTTGTTTTATGTATTCCCCATTGTGGGAACCTGAGGCCCACACCTCCGGTTTGTTTTGGTGCCAGGACAGAGCAGGAACAGTGGTGCAGTCTTGTACCACTGTGTGTTTTCAGATTTTGTACATTTTACAGACTCACCTTAAATATTTGTGTACACTTTTTATCCAAGTAATCGTCCACATTTTACTATTTTCCCACATTTGCTGTAACATGCATTTTTCATTTGCAACATCTGAGACGCGGCCTAAAAGATAACTCTATCTAGAAGGAGTGCATGAATAAAACCAACAAAGGATATCTATTTTCCTGCTGCGTTTCATATTCAATTCTGAGGAAGCTTGCCAGTAACAACAGGACAAACTTTTTTTTTTTTTTTTTTTTGCTGGATCACAGGAGCGAGGCATATGGAAGACTGCCTGCAACACAAATGGAAACCAATACGTCCATGAGCAGACAACCTTGAGTTTTATCCAAAATTGCCTCAGTGATACTGATCACTCCATTATACGTTCTGGTACATTTGTCTGCAGAGAGAAATGTTTTGTTAATTTTGGATAAAAGGTGAACCAACATGTAGAGCAAAACGTTTCCATCTGCAACACAAAGGAGTCGGAGGATGTGCAGACTTGATGTGGCGCTCAGATCAGATAGAGGAAGGAAAGTAAGGTATAAACACCACATCTGAGTAAGTGAGTCAGACAGACACGGAATTTGTTGATTTTTATTCTGGCTAGATTTGAATGTGCATATGAACATCAAGTCTACTGAATTAACCACGTCAAGGCAGATCTACTCAGGCAACAATTGGAAAATCTGAATTCTGACATTTATCAGCATGACTGAAGGTTTTGTTGCTCTCCTTTCGTCAATCCCTTTTTAAAGAATATTTATCTTGGGTAGAGTGTTGTCTGCCATGGTTATGTTGTTACATGTAGCCCAAAAATATGCCTTGCTTCTGTTCAGTTTGTTCTTAAATGATCCAGAGAGCAAATGTGACACACCTGTAGTACCTGTCACAACTAACATTTAAGTGATGGAATATGTAAAACAGACTAATTATGCTGCCAGCGTCTTCCAAGTTATATTTGATTTTTCTCCTATTTTTATTACCTCGATGGAATAAAATTTGTGGAGAACATCAACTGAAAAATGCCATTTCTTAAAAATGATTTAGTATTAATTAAAAATCCCAGAAATCTAATTTAATCGTTTAGCATCTTTTAGCAGGCGCATCATTAAGAACCATTTTTGGTGCTGTCAGTTACAGCATTGCCCAAAGTCTTGTCACAGTACTGAATGTAACACATATTCACATACACACTACACAATCCAATCTCATTCCTTTCTTTCATTTTGACACCTGAGAGTCAGTTTAGTAGGAGAGGCGGAGATTATGCATTAGTTTGCGTGCAGTGTGTCAGCACTCAGTGTGTGATCGGAGCGGACTCTATATCAGCATAGTGAATCAAACAAAACAAAGGCTCTGCCAGTGATGTAAACACAGGGAATTAAACCTCCTGCAGTTCCTTGCTCGGTCATCTTCAGCTAATTTGTCTGTGCAAGAAATCAGGTCTCTGCTCAATTACGGCATCTGCTTTCCACACGGAGCTATGAGAGTGAGTATCATTTACAGCGGAAGATTTCCAAGACTATAAGCTATCTTCTTAGGGGATCTAAATGAGGAAAAAAAAGGATCATGAAAATGTTCTCTCCTCTTTTAAAAGTACAAATATATGTGCATGATACCAACATAAAATGCCCGATGGGATTTCATTGACAGTGCAGGACTTGCGCCTTCTTTTTTTTGGTCTGACCTTTTCAGTCAGACTCTCAGACCTCTTCCGCGCTCTCACAGCCGGAGAACTATTGGTGAGCCAGCGGTTGGCAAGTATGCCTCAAACTGCTCCTCTTCACTTCCTCCAAACTCTCAGACATGTTGGACATCTACCACCCACTGCGCACGCAGTAAGGTCTCCAAGCCACTAGACATAATAAACAAAAATATCCACCTCACACTTCAGCCAAAGCTGCAGGAGATTCAACAACCGCTCACAGTGGACAATGTACAGAGCTACAATTCTGCTTAATCCCAAAACTAATTGGGCCATATACAGTCTTGGATGTAATGTGTGTGCCAAATAAAAAGGTTACTGGCTGGAGCATGCTGTTAGAAATCTGTATTTCTGTGCTTTTCCTCTGTGCGTTTTTCTTCACAATACAGCACTTGGTATGCAGCAGGAGATTTTCAGACCGTCTTAATACCTCAGGGTGTTTTTCTGCTGCTTGAACAGCTGTTTTACGGGCTGATTAGCTCCTCTGAAGGTGATCTGAAACAAGTCAGAGTTTCGGAGCTTTCGTGCAGCTTCACAGTATAGGACTTGGCTGATCGAACAGTGAACTTCCTCTTAGCTCACTGCAGCAAATGGGCCAGTTGTGCAGAACCTCACTCCATTCCCCTAATGAGTTGGAGATCGATCACCACCTGGTAAAACCACCATATTTCAACAGTGGAGCAGTGGATTCTTCTGTGTAGTAAAATAAAATAATCTATCTTGTGTTCTTAGCAGCGTACAGAGAGGTAGTCCTCTGGAACTGATTAGAGTGACTCGTTAAAGCACAAACATATGACATGATTGCAGTAAAGCTGTATTTTATCTGTATTTTTATATGAGCAAGCCTGTGCATTAGCAGATTTTCACATTTTTTGTTTGTGAAGCAGAAATGTGGAAAGGTGATAGATTCCCCTGCTGCACTTTAAGATAAAAACCAGGCTGGGAGGTATTCAGCTGTACTCGAAACTTGTGACTCAAACCCCTCTGAAGAGGCTTCCCTAGTCTCGCTGCAGCTGAATAGCACATGAGGAGGCAGTTAATGACCCAGTGACCCCATCCACAGAGAAACAGACCTGGGTGGGATTATATCAACGTTAGCTGGACCCAGGCCAGTGCTTAGCCATAACATTCTGGCCAGAGATAACATACTTTTTAATTACATATGGACTACAGCTATGTTAAATTTCTCCTGTGAACCCCCTCCCGGGAGGTCAGCACTAAACTCGACATAATACATCAAACAAAGCTTAATGTGATTACAATGTGCAGGGGTCCTGCAGTTATGTCAAGACTGAAGAGAGAGTTGCCAGGCCTTTCGTCTCAGCTTCATAGTAGAATCAATTTTTCTATAAGAACACAAATATCAGACTGCAGGTTGGTGTCTGAGACTTGCAGCGCATGCACGTCCACTTGTATATAGATATACTTACTCCTAACTATATTCTCATACAGCACAACTCAACTCTCTCAGTTTTTCCCACAGTGTACTCCAGGCAATTAAAGCAAATAACAGGTAATTTATTTTGTTAACTCAGAAGAAATGATGAGGGATTAGGGAATCATCATGAGCGTAGTTTAATAGTCATAACATATCAACGCTGACTTTGAGCATGACACAACTATGATCCTTCTGTTTGGCCATTCGGGGGGCAGTGGAAATGAGCTGTAAAAAATGTAAATAGCTCTGCTTATGAGATTAGAGTGAACATCCAAACAAACTATTGCCTATTTCCACCTCTAGATGTCATGGAGCAACAAGAGCGTGTGCTCATCTGAATGTAGCGGCAGTCACCAGACAATCTGAAGTCCAGCACACACTTTCCTCCTACTTGGTCTCCACCCACACCTGAGGGAAATACTTGGCTCTTTAGCCTCTAAATCCTGCGCTGTATTTACAGTCATATTGACAGAACAGAGGGAAAAAACTTGAACTTTTAATGGTTTAGAAAATATTGATGATGCAACTTGTAAGTTTTCTCCAAAAATCACTTAGTAATAAAGATCCTGTGTATGATTGATACGGCACTGGTGTGTGAACATGTATGTTCTTTTACCAGTTTTTAAGGCTGCATGAGACTTCTGCTAATGCACTCTGGATCAGCATGATGACCATTTTGAACTGCTTTACATGCTCTCGTGTAGCTAAGGAAGACAGTATGAATACTAAGAACTTAAGGAAGAAGACAGAAGCAGACCAACATCCTTGATGTTGAAGTTGACGAATGGCAGCGAACCAGCTCATGTTACAACCTGTCTTGACATTTGAGGCGCATCAGTGTTACTGCTTCCCTCGGCTGCCATTAATAAATGTGATTTAGAATAAACAGATGCTGGTTTTGTTAGCATAATGGTCAAAATTGATTAATTACAGCAACCTGAGCTGTGATTTGTTTTTGTCGAGCATCTGGCCTCGAGCACTCCGTCTCCCTATTATGACAGTACATGGAAAAGTCATCTCGTCCATCAGGTTGGTGCCATTTCAAGGTAACCTCACAAGTCTGTGTCAGGCGGTCAATGCGGGCGGCAGTGGTCTGCCGTGACAGTGACGCGCTCTGGGGCCAAAGGTGTAACAGTGGGGGCATCATGGCAGCGAGAAAAATGAAGCTACTGAAAACAGCTATTCAGCACGCTGTTGAGAGCGTCTGGTGCAATCACTCTGTCACAGCACTGTATTGTTTCCCTGTAGCTCTGCACCATTTTCCACTGCAATACATTTCGCAACTCTGCCGTGCAATCATTTGATCTGAAAATTAAAAATTTAGATTCAAAAATGACTTGTTGAAATGAATGATTTTGAAGTTTTAAGCTCAGTAACATTTTATGATATTTGCGAAGATTAACTGCTGCATAGAGTTAATGAACTGCAGCTCCGCCAGCCCTCCAACACACGATGTCTTGAGTGAGATTAAAGTTCATTTTGGATCTCTGCATTTAACAGGGGGAAATATCGGTTTCACGAGTGGAGAGAGTTTTGAATAAAAGGGCTCAGATTGCAGATTCTGCTGATTGCAGATATACATAAAACGTTTCAAATCAATCAGTTGCATTTACCAAGCCAATTTGATTGCATGTTAATGAGAGGATGTGGCCTCATTAAGAGTTGTTTTCACTGGCTGCAATAACAGCCCATTTACTAGTAACTGCAGGATCGTAGCCTGTTAAAACTGATACCATTTAGCTGATAATGAATAATTCTGCCTATATTTTCTGCCCACCAGGAAAACCCATAAGGCAGTTTGGTGCTAAAATATTTTCCGTTCTTTGAAGGCCAATTTACCAACATGTTGTGATTAGGCCTTTGACAGATTGCTTTTTTTCCATACATAGTTTTGGGGGGGTTTTTTTGTTGTTGTTTCATTAAATTCCCCTGAAAAAACCTCTATCTAAAATGTAATGACACCAAAGTTGAAAGCTGTCAACTCCTTGCACATCATCTGTTGTGAACCACAACCTGCATGCTGTTTGCCTTGTTGAAAATGCATTAGTTGTCCCTAAATTTCCATTTCAGGGCTCAGGTCCTCACTATAATTCAGCTGATTTTTGATCACATGAATAAAGAGTGTTGGACAAGCAATTCGATTTGCATACACACTTGTCTAAAGTTTGCATTCATGCCATACCTGTGCACCACACGCTAATGAGGCAATTATTTAGACAGCAGGCCTGTGAGTCTGCTGGGGGAGATGCCACAGAGTTCGCAGCTGTGGGATTAACATGGTTAGCTGGACTTCAGAGAGGCAGCAGCAGACAGGGAGGGATTTCACACTATCTAATGAAGAAGACTTTTCACATTTCATGGCAAATAATGAATTCTAAAACAAATTTGCTGTGAAAAAGAAATGAGTAAGAGTCATGGAATGCATTTTAAGCACTGGGTGTGTTGGGAGAATGTGAGTTTTTAAAAGCAAATGGCTTCCATATTTGATGCTAATTCAGAGGATTTGGTATTTTCGCATCAGCGCAAGTCAACACAAAATACTTTAATGCGCCGTCATTAGCTCTATTTGTTGTAATAATGCTAATCAATATGGTTTATAGAAAATAAATTGTTAAATTCTCAGAAAAAATGTTGCCCTGGTATAGTAATTACTGATGTATAAATCCCCTGTTTGGGAACTTCAAAGAGCAGGGCTGAAAGAGTGCTGGAGTATCCTTTTAATGACCGTGCTGATCAATCACTTTTCTGCTGCTGCTGTTGATTAAACTGAGAGTGGTGAGCAGCTGAAGTGTGCCATAGCGGACTAACACACAAAAACACACTTTCTGTATCCCAAAACACACATACACACAAGCAACCTCCAAAATTCAGTGATATTTCATAGCTGCTGCAATTATGGCTGGATAAATTACCTCCCTGGGAGAGTAACTTTGGCTCTGAGAGCTGTATGTACTGATTTGTTTGATCAAGAACGTTTTATTATCAGTATGATCCCAGGTAACATCCCTCGACTGATTTGTCTCTTGTCATAGTTCGGTCATATTGTCAGGTCCAGCAGGCAGAGGTGAGAGAGTTATGGGTATAGTATCCCAGTGCGAGACCAAGGAAACCTGTGGCCTTAAATAAAGAGGCCGCAAGGCATCATATTAAAGCTCTTAGAGGATATTCTTGACATCTCTGTTCCACTGCTTCTACAGGTTAAAAATCAATTGTGGGAGCTTCACCCCGATGCAATATTTATTGTCAGGCAGTCATTTCCAGGCTGCATGTTGCTGAATAATGAGAAGCAGTGGAACATTTGGCTGGATCAATCTGCAGAAAAGACGTTTTCCAAAAGCTTGACTAATTATATTCAGACCTTCGATTACTGTCTGGAGCAAATCTGCGACAAAAACATCAATGAGTTCTTTTGCCTTTATTTGCTTGAGGAAACAGCAGAGTTAGAACGAAATGACCCGTATAAACTTTGCATTGCATCCCTCGGGCATATTTATCCCTTTCTGCAGTCCACTGTGTCCTGCTGGTCACGAGAAAGGAGCCTCACTCTTCCTCTCGGAGATTCAGTTAAAGTTACACATTAATATCCACACGTGACCTTTTGGATGAGCTACAGCATTAGTCTTGTTCGTTGTAACCCGTCCTGTGTGGACATAGAGTAATGTGCTGGTTGACCGCCGAGCTGACCCTTCCAAGCATTAGAATGTAGACCACATGTCTCAACTGTGTCTACCTCCACTGGAACACGAGATAAAGTCTAAAACAAATACAGAGCAAATGTGTTGTATGAAGTCTTATCTGCGTTCCTCATGCTGTGCTGATGGAATAAGCTGCATCTGGTTTGTTCTCGTTCGCTTAACGTGCATGGGCAGGCACGCAAACGCGCACACAGAGGCACACTACCTGAGGCACGTATACACATGTAAACACACACACAATCACAGAGGCGTTTCAACAGCACAGAAATGCTTCAACCTTCAAATATCATTGAACTCTCGATTTGTTTTTGTATGCCCTCCAACAACAATGGGGGGAAAAAAACTTGATTGACAAGTTCAAATAACTGGAAACATTAGCATCTTAATTCCAGGGACTGTCACATTCAGTTAGCGTCCCCTCTTCAAGGATGCGACTAATAAAGGAAAGGTATTCATGTTACTGAACAAGCCCTCCTTTATAACCTAATTGCTTTTGGTTCAATAGCTTAAAAAGTCATTAATTACAGGGCCAGCTTGTAATGGAGGTTAAGGTGGCTTTTTCACCAAGGTAATGAGCCGGTATGCAGAGCGGCCAGGCAGATTTTGATGCGATAATAGGAGGGGTGAATACCATTTTTCCATCTCTGCTCAATGACGGTGCTGGATGAGAGAAGAGAGAGGCCTTTTCATAGTGCCAAAAAAATCTAAAGAGGCAACAGATAATTTAATTCCAAACAGTGCTATTTGTATAGCTGGCAGCGCATTACATGTCAGGTGCAAATGGCCAAATGTAGATGACATCAAAATGATATGTATTGTGTTGGGACAGAATGTAATGTGTTTGTATGTGCAAATGTGCATGTCCATTCACTGGGTTTTCATTATGTTCTCAGTGGTGATGCTTGGATTGCTTTCTGTTTGTTTGCTGTTAGTCTGCTGAGTTGTTTTTCAATTCACATCACAAGATATGCTATTTACCGCTCTTTTCTTGGCATGGTATTGATTACCTGCTGAAAATACACATTCTGCAATTGTTATTTCACAAATGTTGAGTGGCATGCCAATCCTCTGCAAGGTTAAACAATATACATGCGTGAAATCTATATAAGCAGTTGGTTTCACACCAAGAAACAAATATTAAAAGGCCTTCTCCAACGTCTGTTGAAGAATATGGATGAAGCTTAACCAGCATGATTTGCTTAACCGCAAAAACGTTCCCTAATGCTTCCTGTGAGCTACCTTCCATCGATCAGAGCAAAACAAAACACACAGCCTTTCCTTTCAGAGAGCCACAAAGCACACTCAACAGAACATTTTTGTCCTATGACCTCAAACCTCCCCCCAGAGATCTGATGGCATTTCATTGATGGCCTCCACCTCGTGAGACAAGTGAGAATAGAGGTAGAGTGAGAACAAGGAAGGAAGGAGAAAAGGAGGGGAAGGATGGATGACAGCGGTGGTTGCTCAGTGACTTTGGAGGAGATTAGACGATTGAGTTCACCTTTAATGACGGTGGAGATAGTCTTTCAGTTGGGGTGGGGTGTGGAGGAGGGGGAGCCAGAGCTCAGAGCTCAGCAGTTTGTTTTTTTGTAGCTTGGAGAGCTTCCTGTGTCAGGTTCAGGTTGCCTGTCTCTCTCCCCGGCAGCGGCCCATTGTCTCCGAGCCACAAAAGGCAGCACAGTGCTGGGTGATGGACGGAGCGGCTCAGCCCAGCCCCTCTGCCCCAACAAACCCCAACAAACCACACCTCCACGGGGGATTCTTCCATCTGACTTCAAGGAGTGTCACAACCACACGTTTGTGTGGGTGTGCCACTTCGCAAAATTAATCATCCTCCAATGTGCACACACATAAAAAACTCAGAGAAGGGATCAACAGCTTATCTCTTTTAAAGTGTCTTTTATCCTCATACTCGTACTATGCTCGACACGCTAGTCTGTGAGGTTTTTGAATTTGTAGTAGTGGAAGTCTTTCATGTAAAATAAGAACGCATGTTACTTTGTTGTATTTTCCTTCTTATGAATAGAACTATTCATGTTTTATGCAATTTTCAAATGTAGACATATGGAGACATTGAGCCATTAAAAAAAAAAAAAGCGTGCACACACAACAGTGTACCCACAAAGTGCACCAATAGCACTACACGGGTACAAAAGTTTTCTTTTCAATCAGTTTTGTCAGTGAGATGTCATCATTACCTCCCCCGTTGTTCTTGTATCACAGCTAATGACTAACACATCTTTGATCCGAGCATCTCAGCCTTCCACCTCACCACCTTCGCTGCTGTGGTGTAATAAAACCGTGAAATTGCCCCCTTTTTTTCAGAGACGCAGTGTAGTTCGATTTTTGGCAAAGCTCACCAAAATCATGTGTTGACTCTGATAGATTTTCTTTGGCTCACAGAGGTCAGTGAGAGGATGAGGCATTGCCTTGCGGCAGCAGGGGTTTAAAGAAAAAAATAATAATAATAAAAAAAAAGGCTCTTCACACAGACTGCCCTTCTCCAAAGAGGCGCGGCCGATCCAGACACGGGCCAAACAATCCTAAAGGCCTTTTGCTTTGCAGCCAAATTAAATTAAAACAACTTCACTCTGCTGCAAATGAAAAACGGAAGCGCTTGAGTGAGTGAGGACCAGATAGGGCTGGAGTCCTACTGCTGAGCAGAACGTGAGAGAGAGAGAGAGCGCTCCCCCTCCCACAACTTAGCAACACACACACACCCAAGCGTCTTTCTCTTGCTCTTTTTCTTTCACTCCCCCCGGTTCTGAACCTGACATTCCTGCTGGCCCTGTCTCTTTGAAGTGGCTTGTTGGAGCGGGCTCCTGTTACAAGGGCCGGGACTGGCGAAAGCCGATCTGTCTGGCTGAGGAGAGCGGCCCTGGCCCAGGGGTTAATCAGCAGACCCAGCACACTGCCCACTCTGTCCACTAAGATACACACACACACACACACACATGCATGCATCCAAATGCAAACACTGCTCACTCTGTCCCCACAGAGCAGCTGTAACAAGACCAGCCAGATTCGGAGGTTAAGAAAGACAGCCACAGCCCAACCACTTTGAAGTTGACTGGCAGCGACCAGGATTTGGACTCTTAAAGAAGATCGCTGGCAGAGGTTCAAAAATATACGGGGTCATGTGGTGTAGAGGAGGGTGTGTGAATGTGTGATTGTGTGCTTTGGGGCAGAAGATGGAAAGCTGACTAATCTCTTTTTTTAACTCTCTGCTGAACGTTGAGCTCAGGTTTTTAACACCAGTATAGATGGATTTGAAGACATACGCCTCGTCTGAACTTTAGTGATTGGACAAACAAAATCCTGAAGCTCATAAAAGGCTAAAAAGCGCCTCTGTCAAGAGTCATATATATGCAAAAACAATTTGCGTAAATTGCCATTTTGAATATACATTAACCCTTTATTATGAAATAATGAAACCATTAGTTTGGTGCACTTAGCGTAGCCATCATGCATGTTCATATTTAGATTGCTTTTATCTTGACTTAATGCATCAGTGGTGTTATTGTGAGGGAGTCATTCCACAAAATAATCAGTTGGCAATAAACCCTGATAAAGCACAGCAAACAGCAACCAGACCATACAATCAAAAAAAAAAGGGGGTGTAAATTAACAACCCCTGCACCCCCCCCTCCCTTTTAAAACACTCATTATAAAGTCAAGTGCATCATCGCTATAATAAAAACAAGGACACACCAAAATCAATATGCAAAACTTGATGGTAATTTTCAGGTCTCCATTGAATTGTATCGGTTTCTGATAATTTGAACTTCTAGAGAGGGCAGCTTGAGACGCGTCGTCTTAATGATGTTTCAGGAATCATTCCAGTCCCCATTTACTATCGTCTTCATGAGCTCAGCCTTCAAATAGGTAGCTAATGTTACATTTTCTGGCCCCTGAAAGCCATCGAAAACACTTGATACCGCCAGCAGTTTTGCTTTGTTTCCAAGAAACATACCTTGCGGCTGAGCCAAGTTGATGTCAGTGTAAAACAATCCGTAATGAAGGACTTAAAAAAACCCAAACCCAATCTAAATCACTTCACTTTAAAAGCCTATTTGCGTCCCACTATACACAGATTCAGGGTGAATATATGAGATCCCCAACAAGCCTGTTCTGTACAATCCACTTATCTCTCCTGTAGCATCTGGGCATGGATATGATGGAGTGGACGCAATCCAACATGGCACCATGACAAAGTCAACAGTATAGTGCGCTCCACACAAGGACAATGATCATCTCTCACTGTCTCTCTCTCCGCTCTTCCATTAACTGCGGGCACACACAATGACAAGTCGAGAGCACACAAACAGATGACGCAAAACTTGGTGGAAAAAAAAAAAGGAAAGGAAAAAACATAAGCCTGTTCTGTGCATTTGTTTAAGCCAATTTGTCACGGAGATAATTGTTTTTCAATCCAGAAGATCAACCTTTGGATACGAAACCGGGATTCATTTACTAACATTTGGAGACATATTTGTGACAGAAATAATCCAGTTTTGTTTTTTTTTTTTTTTTTGGTTGAAAACTCAGACAACTGCAGACTAGTTTGATAAATGATCTGCAGGTGTCGACAGCTTTCATGACCGCCGCCGCTCATCTTGTTTCTAAGTGCATTACCAGACTTGACCCCAGTTGCACATTAAATGCTCCAGCATGTTCAACTCTTTGTCTGTTCAGTCCAGAGTTTATGTGTGTGTGCGTGCGCATGTGCGCATGTTGTAATTGTGCAATGCCCAGGGACAAATTTTGTCTCAGAGTTGGAGGTTGCTTGGTGAGTGTTAAGATCATCAGTGTTCTGTCCTGGTCCTCAGGGAAGAGTCTTCATTTGTGTCTTTTGTTTATCAAGATGTTCAAATATTAACATGGCCGTTTTTTCTGGTCATAATGAAGCAGTGTAGCATATCCACACATCTGCACATTTCCATACTGCTCTGAAATTCTGCCCCTCTCTGTCTTAATTTCCTGCTAGATGCATGTCATGAGAACCATTATTTGCATATGCGTAAAAGGTCTTCAGTCTGGGGAACCCCTCCCCTCTCCTTCTGCATTCAGATATTTGTTTGTTTATTCTTCATTTGCATGGCTTGTAAATAACACTGATGTGATGGTCTGTTGCTGTCACACCGGTTTGAATTTACATGTGTTGGATGACAAGAACCCGATGAAAAAGATGCTAATCGCTCTCGCTAATCAGCATTCTTGCTCCTCAGCTCAGGCCGATGTCACTATTGGTATCTTTACAGCCGAGCTATTGCACTGTGAGCCACTCATCCGCCTCATCGACTATCCAACGCAGTCCCCGACAGGTGCTGGTGACGGCAGTGTTTATACCCTCAATCCCTCTAGCACAAAACTTTAATATTCATGTTGGCCGATAAAGGGAATTACTTCTTGATTGCTTGGAGGAACATTGATACATCTGGTAGATAGAGAAAGGCACTGGTTTGAGGATTCAGATCATGTTTTTTATTTATTTCTTTTCTGTCTTTCTTTTTTTTTTTTGGCTGGGTTGAACTTTCTCTGGGAGCAAAGTCTATTAACAGCAGTCATTTCTTATCTCACTTGGCACACATTTGTTCCTCTGCAAGCTAAAAATGTGGCTCACAATACATATAACCTGTGGGGATTTTTACAAATAAGAACTAATGCCCACAAAAGCATAAACAGGAGGCGGCGCACAGAGGCGTGGTGATTCTGTGGAGGGGAGTTAGTGCAGAATTAGCAGGTAAAGTGCGCCATTTAATTCAACAAAGCTTTGATTTCATCAGATTAAATGAAATTTCCGGGTGAAGTTAAAAACGCTTCTGTTGACAAAAACAAACAACACTTGTGTTTTTCCTAGCACTAAAGTAGACACATGTAATTTCGTTGACAGATTTTGATTAACTGGCACTATAAACTACATATTTCTACATCATTCAAGTCATAGATGAAAGTTTGATGTGAATTGGTGCCATTCCACTAGCTGAGCCTGACCTGGACCCGCAGGGCCTTTTCTACTGACAATGGCATCTCTGGGTAAAGAATGACCCTCATTTCTGTGGACACGGCACTGTGTCCGCTCCCCCAGATCTGGGCGCCCATTCCATTTCATGGTGCATCGCCCTTGCGCGTGATTATGCTGTGCTTTCAGGTGCAGAGGAGGAAATGTTTTGTAAAACTGATGTCCCTGTCAGTGCTGTGCGGCTCTCCCTTCATTTGCCGAGCATGTCACCTCACTGATTGGCGAATTACCATTCCAATGTGAGGAGTGGCCCCGCCCCTGTCCCCAGCTCACTGGCCCTGGCAGCAAATGAGGAACTGCATATGTTAGAGAGGCGACGCTCTCCTGGCCTCATTTGCATTGGCTGAATGGAAATCAAATGGTTTAATGTTGAGACAACGCTGGTAAATGGTGATGGTGTCAACACATTAAACACACACGCACGCACACCCACCACTGCATGCACGCCATACACCCAAAGGCTGACTGCAACGCAGGAGGATGAAATGTTTGCTCCCACTTAAAAAAAAAAAAAACTAGTAAAAGACGGCAAGTGATTTAGGGTGTGTTGCTCCTTTAAAACAAAACAGAAATATGGCTTTGCTTTATTTCCTAGAATGTGCTCTCTCCAAATGTACGCTGAGAAAAGTTGAACGTAAGCCAAAGAGAATATGCATGGCAAGGAGAAGCAGATGATTTGATTTGGATGCGTGTAGTGATTAATTAGTCATTAGTTGGTTCTTTTGGCAGCTGAGACAACAAAATGAAATCTTCTCAGCAGTTCTGTGAAATTAACACTCTTGCCCACTCGCCTCCACAGTCCCTCACTCACTCGCTCGCTCTCCAGATTTATTTTTAAAGCCAAATCCCACAAGTATTACCTAAAAGTAAAGCCATCACTAAGCTGATGTTTCTGCAATTATTGAGAGCTTCTCCCTCCACCCATAGTCCTTCAATTCTCCATGTGATGTCATCTTTGGAAAACATTTTTAGTATCATAGGTTCAGTTGTTTTTTTAGACAACGCACTACAGAGAGAATTAATATTCCATTAGTCATTTTCTTAACTGACCGAGAACACATTAGACAGTGAGGTGAAGTGTGTGGTTGTGTCTATCGGTGTGTGTGTGTGTGGTAGTTATGGAGACTGTATGTTTGAGTATCTGTCCCGTTAAGGTGGCTGACTTTGTCTGCACACAATTGCTAATATATGTTTGTATGTACTCTCATGGCAGATATGCTTGGATGTGGCCTGGCAGGACAGTGTGCAGTACAGGGATTCTCCTTTTGGTCTGTGCTGGTCTATTCTAGACCGGAGACGCTGGCTCAGTAGACTGGAATCCTTCAGGGCACCAGGGACATCTGATTCCCCCACTGCCTAAGCACTGAACTAAATGCTTCTGCATTATTCATGTGTATATCACTTTATTGCTGTGCAAGGTTTTCACTCAAAGTTTCTGCGGCACCATTTACTGTAGCTACCCCCCAGACATTAACTAACAAACTTTTCCCGATCTCCTTTTTCTCTCCATTTCTCTATCTCTGTCTCTGTCTCACTCATCTCTTCTGCCATGATGTTGACAAAATGCTGTCTAAAGCAGTTATTTCCAACCAGTCCGTGCTTCTCCTTAAGTCATTTGCCTCCTTAAAAAAGAGATCCTCCTAATTTGCGGCGAAGAAGACCCCTCATTATGCTGGCTTTGCTTGTTTATACTGAAGCAAACAAAGCCAGAATTGTGGCTTGTGATTTTAGACGGCGTGGTGGTGTTGTGGAGATGTGATGAGTAACACAGCAGCGTCTGCGTCTGTCCCGCCGTGCCAGCTCTTACATCGATCCATCCTTTTGCATTGATCCAGCTCAGTGACTATCAGTGATGCTGGTTTATTGCCAGAGAGGTCGCGTGACTTCAATGACACCACCACAAAGCATCCAACTTATAATGCGATTTAGTCTCTCGTCTCCACACCCTTTCTCTGAGAAAATTTCTGAGAGTCTGCAAGAGCAAGACTTTGACGGGCCGTAAAGGTGGACTGGTGGAATGTATGAATCACAAGATAATCAAAAAGGATCCACTTGGAAATACATTTCTGGGTAAATGCTCTTTCTTTGGAAGAGCATTTGAAATGGGACAGCTTTGTTGCCACAACTAAGAAGTTGTTACAACCATAGGCAATGAGATAAATTATTTATTTTCTTTTAATTAACTATAAAATAACTTTTTTCTACATAAAAAGCATGTTATAATATAACGAAGTGACCACACATTCCAGACGAGCTGTCCTGGGAAATGTCTCTGTTTGTGAATTCAGAATAGACCAGAGGGGCAGTGGGGCCATAAGCCGTGGGGTTAATTGCAAGCTATAGCAGCTGCAGGGGGAAAAAAAGCCAACAACAAGAAACTTATTCAATCAAAAAAAACAAAACTGAAAAATGGAAAAAGAGAACATGAAATTGGAAGCTAGGCAGTTAGTCTCCTAATTGCGATTAACACACTCGTGAATTCAACCTACTGTAGCTCTCGATGTCATATTAGCCAATGTGACTGGATATCATTAGTGTGTGTGAGTATTAAGCTAAAGCTTGATGAAATGTCCATTTTAAGATAGCACGTGGAATTTTTGTTGGTTAATGTGCCTGAGAAGATGCTTGTTCTCATCAGATTGTGAGGAGCAGATGACTCCTCTCAAACTCTGAATAGCAGGCATCTCCTGCTCCTTGATACCTCATTCTGAATCTGAAGACACAATATGAATAAATACATTATTCCTGGTAGGCCACTCACAAAATTGAATTGATACTGTTGTGTATGTAACGTCTGTGCATTTTGATTTGTTTCAGAAGTGGTATGACTTGCGACTTTCTAATAGCAGGGTGACCCTTGAGGACCCGTTTATTTGTAAGGGGTTGTTGTCTTACATGTGGTGGCAAATGAAGCAACTACTATAAGTGAATCTTGATGGTTTGGTAACTCTCCCTGTGAAGCATTCTCATTCTCCTTACTTCAGAAAAATAACCCTTTTGACTCAGGCCTAACCTCCAAATGCAGTGCACTTAGAATAGTGGCCCAGTCTATTCTTGAAGTGAAACCCACCATTTGGCAGAAGGCACTCGGTGTGCAGAAGCCCTGATTAACATGGATGGGCTGTATTGCTGAATTTTGAATTTTACAGAGTGACCTGTTGGATGAGTTCGAGCTAAAGCGCTTCCTTTTGGAGCCTTAAAATATAAAGGCATTCCATAGATCAGGAGATCTATCTAATCCACTCTTCGCTTCCTCCTGGTGCAAAACAATAAGCATGGAGTCTTTCCAGTCCTAGCAACAGATAAACATCCAGGGAAGCAGAGGAAGAGCAGAGCTGACTGGGGAACCAGGCTGTTGCTGTGGAGCAGTGTTGAAGATAATGCAGTATGACGTGCCGTTTTGATCTGGACAGCTTTAACACAAGATGCTTTAAGCCATACACAGGGAAAATGCAAGTCTGTGCTAATTACCCGTGTGAGTCAGACAAAAAGGGCAAGAGAAAGGGAAAGGGAGAGAAATGTTGAGCTCTGCCAGCAAACTTACGCACCTTCTGACTTTCATTTCCAGCCCGGCCGCCAGCTCTCTCTCTGGTCAACAGGCAGCGTTGGGCTGTCTTGTTGTGTTGTTGCTCCAATCTGACATGTTCGGTGGCACTTCAGCTTTGATACGAGAACACTCATTTAGTCATCCATGTCCACTTGCCTGTGTGTTTCATCGCCGCCCCCCCCAATTCTCCAACTGTTCACTTTCATTTGGATCTGAATGCGAAAAGTTCCGACAGGAAGTCCCACTGGGGACATTTTTGAGTCATAGTAATAGTCTGAAGATTCCCTGTACATTGCAGGCAAGCTAATTGGACCCTTACCAAACCAGAGCCTCCATCTACAGTGGGTTTGAGATTAACTACTGACAAGGTATGACAGCGAGGCCTTTAAAATGTCAAAGCGAGATACCAGCACATTGCTCAGTGAATCCTCTCAGAAACACAGCATGAGAACTGCGAAATTATCACTGATAAATATAATGAACGCGACTTCCTACTTACACGTGAATCTGCTCGCTGTCTGTGCCGGGTGCGAAGGCCATGGCTCAAATTGCCTCAGTCAAGGCATCTGTGCTCTTTGTGTGCAACAATAGATGTGACAAAATAGAAAGGACAGCTTTTCTAAAATGTCAGACGGTTGGGGTCCCGCTGAAATACCCCCCCCCCCTCTCCTCTCTCTCTGTCTATCTTGATCGATAAAGCTACCTTTGACGGTGCTGCATGTTGTCACCATGACATTTGGTCACCCTTCTTTTTTCCCCTCACCTGGTTGCTGCTGAATAGGAATATAACAATGAGATTTAATACAGGATCAATAGCTACACTCCAATGATACATTCACTCGCATAATGAATACTGATGGATGAAAACAAATACCTGCATGGGGAATTTGTATTCTGGACAGAGTGTCTGTAATAGCCGTGCCAATGATGTTTCATTATGGTTTTTCCGCTTGTGTGTTTTTTCTCTCTATCCATACAATCAAATAAAGGATATACGCATGATTTAATCAAGGCTATGGAAGTAACGTCAAAGCAACCTCTTGTGTATTTATGAGGGGTGCTGTGTGAGTGTGCTTGCATCTATGTGATCTCATGCCCCTGAATATCATGCCATTGTTTGCATTTCATTCAACAGATATGGGCTTAGTGCAATATGTATAATAAATACTGAAAATGAATTGATCTTTACCACATGTCCGTGTGTGTGTGTATTGAGTTATGTTCCTGGGGTGTACCTTCGTTGTGTTGCATGCATGTATTTGTGACTGGAATATACATACGAGGTTTATCTGTATTTTAGTATTGAGTTCATATACATGAAATGTTTACTCGACATGTTGAGTGCTCGGTAATAGTATGTTTATACTATGCATATGTGTTTGAATGCACGCTTGGAGATATATATGAATGCATTTGTTTGAATCTGTTCTCACAGAATGCATTAACTTTTATTAATTGGGTGTGTGTGTGTGTGTGTGCGCCATTGCTCAGTGCAGAAGTTAATGCTTTTCTGTGGGTGCCAATCTAGAATACACTGAGTATCCTCCAGCCTGCTGTTGTTTGATAGTCAGCTCAGTGCATTGTGCTGTTTGGTGTTTGGGCTTTGGGCCTTGCGTCTGGGCCCCTGCGTGACTGACGCCTCGAACGCCCACTGTTTAAACATCTCTCCACGTGTTTCCCTTTTGATCAGCGTCTGCCATTCTTACTGATTTTCCAAATCACTGATGCTTGTCAAAGAATTAATTACCTGGATCGTTGCTCTGCTGACTCCAACACCAGCTGCGGGGTTCACCAGAGAGACCTCGGCATTCTCCCAGCATTCCCAGCTAATCACCCACAATCCATTTCAAAGTCAACCTTATTGGCCGACTACCCGGAGAATAATGTGGAATTAGACTGCATCCTGACAGTAACAGTTTCATATTTGCATACAGTATACGGCAGATTAGCTTGCAGGAGCCCGCCAGTGGGAGGTGAATATCAGCATCAGTGCCTGTGCTAATGGCAGTTGCCTCCTACAGTTTATTAGATAAGTAATGGTGTAAAGCATTGTGCTAAGCGCACATCTTCACTGTGTTATTAGCTGATGTGTAACACAATGTATTCATTAACCATGGGAGATGAACACTCCGGTGTGCACACCTTTTCAGAAGGTGGGAAAGACAGAATGATTTAGCTGAAGTGACCACAGAACTTCAGTGTCTTAGGCTGTAAGTGCATTCAAGTAAGAGAGGCACTTAAATGATTGCACTTGTATGCAGACTTGTGGATGCCACAAAATAAACATAACATATTCAGGACGGTTTTGCCTTGAGGGCGTATCTGGCCATCCAGCTCGCTGCGAGGATACATAGGCAGAGAGGCTATAAATACACACAGGCTGCTCTTTGGTTTGTCTGCCTGTCTGTCTGCCTGCTTGCCTTTTGGTGTGTCTGCAGGGTTGCAGCTGCATGACGTCAGCCGGGTCTCAGAGCACTCGCTGACCTCTGTCACAGCGAGAGGAGTGCAGTGCGCTCCAGACAGCCATATAACAATGCAGACAGCCTAGGCAGGGCATAAACACAGAGACCTGAGTGCAGAGGGAGATGTGTTACAGCATGTAGCCGTATCAGAGAGGAGTGGTGGTCATGCTGGCTGGTGGTGAGCGCAAAGATCCGCATTGACAAATAACACCAAAATGGAAATGAGTTAGTAAAGACGAAGGATATACAGAAAGGGAGGCATATAAATACAACTCTGAGTTTGTCTGTGTGATACAACCTTTGAAACCACCTTCAAATGTGCACACACTGCCCATCAGGCACTAATTAAAGTTACAGAAAGCAGGTGTTTAAACTGCATTGCTTTGGTGACTCCAATCAGGATCCTTGCTGTTAGCATTAGACCAGCAATCTCAGGGAAAACCAACCAGGCACAACCGTAACTGTGTGTCACTGCCATTGTGTGTCTGTGTGCGAGCGCTCACATGTTTATCTGTCTGCACTGTGCTATCTTTGTAGTCATTACCTAGTTTCCATTCCTAGCCTGAAGCAAAGTATGAAATGGCAGCCTTTCATTCTGACAAGTTGTCATTCAGGTAGTTTTCAGAGCTCCCCTCCCCCCCCAATCCAGTTTCCTTAAAAGGCTGTCCAACTTCACTTTCATAATACCTCAGAGGTTTGTCAGTTTTGTGGCTGACAGCAGGTAGACTTAGCATGTCAACAGGAAGTTAGACTGTTAGATGCATGTTAGTGAATAAACACTTTCTCCGTCAGTACTTTATGGTACATGTGTTCACTTAAAAAAAAAAAAAAAAAGAAAGAAAGAAAAGGATGTTGCTCATATTTCCTTTGGCTTTTTAGTTTAATGTGAGATGAGGAAGTGATTTTAATTTAAAGTTACCTCGGAAATGACACTGTCGTCACCGAATAATTCCTGTCAGGTTTTCAAACCATCACTTAATCTTTCATAATTTTAGCCTCTGCGTTCTATTCAGTGTCTCATTCTATAGCAGGCTCGAAAATTCAGCAGGTCTACTTAGGCTTATTTCCCACTCCAATCCTATTTCACAGAGACGGTGCATCTTCTTATTTTTCCTAAATGAGGAATTTATTTTTGCCATATTTACCTGTGGTTGCCTCAGCACTTTGAATCCATTATCTACCAATTTGGGCATCAGAAAGCATTTTCTCCTCCAAACAAACTCACGGATCTGGGCCGATGGAAGACTTCCATGCAGCCCCGGGGCCAAATGACAGAATGTGACGTTCATCTGGATCCTGCAAGAGTTTGACCTCCGGTTTGGAAGGCCATTTTAATCTTCTGTCCTAATATTTGGTCACGGACGCACATCATGACTGTATCAAATGTTGTACTTCTGACGCCTTTGAACAGTTGTCTAGCTGTCAGCATAAGTATACTGTTGGTGTAGCCTTGTGTTATGTGTCACTATCTTACAAATCACTCCATTTTGTTCAATAGTAAATGGCAAAAGTTGACGCATTTTTCCTTTTTTTTTTTTTTTGACCGACAAATGCTGCATTTTTTGTGGACTTGCAATACCATCCTTTATACATTAAGGGTTTTTATGAGACAAAGTGTTTTGTTACAGCCATCACTTTATGTTTCAATTTGAATATCAAATTTTTGAACCTATCGTTCATTTTACCAACATCACTTTGTTTTAGCATTTCAAGGCATTGTCTGCCATGGCATGAAAGCAATCAGGTGAAAACACATTGCTTGTGCCCTGGGCATTGCTGTTCATAAACCTCATCTCACGTCAGAGATATGGTATAACACCTTTGGATCCATGAAAAAGCACCTTGCACTGAAGTGAGAAATTGGCTACGAGTCATTATGCACAAACACCAAATGCCTTGGCATTTTCTGTCCCTGCCAAACAATCATCTTCCTCTCCTCTGTCTATTTGCAATTAATGATTGAATTTCAGCCCCCAAAAATCCCATTTCTGCTTTGTGTATGTATCCCCAATACACACAGCTGCTACCAGTACACACGGTAGCATGCACAGCAAAGCTTATCTGCAGTCTTTAGATGGGGGGCTATGGAAACAGTCTTGATTATTTCCCTCCTTCTCCAAAGCACCGCTGTGTGCTTTGGGATTAGAGGCTTTCTGTGGCGGCTGTACATGCACACTCACTGGCTGGAGGCAAGCGAGAAAGAAAAGAGAGAGAGAGTTCTTTTGCTCAATATAACCCCCCCTCACCCCACCCACCACCCCAGTCAAAGCTTTCTCTCTCTCTCTCTCTCTCACTTCGCTCAGGACTCAGCCCACCCACCCCCTCCCTCCCTCCATCCCAATGCCCGACACAGTAGCCAGTCCTTGGAGTATTACATCACCCTGATGTAATGTCTAACCAATCACAACACAGCGACGCTAAACCTTCCAGGATTATGGAAGTCGGTAGCTCAGACTGGGTAATGAGAAAGAGAGTGAGACACAGAGCGACTAGTAACATCACTCATACATATTTTCAAGAATAGCCTTTGGATCAATTTTGCCCCTGTTCTTCCTTATTCCTGAAGAAGAGAAATGGAAAAAAATATACACTGTCAAGGTGCCTTCTGGTTTTGTGCTTGAGATTTAAGAATTGCAGAAAGTTGTTCATGTGTGAAGTGGTTTGCTCTTTTGCTCCACAATAAGAAGGTCGTGGGTTCGGTTCCCGGCCTGGGGCCTTTCTGTGTGGAGTCTGGATGTTCTCCCCATGTTTGCGTGGGTTTCCTCCCACGGTCCAAAGACATCATGTTTGGGTTAACTGGTGAATATAAACTGTCCGTAGGTCTGAGTATGAGTGTGAGTGGTTGTTGGTCTTTGTCTGTCTCTGTGTGTTGGCCGTGTGATGGACTGGCGACCTGTCCAGGGTGACCCTGCCTTACGTGACCCGGAAACGGATAAATGAATGAATGAATCCATGCACCAGCAGTGGTCTTCAAAAGTCAGCCAGATAATGAGGAGCAGCATAGGCACTTTTCAGGATCCTTTTTCTGCTGCACCCCATCGGATCAAGTGATTCAACAGGACAAAGCTGTGTTCATTGACAGAAAGTATGCCCTAAAGCTTTCAGATATATAGTCTGTAGTCTTTGCTGTTGATGATGAAGAAAGTGGTTACAGTGGTGGTCTTTGGGGGCTCCTAATCAGTTCTATTATATTTTAGATGTAATGTACAGTGGTACCTTGTTGCTGATGTGATTGGATCCATCTACTTGTGTTATTGTATGTGATTAAACACATGTTTTTCTGTTTGATTGGGTGGGCTTTTTGTGATTTTCTTCTAACGTCGTAATTTTGCTATTTATGACGCTAAACCTCCATTTGCATTTTTTTTGTTTGTTTTTTATTTATATCCCTGATTTCTTCTTTATTTGTTAAAAAAAAACTATATCCTGCATCACTTGGTTTTCTGTTTGCATATCCGTGAGGAGTAATGTGAGTAGAATGAGCCTATTATCTTGTCCTAAAAATGTGAGCGTCTACTTCCAGATGTCAGGGTTAAAAAGCGGTCTTTAGTGTCCTCTGAGCCGTGTTTGCCTATTAACTCAGTTCCTTGTTGTCCTCGGTTTCCACGTAAGATGAAGAGTGTCTGTCACAGTGATTGGCACTGCATAGTCTCACCTCTTCTTCTTTTTCTTTTTTTTTTTTTTAACACATACACACAGTAGACACCTATACACCCTCCCCCTACAACCATCACCTCTATTGCACCATTCAGACACACATACACACTCGTCCCTACATACTCCCTGCAGGCATAGACGGCATCAGACGGCATAGCAGCAACAGCATCAGCTTTCAGCTTTCCATTTTCTGTGGCGTGCATGGTGTCTGACTGCCACACCAGTACACCGAATGTGCCACGCTGCTGCAATGGGCGCCAGAGGGGGAAACTCACACATCTGTGTAGTAAATGTACGTTCCTGCAATGTGAACACTATAGGGAAATCATTTCAGGGTATAGGACGGCATGGCAATGCTCAGTTCTGCCAGAAAAAGTCTCAGTCTGGGAATGATGAAGCACTGATGGGATAGCAGTAGGCAGGAGGCTGCTGAGAAACACTCACTTCCAGAATCAATGTTCCATACCACCCATACTTATCTGCACTTAGGTTATTTCACACTGCAGTGGTAAAATTGCAGCTGTTTGAGTGTTTCCACAATTTCTAGTATACTGTATGTAAGTGGAAGGTTCATAGCAAAGTCGCCAAGGTAAAACAGTTTTGATCGGTATCAAGGGGCCTTACACTTTTGCAATTTCTGAACCCATTCCAAAGTCAAAAGCATACATAGCAGTTTTGCTAGGGCTGACATCAGGTTTCATATTTTTCATTGTATGTGTGTGTGTGTGTGTGTGTGTGTGTAACTGAGGCAGTTCTAAGACCCTCATCTTTAAAGCCCGGCGTGCATGTGTGAGAGAGGGTTGGTAGCTTCAGTGGTGTCAGATTCGCTTTTGCTTCAGGTCTCTGCGGAGGTGGACATTGAGAAAACTGTGGTTGGTTTACTTGACACACTCCTAATTCCTCCTCGCCTCCTGGGAGCTCCAACACCCTGGCGTTTTTTGTTTTTTGTTTGTTTTTGTTTTTGTTTCTGCTTTTTTTTTGGGGGGGGGGGGTCTCTGCTTTCCCATTTGAACCTCTGCCAAATGGGCAGAAATGGAGAAAGTGCCACACTCTGCAGTCCTCCTCTGCTGCTGCTGCTACAGCCAGTCAGCAGCGCTCGCCCTCTCATTCACTCTCTTGTTCTTGCTTTCATTCTCCTTCGCTCCGTCTTTTCACTTTGAGATCAAGCAACACGCCCCCTCACCCCCCCTCCCCCGCCTCCCCACCCTTGTCTCATTCCCTCCTCTCATAAGCACACTACCATATTCGCTGTGCAATATATGCAACTTTGGATTGCAAAGCAGGCAGAAAAATGAGACATTCTGTAATGCTGGCGTCTCATTAGAAACATATATTCAAGTCGTTCAGCGCAGAGCTTTCAAATTTCACATACAGACATGCGGAGTAGAGAGAAAGAGAGAGAGAGACAGACAGAAAGAGAGACGAAAGATTAATGTAAATCTCAAAATAAGGAAGGCATTAATATTTCATTAGTGCCTCTTTTTTCTCTCTGAGTGACAGAAGAGAGGAGATAGTGGCTGATTTAATGATTTTAGAGTCTCTTCCTTTCATTCTTCCTCCCTCTCGCTCCCTCCAATGCTGCTGCCTCCCCCAGTTTCCCAGTCAGCAGATGGGCTTCGCCTCCTTTTTTTGGGTTTTTTTTTTTATTTATTTATTTTTTTATGAATTCCTCACAGACCCAGCTGCACATAATTACAGTCAACTCTGCCTTATCTCTCAAATTAAAAAGATTAGATTATTTGTGAAAGAAATGTATGCAGCTCCTCTGAACTGATACTGAGTACTAGACTACATAGCCAGGTTGTATGTATTATACCCCCCACAAACCCGTGCATGCACATATGTACTTTAACCCACAGTGTGCAGATATCAGCTGCCTTAATTTCAATACAGATATTATGTCAATGTATATTATTATCTTCAATATACTGCCTGTTTTCAATACACTCATGTTTTCCCCCCCTTTTTTTTCTTCCAGAAGCACCACTATGGCTACGGATATGTGCTGACTGTATCAAAGAGCAGCTATGAATTAGCAACCAATCTTGGAACATTTGTAGGGCTGATTTCAGATCAGTATTGCACATTGCCTCGTGCTTTGCTCAGGTAAAAATTCAGCAAGGCGTACTGACGCGTTATTGAGCATATCTGTTGTGTTTATATACAGTATAGAGGCCACTTTGCTGTTAACTCCTCTGTGTGACTGTCTGTAAGGAAAGAATAAGACATGGGATGCAAGGTAATCATACAATACATTTCTTATCTGAACACAAGTTTTAGTATGAGCAAAAATATTTTTGATTAAAATTTATGTGACAGTATAAATTAGCTTTTAATGAAATTTTGAAATGGATAGGTTAGAATGTGGAACAATACATCAATTTGTCTGGCTATTGATCTTCTACAGTAATGTTGTTTGATTAGTCTGTGCTGGCCTCCAGCAGAAAGAATCATTGCTGAGTGGGAATGCAATATAATCCAGATTTCCCTCGAGCCACCCAGGGGATTAGTTTACTCCCCATCACCTCCGGCATTACCAATTGATTGGCTGATTGAGAGCACATTCATTCCAGGTCATGTACTGTATTCAACCCTCAAGCAGGGGAAATTTTCTCCAAATCTGCATAGATTCTGCTGTTGTTTTGTCACCCTAACATTACTTCCCGTGATCAGGTTTCTTTGAAGCTGTTTCTTTGGAACTGTGCTTTCCATGTTTGGATTCAGTTTCTGTCTGATTATAGATTGCAGGTTGGTCCTCTAACATGGCAGTAATATACATATAAGTGGAAAGTGGAATAATGCTTGCTTTCTAAAAGTGCTTAGCTCTCTAACATCAAAGTGAACAAATGATGGCTGAGTACAAAAAAAATATATTTCACCGTTTGACATAAATGGCATTTGGTGTCTCCTCAGTGATCATGATTCAAACACATCCATGACAACAAACAGAAAGAGACTTTACAACAATAATATCTTCTCAGTGATTAGCTGACCATAAGGGAAAGGGGTACTGCAGCAGGAAAACAGTCCAACAAATCTCCAAGCATTCTCTAAACTTAATGATATAAGAGCCATATTTTTCTTCATGTGAAATGTTGTGTGAAGGCACAACGCTTCGTTGTAAAAGACTCAGTGTAATTATATGGATTTCCCTGTATACCGTGAAAATCAATCTTGTATTGGCGCCTGAGATGTGCCTTGTCTGGACTAGACAAGAGTCTAGCTAGTGTTGATTGACCTCATGGAACTTCCTTCAGAGGCCAAACAAGTTTCTCCCTTGATGTGTTGTGACCAAAGCTGCTCTGACTGACAGAGCTTATGTTTCTGGATGCTCCAGGCAGCGCTTCTGTTCCCCTTAATCACAGTGTGTGATTGGACAGGGACACTCATTAAGCAAAGCAGAGTAAAAACACATGTTTGTCTTTCAAATACACATCCCTAATTGATCAGCATCATTGTTCGCAGATTAAATCGCTGTCTAAGTGCTCTCGGAGATATATGATCGAACTTTTTCCATGGCTGTGTTAGAGGATTGTTGTTAAATCTTGTGTTACTTTTGCGGTGTTTACTATTTGAGACATACTTCGTACTCATCCGGTTTTCTGATGGTATTTTGCTATTCTTAAGACATTGTTTTGTTATCGATCATTAATCAGCCACACAAAGGAAAGCATCATCAATAGAGGTGACATTGGCACTGAAAATGTCACAGGGGAAGTGTGATGAAATAAGCGCTTTAACGGTTTAGGCACCGCTGAGGTCGATGTGATGGGGGCACACCTGGATGTGTGGCATATAAACCTTGTTGAAAGGCGTATTCCAAAAATGCATCTTCCATTCCCTTCTAACACAGCTATT
The DNA here is from genome assembly GCF_900963305.1 of Echeneis naucrates. NCBI lineage: Eukaryota > Metazoa > Chordata > Actinopteri > Carangiformes > Echeneidae > Echeneis > Echeneis naucrates. The sequence goes on from NC_042532.1 coordinate 10,764,537, forward strand.
ATACAACGACTATAAACTATGAATGGGACTTTTTACCAGTGCACACAATAATTATTAATATAATAATAATATAAAATAAAATAATAATTATTATTGTTCAATTAAAAATCTGCGGCTGTAATGTTGGACATAAAATTTGAACTACTGTACTTGGGACAATGGCCTGAAGTATTTCAAATGAGATAGTTTCATCAGCACTCGCTTGATCCGATCTGGAAAGTGAGTGCGGACACAGTGGGAATAATGTACGTGCATTAGAGTAAGTTGAGGGTTCACTGTGCGGAGCGTTTGTTTCTCGCTGGTTGATGTTTGTGAAGACAGTCACGCTGTGCCGTGTGTAGTCTAAGCAGGCATTCATGGGGAGTGGAGGAGGATTTCCCTTTTCAGGCAGGGAACAGTGAGTACACTTTCCATTACCATGTGTCTTTGTCAGTTTGTGTGTGTGTGTATCTACGCTTGCACAGTAATTTTTTGGGGGATGTTTACATTGTCTTTCTGTGTAAAACAAAAGGCCTAAACTTTATATCGGGCCCTTATGCTCTTCTGAGGTCAAACACAACACCAAAAACTCAGCTCACTTGCCTGTGCTTCTCTCCTTCACACACACACACACACACACACATAGCACTGTCTGTCTTGCCATCAGCTAAACAGATGTGCTTGGTCGCATGATTTCTAAGTTAGATCCCTCAAAGGGAAAGTATCATTGATTATAAAATATCAAAGAAATAAACACATCCCAGTAGGAAGGAAATGGGCCAAGCACAACATTTATGAGAATGATTTTCTGAGGTCGAGCAGGATGTTTGAGTTATCTTGGAGCCAGAAGGTTTTTGTGATGATGAGACTTCCAGTTATAAGCTATAAAAACATAAGAGATGATACTTCCTATTTTCAACGAACATACATTCTTTTCTTTTCTTTTTTTTTTTTTGCTTATCTGTGAAAAGGAAGAATGGACAACACAAAGAAAAACAATGACATTAGGGCTGCAAATCTCAAACGCTGGAGACTTTGTGTTCAAAATAATGTTCCCAGTTTTAAAACTGCATTCACTGTGACACAAATAGTGATGATCATTGTAAAAAAAAAAAACACTCAATTTTGGAGTAGGATTAACTAATGTCCCCTATATGTCATATCCACAATCTAGTGCTAATGCGTTTAACCTCCACATTTTGTATTTTTGAGTCCATGCCGTCACAGTGTTGTCCGTATGTCACCCTCCACAAAAGGCTGCTGTAATGTTTGAACAGCAACGCTCATCACATTCCCATGAATTATGGGAAGTGATGTAAACAGAAAAGTCTTTTAATCGAATGTTTCTTTCCGTTAATGAAATGTCTCCTCCCTTATCTGGTTCCCTTATGATCCATATGTAAATGTCTAATATGGAACTATTTATCTGTTCAATTTGCCCTCTCCCTCTCTTCCTCCCCATCTCTCTTATCTAAAATTGTGCTGTAAATTTGGCTCTGTGAATGATTATGCTTATCGACCTGCCTGTAGACCTCATATTAAAATTTTCTGGCATGATTAGCCTATTTATCTATATAATTGGATTGGAGTTTGTGTCTAACTGTGCATGTATGAAAGCTGCTGATTTAAAGGACCAAGAGAAATAAATACCAAGAAAGATGGCCAACACAATTGTGTCTCAGATTAATTTCATTTGCATACAATCAATAGTTTTACCCTTGAAATTTTTTGGAGTCTAATCAAGTTATAGTTGCCCATGAGATTATTGAAAAGAAAACAACCTCAGGCGTGGTGTAAAATGAGACAACATAGAATTTACTATCCTAGGGATTAGTGTCATGAGACCAGGGAGATTTGCACAGGCGAAATGTGAACGCTGCAACACAATGCATTACAATAGTTTCAGGCATGGTGTAATTCTTGCAAACATCCCTAGGCTATTTATACCACTCCGCGAGAATCTAATTGTGTCCAATATATAATCCAACTAAGAGTTACAGTGGCTGGGGTTCAAGTCCTGTCTAACATGAATATTTAAGAGGTGCAGTGTTGAAGACAAGTGTGACAATTTGTGTTTGCCACTGTTTAACTGACTGCCACTGAGGCTGCAGAGGTTTGAATGGAAAGAGTGGCGCTAGTGTTATGATGTCAGCTTCGTTGCTATTTTGCAATAGGGTGAAAGTATATTGAACTATTGAGAGAAAGAGATGAATGCAAAATAAATTGCATTACAGATGTTTGTGTGTTTAGAGTGTGTGTGTGTGTGTGTGTGTGTGTGTGTGTGTGTGTGTGGAGACCTTTGTGCCCCATTAGGGTGTGGTCTGAGAGGCATGCCTAACACGAAATTATGCTCTTAGTTTTTGAATTGCGTGAACACACACACATACTTGTGCGCACACCCCTTTGTAGTGTTTTTGGAGCACAAAGTAAAGGAATTTCATTACCCATCCAAAATTGATTGGGTAATGTTTCTCTAAAATCAATAGTGCCTCACTCAGTTTACTAATTGGATTACTTATTTTTGCTCAAGGATGTCCAAATACCAAGGTAATGTGAATTGTTTATGAAATTATTACCTTGAAAGTAGGGGCTAATATCAGTGACTAATGCACCTATATTTATTAATCTCTTGCCAAATCCAAGGTGCTTTCACAAAACACTCACAATAATAATAATAATATAGGTTGAGCTGGCTGTGAATGCCAGTAACTGGGATATTAATAGTCTTAATAGTGATCATTAATGAAGCTGTGCTTATTGAGACTGCTATGAGGACATGCTTGCTGAGTGTTTATTAATCAGGGAATAATAAGTAATCCGTGAACATTAATGGAAATGGATGAGACTAATGGATGACGCCTGCTCTCTCCCACACTTAAGCCTCAGACTTCATTACTGACAGGCAGATTAGTGGAATGGGGAAAGAGCATAACAGACTCCACCTGTGAGCGTGCGTGCCCACGCAAACACACTCTCTCTCTCTCCTGTGACAACATGATGGAACACTGTCAAGCTCATTTGCTCTTCAATAGACTATACGTAATTAACAGTATCCTCTCAGAGAAGCTGCTGAGAATAAAATGAATAGACATCAAATAAATCATCTTGCAAGGTTGGCTTCTCCAGTGCTTCCAATCTTATTATGGCATTTTTCACGACTGCCCTCACTGCTTCAGAAGCTCCTCTGGATGGATATGGGAGTATTTTTGTGTCAGCTGTGTGGCTGGTGGATAGACCCCCCCCCCCCCCCATCCTCCCTCACTAAGCGCAATGGCTGTAGTCGCTCACTTCACACTAGCTGTCGCAGCGTAAAGTTAATTTCACCCAGACCCTGAAATGTCCTTTAGCCATACTCCATAAGCACATACCCACGCCTCGTCATACATCATCTGGATCTAATGTAGATGGGGAAACTCTGTAATATATCCCAAACTGTTCAGATTGCGTATCGCTATCACATCAACCAAAGGGTTAAGCACTTAGGAGAGACATGACAATACAAAGTTCTCCCTGCTGCACTATAACATGCTCTGTGAAAGTGATAAGAGTGTCTGATCATGCATCTCAGCATTCTATATCAGTCTCTATATAATGGATCCCCCCAATGAGTCCTTGTAGCTGCATTATTTAGATGGAATAAAACGCCGGAAGGAAGTAAGTTGGGATTCAGTGTTTCATAAACCGTGATCGTCTAAATGTTGACTGCAGCCCGTAACAATGACTGTGGCTGCATTTGTGCACTACCTAGGGGATTATTAGGGTGAAAGACGTCCAGGTTATTTCTCTTCCCTGCCGTTGTTGTGTGTGGTGCGGCTGTGCCTGCGGGCTGAGGGCAGAAAGAAAAGACTAGAAGAGGTGACAATGCAAAGTTTTCCTGCTCTGTTTCGGAATTATTGTAGATGAAAGACTGTTTTGGAAAAATAAAACCTTCAATACCAAATGTACTGATAAAATGGCCAACCTCCCGAAATGTGTATTCACTTTTTATGCTGAGGGTTAGATGGGAGGATTGATACCATTCTCTTGTCTTTGAGATAAGAAGCTACCACCATCAGCTAGTTAGCTCTGCCTTGCACAGAGATCGGGAACAGGGGGAAATGGTTTACCTCTGTCCAAACATAACAAAATGTACCTCCCAGAGTTTTGTGCAGGGCTGTTGTTTGCCCAGCTTACCGGCCTCTGGCTGTTTAA